>NC_051861.1:118446265-119096765 GCF_015732765.1 Culex quinquefasciatus
TTAGCTTAAACTAAATTTAGAGCTATTTTTTTGATACAAAAATTTCCAAATAATAACTATTTCTATTCTTTTGCCTTTCTTACTAAAGAAAGGTATAGGTTTTACTTTAAGCCAGGCCGTCATTTTCATCTTCGTAAATATGTCGATTCAGCGTGAATTTTAAGCGGAAAAATCGTCAAAAAATCACACTGCATCGAATTTCGACGCTTCTATTTGATTCACCTTGACAGAAACTCGTCTATCTCGAATCCTCGAATTTTGAGAAAATAAATTCCGTGGAGGTCGAGTGATGTTCGTGTAAAATTTTGCAAAATTTTGTGTCGCGCCGTTCTCAGCTCCCATAAATCCGATTTCGATTCTTCTGACTGCAGATGAAAGCTAGTGTGCTGAACCTGGGCGAGTTGCCACGCAAATTTCGAAATATCCATCTGTTCTCGGATGCGGCCAGACTTTTCAACAAAATACACAGTTTTCAAATGAAAATATGGTAAATTTTTTTCATTTTCATATTTTTTATTTATCTCAAAAATTGCATTTTTCGAGTTCTACAACCTCCCAAATTTTCATCCAGATCCATAATCTGGTTCTGGAGTTAGAGCCGTTTGATTAACCTACCAAAAGAAAAAATCCTAAAAAGGTAAGCCCACCTGGTGACCTGCCAACATTTTTCATTTCTGATTTTATTCAAAATTTCTTGCTACATTCATAGTACAGACCATGAGTGAGCATCTGAAACAAATTCGACATCGATCGGCAATCCCGATCAATTTTTAGAACGATTTACTTTTTGCCTTTCTTACTAAAGAAAGGTATAGGTTTTACTTTAAGGGGAGAGTGCATGGCCCGGGAGCGCTTTTTTGCTCATCATGGCAGTGCTGCCAGTAAATCAAGTTTGGTTTTTATTAACTCAAATTAATTTTGAGATTTTTTTTATGTCGATTGATCTCAAATTTTGTGAAGAGTCTATGTTGATCATTTTCATGACCGAGTGGCCACTTCACTCTCAGGACCAGTTTCCGTCGGATTCCGTGAATCCGGGTGCGGTCATTTGGTGGATTGTTTCAATCCTAATCATATTACATATCAAATTCCATGAAATTTGTAAGGAATTATTTTGACCACTTTCATGACCAGGTGGCCACTTGTCCACTCCGGAACTGGTTCCGTCGGATTCCGTGAATCCGGGTGCGGTCATTTGGTGGATTGTTTCGATCCCAATCATGTAACATATCAAATGCCCTGAAATTTTGTTAGGAATTATTTTTGACCGCTTTCATGACCAGATGGCCACTTGTCCACGCTGGAACCGGTTCCCATTTGTCCACTCGGAACCCGTTCCGTCGGATTCCGTGAATCCGGGTGCGGTCATTTTGTGGATTGTTTCAATCCTAATCATGTTACATATCAAATTCCATGAAATTTTGTAAGGAATTATTTTTGACCACTTTCATGACCAGGTGGCCACTTGTCCACTCGGAACCGGTTCCGTCGGATTCCGTGAATCCGGGCAGTGGTCATTTGGTGTATTGTTTCAATCCTAATCATGTTACATATCAAATTCCATGAAATTTTGTAAGGAATTATTTTTGACCACTTTCTTGACCAGGTGGCCACTTGTCCACTTCGGAACCGGTTCCGTCGGATTCCGTGAATCCGGGTGCGGTCATTTGGTGGATTGTTTCGATCCCAATCATGTAACATATCAAATGCCCTGAAATTTTGTTAGGATTATTTTTGACCGCTTTCATGACCAGATGGCCACTTGTCCACGCTGGAACCGGTTCCCATTTGTCCACTCCGGAACCCGTTCCGTCGGATTCCGTGAATCCGGGTGCGGTCATTTGGTGTATTGTTTCAATCCTAATCATGTTACATATCAAATTCCATGAAATTTTGTAAGGAATTATTTTTGACCACTTTCTTGACCAGGTGGCCACTTGTCCACTTCGGAACCGGTTCCGTCGGATTCCGTGAATCCGGGTGCGGTCATTTGGTGGATTGTTTCGATCCCAATCATGTAACATATCAAATGCCCTGAAATTTTGTTAGGAATTATTTTTGACCTTTCATGACCAGATGGCCACTTGTCCACGCTGGAACCGGTTCCCATTTGTCCACCTAAACGTTCCGTCGGATTCCGTGAATCCGGGTGCGGTCATTTGGTGGATTGTTTCGATCCCAATCATGTAACATATCAAATGCCCTGAAATTTTGTTAGGAATTATTTTTGACCGCTTTCATGACCAGATGGCCACTTGTCCACGCTGGAACCGGTTCATTTGTCCACTCGGAACCGTTCCGTCGGATTCCGTGAATCCGCGGTCATTTGGTGGATTGTTTCAATCCTAATCATGTTACATATCAAATTCCATGAAATTTTGTAAGGAATTATTTTTGACCACTTTCATGACCAGGTGGCCACTTGTCCACTCCGGAACCGGTTCCGTCGGATTCCGTGAATCCGGGTGCGGTCATTGGTGGATTGTTTCAATCTAATCATGTTATATCAAATTCCATGAAATTTTGTAAGGAAATATTTTTGACCACTTTCATGACCAGGTGGCTACTTGTCCACTCCGGAACCGGTTCCATCGGATTCCGTGAAACCTGTGTTTGATAATTTATAATTTATAATTTTATAATTTTATAATTTTATAATTTTATAATTTTATAATTTTATAATTTTATAATTTTATAATTTTATAATTTTATAATTTTATAATTTTATAATTTTATAATTTTATAATTTTATAATTTTATAATTTTATAATTTTATAATTTTATAATTTTATAATTTTATAATTTTATAATTTTATAATTTTATAATTTTATAATTTTATAATTTTATAATTTTATAATTTTATAATTTTATAATTTTATAATTTTATAATTTTATAATTTTATAATTTTATAATTTTATAATTTTATAATTTTATAATTTTATAATTTTATAATTTTATAATTTTATAATTTTATAATTTTATAATTTTATAATTTTATAATTTTATAATTTTATAATTTTATAATTTTATAATTTTATAATTTTATAATTTTATAATTTTATAATTTATAATTTTATAATTTTATAATTTTATAATTTTATAATTTTATAATTTTATAATTTTATAATTTATAATTTTATAATTTTATAATTTTATAATTTTATAATTTTATAATTTTATAATTTTATAATTTTATAATTTTATAATTTTATAATTTTATAATTTTATAATTTTATAATTTTATAATTTTATAATTTTATAATTTTATAATTTTATAATTTTATAATTTTATAATTTTATAATTTTATAATTTTATAATTTTATAATTTTATAATTTTATAATTTTATAATTTTATAATTTACATAATTTTATAATTTTATAATTTTATAATTTTATAATTTTAATTTTATAATTTTATAATTTTATAATTTTATAATTTTATAATTTTATAATTTTATAATTTATAATTTTATAATTTTATAATTTTATAATTTTATAATTTTATTTATAATTTTATAATTTTATAATTTTATAATTTTATAATTTTATAATTTTATAATTTTATAATTTTATAATTTTATAATTTTATAATTTTATAATTTTATAATTTTATAATTTTATAATTTTTTATAATTTATAATTTTATAATTTTATAATTTTATAATTTTATAATTTTATAATTTTATAATTTTATAATTTTATAATTTTATAATTTTATAATTTTATAATTTTATAATTTTATAATTTTATAATTTTATAATTTTATAATTTTATAATTTTATAATTTTATAATTTTATAATTTTATAATTTTATAATTTTATAATTTTATAATTTTATAATTTTATAATTTTATAATTTTATAATTTTATAATTTTATTTTATAATTTTATAATTTTATAATTTTATAATTTTATAATTTTATAATTTTATAATTTTATAATTTTATAATTTTATAATTTTATAATTTTATAATTTTATAATTTTATAATTTTATAATTTTATAATTTTATAATTTTATAATTTTATAATTTTATAATTTTATAATTTTATAATTTTATAATTTTATAATTTTATAATTTTATAATTTTATAATTTTATAATTTTATAATTTTATAATTTTATAATTTTATAATTTTATAATTTTATAATTTTATAATTTTATAATTTTATAATTTTATAATTTATAATTTTATAATTTTATAATTTTATAATTTTATAATTTTATAATTTTATAATTTTATAATTTTATAATTTTATAATTTTATAATTTTATAATTTTATAATTTTATAATTTTATAATTTTATAATTTTATAATTTTATAATTTTATATAATTTTATAATTTTATAATTTTATAATTTTATAATTTTATAATTTTATAATTTTATAATTTTATAATTTTATAATTTTATAATTTTATAATTTTATAATTTTATAATTTTATAATTTTATAATTTTATAATTTTATAATTTTATAATTTTATAATTTTATAATTTTATAATTTTATAATTTTATAATTTTATAATTTTATAATTTTATAATTTTATAATTTTATAATTTTATAATTTTATAATTTTATAATTTTATAATTTTATAATTTATAATTTTATAATTTTATAATTTTATAATTTTATAATTTTATAATTTTATAATTTTATAATTTTATAATTTTATAATTTTATAATTTTATAATTTTATAATTTTATAATTTTATTATTTTATAATTTTATAATTTTATAATTTTATAATTTTATAATTTTATAATTTTATAATTTTATAATTTTATAATTTTATAATTTTATAATTTTATAATTTTATAATTTTATAATTTTATAATTTTATAATTTTAAAATTTTATAATTTTATAATTTTATAATTGAGGGGTAACGGTTGTTTCCTCTCACCCAGTCGGCCTGGGTTCGATCCCAGAAGGTCCTGGTGGGATTTTTCGAGACGAGGTTTAGGAAGTAAATGTCGGCCCCTGTCTATCCTAAAGGTTAGGTCGTTTGCTCAGTCAAGGTGTCGCTTCCTGGGTCCTGTCTCGGTGGAGTCACAGGTAGGCACACATATGGAAGTAATGTAAGCAAATTTGGTAACTCTGTTTGAATTTGACAACATTTCGACAAAATCGTCTTTTTTTTTCGATTTCGAACAACAATGTTATCGATTTTGAAAACATTTGCAACGAAATCGACAAAAATGTTGACGATTTTCAAATAATTTCCATGTTGTCGAATTCATCAACACAGAGTTACCGGTTTTACTTACAGGATTTCTATCCGTGCAGTTGGACTCGCAATCCAAAGGTCGTCAATCCCAGGGTGGATGAAAGCTTAGGTGTAAATAGAGGTTTGCAATTACTTCAACAATCAAGCCTTCGGACACCTAGTTTCAAATAGGAATCTCGGAATCGAGAACGCCAAGTCACAGTGGGATAAAATCGGGAAAGGCAATTACGTCCACAATGCGGCTGGTTCGGCCAAGAAATTTGTTATGTAAAAAAGTCGATTGGTCAAAAATAATTCCTTTCGAAATTTCATGACATTTGATATGCAGCATAATGAGGTTCGGAACAATCCGCCAAATGACCGCACACGGGTTCCACGGAATCCGGCAGAACCGGTTCCGGTGAGGCCAAGTGGCCACCTGGTCATGAAAATGATCAAACTCATTTCCTTTCGAAATTTCATGGCATTTGATATGCAGCATAATGAGGTTCGGAACAATCCGCCAAATGACCGCACACAGGTTCCACGGAATCCGGCAGAACCGGTTCCGGCGAGGCCAAGTGGCCACCTGGTCATGAAAATGATCAAACTCATTTCCTTTCGAAATTTCATGGCATTTGATATGCAGCATAATGAGTTTCGGAACAATCCGCCAAATGACCGCACACGGGTTCCACGGAATCCGGCAGAACCGGTTCCGGTGAGGCCAAGTGGCCACCTGGTCATGAAAATGGTCAAACTTATTTCCTTTCGAAATTTCATGACATTTGATATGCAGCATAACAATGTTTGGACCAATCCACCAAATGACCGCACACAGGTTCCACGGAATCCGGCAGAACCGGTTCCGGTGAGGCCAAGTGGCCACCTGGTCATGAAAGTGGTCAAAAATAATTCCTTTCGAAATTTCATGACATTTGATATGCAGCATAATAATGTTTGGACCAATCCACCAAATGACCGCACACAGGTTCCACGGAATCCGGCAGAACCGGTTCCGGCGAGGCCAAGTGGCCACCTGGTCATGAAAATGATCAAACTCATTTCCTTTCGAAATTTCATGGCATTTGATATGCAGCATAATGAGGTTCGGAATAATCCGTCAAATGACTGCACACGGGTTCCACGGAATCCGGCGGAACCGGTTCCGGTGACGCCAAGTGGCCACCTGGTCAAAAAAGTGGTCAAAAATAATTCCTTTCGAAATTTCATGGCATTTGACATGCAGCATAATGAGTTTCGGAACAATCCGCCAAATGACCGCACACAGGTTCCACGGAATCCGGCGGAACCGGTTCCGGCGAGGCCAAGTGGCCACCTGGTCATGAAAATGATCAAACTCATTTCCTTTCGAAATTTCATGGCATTTGATATGCAGCATAATGAGGTTCGGAACAATCCGCCAAATGACCGCACAGGTTCCACGGAATCCGGCAGAACCGGTTCCGGCGAGGCCAAGTACCTGGTCATGAAAATGATCAAACTCATTTCCTTTCGAAATTTCATGGCATTTGATATGCCGCATAATGAGGTTCGGAACAATCCGCCAAATAACCGCACACGGGTTCCACGGAATCCGGCAGAACCGGTTCCGGTGAGGCCAAGTGGCCACCTGGTCATGAAAATGGTCAAACTTATTTCCTTTCGAAATTTCATGACATTTGATATGCAGCATAACAATGTTTGGACCAATCCACCAAATGACCGCACACAGGTTCCACGGAATCCGGCAGAACCGGTTCCGGCGAGGCCAAGTGGCCACCTGGTCATGAAAATGATCAAACTTATTTCCTTTCGAAATTTCATGGCATTTGATATGCAGCATAATGAGGTTCGGAATAATACGTAAAATGACCGCACACGGAATCCGGCGGAACCGGTTCCGGTGAGGCCAAGTGGCCACCTGGTCATGAAAGTGGTCAAAAATAATTCCTTTCGAAATTTCATGGCATTTGATATGCAGCATAGTGAGGTTTGGACCAATCCGCCAAATAACCGCACACAGGTTTCACGGAATCCGGCGGAACCGGTTCCGGCGAGCCAAGTGGCCACCTGGTCATGACAGTGGCCAGAAAAATTTCCTTTCAAAATTTTAAAATTGAAAAAATGAGTTCATTTGAGGAAAAAAAATGGTTTTTGTTCAAGTCACATTCCTCAAAACTTTATTCAATCTCGTTGGAAAACAATCTGGCAGCACTTCCTTTTCAAGCGCTTTGCTGTGTCAAAACGTAAACATTCCAACATAAATGAAATTGATTTTTTTTTACAAAATGGATAGTTCTGTAAGTTTTTGGTATACAATGGTATACTTTCTATACATCAAATTGAAGGGAATTGTCTAAACTAAAACCTGTCGGGACCAGTTTTCCCAAAAAATGGTTTTGTTTTCTGCTACACGAAGGGAACTTGGCAAAATGTTACGTTCATCAAAAGTTGTTTACAAAATACATATTTCTATGAGCTAGAGATTACCAACAAAGCTCATATTTGCACAAGACATACTCTGAAATGTCCTCTAGGCCCGGTCGGGATTAGTTTTGCGAAAACTTTAAACGTTTTCGAGAAATTTGAATTTTAGTAAAAAGTTCCCGGGTGATGCACTCAATCGTTAAGCCAGGCCGTCATTTTCATCTTCGTAAATATGTCGATTCAGCGTGAATTTTAAGCGGAAAAATCGTCAAAAAATCACACTGCATCGAATTTCGTCGCTTCGTCGCCAAGTCAACAAGTTGTCAAGTTGTGCTTCGAATACTGGCGCGAGAATGCTGGCGCATATTTGCTTTCGACTTATACTCGTTTGTAGTTTTTTGTAGTAGCTTGTCTACAACATGTAAGATATCGTAGCTTTTCGGTTTCTTTTGCTCTGTCCTTTTTTGCATAACTGTCCAATGTTTATTTAAAAACTTTTGTGACATAGGACATTCATCCGGCTACAATCAATTTGTTTCCCGTGCGCTCCTAAAAACGCCTAAATGTAGACTTCATTTGTCGTAAGTTTATCTAACAGGGTTCATTGGATTCCAATAGGAGCTTTCCAAGCTTTTCATCGTTTATATCGTTTTCAATGTTTTCAATGCTGGCGACTCCCTGTTCAACTTTCGTTGGGTTTGGTCGTCTTTCGAGCTAGCTTAGCGCGTTTTTGACGGTGTTTTGTTAACTTTCGCCGACGGCCATGGCGGCGGCCGCGACGGTGGAGAGTGAGTGGACGGAGCACAGGGCTGAGAATGGAAGGACGTTCTACTGGAACGCGGCCTTGAGGAAAAGTGTGTGGGAGAAACCGGACGGGTTTCAACCCAAGACGCAGGCGGCGACGGGCATGGAGGTGGAAGACTCCGAAGGAGGAGGAGAGGACGGGGGCGAATTTCGTCCCGTGATCAAGGTTCGGCGCAGGAAGGCTAAGGAGGAGATCAACGTCGGTGATGGCCAGGAAGTGGAGAAACTGCTCAGCAACAACAAGTTCAGCCCGCTAGCGGAGGAGAGCAACAACAACAACAATGCGAACCCAGCAGCAGAAAAAACCATCCCCGTGGTACCAGCAACCGGCAAGTCGGCCGGGGAGAAGAAGCAGCCGCCGCTGGTGGTGAAAGAAACGAGCTTCGCCCGCCTTGCGAAGGTGATGTCGACATGTGATGTCCAGCCGGAACACAAACTGACGCGGTACGGCACAAAAATTACGTGCTTCTCGAGCGACGACTTCGACACGGTGCAAGCCCACCTGACGAAGAACAAGGTGCAGTTCTACACGCACGGAAAGCGCAGTGCGAGACCGCACCGGGTAGTAATGCGAGGTCTCCCGAACGTGGAACCGGATTACATCAAGGAGCTGCTCAAGACGGAACATCAGCTGGACGTCTTGGCAGTACGCCATCAGGCGGAAGCAGCAGCTTCCCGCCATCGATGAGACGCCTTTCATCGTGCTCTTTCCCAAGGGGCACCAGTCTGAAGGAGTTGAGTAGCAAGGTAAAGAAAGTGGGACCAGTCGTCGTCCGGTGGGTGGCCTACCGGAACAAAGAACCGCACGTGACCCAGTGCAAGAACTGCTTGCAGTTCGGTCACGGAACCAGTAACTGCCATCTGAAGCCCAGGTGCAGCAGCTGTGGGGGTGCCCACAGCACGGAAAAGTGCAAAGCAGAAGACGGAAGCCAAGAAGTGTGTCAACTGCTCTGGATCTCACGAGGGTCTGGACCGCAGCTGTCCCAAACGTGCGCAGTTCATCCAGTCGAGGCAGCAGGCGTCCAAGCCGAAGCCGCCAGCATGGAAGAAGGACAAACAGACTCCTGCAGGAGCCGTGTTTACCGCGGCGGATTTTCCTCCGCTACCTGGAGCGGTACCGGAAGATAAACATCCTCGTCCCGCAGGAAGAAGTCAAGGAAATACTGGCGCCGACGCCGGTGCAACCCCGAAGGAGCAACAAGGTGAACGGATGCTGTACAGCGAGTCGGAGCTGTGGGCCATTTACCGAGAATACAGAGTTCGCTTGAGGCAGTGCAAGACACCCGAGGAACAGATTGACGTGATCGCACACTTGCTGACACATGGCACGAGAAAATGATCATCTGATTCAGTTACGTTTTTTTTTTTTTTTTTTTATTATTTATTATTTGTAGTATTTTTGATCCTCGGTCCTAACCTGGTCGTAGCACCTAAAAGGACCTAATAAAAATAAGTTGTGAAGAAAAAAAAAATGCTGGCGACGCCAATGGCTTTCTACCTAAGGTTCTCGCGATTGAGTGTGTAGTGGTGCGGTTGTTGAAAATAGCTATCTCTGACTCTGTCACTTTCTTAGAAGCTTCTTAGGCTAGCTTCCCTGCACCGTGCGGCACACGCGGTTCACCGAAGCTAAAAAACCAAAACCGCGGTGTGCATTGTCACTGGCGCATGGGAAGCTATGATCGCGTTTGTCATAAACGCTTGTTTGATTACAAACGTACAAGCATATTGTACGATAGAATTAATTCTTTTGGTGAAAATTGCGTTTTTTATTTCTTTTGGAAATCATATCATTTATAATACTTTGCTTTCATCATAAGGCTTTCTTTTGTGCTGACGTTATAAATAAACAAAGTCGATGTTATGAATTGAAAAAAGTTCTACCATTGTTTTATTCTTTAGTAAGAAAGGCTCTATCTCACCCCAGGTGGGATTAAATCGGGTTTTTTTATAAAAAAATGTTCGTTTTATTTCAAGATGGTTTCTGTTTTAACACAATATTATGATTAGATTGTCCATTTTTTGAATCGTCACTTTTCATTTCGTGCTTCTGTCATTTTATGCACCGTAAATCAAGGTTATTCAAAATTTGTTGATTCTATTTCTTTTCTCAAGTTTGTTTCATGAACCAAAGGCATCAATTCTCTCATCTTCTGACAAAATGTATTATCTTCTGGTTTGTACAATTGGTTAGAAATGACTTATTTTTGCTTTTTGAAAAATTTTGACGACATTTAAACCGGGGGGATGGCAACCCTATTCCGACCAAAGCAAACTGACAACAATCGACATTAGCACGGTTGTCAAATGAGAGCCCACAACAAAAGCACTAGCTGTCAAATGGTAGCCCATAACAAATCATTGTTTGGGTTTTTTATTTTCAAATTTCCCGCAATTCAATCGATAAATACCTGAAAAAAAGCACGTGAATTGTGTTGCTGATGTGTTCTATCATATCCTTGGAGATTTCATCCCAATATTGGCTGAAAATTCATATCGAAAAAAGTGATTTTCTGTTTACCTTTTGCTTTTTTCTTTTGGTCGATCAAACAGTGCGCCCGTACACTGTGAATCGGCATTACACATTTTTCAGTTTGGTTTTACACATTTGCATGGGACTTTTGAGTTTAACCAGGATAACACACTTCGTGTTACCAAAGTAATATGAATAATACTGATTCTGAGTGTTTGTTATCTGAACTTCCAAGATGGCGGCTTCTTCGCTACCCCCTGATTTAAACAGAATTGACAGATACACGCTGATGTGATACAGAACAAGATGTGGGTAAACATAAGATTTGTTTCGTGTAAAATAACTAGTTAACCTTTTTTTCATATTATGAAAACATGGTTAATTGTTCGTAAAACTGTGTCACCAACTAATAACCACATTCAACGGCACGAAACTGTCAACCGTTCCGGCAAACTGCTGCCCCCAAAAGTACACACACTTAATTTTAAAAACTAACCTTTCAGATCAACAATCTCGCCCGCTGTATGTTACACACTGCCGTGACAAAGGTTCACTTCTAGACTTTTTTTTGTTCTACCCACTTCTGCCCCCCCCTCCCCAACATTGTGTACGCGACAACAAACCCCGCGGAAAAGGGCTTCGTGCCGGCGAATAAAGTTAAGGGTGCAGGCCGCGCTTCTCGAGAAATTGAGCCACTAATAACCATCAAGCTTCTTTTTTTTTTCGTGCACTTCATGTCGTATGCAAATTTAACCTGCCCCTGTAATTACACTCCGCAAGAAGAAGAACCCCCTGGAAAAATAGGTTAATTTTTAAGGCGCTCACCAAAACGAAGCAAAAACAAAGCGCCTTCCACACGAAGGAAGAAATTGTTCCCCACATCCGGTTATTCAATTTGGCCGATTTAGCAGAGGATGTAAACCATTACTTGAAGTTTCTCGATAAGAATCCGCTCCCTCCTACTAACTTGAAATCACTTTGATTGCAACGCCACCGGGCGGTGTTGAAATTGCGATAAATTTCCATACAAAACGAACCGGCGCGTCGCCGCCTAGCGGCGAAATTGCTAAACCCCCGAAAGTAGGCAGAAGAACAGCGCAGCGCAATTCAGAAACGTCTTGAAAGGTATAATTTGCACACTTTTTTGTTTTGGTCGGAAAAGGTATGATAAATAACTGGCCCCCCAAAAAGTTGCTAACCTTAAAAGTGGGTTCGGAACCAGGCGTTTGAGGTTATGTTGTGTGAAGGAAGAGGGTGGTAATAACGCTGTGCTGCATAATGCATACATGCTGGGGCCAAATTGGTACAAGTACACACTCCACTTGGGTGGTTTGCACGGTTTGCTGAATTGTCGGAATTGAGGTTAGGAAAGGTTCTTTGAAAATGTCAAAGTGCCATAATGGCGCTCACTGTAGCTGTCAAAGTAGCTATAATGACGATTTAAAAACAAAAAAAAAACAACTCATTTGTAGCAACAAAAACAATCACGCTTAACGAACTCGAATGTTTTGACAGAAGTGTCTTCATCACAGACGCGCAATACAAAGCACTGCTGTCAACGTTTCGAGCGGGAAACATTTTTACCCACATTTGCGTACGACACAGATTGCTCCACTTTCGAGAAAAAAGTCATGGCATGTTCTTCTAAGAAATATTCCAAAACATGCACTCGAGTGCCATAAATTTCTGCACTCCCAGAAGAAAGCTAAAGCAAAAACGGGAAAACATATCGTTGTCACCTCTTGGGCTGAGATATTAAGGGACCAAATAGCAATCCCATTAGGCATATGGGTTTTTCCGAAGATTTTTTCTTGTTATGCTTGCACCCGAAATTGGACACCCTTTCCTTACGTTACTGACTGGATGTGGATGTCGTAGCCCAGAACAAATCGAATCATCTTCCCATTATGCAGACACGCCAGAAGTTGGGATGGAGAGAGAGAAAAATATTTTTTTCCCGGGATGCATGTCTGTTTACTTTCACCCAGCATAGTTTTGTGACCCTTTTGTTGGCGTCGACTTCCCACTCCCGGATTCTAGGTTACACGAACATGTTTTTTTCTGTTCTTTCATCAAATTTCGAGCAAAACTAACGCAAATGTGTACTGCGGCCGCCATTATGGCAAGTTTGACTGGTGACAGCAACTGTTGAGGAAGCCATAATGGCGAAATGCATCGATTGACGCAACTGTCAGATTTGCCATAATGGCGATTGATCATTTCCAATTGTCCCTCTTAAAATCATTTGTTATTTTGAAGCCTTAGTGGCGAATCAGCAAACTACGAAACTGTCAGATTTGCCATAATGGAAAAAGCATTTTCTGAGCTTTTCTATTTTTACATTTTAAAATTCTTAAATTCTATTAATTTTGAAAAAAATATTTTTGAATTATTAAATTTCAAATTTATTGATTTTTTTATATATTTTTGTATTCATGCATTTGTCATTTTTGTAATTTTTGTTATTTTTGTCAATTTTGTCAATATTGTCAATTTTGTCAATTTTGTCAATTTGGTCAATTTGGTCAATTTTGCCAATTTTGTCAATTTTGTCAATTTTGTCACTTTTGTCACTTTTGTCACTTTTGTCACTTTTGTCACTTTTGTCACTTTTGTCACTTTTGTCACTTTTGTCACTTTTGTCACTTTTGTCACTTTTGTCACTTTTGTCACTTTTGTCACTTTTGTCACTTTTGTCACTTTTGTCACTTTTGTCACTTTTGTCACTTTTGTCACTTTTGTCACTTTTGTCACTTTGTCACTTTTGTCACTTTTGTCACTTTTGTCACTTTTGTCACTTTTTGTCAATTTTGTCATTTTTGTGTTTTTGGACATTTTTGTAAACTTTGTAAATTTTATAAATTTTGTAAATTTTGTAAATTTTGTAAATTTTGTAAATTTTGTAAATTTTGTAAATTTTGTAAATTTTGTAAATTTTGTAAATTTTGTAAATTTTGTAAATTTTGTAAATTTTGTAAATTTTGTAAATTTTGTAAATTTTGTAAATTTTGTAAATTTTGTAAATTTTGTAAATTTTGTAAATTTTGTAAATTTTGTAATTTTGTAAATTTTGTAAATTTTGTAAATTTTGTAAATTTTGTAAATTTGTAAATTTTGTAAATTTTGTAAATTTTGTAAATTTTGTAAATTTGTAAATTTTGTAAATTTTGTAAATTTTGTAAATTTTGTAAATTTTGTAAATTTTGTAAATTTTGTAAATTTTGTAAATTTTGTAAATTTTGTAAATTTTGTAAATTTTGTAAATTTTGTAAATTTTGTAAATTTTGTAAATTTTGTAAATTTTGTAAATTTTGTAAATTTTGTAAATTTTGTAAATTTTGTAAATTTTGTAAATTTTGTAAATTTTGTAAATTTTGTAAATTTTGTAAATTTTGTAAATTTTGTAAATTTTGTAAATTTTGTAAATTTTGTAAATTTTGTAAATTTTGTAAATTTTGTAAATTTTGTAAATTTTGTAAATTTTGTAATTTTGTAAATTTTATGAATTTTGTAAATTTTGTAAATTTTGTAAATTTTGTAAATTTTGTAAATTTTGTAAATTTTGTAAATTTTGTAAATTTTGTAAATTTGTAAATTTTGTAAATTTTGTAAATTTTGTAAATTTTGTAAATTTTGTAAATTTGTAAATTTTGTAAATTTTGTAAATTTTGTAAATTTTGTAAATTTTGTAAATTTTGTAAATTTTAAATTTTGTAAATTTTGTAAATTTGTAAATTTTGTAAATTTTGTAAATTTTGTAAATTTTGTAAATTTTGTAAATTTTGTAAATTTTGTAAATTTTGTAAATTTTGTAAATTTTGTAAATTTTGTAAATTTTGTAAATTTTGTAAATTTTGTAAATTTTGTAAATTTTGTAAATTTTGTAAATTTGTAAATTTAGTAAATTTAGTAAATTTAGTAAATTTTTAAATTTTGTAAATTTTGTAAATTTTGTAAATTTTGTAAATTTTGTAAATTTTGTAAATTTTGTAAATTTTGTAAATTTTGTAAATTTTGTAAATTTTGTAAATTTTGTAAATTTTGTAAATTTTGTAAATTTTGTAAATTTTGTAAATTTTGTAAATTTTGTAAATTTTATAAATTTTGTAAATTTTGTAAATTTTGTAAATTTTGTACATTTTGTAAATTTTGTCAATTTTGTAAATTTTGTCAATTTTGTAAATTTTGTCAATTTTGTAAATTTTGTCAATTTTGTCAATTTTGGCAATTTGTCAATTTTGTCAATAATTTTGTCAATTTTGTCAATTTTGACAATTTTGTCAATTTTGTCAATTTTTGTATTTTTTGTCAAAATGACCATTATGGCAAATCTGACAGTTGCGCCAGTTGACGCCGTCCGCCATTATGGCAAATCTGACAGTTACTTTCAACCTTTGTTTTCAAGTGTTTTGGGTCGCAAAATGCGATCAGCATCTTCAGTGACAGTAATTTGAACCAGTTGTCCTAACTTGAACAACAAGAATATGCTTTCTTCAAGTCTTTTTTCCAGAATCTGTCTTTTTGTGCGGTCGCCCTCACATGTTGCCATTCAAAAGGCAAAACACAACACATGACATGATGCCATCTCATAAATGTATGTCTCTTCCATTTCTTCCTACCTTTTTTTCGAGAAGATGAAGCTGAGGAGGAAACAAAGCAGATGGCATTCCTCACACAAGTGGACATGATTTATACTTTGTTTCATGTTGCATCTCTCCGTAGAGGTGCACCCGGAGTCTGTTCAGCAAAGTTATGTTCGGAGCTTATAGAATGAGAGTCTCGTCCTCAGTTATTGATGGCATAAACCGGAGATCTCTTCCAGACCTGAAAAGACCCGGACAAATATTGCCAACGTGGCCAACAATTACCCCAATCGTCGTCCATTTTGGCCTTTGTAACGCTACACAGTCGAGTCAAATCGAGAAAGGCCTTCCGAAATGAAACTTTAAATGGCCCACCACCACCACCAGTTGCTGCACAGCCTCGGAGGTTGATTGATTGGTCGTCTCTACGTACTACACACATGGTTGGTCTGACGAGCCGGTCCAAGGTGAGCCACTTTCCATGGAGCGATTCAACGAAAAGACCGGCTGTTCGGTTCAGAGACTCGGTTCGTTCAGGAAAGTAGGGAAGACAGATTCAATCGTTATCTTTCTTTGAACAATCAGGAATTCTTCTATTGAAATGCTCCTTTTCAAATTTTGAAGTTGGGCCCATGCAGCAAAAACCGAGTTTAAACTCACAACTTAGAATATTCATTTGAGCGTGTAGCAATTTTGACAGTTCTGAGTAGTTTTGTTCCAAACTAGGAAATGACTCATTTTAACACAATCGCGAATAAACAAAACAATCCATCAAACGCGTAAACTAACCTGCAAAAACCGACGGGGTTCCACCGAGCAGCGCCACTATCGCCACGAACGCCAATCCCGCTGATAACCGGGCCGCACCCATTAGGGATCGAGGTCGTCTGCCGGTTCTACGCATTATCACTGCTCTCGTTGAGTTACTGCTGCTGCTGCTGCAACTATTACCGCTTCTTCTTCCTTTCCCAGTAGCTGTCGCACCCCGCACTTCCCCCTCTTCCAACATGGCCGCCGGATGTCCTAGTCGTTCGTGAGCTTCCATTTCCAAGAACCCTATTGCACACTTTCTTCCTGGCGATGATTCACTGCCATATTTGATTCGGCTTTGCCAATTAGAACCCAACTTCACCTAACCTCAACGCGACAAATGTAACACTTCTGCCTTCTTATCGCGCACCTTGGGTACTTATCTAGCTACCCGAACTTGGGGTAGATAACACAAAATCAACAAACTGCACCACACTCACGGCGTAATTAAACAGCGACAACGCTTCTTTTTTCCGTGATCACACTTTGTTTCGAGAGCCTTTTCCTCACAACCGGTACTCGAATTGTAGCTTTTCGAGGGTTTCACAACGCGGTACTACGTTGGTACTTGTTACCTCCGAGTTGATTATTTAGTAGGACTTATCTGTGGAAAAGGAAAAAAGAGGTAGAGATAAAAATGATGGTCTATTTGAGAAAAGATTGCTACATCTAATTATCAGTGCAAATAGAATTTATCTCTTGGTGAGCACACTTCGGGGAGGCCTACTTTCAAATAATTAAATTCATTTTGAGTAACCTTGTGGATGGTTTTTGATAAAAAAAAATTGGCCTGGATCGGATTGCACAATTTGTTTTTAAAATATTCGTTTAAAATATAGATTATATACAATCATAAATTGCACATTATTTTCCAATTTTTAAAATGTAAAATTTCAGAAAAATGTTATGCTCAAATCACTCAAATTAAAAACTTTATTTTAGAAATTTTGAAATTTTCATGTTTTTGAATTTTAGAAACTTAGATTATTAGAATAGAAAAATTTAAGAATTGAAGAATATTAGAATTTTAGAATCTTAGAATTTCTGAAATTTAAAATTTTAGAAAATGTTTGTGCTCAAATCGCTCAAATTAAAAACTTTATTCTAGGAACTTTCATGTTTTAAAAAATTTAGAAACTTAGATTTTAGGCTAGAAAAATTTCATAATTTAAGAATATTAGAGTTTAAGAAACTTAGAAACTTGTTTTTTTTAAATAGAAAAAAATAGAATTGAAGAATATTAGAACATAAGGACCTCAGAATTTTAGAAATTTAACATTTTAGAATTCGAGAATAGTAGAATTTTATTTATTTAATATAAAAGAATTTGGTAAACCCCTCATAATTTAAAATTTTCAGAATTTGTGAATGTTTGTCGATAGTACATTAGTATCATTAACCGATTTATTAAAAAAAAAAAAAAAAAAAAAACCAAATTTTAATTCAAAACTGTAAAAAGTTAAAATTTTAGAAAATGAAGCATGAAGCTCACGCACAAATTTAAAGAAATATTCGATAGATTTTGAAATTTATTAATTTAAGAAGCTTAGATTTCTAGAATTAAAAATTTTCAGCATTTAAGAACTATTCAGAATTTAAGAAACGAAGAATATAAGAATTGAGGAATTATAGCATTTGACAAACTTTCAATTTTTGAAATTTGACATTTCAGAATTCGAGAATCTTAGAATTTGTTTTTTATTTCAAAATTGTAGAATTGTGTAGCCCTTATTTTTTTAATTTTCATAATTTAAAAATTTAAGAATGCGTGAATGTTTAATTTTAAGGATTTTAGAATTTTTTGAATAAAAACTCCGGAATTTGAAAATTTTAAGATTTCTGATTTTTAACTTTTTGGAATTGAATTTTAGAATTTTATTTTTTAAATATTTCAGAATTTGAGAATATAGAATTTTAAAATTTAAGGAAAAAATCAAAGCTCTAAGTCTCAAATCGTACCAAATTTTATGTTCTTTTAAAGAAATTTGAATTTGGAATTCTAATTTAAGAACTGTTTAGAATTAAGAATCTCGGAATTTAAGAATACTAGAATTTATGAAACGTAGAACCATAGAAATTACGAATATTAGAATTTTGTAATCTTAGAATTTCAGAAATTAAGCATTTTAAATTCACAGAGTTTTAAAAATTTCAAAGGAACTTCGAAACCCCTAGATTTTAATATTTAAGAAATGTTAAATAGTGAAGAATTTTGAAGTATAAAAATTCGTGAATGTTTGAATTTTAGGATTTCAGAATTTAGGAATCTAACTAAAATTAACTCAAAACTGTCAGCAATATTTTTTAATGGAATTAAGCTTTTAGTACATTTTAAATATTTCAAAATGTTGAAAAAAACTAGTTTTTAAATTTTAGAAATTATGATTTTATGAATTGAAGAATTTAAAAAATCAAAAATGGATTAGAATTTTAGATTTACAGAAATTAAGCATATTTTTCATAGAATTTTAAAACTGTAGGATTTTTGATTTCAGAATTAAGAATTTATAAATATTGGTTCATATATATTTCAGAAGTTAAAAATATATAATTTAATAACTTTATAATAAGAATCATAAAAAAGTTAACTAAAATCTGGAAAAAATAAAAACAATCTGAAACCGTACTATTTTTTTTATTTCAAAATATAAAATAATCCAAATATTTCGAAATATAAAATAAGAATCTATGACATTTCCCCGAAACTCACATTCCCGAAGAGACATTTCCCCGAATTCCACATCTCCGAAAAGACACTTCCCGAATGGCCACTTCCCCTAATTTTCCACATCCCTGAAAATCATTTTCCCGAATGACCATATCCCCGAACGGCCATTTCCCAGAACGCCACTTCCCCGAAACCGGTCAGGCGGGTATGGCCGTTGCCCAGAACCGCGCGCGTCCACAATTGAACGTTAAAAAAATCCGAGCTTCACTTGAATTTTGAATATTCAAATTGATGTAAGTGCGACAACTGGCCAGAGGGATTTCAGGTCAGAAAGTGTTTGACACACGTTCAGGCCCGACTACCGCAAAAATTTGTAATTGTTACTCGGGACCTTGGCAACCAAAATCAACCAAACTTCGGGACAATGCACAGAATGGTCAACCAAACAAAACGTGTTTGGCTCTATTTTTCGTTCATTCAAGGCCAAACATTAAAACGCGTTTTTCTCGGAACGTCAAAAAGCGACAAACGACAAGATAACACAACAAGGTCGATTTGATACATTGGTCATTTCGCAAAAAAATGCATTTAGTTGAAAATCAAAATACAGTCATGACTCGATTATCCGAAGGCCTTGTCAAAAGTTTACATAATCGAATAATAAAAAATTGTTTAGTCGTCTTTTTTTTGGCTGTCGAGTCCCTGAACTACTTTAAAGTGATTTAGTAATTTTAAATCTAAAATGGCGGTGATGAAATATTCAAAAAATGCATTTTGTAATTCAATAATCAACTATTTAGATTTGATTGAAACAGTTGGTCGCAGAACTCGAATTGGACGTAAAAAAAATAAAAAAAATTGTTCATGGCCTTCATCCAGCTAAAATTGATAAAGACAAATCAGTTCAGTTAAACAAAATCTAGAACAAACTGAATCCTGCGCATCGAGTTGTCGCATAAAGCTATCGTTGCTGTACAATCCTTACCACGTAGATACCGTTTTGGAAAATTGTCCTTTGCTGAAAATCGCCGCTACAAAAAAAATCTTTTTTTTTATGGAACGTGGATGATCTCAATACCCCGCACTCTTGAAGCATCTGCGTGGTTTATGGATGGCCTTCTACGGTTTTAATCTTAAAAAACACGTAGGAGAATTTAATATTAACGTCAAACCTTTATAGCAGGCCAAGTGCGAATGATTCTGATGATATCTCTTCAGTTGACGCTCAGGCGAGGAACATCCTGGAAGGAGCGTCACTGACTACGCCCGTAGTCCTGTTAGATCTTTCTTGATCAGGACAGTATAGCTCTGGTTCCTTGCAAGTGTCCTATTTTCTTACCTCCACGTTGGCTTGGTTTTCATGATGACCTAGCTGGTGGCCTGTGGAAACGGATCGTAAACCTTTGACCAGCGAGGGTCAGAGTCGAGACGGCTAGAAGAAAGGCGCGTCAATGTGGGAAAGGGAAGCAATTTGTGATTGTAGACGGTATTGTTTTGATTCGCAGTATGTTGAGTCAACTGCTGTGGATGTACCTGAACGTTGCAGAACGGGGTTTCCTCTCCTTTCCATTTCCAGCTACCATCTATCATCTGTTTATTTTGTTTCACTGATTTTTTAAACGGCTTCTGTTTACTATCCTCCATTTGATTTCGATTTTACTTATTTGATTCTCTAATTTCTCAACGCTTTTCCACTCTATTTTACCAATTGATGCTGCTGCAACAAACTGTCTGCTTTCCCTTAATTTGGCAGCGATGTCAATTTTGTTTATCATGTGCCTTTTCTTTATTTATCTATTTCAATAATTTCTCATCTTCCCTGTAAATTGCCCTCAATACAATCTAAGCTTGTTTGTTACCTCTATTTATTAACTATTGTTAATTTCTTTATCTTCTTCATAAATTACTATCTTCCTTTTACTATTGATTCTTTACATAGTATATTTCTTTCACTGTCCATTGTTTTGAAACTTCACCTTTTTCTTAAGCAAGTGAGGTTCGAGCCCTGACTCAATTTATGGAATGATTAAAGGATTAACACAAATATTACTATTGTACTTTTGAAAAACTTTTATAAAATGCTTAGGACCAAAATATTGTAACAAAACACCGCGACAGAAGAAATAGCAACAGATAAACACGACTCAACATTAGGCAAGATTTCAGGAGAAAACAATACACAGTAAATAACAATTAGTTTTTGAATTCAAACTAAAAATTTAACAGTTTTTTGCTTTACTGAAAATTGATAGGCACACTATAAATGGTTAGGCGCTTATACTTACATCAAACCCTACGTAATGTACCACCCCCGGCCGAGTTAAAATGCGTAACCGGAAAAGAAGGTGTGCATGCCTGGCACGAACACTCAAAGCGTGTTCTAGCGTGCTGCTCGTACTGACTCAGAGCAAGGGTGAGATGTAGGTGTAAGGGCAGTGCGTGTTCGTCGGGAACCTGGTGCATAAGATCGGTCAAGGCCCGTTCTTACACTGAAAATTGCGAACGTCAAACCTTTATAAAAAAAATCCCAAAATAACAATTTAGTTTATATCAAGGTTATCATTCGGGAAAATTGATTTTTCGGTGAAGTAACCATTCGGGTATATGTAAATTCGGGAAAACGACAGTTCGGTAAGATGGCCATTCAGGTAAATGACATTCGGGGATATGGAATTTTCAGGAAAATGATTTTCGGGGATGTGGAATTTTCGGGGAAATGATTTTCGGGGATGTGGAATTTTCGGGGAAATGATTTTCGGGGATATGGGATTCGGGAAAGTGGGATTCGGGAAAGTGGGATTCGGGGATAAGGGATAAAACCTAAAATAAATAGAAATTTAGAAATTATTAATTTTTTATTACAAGCACCTCATTTTTTTTTTCAAACAATTTATAAATTTTATAATCTCAGAATTTTCGGAACTTGGCATTTTAGAATTTTACAATCTAAGATTTTTTTAATTTTAAAATTTTAGAATCCTAGATTTTTCGTTTTTGAGTTTAAAATTTTTAGATTTTGTGACTTTTAGCATTTTAAAAATTTCAGGAGATTATAATTTCTTAATTTAAAAATTTTAGAATTCTATAATATTATTTTTTTGTAGAATTTAATAATTTATCATTTATGGAATTTTTTAATCGGAGAATATGATAATCTAATAATTCAACGAGAATTCAAGGATATAAGAATATAACTATTCAAGAATTTGATAATTTAAGAATTTTAAAATTTATGAATTTCAGAATAGAAGACTTTAATAATTCAAGAATTTAGGAATTTACAAATTTTATATTTATTTTATTAATATTTATTTTTTTTGAAAATCAAAGATTTTTATTTATGTAGTTTTTTTTCTTCAGATTTAAAATTTCAGAATACGGAAAAACGATGGTTGAAGATCCTAGAATTTTAAATGGGACATTTAAAAAAAATCCACCTTAAAAAATATGATTAAAAATCGAAGTTGAATTTAGATCGAATTAACGGAGTCATAAGGTTGAAAACATACTTTTGGCAAAATTTACATTTTTTACTAAGAAAGAATATAAAGCCCAACGGTATAAGAGCAGATCTATGCATAATCTATGTTATTCAGGACATAAAATAAACTGCAAGCATTTGCAAAATATATGTTTTATATCTTTTGTAAGAATTCAATCTTTTGAATGTTTCTGTTCTCAAAAAAATTTTACTACAAAAAAAAACAAAAGGTAAAAAAAATGCAGCAAAAGTAAAATCGTAAAAATTCATATGTTTTCTAGTAAACATTCTAAGTAAGTAGGTAGTTTTAGAAATAAATGTCACATTTTATGCTTTCTAAGTCAATCTTCCCTACTCAATAGGTAAACACATCTAAAATTCAACCTTCAGTAACAAATTTTAACGTCCAGTTTTTACTGCCCTCGTCGGCAACCGTTTCACAGCGGTTTACAATTTCAGCAAACGTTAGCGATAAACATAACCAAATAGGTACCACCACAAACCAGTAGCCGCGGGAGCCCAGACCAAACAAGCATTAAAAACCACACGAAAAACCCAGTCACTACTTTGCAACACTGTTGTTGATGTTGTTGTTCTGTTGTTTAGTACACCACACTCGAACCACTACCATTTCGATATTTTATTGTATATTTTTTTTACTTAAATTTTTACCTTTTTCCTTCTCCAATACACACGTTTCGAACCGATTCTCTTGTTGTGTTTGATCTTTTTTTTCACTTCTTCTCGATTCCTTCTTACATTCTCTTCTCCATTCTTCACTCGTACTTTTTTATGTTTTACTGGTTTCTCACGGTTTACATCTGCTCCGTCTCCGTCATCTCTGTGTGTGCGGTGTAGTAGTGCCGAGAAGCGCGCGCCTTAACCAAACACACACCTGTAGGATTCACCACTCTGGAAGCTTTTTCTTCTCGTCGCTGTTTTGGCCTTTTGGCCTTCTTTTTATTTTAACGCAGCGATATAAAATATATGGAGAATTTGAGCTGAACACGCACACCGTATTTTTTTCGCTTTTCCTTTTAATTTGTCACCGACAATTTTTTTTAAATGCTTTCGTATTGCACACACTGTTACAAATTTGATTCACGTGCAGGAATTCATTCCGCCGAAATTCCTCAACGGAAATTGTATCCTTCGCCTGACCCGACCCAATCTAGCAGGCCGATCGTACACGATACACAACAAAAAACTACATTCTCCAGGCTACCGATCTTCGCGCGTATTGGTCACAGCCTACTGCCCCGCTCACTCACACGATCGCGCTCTCAGCCCTTTCCCGAACTAGATCGCGCTCAAGGTGTGCTGCGATCAATCTCCTGGAAACCTCAGTGTGTGGTAGTATTCTTGTGAATGAAACCACCACTACCAGGTAAGCGCGCGCGAGTGTGTATGCGTTAATAACGGTACTACACACACAGGAAGGGGACGACGTACCGACACGAGCAACGGCTACCGAACGCGACGACGGTCAAAACACAACTGAAGAAGCAGACGGAGCAGGCGAATGAACCAGAGGTTGTTGCAGCGAGCATAGAAACAGTTTGTGAACGCGGTGGAAAGTGGAACGAACCGGCAAACGGAGCAGCGCGCCGCGGCGGGAAGGAATTTCTGGGGAGTTTGGCTTTGAGGAAGCGGTTCCCGATCACGGACGTCGGAGTAGATGTCACGGAAAAGGCGTTAGTTACTATTATTCACGGCTTTCCGTGCCAAAACATACTAAAAGACTGATTTATTACTTTCTCTACACGTTTGAAAACTCACTGAGTACACGCTCGGCGTATTTTAACACAAATTCCGTATAACTTAATCGATCTTACGCGCCGCGGTAGGGAATCGTTGATGTTCACTTTTCGCGTCTTTTCGTGCCAAAACTCCCCTATCTGTTAGCTTATATAGTTCGCACGGCACGTTGCTGCTTCCACGCGACAGGAAACTGTTGCGTAGCAGATATCATCTCTGATTGGGACGTAAGATTCAAGTACCTAGAATGTCAAGCCGAGGGCATGCGACGGTAACGCTATATTTTCGATTTTTTTTTGGATTGACACCGCAGATAGAGCTTTGTCAAAAATAAATAAAACCACTTTTTTTATTTCTTTATTTGACGCTGAGTTGGAGATAAATCTTCTTCCTGTTTGGCGCTCCAAGACCGGGAAACCGAGAAGGAACAACCAGTTCCAGTTCGAGCAGCTGCTCGAATGTTCCAAGCTATAAGTGATTATGGCAACTGAAGAAGGGAGAACCTGGAATAAAATTTCAAACGAATTTTATGAAGTCACGAAAATTTTGTAGGCGATACCTGAAATTTGCTTTTCTCAACATCTCTCGTCATGGAATTTCGGATTCTTAAAAAGTAGACAGCCAACGGCGGGGATTCAAGTTTTCTTTCCACTTTTATACTTTCATTCAAAATATCCTTTCATCGCTACAACCCCGAAAACGGTCGTAAAACCCCCAAACCCCCTTAACGCGTTCCGTCAGTAAAGTAAAACGAGAAATCCCCGCCGAATCGGCGCACTTCCGCAGATGGTCAGTCGGAATCGTGAGTGTGTGTTTTAAGTTACTCTATTCTTAAACGTTTTTTTCATTTTCTTTTTTTTTCGATCTTATCCAGGTTTGTTGGCAACGCCCAACAAACGCCACCTTCCCACACAGTGGGGCCTGTTGCTCTTCCAGAAGTGCTTAGAAGAAGTAACCCAGGATCTTGCCTCCCAGATGCTTCCGTCTGGCTTCCTCGTGGTCCATGATGCCGGCGCTGGTGGTCAGCACGACGTATCTGAAAGAGGTAGCGGAAATACAGACATTTAGTTTCAAGTCACGAAATGTCAAAATGACATTTACAAATTTTGTAATTTAACTGTTTCCATCCATTGAATCGAAAACGTTTCTAGACTCGAATCCGGGATTAATGGTGGACTGCGCTCCGGAGAGCCTTGCTCTAGCCTCCTAGGGGACAATAGTGCGCCGAAGGTTTGGTGCGCTATCATAGGTAGGTAAGAAGGCAGAGTGGTGTGTTACTTTAAGGGTTTTGGATAGGTAAAATGTTGAGACAATTACCTTTGCTGATCCATCCAGTGTGGTCCACCACGATGAAGCCAGTGCGGATGTCTTCTGATTTCAGGCAAAGGAGCTTGTTTTTTTTTCTTCTTTTTTTGTATAATTTTTTTAGGTGAGTTCATCATTTCTTTTATACATCTAGAGTTTTATTTGAAAATGGCACATAAACTTAGGGAATCCCATAGATTGTAGAACCATTTCAAAAAACACTATGCTGATTTTGCTGATTTACAAAAATAAGCCAAAATAATTTGTCAATTGGGCAATACCTCCTTGAGTAAAACAAACTGATCATGACCCACTAAAAACATAGGCTAAATTTGAGCATTAATAACTCGTTAACTAATGATGGTATTCCATTGCTGGAAGCTTAGACAGAATCGAAAACACAAACTTGGGAACGGTCTTAACAGTATTATAAAGTTTGCAAAAACTAGGTTTCTCACAGTGGAATACCAGCTTAAGATGGCAAGTTCGTATGAGAAACTTTCTCAAAACTTCTCGGAGAAACTGTTAGAAATAGTTTTTTGCGAGCAGTGCCTCAAAATGAAGTTGTTATTTCTTTTAATTTGTTTTATGAATATTCAACACTCATTTCAGTCTCAAATTAATACTTTTAAAATTGTTTGGCCTTGAGAAATTGTTCCTTAATTCAATTAATATGTTTTCTAAATTTATTGATTTTGTTACGTAAAGCTGGTATTACACTCTGTGAAATGTGATCCATTTCGAGGAATCCTCCTGCGGTAAATACAACGGAGCTGTTCTGGCCTTTTTAAGCTCAATTAATTTTTTGGAAAACTCATCAGTTTTGCAGTTTTTTTTTAACTTTTATAACAACTTTCGTGAAATCAACAAACAAGTGCTTGCTAAATTTATTCGAGCCATTTTTCGAATTTGAGACAGTCAAAGGTTGTAATTTAGGAACAAAAAGGTACGTTTGGCAGGATGAGGGTTCTGTGGATTGCGTTTTTCACTATTTGAGCAATCTAATTAGTTATAAATTATTTCACGTTTCTACATGAAAATAAAGACACAACTTTCGAAATCTGAAGGCCGTATTAGACTACGACAAATATATATATTTTTTACAGTTTGCCTGTTTTATTTGTCTATTTACAATTTTTTGAGCTTGTCGTACAAATTGGGCATGTGAATATTTGAGAATCTGTATATTGAGAAGAATTTATCTAATCGATTTGGTGTATTCGGCAAAGTTGTAGATAATGCTTATGACTTTTTCAGAAAAAATAGGTACACGGAAAAAAATAAATTCAAGATATTCTATTTTGACTTCATGTCACTAATAGTTGAATCCCCAAAATACGTATTTCTTAACCTGCAGTTCAATGTTTTAAAAGGCTAAAAAATGCATCTTTTGCGTTAGAGTTTTTGTTATTTAAAAAAATCGGAAATATTGGAAATTTGTTGGAAAAAGTGCCCTTGATTTTTTTTAATTACAAAAATATTTTCTAAAAGCTTAGAAAATTGTGTAACAGCCTCTAGAGGTAAATATTTTGTGAAGAGTTTTTTTAAAGGTCCTATAAAAGCTATTGTGTTTCATATGTTTATAGGAACTTTAGACAAAACTCTAGAGTTTTTTTTCGTGTTATCTAAATAAACCTATTTTTTAATTCGCGATATCTCGGAATCTATTGGTTTAATTTTCAATATAAATTGATGCCTTTGTGAAATTTTCTACCCATTTCTTTTCTATGAAATTATCTAGAAAATAAAAAATCTAGCACAACAACTTTTGAAAAATCAAAAATAAGGTTTTAAGTCCATTCAAAATATTAGTCTTGATTCTAAAATTTCAAAATGATTTTTATTGGAAAGAGCAGAAATGTCCATTAAAGTTCAATAATTTTTTCAACATAGAGAATCGAACCGATAGTTTCCGAGATATCGTGAAGGCGATATTAGACTATGACAAACAAACAAATTCGCACTTTTTTGTGTTTGACAGTTTGCGGCAAACTTGCAAACAAACTGTCAACAAGTTTGTGTGTTTGCGAGTTTGTTTGTTTGTCGTAGTCTAATAGCTCCTTGAGTTGCAAAATGGTGGTTAATTAGATGAAACTGAAAAAAACTATTTTTTCACAAAATTTTAACTTTAAGAGGCATAATAGCTTCAAGGTTATTAATCGATAGAATTATCGTCGATGATATTATCGTCTAACAATATTCCAATAATTCTATCGGCGATAATCTTATCGCCGATAACTCATTTTTTAAATTCTTTCTTAAATTGGCCTAATCCATCAATATAATATAAAATTTTCAATGCATTTGCTTAGAATATATTTTTGATAATGTAGTAAGTTTCAAAGCATCAAATACAAAAAAAATCAAAGAATACCGTTTTTGCTGAAAGTAGGTACTCAAATTTTCATAATTTGAAATATGGGTATCAAACAATTGGAAATTTTACCTGCATTTTCAATGTTTTTTAAAAGTTTTTTGAATGAAATACTAAAATTTTCACAAAATACCGCATTTTATTCGAAAATACTCAAATTTTTATAATTCGCGATATGAGTATCAAACGCTTTAAAGTTTTGCATGCATCTTCACTGTTTTAGAGATTTTTGAATGAAATATTAAAATTTTCACAAAATACTAAAATTTTCGCAAAATACCGGATTTTCTCGAAAATACTCAAATTTTTATAATTCGCAATATGGGTGTCAAACAACTCGAAATTTTGCATGCATTTTCACTGTTTTAGAGTTTTTTTTTGTATTTCCTTAAAAAAAAGCCTTTAAAACAGTGTAAATCACAAAATACAGTATTTTATTATAATTCGAAATCTAAGTATCAAACTATTCGAAACTTTGCATACATTTTACCTGTTTTAGAGTTTTTTGAATGAAATACTCAAATTTTCGCAGAACACTAAAATTTTCGCAAAATACCGTATTTTGATATTTTTCATTGATTTCGTATAGACAAGATTCTGAGCAACAAAATGTGTGCATTCATTTTCAAACTTGAAGCTTTTAAGGGCTTTTCAACGAGCTGTCTCTATTCTTTCACTTTCAAAAAATACAGTATTTTGTAAAAAAAAATATGAGAATTTTATTCGAAAAGCTCAAAAACAGTGAAAATGCAAGCAAAGTTTTGAATTGTTTGATACCCATATTGCGAATTATAAAAATGTGTGTTTTTTCGAGAAAATACGATATTTTGTGAAAAATTTAGTTTTTCAGTCAAAAAACTCTAAAACAGGGAAAATGTATGCACAATTTCGAATCGTTTGATACCCAGATTGCGAATTATAAAAAATATAAGTATTTTCGAGAAAATACGTGATTTCGTGATTTGTTTATATATTTATACTTTGCAACTTACCATATTATTAAACACATATTTTCTAAGAGGATGCTTTAAAATTCAACATAATGACATAATTTTAAAAAAATATTTGCAACGGCCTAAATGGAACAAAATAAAGTGGCCAGCCCTACTGCGTTGCATTGACCACAGAGACAGATTCTGAGAACGAATCACATTTCACAGAACCAACAAGAAACGAAGGATGCGTGGACATACCGTTGTTCCAAACGCTCCGAATCAACTGCTGTGTTAACTACAGCACATTTTGCTCAGCACTGCCCATTTAAATGCGTTTAACAGTTGAATAATGATTAATTTAACGAGAAATATTTTAAAAATTTCTCAGAATCTTGACTCGAATCGATCAATGTGACAAATTTTAGTTTAATCTTGATTTGTCTCTGAATATATTGCAAGTTTTTTTTTCTTGAGAGTGTTCACAGCTCTGCCCAACAAACTAATCAAGTTTCATTTTTAAAACTGGCCTAATTTGAACATTTTTTGCTAAAGAAAAGTGAATTTAACTGGCGCAGATTTTCGATTGGTTTAAAAACTATTATTGTGTAATGTTTTAGTTTGAAATTACCGTTTTTGTTAATACAATGAAGTAAAATCGAGTTTTACGATTATTTGTCTATGTCTTGAAGCATTTTTTGGATCAAAAAGTTTGTTTTGACTGAGACAAAATCCAAAACGATTAATTTTGAAGTTGTTTTTCTTACTTTTTTGGATATTTCCAGCACTTAAACTCTAAAAGTGATCCCGTGAACGGTGTGGGTGTTAAATTTTAATCACATTTTTACATGCAATTTTGTTGTGATGATCCAGGGTTCGTTCAAATGTGATAGATTAACAAGACAGACTTTAGACAATCCTCAAATTCAGGAGCATCCCTTCCCCAACAAGCTGTTTGTGGCGAGAATAAACCCAAGAATCTGTCCCGTAGCTCTTACTCATTTGCCCAATCCCCGAAAGCACCACGAATAAGTCCCATTCGATCACGTTCACACACATCGACATCACTGGCATCACCCGGCGGCACCTGCCCTTTCCCGTGAGGTTCTCTCACGGGCTGACCAGCATGCAGAAATTTGAGCCCCGCGACTCAACATGCCCAAGGGCGGAGGTTGGACCTTCCAGTCAATTCTTCTGCAAAGAAGCTAGACTTGGGTCCACATTAGGGGTGACTGCAGAACCGGAATGCCCGCATGGGGACACTCCCAGCCTTGCCCTAACTGTCGAAGACCGCCATTCCGTAAAGGTAAACAGAAACATGACCCCACTTTCTTCGTCGTTGCTCCCCGAAACTCACCCGAACTGACGCGAGGGCAGCAGCGTGTTGGTCCACCGCTCGATGTCGTGCAGCTTCACGTCGAACCGGGGCGAGATGATGCCGGCCTTGTTGAGGCGACCGGTCAGGTTGACCACGACCTTGCCGGACCGGTGGTCGTCGACGATCTCGAACTCGCCGATGTAGCCATGCTTCATCATCACGGTCAGGAACTTGATGACGACCTTGGAGTTGGGCCGGATCAGCACCTGGCGCTTGCCGCGCTTCTCGGCGTTGTTGATGCACTTCATGGCATCGGCTAGCACACTAATGCGGACCATTTTTGCTGCAAGAAAACGAAAACAGCCGTAAAAACCACCGAACTTAACAGATTTTCCAGGTTATGTCGAAAAGCTTCGCTCTCCCCTCCTTTCGGTCCAAGTGACAGCCACACAGCAAGCGATTTTGACAGGTCGACTCTCGGTTTCTCGCGAAAACACTTTCACGCCGACCAAAAAACCAACATTTTCCCCCAAATTTCGCCACTTTCCCCAGCAAATCGCACATGGACGGGCTGCCACCGGCCTCGGGGAACCGATTCGCACACAATCCGGAACGGTCCGGCGGCCGGAACACGGTCGTACCTCGATAGTTTATTTACCGACACAACGTACGTCGCGGAGGACTGCGGTTGAAAAGAACAGGAAACGGCCGCGTGTTTCGTGAGGTTGGCAGCGCCGGAAAGGTTGACAGCTGCACGGGGAGCGTTCGGGGATTGCTGAACAGATTCATTGATGGTTTGAAAGTGCACGCGCGGATGGAATTACGGGAATGTGGTGTTTTTAATACCGAATTAGGAATTGGGTACTAAAGCCCTATGACAATTTTTATGTACAACGGTAAAAAACATGATCAAAAACCATTTCTGATCACTTTTTTTTCATTTTAATGCAAAAAAAATAATGACAAGACAACATTTTTTCGATGGATCAACTATGGTTCCCTTGAAACGAGCTGTCAAGTAGGAGCTTTTCTGTCAAGAAGGACCGCTAGGTTAATTTTTCAAAATTGATTTAAAAATACATTTTAAACTCTTTGTGGTCGTACAAAGTGTCATTGAACTCAGAAAAATAAGCCTTATCGCTGTAAACAATAATATCAGCAATCTAAGCTTCATTTTAGGACCCAATTCTAGACACAAGCTTTAACTTATTAACAATATTTTTCGTTTTGTTTTTTCAATGTCCAATAAAATATTGTTTTCACTTTCTAAGTGTTGTTGAATAACCCTGATTCAATGCGGTTTCAAAAATACCCTGCAGGAAGCAAAAAAAGAAAATTTGGTCCAAAAAAATTCCAGATTTTGTTTAAATTGGGTACTAAAGCCCTTAACAATTTTTATGTACAACGGTAAAAACACGATTAAAAACCATTTCTTATCTTGTTTCTTATCACTTTTTTTATTTTAATGCAAAAAAAAATATTTAACAAGACAACATTTTTTCGATTGATAAACTATGGTCCCCTTGGAACGAGCTGTCAAGTAGGACCTTTTCTGTCAAGAAGGACCATGAAGTTATTTTTTTTAAATTCAATTAAAAATCCATTTTAAATCCTTTGTGGTCGTTCAAAGGGTCATTGTACTCAGAAAAATAAGCTTTATCGTTATGAGCAATAATATCACAAATTTAAACTTCTTTTTAGGACCAAATCAACCCCCTGGCACCACTGTAAATGGCTAGAACGTTTGACAGTCACCAAAACCTCGAAGAGCCCACGTAGTAGTATTAGTGAAGAGCCCACGTTGTTTATCGTGGGCTCTTCATACTACTGCGTGGGCTCTGAATGTAACAGTATTGGTGTTGTCTGTTTGTTTACACCAAATTTTCAAGAAACATCTCTTTTTGTGTGTGCAAATCTGTTACGAAAAAAGATGAGAACTGTTGCTTCCGATTGACCGGGAAGATTTGCCGGGTAGTACTGGACCGGGGACTGGCCAAGTCCCGCTGTTGATCCTTCCGAACAACTCGCTGCAATCTCCGGCAGGGAGTAACCGACCAAGTGCAGAAACATCCTGGCCAACTCCGCTGTCGACTCGCACAGAGAATCGAAGAAATCGCGTGCTTGTGTAGAATCCGACCTTTCGTGGACTCACAAGAAGTTCATCGCGAAGTGGTCGAACAAATCTGAACTTTGAACTTGCAAAACCGTCTTCATCGCCACTTCGCGGGGCATTTATCCATAGTCTCTGGCGGATAGGGTCCTTCGGGAACTTGCGATTGGAAATCCGTCCCATGCCGTTATTTTTTCATGGAAATCATTTCAACATTATGAAATAATGCCTTTTTCTACCACGCGGTTTGTTTATTTTCAAATTTTGACAGCAAATGCGTTCTTCATCTTCTTTGTCGTCTTCATGTTCGCGTCGAACATTTAGGTTTCATAAACATGGCCGTCGTGACAGAGGGCTGGACCAAATGCTATCAATTTCCCTCGAGTTACAGTTACAGAACATTTAAACAGATTGTTTTCTCCAAAATTTAAGTTTCTCTAAAAAAAATCCGATATTTGGAATTTAAAAGAAATTCCTATAAGGGGGGAAATTTCATGTTTAAAAACTAAGGGGTACCAGCAGCTTAACCCTTTCAGGCCTGAATTTTCAAAAAAAAAATATTTTTTTATTCAATAATGGGACAATGATTCTTATGACCATACGAAAATTATAGGCTAGTTTTGGAAATTTCGATATTTGGGACATATATGACCCATCAGGCTCGAAAGGGTTAAGCAAAACGAAAAGGGGTACCTAGTTAAGAAAAGGTTGAGAACCGCTGTCGTAGTGTAATAGCTTGTTTAGCCACGTTTAAGCGAAATAAATGTCAGATTTTGGTGAATTTCACTAAATTTTTATTAAATTTAAAATGATTTTTTTTTTTCAGATCTAGCTTGTAGAGTTATAGAGAGCTTTATGACGTTTCCCGTACGCACACTAGCGCACCATTTGGTTTTGCTGGCTGACAAAATTTAACCTCACTTTATTTTCGTGTAGGTACACGTAATTCACACGCACGTAGATTACTCTATTTACGTGCGCATATGTATTGCGTGTACGTACACGAAAAAAAGTGAGGTTAATTTTTTTCCGGCCAGCAAAAACAAATGGTGCGCTAGTGTGCGAACCGCGTACGTCATAACCTCTATTTGTTAGAGACCCTAAATAGGGAGACTGGTCTAAGCTGGCTAAATCGATCTGGCAACGTATGTTTTGAGCATGGCAACACTGATAAGTTTTGCTGGGCGTAAAGGCAAATTCTCGTTTGGATACGTCAAACTCGTGTCTGTTTGGGTACGTCAAATTCACTTCGACCAGTCTCCCTATTAAGGATCTCTACTATTTGTGGCTTTCTCATTTTTGGGTAGGTAAAATTTTACGAAATTTTCTTGATTTTGGATATGCGTGTGATATTGAAATATGAGTAAAAAGAGTTTTTCGTGTACACGCAAAACGGACACTAGGTATAAATTCCTAATTTTTAGGTATAATCGAACCTGACTGCAATAAGTTATTTTATTACTAATCGGCTATTAGTAATAAAATTACTAGTCGCGTTTTAGTACGAGAATTCCTAAATTTTAGGTATAATTGAAGAACCAATATACCTAAATTTTAGGCATTTTCTGGAAAAGTTTGGGATCCAAAATTACTTTTAATTAGGTATAATTCAAGATGGCGGACCATGATTATTAATAAATTCTAGGCATAAAAACCTAAAATTCAGGTATTTTCTGGAAAAGTCAGGGATCCAAAATAACTTATTTTTAGGTATAATCCAAGATGGCGGACCATGATTAATACTAAATTCTAGGCATAAAAACCTAAAATTCAGGTATTTTCTAGAAAAGTGAGAGATCAAAAATAACTTATTTTTAGGTATAATCCAAGATGGCGGACCATGATTATTACTAAATTCTAGGCATAAAAACCTAAAATTCAGGTATTTTCTAGAAAAGTGAGAGATCAAAAATTACTAATATTCAGGAAGAATCCAAGATGGTGGACCACGATTATTCCTAATTTCTAGGCATAAATACCTAAATTTGAAGTATTTTCTGGAAAAGTGAGGGATCCAAAATTACTGATATTTAGGTATAATCCAAGATGGCGGACCACGAATATTCCTTATTTCTAAGAATAAATACCTAAATTTGAGGTATTTTCTGGAAAAAGTAAGGGATCCAAAATTACTGATATTCAGGTATAATTCAAGATGGCGGACCATGATTATTACTAAATTCTAGGCATAAATGCCTAAATTTTAGATATTTTCTAGAAAAGTAAGGAATCCAAAATAACTTATATTTAGGAATAATCAAAGATCAAATTAGATATTATTCAAGAGATATGCAGGCAGAAGAAAACAATGGTTTAAATGATATAATAATATTTTTATTTACATAAAACTCAACTTTTTTATAAATGCTCTTACCTAAAAATATTTGTTTAAAGATTTGAATATTTTAAAATTATAATATTTTAATATATTAATATTTAAATATATTAATATTTTAATATTAAAATATTAAAATATTAAATATATTAATATTTTAATATTTTAATATTTTAATATTTTAATATTTTTAATATTTTAATATTTTAATATTTTAATATTTTAATATTTTAATATTTTAATATTTTAATATTTTAATATTTTAATATTTTAATATTTTAATATTTTAATATTTTAATATTTTAATATTTTAATATTTTAATATTTTAATATTTTAATATTTTAATATTTTAATATTTTAATATTTTAATAATTTACCTAAAAAAGGTTTTGAATATTTTCATATTTATTTATTTTTGATATTTTTTTATTTGAATATTTGAATATTTTTGCAACTTCAATATTACAATCTTTAAATATTTTTAATTTCAGAATATTAGATTTTTTGGTTTGAGAATGTTTGAAATATAAGATTTTTAAAAATTCCCCCCCCCCCCTTCTATCTTTCTCTCTTCCTCTTCCTCTCTATATCTCGCTTGCTTTCTCTTCTCTTCTCTATACTACTTTTACTCTCTCTCTCACACCCTCTCTCTTCCTCTCCCCTCGCTCTTCCCTCTCTCTTCCTCTACCACATATTCTCTCCTTCTCTCTCTCCCCCCCTCTCTTTTATCTTCTTCTATCTCTCTCTCTCTCTTCTCTATATCTTTTACTCTCTCTAACACCATTTCTCTCTCTCTCTCTTCTCTATATCTTTTACTCTCTCTAACACCATTTCTCTCTTTCTCTCTTATACACACATTTTATCCCCCCTTCTCTTGCTCTCTTGCTCTCTCTCTCTCTCTCTCTCTCCCCCTCTCTTTCTTCCTCTATCCTCACCCTATCTCTCCCTCTCTCTCTCCCACATTTTCTGTCCATTTTCTATCCCACTTTCTCTCTCCCTCTCATTCTTTCTCTCTCCTTCTCTCCCTTTCCCACTTTCTGTCTCTTTCCCTCCTTTTTCTCTCCCTCTCCTCTTCTCTCTCCCACTTTCTCTGTCTTTCTCTTCCTCTACCCTATCACTCTCTCATACACACACGAGCACAAACGCACTTTCACACACGCATACATACCCACACGCACAGACACACACCCGCAACGCCCAACCAAACCGCCAACCTCAAACTGGATACAATTTTGGGTCGCACAATTCCCCCAGCTCTTCCGCAAACATCCGTCCTCTAGGGCACGAGAGGGAAAACGCGGCTTTTTTAATCCCGCCGGGAGTTGAAGGTTCCGTCCTCCTCCTCCTCTTCCACAAACACACGAGCCACACTTCCTCTAATTAAGATGCTCCGGGTTCCGTTCTCCTTGGCACTCAAAAAGTGGTTCCCTTAAACAAAAATAAAAGCTACATAACTAAATCCAGCGATGCCCCGGCGGAACCTCTGTCCCATCCTGGGAGAACTGTGCCACGCGTCGGATTTTGAAGAGCCGAACCTGTTCTGCAAGGGGAGCGTCCAGTTCGGGTCCAGCACACTGCGAGGGACAGAGTGTCGCCAACACGGCCCGCGTCGATCCTCGGCGGTCCCACTTTGTACGGCTTTGCGTTTCTGCCGACCCAGCCGGGGCTGCACCGGATCCGGGTGGCCACGTGGAAAGTTTCGTCGGCCAACTCAAAATGCATTCCCGATCGGTTCCCAGCACAAAACTTACCTTGCCACTTCCCACAAATTGAAAATTAACAGCAGCACCATGGAACACAAACTTACAGCTGCGAAATTATTTTGACATTGACATGTCAATTCGTGAATCACAATTCTTGAACTAAAAAAATCCTAAAATTTAGGAATTTTGAAGAAGTACTTCAGTGTTCTAAAAAAATACTGAATTTTAGGAAGAAAAAAATACTAATTTTTAGGTATAATTTGACAAGCTAGAACATAAGTTCAAAAAATACTAAAAATTAGGAATTTATACCTAATGTCCGTTTTGCGTGTACACCAAAACACCAATCAAAACAAAGAGCATAAAGCGAGCACTCCACGTAACATAAAATTTATGCAAAAATGTTATTTCAGTGATGGGTTGATGTTGAAAATGTTTGTTTTTCTTAGCAAGCGAGTTGAAATAAATCCGAGCTCAATTTTATTGGACGTGTTGCCATAGTGAGGAATCAACAACTAGTTGGTCTAAATCAAGCATGGCCCTCATGATGTGCCGGATCTGTCTCCGGCCCGACCCGATGGTCCGGCTGAGTCTCTTCGAGGGCACCATCGCGGGACGACCCGCCGCCGAAGTGCTGTCCATCGTGGCCGACGTTCCGATTCTGGCGGGGGATCCCTTTCCGCAGGTTTGCTGCTCCGACTGCTGGCAGCAGCTGGAGGCGGCGTTCAACCTGAGGGAGCTGGTCCGGGAGTCGGGCCGGAAGTTGGGCGAGATGCTCGCCGGGGTCGGTGCCGATCGGGTGGTGGTCAAGCAGGAGTTGGAGGATGTCGAGGAGCAGCAGCAGGATCCCATTGGGACAGGGTGAGATTTTTTATATTATTTATTTTACATTTGAATAAATTTGTTTTTAGCACCACCTGGTCAACAATTGTTGATAATTACGAAATTACGAAGGTTGAAATGCCAAATCCGGAATACAAGTAAGAACAATTTCACCGCCCAATTTATTAACTTTAAAAAAAAGTTCAATTTTTTTGCCAAGCACCCAAGGAGAGATGAGTGAATCCGACACCGATTCCGATTGTCCGATGGACGTAGAAGCGACGGCCGAGTCGGCCTTCCTTCCAGAAAAATCAAAGCCGTTGTACGAAGCGGCCTTCAAAAAGTTTCAAGAATGGCAAGCCAGAAACTGGATCCAAACCGTCGACGAAAACTGTTTGCTGGCCTATTTTGCCCAAGAACTGAAAGATAAGAGGCCGTCGACAAAGTGGAGCCAGTTCTCCATGTTGAGGACCACAATCAACCTGAAAATGGGCATAGACATTTCCGGTTTCACCAGCTTGAAGTCGCTGCTGAAGCGGAAGTCGGATGGCTATCGCCCGAAAAAGTCCGAAATCCTCACCAAGGAACAGATTTTCGAGTTCTTGAGGGAAGCCGATGACGCGGTGCATTTGGTTACAAAGGTGGCGCTCATCGTCGGCGTTTACGGTGCATGTCGGCGGGAGGAACTCCTGAAGCTGACGCTGGATGATATCGAAGACCTGCAGGACAGCATCAAGATCACCATCCCCAACACGAAGACGAAAAGTATGCGGCAGTTCTTCGTAACGAGGGGAACAGCTCCCGGTGTGGACATGCTGCAACTGTTCCGGGCGTACGCGGGAAAACGGGCCGCCGGTACGAATCACGCGAGATTTTTTGTTTCGTACCGCAATGGAAAGTGCACCAAACAGGCCATCGGGATCAACACGATTGCAAAACTGCCGAAAACCATTGCCGAGCACCTGAAGCTTCCGTCGCCGGAGCTGTACACTGGGCACTGTTTTCGACGATCTTCGGCCTCGCTGCTTGCCGATTCGGGCGTTGACATTTCCGTCCTGAAGAGGCTATCTTGAAAGATCTTTGCAGTTCCCGTTAATCCTCCACTCTCTGATACGACTCCTTTATCTTCCGCTTAGAATCGCAGTTCAGATCAATCGACTCACAAACTGCACCATTAATTTATACCAAAATATGTGATATAATGTAATGCAACCAATATGAATTAAATTGAGTTTTTAAATGACAAAAATGCAGAAACCCATCTCGTTAAGAAAAAAAGAAAATACGTTTTCCACCTGATGCAAACCTAAGAGCATGCAAACAAGATCGAGCTCGAGCTTTCACAGTCAGCTTTTTCACTTTATTAGGCCGATGCAAATATTTAAAAAAGTTTTTGTCCCTCGGCCCTGGCCGAGGTCAAGGGGGGGGGGGGGCATAGTCTTCACATTTAAATGAAAAAAGTGTTTTAAAATGCATTTTACACTAGTTCAGTTGTTTTGCAATCATTAGTTTTCAAAAAATCTAAGATCTGACAAAAACAAAAATTGTATCGAAAAAAAAGATTTTGCATCGAACATTTTCAAAAAATCTTAACATTTTGTTATAAACCCAAACATGCTATAAATGATTTTAAACGCAGGAGAATGTATTTTAATTTGATTTCAGCTGGTTGCACTTGAGTTTTCATTGAAATTTTGAAGTTTATTGTAAAAATATTTTTTTTGCCCCCTGATTTTTCGGGCCAATTTTGAAGAGGGGGGGGGGGGGGTACCAGCCTAATAGTTTTTTTGTTGAAAACACAAAATACCGTATTCTTTCAAAAATACTCAAATTTAAAAAAAATTGATACTCGTTTTAAACGAAGCGAATTTTTTTATGCATTTTCAAATTATTAGAGTCTTTTTTGGAAAAAATATACAAAATAACACTAAAACGCATACAAAATTTTGCTTCGCTTGATACCATATTGCAAATTTTGATTTTTTTTTTGTTTAAGGGGTTACATACATGTAGAAAATCACAAAATTTCATATTGCACAAAATTCACTAAATTTACTAAAAAGATGATTTTCAATCACTCCTGAAAGTTTCACGAAGATATTTCATATCAGAACTGAGTAAGAGACGATTTAAGTTCACAATTTTGCCATGCTCAAAGCGAACTGTCAAACTTTGTGAACGTTTTTCTCTAAACACCGAGTTGATTTACGGGTGCCACGACATCTCGAGATGGGATGGACCAAATTGGCTGAAATTTGAGGTGAAGACTCCCAAGACATATCCCGTGTGCATGACGAAGCCCAATTTTAAAATTTCGCTTTTTTTTTAAATACAAAAATCGATTTTTTATATGAAAAATTTAAAAATATTTTTATCTTTTTTTTTAATTAAGTTTTTGAAAATCGGCCTTCGTCATGCACACAGGACCTGTTTAACGAGTCTTCACCAAAATTTTGAGCCGATTTGGTCAAAGCAGTGTTGAGATATCGTGGCACCCGTTTTTTGAAACTGCTAACTTAAAATAGCTATATCTCGGCAATGGTACATCCAAATGTCTTCATATTTATTTTGTTAATAGATGAAAATGTATATATTTGAATGCTCTGCAAAAAGATTTGAAAAAAGGTTAAATGTGTGCCCATACCAACCTCTGACATTTTTTGACGATTTACATGTCTTGACTTTTTTTTTATAAGGTCCTATAAACAAATGTAAACATTGAGTGTATCCCTTTCACACCTTATGTCAAAGTCCATCGGAGTAAGCGGGATACACTCAATGTTTACATTTGTTTATAGGACCTTATCAAAAAAAAACTCAAGATGTATGTAACCCCTTGAAAAAAAGGTATTTTGTGAAAATTTTAGTTTTCAACCCAAAAAAAACTAATAAAGCATACAAAATTTTGCATCGTTTGATACACATATTCCGAAATTTGAAAATTTTAGCTTTTTTGAAAAAAGGTTATTTGTTAAGTTTGACAAAAGACGGAGTGAAAAAGTGCGGCGAGAGTGGAAATCGCTCGTTCCGATTTGGTGCCACACTGAGCAAAACTTACACAGCTCAACGAAGTGTTCTACACATGATCTGGCCCTGCTGTACAGAGCACTCAAATATCAATCGCAAAACACATGAAATTTCGGTGATTGGCCATGAAATAATGTCAATAGCCAAACACTTGAATTTTAAATGGTGTTGAAAAATAAAAGTACGTACAAGCGATTTACAGGTTCTCGCTTGCTAGTCGTGCACGCTACCACTGCGCCGGCCGGCCAGTTGAAGACGGGAGAGTTTTTTGTGCTATTGGTTCTTGCCTCGCTTCTAGCCTTCGATGAAAGTCGCGCAAAAATCAATAAGTGAAACACATTAAATTCATGTGGATAATCACGTTGACTTTGAATAGTGCCTGTTTTGGGTAGATCTTAAGATCATTTTCAAGTGTTTTGCTCATCACTTTGAATAGTTCAAGAAGGTGGGACAATTTCATGAGCTAAACAATTGAAAAGCTTGAGCCACCCGAATGAAAATAACATGTGAAAAAATCCCAAAAAGTCAACCGCCTAAACACTTGCATTTGATAGTGGTTTGGATTGATGTTGAAACACAAACCAATTAGATCTACGATGTGACTTTATTCAATCATTCAAGTGTTTGGGCACTTGAATAAAAAGTGTGGCATATTTTCAGTGCAGAGCGACAATAGGGTCTAGGACACAGACACTCTTGGTTGAAATATAATAAAATATGTGTAGAACGAGTTTTTCGTGTACTTCAAACACCGGCGGTGCATAAAGCGAGCACCCCACGCAACATAACATTTATGCAAAAAGTGTCATTTTCAGTGGTATTATAATGTTGAAAATGTTTGTTTTTATTTGAGTTGTTTGTATTAAATTTGAGGATTCTACAAACTGTGTCGGTCTAAATCCTCTCGATGGCTCTCGAAACAATGTGCCGAATCTGCCTCCGGCCCGATCCGGTGCCCCGGCAGAGTCTCTCCGAGGGCACCATCGTGGGCCGACCCGCCGCCGAAGTGTTGTCCCTTGTGGGTGGCGTTCCGATTCTGCCGGAGGACCGCTACTCGCAGGTTTGCTGCTCCGACTGCTGGCAGCAGCTGGAGCTGGCGTACAACCTGCGGGAGCTGATCCAGCAATCGTACCGGAAGTTGGGCGAGATGCTTAACGGCGTCGCTGACCGGGTGGTGGTTGTTAAGCAGGAGTTGGGCGAGGTTGGGGAGGAGCCTGCTTCGATGGTTGGAAATTACGAGTTTCTAGAGCTCAAGTAAGTTTTATAAGCTCTAATAGAATCACGTTTGAGTTGGAAACTTTTCCTTTCAGATCTGACCCATGTTCATCAACCGTTGTAAAGTCGGAACCAATGGATAGCGAGGAGCTTCCCTCAGAGGAAGAAGAGACACCAAAGATCAAAGAGGAAGTAACCGTGGAAGAGACACGTGTCGAAGATCCGGACGAATCTTCCTCCGATGGCGCGAGGGGCAACCCGCGTAGCTTCTTCGAGGAACTTCCGGTGAAGCCCACCCAGTGCTGCGGCTGTCGGCTCAGCTGCGCCACCATGGAGGAACTCCATGCCCACTTCAAAGCTGTGCACGCCCAGAATCGGACGCCCTCATCCGAGATCAAGAAAGGCTTGCAAGAATGCTCCCAGTGCTACAAACTGATCAGATCGAAGAACAGCCACCGGCCGCGAAGTTTGCGCTGCAAGCTCTGCGGCGAAATGTTCTCCAAATGGTACGGAGCAACGTTGCACTACAAGAACAAACACAGACCGGGCAAGCGCCCAGAACCAAAAATCTGCTGCGGCTGCCACGAGCGCTTCCAAACCACCCCAGAGCTCAAAATCCACGCCAATCTGACGCACTTCCCCAACCGCCTCCCCCACGACGAGAAGCGACCCTTTGTGTGCGAAATCTGCTACAAAAACTACCCCGACCACACCGGTCTCCATCAGCACCAGCGGCGACTCGCCAAGGACGCCAAACCTCACCAGTGCACCCAGTGCGAGCGATCCTTCCACTTCCTGAACGCCCTGCGCGACCACGAGCTCATGCACAAACAGGAAAAGACCCTGCCCTGCCCAAAATGCCCCGCCCTCTTCATCACCCAGCACTCGCTCCGGAAGCACATCGCGCGCCACGAAATGCCCCCCACAAAGTTCCAGTGCGCCACCTGCGCGAAATGCTTCAAGTCCCAGAAGAGCCTCCGCGAGCACGGTTACGTCGCCCACACCGGCGAGCGGCCACACAAATGCGCCCACTGTGAGGCCAGCTTCGCGCGGTACGATTGCTATCGGGCGCACGTCCGGGGCATGCATCAGGAACAGCAGAAGGACCAGCAGCAGCAGGGTGAGCGGGATGTGCACGAGTGCCGGGTCTGCGGGAAGACGTTCCGGCTGGCGCACTATCTGGTGAGACACACGCGGGAGATGCACGAGCGGACGGCGAAGCCGTTTCCGTGCGCGCATTGTGCGGAGGGATTTGTGCGCAAGCAGGGACTGATGAACCATATGGCTAGGGTGCATCCGGGGGTGGGGGAGTAGGGTGGAAGGGGGGAGATTTTAGTTTATTGAAAAAAGTAATGGCAAATACATAATTTATTGAAATAAATTTCGTCTGTTTTATCCAAAAACATCCTATAGGGGAAATATGCCCATTTTAAGCCTAATAAGCGGTCGTGTTAGAATGATAATCTGGAGTGTTCCTTGAAATTCACTAAAACCAAGTACACCAACGAGTAGAGCAACTTTTTGTGAACATTTCTGTTTATTGTCACTTTTATTAAAAGTTATGCTATTCCTTTTACAAGCATTTAAAAAAAATATTTCAAAAATGCATTCTAATCAGTCGAGTGCGTTGGGCCACGCCCATTTTTCTATTTTCAGCTTAGTTCTTTTTTTCTTCCAGCGCTCTTTTGGGTCTGCTTAGTGCTGCCAAAATTGATGATATATTTTTAACGAACACTCACGAAAAGTAGCATTTATAGCGAAAGTTTCCTGGCAGCACTTGCTCACTCCAACACTCGCTGCACCAGCATGTTGGTGGTGTTGGTGGCCAACCTTTGTCTTCGCTCGGTTTTCTTCAGCCTTCGATTGGAATAGAGTTATCTAAGCCCGCTCTCACGCACACTAGAACGCCATTTGTTTTGCTGGCGGGTACAAAATTTAACCTCAATCTTTTTCAAATACGTACACGCAATACATGCGCACGTAGATAACTCTATGGGTATTCAAAATTCAAACGTCAGATGACTTAGCGCGTTTGTTTTTGTGATGGTGCTTGCTAATTATTTACATTTTTCGAGATTATTTTTTTAAGTGAGTGACCAACTAATGGGCAAAAGAACATGTTGCCGGTAGTTGGAAGCAATTTTATATCTTAAGCGCTTTGAAAACGTTGCCGCAAGTGAAAAGATATTGATGGCGACTTTCGTTAAGCAGTTAACCTCTGATCTTGCGTGTGGATGTGTGTGCCACCAAAATGATGAGAAATGGTCTCGCAAAATAGAAATTATGATCAAAAGTGCATTAAATTTGATCTTTTTGGCCAGTAAGTAGCATAAATTTGCGTGCTTACTCGAGGCGGTGCTGTTACTGGTAAATTTATAGCCTAAATAGTATTTTTGGAGCTTTAATCGAGCATCAAACCGATCAAACTCTCCATATGACGAAGATAAATGTTTGATTAGAAAGGGTTTATTTCCCCTACATTTCTTATCTTTGAATTTTCTTGTTTAACCGGAGCAAAAAAATATAAATATTGAAATAACAGGAAATGGTTTCAACATGTGCAAAAAAAGGTTTTTTAAAATGCATTTTCCACTAGAACCAGTTGTTTTGCAATCATTATTAAAAAAAAAAGATTTGACGAAAACACAAATTTTATCGACAAAAAAAAATTGCGATAATAAACATCGAAAATTTTCAAAAAATCCTAATATTTATAAATCAACCCAAACATGCTAAAAATGGCAGTGCGTGGCCGAATGGTTACGCTGTCCGCTTTGTAAGCGGATGATTCCATGCTAAAAATGGCAGTGCGTGGCCGAATGGTTACGCTGTCCGCTTTGTAAGCGGATGATTCTGGGTTCGATTCCCATCTGCTCCAACCTTCCATCGGATGAGGAAGTAAAATGTCAGTCCCGGCCTTGGTTGTTGGGCCGTTAAGTCATTCCAGGTGTAGGAGTCGTCTTCATGCCATAAGTACAAACAACACACCAAACCAAGCCTACTCCGGTGGAATCGCTGGCGGCGATTGGACTCGCAATCCAAAGGTCGTCAGTTCAAACACTGGGGTGGAAGGTTCCTTGGAGTAGAAAAAGGTTTGGGTGCTCTCCCCATTCAAGCCTTCGGACTCCTAGGATCGAGCAGAAACTTGCAATAGAGACCACGAAAGACCCGGGGGTCGTTAATGTGGATGGTTTGATTATTTTTTTTATGCTAAAAATGATTCTAAACCCAGAGGAATACATTTTAAATTGATTTCAGCTGATTGCACTTAAATTTTCATTGAAATTTTTTAAGTCTATTGAAAAAAAAAAATTTTTGCCCCCTGATTTTGCCAATTTTGAAGGGTGGAGACAAAAACTTTAAATAAAAGTTGTACCAGCCTTATTCCTATAGGTATAAACTGGGTGCTGAATAGTGGTTCGCAAAACGACCTCAATTTTAAACTGTCAAAGTGGAACCAATTTACTATTCGCCAAAAGTAGAGAGTATTGTAATCGATCATTAAAAATTGTTTCGTTTTTTTTTTTGCAAGAATGAAAAGATTGTGGTTTTTAAATACCTGGTGTTGAAGTCAAGAAAACTTAAGAAAGTTGTCAATCCAGAAGTTGTCTTAATTGTTTGATTCCGTTTGAAAACCTACTGGTTTAGTGAAATCTACTCTGTTTGTTGGATCATCTTCGCTATTATATAATTAGCGATGTTTTTCCGTTGGACCAGAAAGAGCTGCAGGATTCCTAAATCAGACATCTGCAACATCGCAGAATGACACTCTAGCAGCAGTTCTTCTTCACCCGTAAAAATATTGAACCTCTTCTAACCGATCGAAACTTGAAAACACACACCATTTACCAGCAAAAAATGTCAAAACGAGACAAAATAAAACACATACCACTGATTATAAAAAAAACCCATTTACAAGTAATAAAAAAGTCATGCTTGTGCTCGAGCAGCCTCCTATTTTGTAGATGTAAACAAAGTGGGATCATTCAAAAATCACGTTACGCATTCTCTCTCACTGAAAGAATCCAACATAGTAATCTCAAGTGTTATTTCACGTGAGTGTCTCAAAAAATCAACACGATAAATTCACATGCTTTTCCTTTGACCCACACATATTTTTCATACCAATTTGATGTTAAAATCATTTGAAATCAGCTGATCGTTAGCGCAAAACCTTTCATCATTTTTTCGCATGATGTTCACTTTAGATTCAAATGAATTTCACGTAGATTTGCCCCATTCGACATTTCCTTTGATTTTGACGTGAAAAACACGTTAGATTGAAATGTTTTGGTTTTTGAATGTGGTTGGCGAAAATTTCTTCATAAGTAAGATGGCTACGAACGGTGATGGAGCAAAAATTGCTCTTTGGGTTAAAAAATTGTTTTAACGAGGGTTTTGTGTAAATATTTTGACAATTATTGTATTGCACGGGTTATTTCTAGGTAAGTAAAAACAAGAGAAAAGTATTACTTCTAAATGATACTACAGTATGAAATTTTAATTGCTTTCAGAAGAATAGATTCCAAGAGGTGGGCCATCCAAGGATAGATTCCGGCCAGTGTTCGTGATCGAAATCCGGAGTTTTGTTGCCAACAATTTGCAAAACTCCTCGATCGTCAATCCTATGTGCATCGGAACATCAGCTGAGCGGCTTCATCACCGAAACTCTAGCCGAGCGGCGCTTCTGGAGTATTAACATGGACATCAATTGCGGTGGATTCAACGCGGACACAGAATCTGGTCCCTATTCTTTGACTGTTTTGTGATAGAGAAGAAATATTTATGCTTTTAAGTGATTTAATTTTGTTTTCATAAGTGCAAAATTTAGGAAAAAATAAAGATATATTTATAACTGAAACTGAGCAAGTAATAAATTAAAATTGAAAAAATACACCCTTTTTACCCACTTGAATATCAATAGAACCATTTGATTAACACTACAAAATCATTTGACATTCATGTGAAAAGCATTACAAATTCATGTGCGTCATCACGTGAAGTTAACGTGTTTTGCATTTGACTTTACCGTGTCCCGCGATGAATATTTTCGAAGTGATTTGCACATGACATTTACATGTTAAGTCGTATGGGGCAGATTCACGTGTGAAACATGTGATATTGCAATGTGACTTTCTTTCAGTGCTATTCATCACCCACACTGAAAGAATGACGCATAGCAACATCACATGTTTTACACATGAATCCACCCCATACGACTAAGCATGCGAATATCATGGGCAAATCACATCAAAAAAGTTCAATCTGCGAAGTAGTAAATTCTAGTGAAATTCCCATCAAACTGAAATGAAAAACACTGCACCTTCACATGACATCACACATGACTATCACGTGGATTTTTTATAAGAATAAAATGGATTGCACGTATGATTTCAATGAAAAACTTTCTTTCATTCTTTTTAAAAATATTATTCAAAAAATCTCTTTAAAATAAAATTTATTTTGCACTATTTATTTGTTTTGAAAAAAATCACAGTAAAACACTTTTTGAAACGAGGTTTTCGGCGGCAATGGCGATGAGTTCTGACTGACAATCCTCAAAATTCCACCGCGAACGCTTCCGGCACCGCTCCAACTGTCGGATTAGTCGCATATATTCCTGGTCACTGGAAAGCTTTGTGCCTCCAAAGGCCGGTGATATTTTTTTTGTGACGCCGGCACATTTTCGTCCAAAGGTCATGCACCCGATTTTAATTTGCTAGAAAAGTGACAAAAAGCATGTTTTTAATTGATTGCCTTTAGATAATATATTTATTCTACTATACTTACATTTTTTAAGCTACTTGCTGCTCAAAATAAAAACTTTTAATGACCTTAATTCATTTTTAAAAGAACGAGCACACAAACTCGACTTTCTGCAACTCGCCATTTGGATTTCTGACCAGTTCTCTTCATTCGCCATCACAGAACAAAACATGCGAGTCTAACGTGGTTTTCACTTGAAAAGCAACAGAAAAGACGAATGGGGCCAATCCAAGTGTAATTCATATGAATCAAGCATGAACATCACATGAAAGCATAATGGGGTAACTATGGCTGGTATTCAAGTGATGGTCACATACATTTGAGATACAAAACATATTGAAGTCATGGGAAATTCACGTTAGTTTAACGTGATGATTTTCAGATATGCTCACGTGAAAAAGCACATGAATTTTCTGTGTTGGTTTCTTTCAGTGCAGGGTATAAATCGACGGTAACATTTCAAAAGGCATCATGTACAGTTTGACACTTTCTGAGTTATTGCATATTCTGAAAGTACTCCTAATAAGCTACCTCTCCACCAAAAATGAGCAAAAGTTACTTCAGTAAAGTCTGTTTAATCATGACTTTAAATAAAGCAACATAAACAAAATCTCTGCCATCAGCAGTCCCTGTTTATATAGCCCTGTCAACCTGTCAAACAAAAGACTTCATGAACCTCGTGACGAAAAAAAAAAACAACATGAACAAAGCGCCATTTACATTCGGCGAAGAAAAACGAATCATAACAAAGCGTCCCCCTCAATGACAGCAGGGTGATATCGCCGTTGGTGATTTCAAAAGGAGTTATGTTTGTTTTACTCAAATAAAATTACGAAAATGATGTTTTATTGAATTTGGATGATCAAGTATCAATAAAAGCAAGGTTTTTCATCGTTTGTTATCATTAGAACATCTTATTTTGCTTTTATATTAAAATGGGATTTGAAATGGATGCTCAACATTAAAATGCGTTTTTCTCAAAACGCATGGTTTGTACATAATGCTTTTTGAAATGTTGGCGTCGAAATACCTAATACAAAAAATGTCGAGAAATCCTCCAAATCTCCCACTGCATCAAGAATCAAATAAAAGTACGCAGCCACTCGGAAAACAATCAGGTAAAATTGAACTTGAAAGGGGGTTAAACTTGTTTGCCGTGCACATTTGAGGACGCTTTTTGGTCAGAAACGTCAAAATAGTAAACAATCCAAATTCATTTTGTTTTTAGCAAACACTTGCCTAATTTGCTGGAATTCTTATTTAAAAAAAAATACAAAAATAAAGCGAATTAGCAGAGAGTCTGTGCGATTATTAGTCAAACCAATCAGAAACGGGGGCAGCGAATGACCGAAAGGTTAAAGTTGCCGGAAATAAATAACAACAACAACAATCAGCCAACCCCTTCCAGATGAGCCGACCCGCCAAGCCCGCCTCCGAGCTGGCCGTGTGCCGCGTCTGCATGAGCCAGGGCAAGCAGCTGGTTCCGTTCGCGCGGTACGACGCCGACCGGAAGGCGTACCGGCTGGCGGACGCCATCTCCGCCGTCGGAGCCGTCCAGGTCGAGAACGGCGACGGGTTGCCCCAGTACTGCTGCGTTCGGTGCGTGCGCGGGATCGAGTCGGCGTTCAAGATACAGCGCGTGTGCCAGGAGTCGGACTGGAAGCTGCGCGAGATGTACCCGCAGGTGGAGCCGGAACCCGTGGTGGAGGTTATGAAGGAGGAGGAAGAGTTGGTCTTCAAAGAGGAATGCGAGGAATCTCGGTTACAGGAGACCGTCGCAGATGTTGTGGCTATCAAGCAGGAGGTTGAACCGTTGGATGGCGCCGACTATGCTGTTAGTATTAAAGAGGAGATCGATGAGGTGATGGAGGTGGCTGAGTCTGATGAGGCCGTTGAAAAGCAGTGTCAATCGGACGGCGATGTTACTAGAGAAGCAAAAATCTGCTGTGGCTGCTCGCGATACTGTTTGTCAAAGGAGGAATTGATCAAGCACAGCCTGAAAATGCATTATACGCAACACTCAGGACCGGACAAACAACGGCCCTTTGCGTGCGACATCTGCTACCGAAACTTACCGAACAAGAATGATCTGAACGCGCACAAAAGGCATTTACGCGATGAGAGAAAGAAATATGAGTGCGGAAAATGCGGAAAGGGGTTCTATAGCACTAAAAGTTTACTTTTTCACCGCAGATCTCACGGTCCAGAACCGTTCAAGTGCCACATGTGTCCATTCGTTACGGCCACATCAACCCAGCTAAGAGCTCACGTCCAAAAACACAGCGTGTCCAATGGCACCTATAAATGCTTTGTGTGTGGAACCTGTTACAACACTCCGGCGAATCTGAAGAAACACACTGCAACGCATCCGTACAAACTTCCGCAAAAGTGCCCCTACTGTCCGCGTGTGTTCAACGTTAAAAAGTGGCTCACACATCACATCAACAAACATCGTCAACATGGAGAGTTGGGCAATCAGGGCATTAAGAGTAAATAAAATAAACTTCAAACCAAAAGAACAATGTTTCATTCCATCTTCAGCTTAGCGATATCACCCTTATCAGTAAATGACCGATTAGTCGATTACAGCCGACCGAATTGGCAATCCTCAGTTCGATAAGACCCATTCGATAGGCAATGTCTCGTATAGCTGTTCTAGTTTTGCTAACGCTTCTTCTTCCGCTCGCCTCCGCGCAACGCCAAGACCTCTGTAAAGCGCAACTGAACGAGCTTTTCACCGCCGAAGAACCATGGGCACTTGCAGTCCTGGACAGCTGGGGCCGCTGGCCGTCCGGCCAGTTCTCCGGCAACCAGTACGACCTGGGCGCGTACGATCAGTGCCGCCGGCAGTCGATCTTCAGCGATGCCGTGGGCCCGATCGAGGGACGGTACTGCCTGGTGGTCGTTCCGAGGCAGCTCAACTCCACCGCCGGGCGCTTCTTCGTGGACATGCAAGGGTAAATGGGTTCGCTTTCCAAGTGGGTTAACCTTCTGACTGGTTTGATTCCGTAGAATTGACGGCGTTGCCGTAGGCATGTGCTTTCCGAAGGTGTGCAGCGAGCGACAGCTGCGCGAACCCGCGCTGCAGATCGTCAACTCGAGCTTTGGTATTGCAGCGGATCACGTGCAGGTTCAGTGTGAGGGTGATCTGCCCCGACCGGGAGCTGCCAAACGAACTGCGATGTAAGTTGGTGACGCTAACGCGATCTTACACTCATTACCTAACCTTCCAGCATGGTGTTCACGCTGATCGCAACGTTGACGGTCTTCAGCACAATCTACGACCTTGCGTCCAAGTACTTCAAGCCGAAGCCGGTCGAGCTGTGGACCACGTTCTCGTTACGAAGAAATTGGCACCAGCTGATCCAGGTGCGCCCCTCAACCGGAAGCTCCGAACTCATCGAGTGCGTTCACGGCATTCGAGTGCTGGCCATCGGGTGGATCATCTTGGGACACAGCTACATGATGATCCTGTCGGCACCGGTCATCAACCCACTCGATACGTTTGACGTGAGTCATTTTTGCGGAACTCCTTCACTTGCAGCTACCAACGCTCCTCTTTTCAGTGAAGATCATCGTTTCACAGCGCACTGATCACCACCGGCCCCAACTCCGTCGATACGTTCTTCGTGCTCAGCGGACTGCTGACCTGCTGGGGTCTTCTAAAGGAGCTCGATCGCAACAGCAAGCTGAACGTCCCACTGCTCTATCTGCACCGCTACCTGCGGTTGACCCCTGTATTCGCCGCCCTCATCCTGTTCACCGTGGGATTCTACCAGCGCATTGGCGACGGACCACTCTGGCCGGTACAGCAACAGTTCACGACGGGAAATTGCGAACAATACTGGTGGTCTGCTCTCCTCTACGTTCAAAACTACGTCAACCCGAACCAGCTCTGCATCGGCCACTCGTGGTATCTCTCCGTTGACATGCAACTGTTCCTGCTCTCTCCGCTGATCATCTACCCGCTGTGGCGTTGGGGTCCACGAGTCCTGATCGCTGTCGGCATCCTAATCCTAGCTTCCATGGGATGCCTACTGAGCGTCTTCCTGGTCAACGACCTACGAGCTAGTGTAGCGGAGGCCAGCCTGCTTCGGGAACGTCTAGCCTACCTCCCAACCCACACCCGAATGGGTGCGTGGTTCGTCGGACTGATCCTAGGTTACGTCCTACACCGGATCAAACGAAAACCCATTCAAATCCCCACAATCTACGCGACCCTCGGCTGGTTGACCTCCCTCGGAATCATGATCGCCTGCCTAGTCGGTGCCTACGGAACAAACCATCCAAACTCCCACCAAAACGGCTTCCTCGTAGACGCCCTTTACGAAACGGCCCGTCACGTCCTGTGGGCTTGCAGCGTGGCCTGGATCATCTTCGCGTGCACAACCGGGTACGGCGGGCCGGTCAACACGCTTCTGTCCGCAACCTTCTGGCAACCTTTCGGAAAGCTGTCGTACTGTCTGTACCTGCTGCACCTCCCGGTGCAGGTGTTGTTGACGGGTACGCAACGCACCGTGCGGCACTTTAGTGACCTGGAGGCGATTCACGCGTTCGGTGGGGATGCTTCGTTGACGGTGCTCGCTTCCGTTGGGTGGACGCTGCTTTTTGAGGTGCCGTTTGCAAATTTGGACGGAAGTTTGCGCAAAGTGGTGCGAAAGAAGCCTGCACCGAGAAACAACGAAGAGTTGACGAGCGAGGAGCGGGGATGACTTGAATAAAAAGCATTTTCTTTCAAATTTTGTTTGTTTCTATTGGTAAGAATGTCCGACGAAACTTTTAAAATTTGCAGATATTTCTTCCTGTCCCTTGCAGCATGTTTCGTTCAGGAATTTAATGAGTTCGTCTGTGTTTCTTCAAGCCATTTTTCAAGTTTTAATCAATTTTCAAGTAAGTGATACACATTTCTCTCTTCATCTAAAGTTCTGCTTGACTGTACTTATTATTTATATATCCACTCAGATATGTTTTCCTAGAGTTTACATTTTGCATTTTGAGATGTTCAGATTGTGTTCAGTGGTGAACTGCTCTAAACTCTCGAACGCAGCTGTCAAAATATTGCAGTTTTTGAAGTTTATCTCGCTGTCTGATTACACGCTTCCGGGTGTTTACCCAGACTAGAAATCAATTTTATACACTCGTGGTGAGTATTGCATTCGATCGTAATTTCTCGATCGTAAATAATTTCAGGCATCGCTAGCGGAGTAAACTGACAGCTTCGGAGTATGAAATTTGGTTCTACATCAACTCAGTTTGGAGGTGGAGTCTCGCCGTTGCTCTTAGCGAGGCAAGGCCTGCTTCGATCGTGAGAAAAAGAAGAAAAAAGTGATTTTGAAAGAAGCTGGCCAGTCTCGCCGTTGCTCTTTGCGAGGCAAGGCCTGCTTCGATCGTGTTCGGCCTACGTCGTTGTTTCGCGCGGGAAAATAGGAAGAAAAAGTGTTTTTACCCAAATGCCACTTATTTATCATTATATACGCGCTGATCCCTGTTTTGCCTGATGGGATTGGAAGTTTAACCCTCTACAACCTAACCCCGCCTTTAGACGGGCTTCGATCTGAAAAATCGCCAAAAATCAATTTTTCAACCAATTTTTAATCTTTAAAATGCATTGGAAAGAAGAACTCTTGAAATTTTAGAAAATTTTAGGGTTGGAAGTTTTACTTGTTTTATGTGACTTTGCCATTGTTTTTAAAAATGTAATTTTTTTAGGGGTCAACTTTGGCTGTGTTTTTTACTATTATTTCCTATATTTTAAGTAAAAATAAGTATGCAGTAATTTTTGTAGTGTCCCAGACTATGCCTCTACGCATTTGTTTACAATATAAATGATAATGGTGTCATTCTATAGCAGAAAAAGTGAAAAACAAGTAAAAAATTGAAAAAGTGACTGTAAAAACATGAAAAAATTAGATAGGCAAAATGTAATGATAGGAGGTGTTAGAATAGGCCAAATACTACCAAAAACAAACATAAACTAAACAAGATAAATGAAAATTAAAATACTAAAAATAAAACAAGAAAAACATAAAACAAGAGAAATGAAGTTTTTCGTAGAACAAAAGTTGCTCAAAATGACCTCCTGAACACGGGAAAAATAAAAATCTTCGAAAAAAAAATTTGGGCAGTAGAGGGTTAAAGATAGTTTGAGGATCCGTCTGGTTCTTGTTCTATGTTTAGGCGGGGCCAGACAATGCCCAATGACCTCGGAATTGGGCCGCTAGGATCTCTGCCATTCTGAAATGGGTCATTGGAAGCAGCGCGAGGGCTGTCACTACCTAATACCCGGGACTGAGATAAGCTGTATCAGCATAAACCAAGTCTGATACAAATTATACTTTCCCATAATTTCGCTGCCGGCCAGCGGGTATTGGATTGGACCACACACACACATACACACACACACACACACACACACACATCAACTCAGTTTGGAGGTTAGTTGGCTGATGTAAGAAGAAATTTGTTTTAATTTTTCCTTCCCCGCAAATCATTTCCGGAAGAGATCCGGAAACAAGATCCAGCAGAAATTTGTACTGATTTGACGTTTGCTGAAAGTTTGGTTATGTTACTGCTTGCAACAAAACAATGGTTCTTTTGAGATTTTGGTGAGCATCTCTCTGTAATTTTCAATATTTGGCTTTCCTTGATAGAAGGATCTTGAGGGCAAGTGACAGTTCAGTACAAAACGTGAACGTTAACGGAACGGGCGGATCGAGCGGATCTTTACAGAGTCCGAACACAAAGAAGAAACCGGTTAGTTGTTCAGTTGTCAAATGCCGTCACGGTGTAAAACCATACAAAATTGCTGTCGGATCTTTCCGGGAGAGATCCGGAAAAACCTCCGGAAGCAATTTGTATTGATTTAAAGTTTGCTGAAGGTGGCGAAAAGTTTGGTTATGTTCTGCTTGCAAAAGACAATGGCAAATCGCAGAATGTTGCGTCTGTCACATTTGCCCCTGTTTACTTTTCTACTTCGATGTCAGACAGGGATCGCAGCAACCGATGGTCGATACTCGACTGACATCTGGGTCAACTTGACGATTGTTTTCGCAAGAGTTTGCGTCAAACCAGTTCTTGTTACCGGAACCTTTTCCGTCTGGTTCCACCAGGTCATGAAAGTAAACTAAACACCTTGAGGAAATGCGGGATAGACTGTTTACATCCAAGGTTTATTCAAAGTCACCGTCGTTCTTCGCCTACTACGTTCAGGCTCTCGTTGGTCTCGTTAGGAGGCTTCGCACGCACCAGTTTCCGCAGCCATTCGTCCAGATTCAGAAACGGCAGCTCAAACAGCAGTGTCCATCCAACCGAGAGCAGCACCGCCAACGCTACTTCACCCCAAAAGGAGTGAATCGCTTCCAGGTCGCTAAAGTGCCGCACGGTACGCTGCCGACCGGTCAGGAAGATCTGCAGCGGTAGATGCAGCAGGTACAGACAGTACGACAGCTTTACGAACGGTTGCCAGAAGGTCGCGGATAGCAGGGTGTTAATCGGGCCGCCGTACCCGGTTGTGCACGCGAAGATGATCCAGGCCACGCTGCAAGCCCATAGGACATGACGGGTCGTTCCGTACAAGGTGTCCAGCAAGGTGGCGCTCGGATGGGGGTGCGGCTGGTTCGTTTCGTAGGCGCAGACGATACAGGCGATCAAGATTCCGAGGGAGGTCAACCAGCCGAGGATCGCGTAGATTGTGGGTATCGTAATGGTTCGTCGTTTGATCCGATGAAGGACGTAACCCAGGATCAGTCCGACGAACCACGCTCCCATCCGGGTGTGAGTTGGAAGGTAGGCTATACGTTCCTGGAGCAATCCTGCGTCCAGTACGCTAGCGCGCAGATCGTTGATCAGGTAGACGCTCAGCAGACATCCCATGGACGCCAGGATTAGGACGCCGACAGCGATCAGGACTCGTGGACCCCAGCGCCACAGCGGGTAGACGATCAGCGGTGAGAGCAGGAACAGTTGCATGTCAACGGAGAGATACCACGAATGACCGAGGCAGACCTGATGCGGGTTGACGTAGTTTTGAACGTAGAGGAGAGCAGACCACCAGTATTGCTTGCAGTTGCCGGAAGTTAATTGGTACGTCTCGGACCAGAGTGGTCCATCGCCAATGCGCTGGTAGAATCCAACGGTGAACAGGATGAGTGCGGCGAACACCGGAGTCAACCGCAAGTAGCGGTGCAGATAAAGCAGCGGAACGTTCAGCTTACCGTTGCGGTCTAGTTCTTTCAGCAGACTCCAGCATGTTAGCAGTCCGCTGAGCATGAAGAACGTGTCCACGGAGATGGGTCCAATTGTGATCATTGCGCTGTGGAACGATGATCTCCACTGAAATAAGAATACTTTTAAGTTGTATCAAGAAAGGAGTTCTACAAGAAACACTCACGTCAGACAAGGTGTACGGATTGATCAGCGGTGCAAGGAAGGTCAACGAATAGCTGTGCCACAGCATGATCCAACTGATGGCCAGCACTCGGATGCCGTGGATGCATTCGATACTTTCCGAGCTTCCTGTTGATGGGCGTACCCTGGTCAGCTGAAGCCAGTTTCTCCGCAAGGAGAAAGTAGTCCACAGCACTTCACGTTTCTGTGCGAAGTACCTTGTGACAAAGTCGTAGACTATGCTGAAGATCACCAGCGTACCGATCATAGCGAATACCGTTCTGGAAGCAACACTCGAACGTTAGCACTTGTTGGATCCCCAAAAACCTAAACACCCTTACATTGCAGTTGTTCTGGCAGCTCCCGGTCGATCCGGTTCTTGCTCGCACTTGATGCCCACGTAATCCGCCGCGATATTGAAGCTTGAATTGACGATCGCCAACACGGGTTCGCTCAGCTGTTCCTCACTGCACACCTTCGGAAAGCACATGCCCACGGCAACGCCGCCAATTCTACAAAAAATAAGATTATCACAAAGTTTCTTGGAAGCCCAACCTTGACCCCGCTACCCTCTTACGTCCACGAAGTTTTCGGAAGAGTTCCTCGGAACGACCACCAGGCAGTACCGTCCGTCGATCCTACCCACTGAATCGCTGAAGATCGACTGCCGGCGGCACTGATCGAACGCTCCCAGGTCGAACTGGCTTCCGGAGAACTGACCCGACGGCCAACGGCCCCAACTGTCCAGAACTGCAAGTGCCCATGGTTCTCCAGCGCTTGACGCGGCGACTATCTCCTCCAGCTGAGCTGTACAGAGATCTTGGCGTTGTTGCGCCAGGACGAGCGGAAGAAGCGTTAGCAAAACTAGAGGAGACATATTTTGCCGCGGTGAAGGTTAACTTAGGTCTGAGGTAACCTTCCGGACTAATCAAACCATTTAACGGTTCTTTTCGGTGGGCTATCGTGACGAATCCATTATTAGGTGATAACGGCGATCTCGCTAAGCTGCTGATAAACACCGTGGGAAATGGCGCGAGGTGAACCACTCTGCTGCTGAATGAATTGTGAATCACTCGAACCTTGGTTGAGCGTTCGGTAGAATTGAACACCTGTCCGATAACGGCAAGCATGAGACATAATTCGATACAAGGGAATGTCGTTAATTGTGTTAAGACGTTAGATAAGTTGTTGTTATATTTTTATTTAATTTTTGTGATTATTGCATTCGATCGTAATATTACGATCATCATTTCTCGACTCGAGATTTCTCAGGATTTCTCGATAGTAAAATTACGACTTACCGTCGACAAATTACGATCAATTATTACGACAAATTTAGAAATACAGAGAGATGCTCACCAAAATCTCCAAAGAACCATTGTTTTGTTGCAAGCGCAGTAACATAACCAAACTTTCAGCAAACGTCAAATCAGTACAAATTTCTGCTGGATCTTGTTTCCGGATCTCTTCCGGAAATGAACCGGCAGCAATTTTGCATGGTTTGACGTTTGCTGGGGGTGCCGAAAAGTTGGGTTATGTTACTGCTTGCAAAAGACAATGAAGCAAATATGTCAACAGTTTGAGCGACCTGTCAAAATTCTAACCTCAAAAATAAGTAGAAGTAGTTGCCGGAATTTCTCTAGAAGTAGAAACCATCATCATAAAATCAGTCAATAAGTTTATTACCAAATAAATTACCCCCAACCTACCTTCACTTGTCCTTCGGCAACGGCAGATGCTCCCGGTCACTCTCCCTGAGCACCCCCGGCGGCAGGAATCCCAACAGGGCCGTCACGTGCTCCTTCAACAGCTTAATGCGCTCCTCCTCGATAATCTCCTCGCGCCGCTTCTCCTCCTGCTCGAACATGCTCTGCATCTGCATCAGCTCCTTGACCTCGTCCGCTCGACGCTGGCGTCGCTCTTCGAGCAGTTCCTGGATCGCCCGCCGGTGCTCCATCAACTTGAGCCGGCGCTTCTCGTTGCCCATCTGGTCGAGCCGGTCGCGCTCGGCCCACAGCTTCAGCTGGTCCTCCTTGAAGCGGCGATCTTCGTCTTCCTGCTGCTTCCGGCGGCACTCGATTTCCACCAGCTGGCGCTCGATGCCGAGCCGGGCCTCGATGCGTTTGCGCAGCTGCTGTTCCAGGTCACGCTGCAGCCGCTGCTCCTGCCGCTCGTCCAGCTCGGCCGCGTACAGATCCTGGAGCAGGTTCTCTCGCTTGCGGGCCTCGTCCTGAAAAGAATCATAATTTCGGTTAATGACAAGCGCAGTAGGCCTGGCTCAATCAACATTGTCTAGCTGTCCCAGGTAGAGAGAAAACGTCAAAAACCCCACAAAAAAAGAATCATGTCCCTCGACTCAACCCTCGATTCCGGCGAGGAAATTCGCTTCCTGAACAAGATCAGCGGCACGATCCGGCAGCTGGTGCGCCAAACCCACTTTACAACGCGCGAGCTCGAGGTGGTCCTGCTCATCTACTACAAGCTGCTCAAAGAGGACGACGACAATGGCGGGGCGCGATTCTCCGCCCGGAAGGGCATCACCCGGCACCAGTTCACCACGGTGTTCGACACCGTGTTCGGCATGACGGACAACGCGATGCTGCGGCGGGTCATGACGGCGCTGGACAAGGGCGCCTCCTCGTACGTCACGATGGAAACGTGGGCCAAGACGATGTCGCTGTTTTTGCGCGGAAGCTTCGAGGAGAAGATGCGGTACTGCTTCGACGTGTACGACATCCAGGCGGAGGGGATGATCCGGCGGGACCACATGATGCTGCTGCTGCGGAGTGCCTTCATCAAGCACGTGGACGAAGAGGTGGAGGAAGCGGTCAAGGACATGGTGGACATTATGCTGCACAAGATGGACCTGGACCGGGACGGGGCGATTTCGTTCGAGGACTATCGGGAATCGGTGCGGCGATCGCCGGAACTGTTGGAGTGCTTCGGGCAGGCCCTGCCCGATCGGGGCCACATTTATGCCTTCTCGAGGACGTTCCTGGAGAGGGTGCGGAAATTCTAGTGTGGAGGGTTCAATAAAGCGCAATAACTTTTTGGTCAAAATTCTTTTATGCTATAAAAACATCGATCGTTTAAACATATTTTTCTGATTTTTTAAGCTTTTGAGATTTTTTTAAGCTGTTCAATTGCTTCAGAATAAAGCGATTTAATTTGAATTTTAAATTTTTGCATTATTAAAAAGACCCGATTTAATCCCACCTGGGGTGAGATAGAGCCTTTCTTACAAAAGGAAGATAACGGCAGTTGATTTTTTTTTTCAAAGAAATAGCAAAATAAAGAATGGTCCATTCATTAATCAATTCAAAACTCAACATGATATTTTCATAAAACTGAAAAGCGCTGGTTTTTGCCTCATTTGCCATGGCCGGGTGTAAGCTGTGCTCGCACACAAGCATTTTCGATTTTTTTTAAATCAGAGCAAATTATTTGTGAGGCAGAGAATTAGCTCACTATTTGCGATGTTCGTAATGTTTTCTGCCTATCGCTAAATTGTTCGTATTCTCTGAGTGATTTTTGCACTTTTCAAAATATCAAGAATTAACGAGAAAACAAAATAATTCCTTCTTGCACCAGAGCGTTAAAGTGGTCACAAAATGACTGGCAGAAAGTGTTTCCACACCCGAGAATTTGCCGTGTTGTAAACGATGTAACGGTAAAGCCGCACACATGTTCTTGAAAGCTTTGAAACGCCTACTGGAATTCACAAAACTGACATTTAGGCGTTAGGCAAAATTGTGAGCTTTAAATAAGCAAGCCAGAAAATTATGTAGTATGCATTTAGGCGTTTTTGGGATTGGGAAGCATACTGCGACTGAGCGCTCGGTGAGACTTCACTACGACAAACGCACGCTGGGTTCATTGCCGACGAGCCGATACGATGAACTAAAATACTAACACACAAAAAGGCTCGTACCGAAGCTAGAAAACCAAACCCGCGATGTGCGTTGTCCCTGGCGCATGGGAAGCTTGGACGCTAACCAGAAATTCGTTCACTCAGAGATCTATCAGAGAATGAGCAAAACAAAAAAAGAAAGGCAAAATAATGAGCATGGGGCTCCAGAACGGATAGCTGAAGGTTAGCATAGATAATCATGATAGGCGATGTGTGTAAACGAGCAATCGATAGGGCAACTTGTACAAAAAGGGGGTTATCTAGTATCAAAACTCTAAACGCGCCAGCATCACGCGCCAGCATTACTCGCGTCTGCATGTGAAGCTCAACTTGACAACTTGTCGACGAAGCGACGAAAATCGATCGTCCATGATTTTTTGCAGATTTTTCGAATGAATATTTCTCGAGAAATGATTTGGGAACGAAGCTTGATTTGGCGTCTGAGCCAAAAGCAAACCCTATACCTTTCTTTAGTAAGAAAGGCAAAAAACAAAACTCTCAAAAAAACTTCAACATTTCGATTTAAAAAACAAACAAAAATTTATGAAATTTTAATTTTTTTTTGAATTCCTTTCTATTTTCCATGATTTTTTGATTTCATGGAATTTGTTTATTCTTTTTTTTCTTAAAAACACAAAACATTTAAAATTCTATTGTTATTTAAATTTTATGATTTAAAAAAAAACATTGAATTATTGGAAATCTAAGTTTTTTAGAACGTCGGATTTTTGAGTTCTTTCAGAATTTTATTTTTAAGTTAATATTAATTTTTTTAAACAGTCGGAAGTTTTAGTGTAATTAATATATTGAGATAATTTTTCAAAAAATTGAATGGAATTTTTGGAATCTTCTAAGGGGACCATCCATAAACCACGTGGACACTTAAGGGGGGGGGATGGGTAATCGATTCCCAAAAAAATGTCCACGTGGTTTATGGATGGTCCCAAGCAAATTTTTCTTTATTTACAGCTTTTAGAGTGTAAGTTGAGCCGTTTTTTTTTAAATTTCAATTCAGATACTTAAAATATTTTTTGTTCTGTAATATTTTTTCAAATAAGAATTTTTCGACCAATTTAAATATTTTAACCCTCTACAACCCAACCCCGCCTTTAGACGGTCTTCGATTTAAAAAATCGCCAAAATCCATTTTTCAACCAATTTTTGATCTTTAAAAGCATGGGAAAGAAGAACTCTTAAAATTTTAGAAAATTTCTGGGTTGGAAGTTTGACTTGTTTTATGTGACTTTGCCAATGTTTTTAAAAATGTCATTTTTTAGAGGTCAACTTTAGCAGTGTTTTTTACTAACATTTCTTATATTTTAAGTAAAAAGAAGAATGCGGTAATTTTTCTAGTGTCCCAGACTATGCCTCTACGCATTTATTTACTATTTGAATGATAATGGTGTCATTTTATAGCAGAAAATGTGAAAAAACATGCAAAAAATTGAAAAAGTTACTGTAAAATCATGAAAAAATTAGATAGGCAAAATGTAATGATAGGAGGTGGTAGAGTAGGCCAAATACTACCAAAAACAAACATAAACTAAGCAAGATAAATGCAGATTAAAATACTAAAAATGAAACAACAAAAACATAAAACATAAAACAAGAGAAGCAAAGTTTTTCGTAGAACAAAAGTTGTTTAAAATGACCTCCTAAAAATAACAATTTACGAAAAAAAATTGGGCAGCAGGGGGTTAAATCATTTTTTTACCATCTATAATTAAAAAAAATCTTTTCTTATTACAGATTTTTAAGATTTATGTAATTGTGAATAAGTTAATTCTCAATTCGCAAGGATTTTTTAAATCTAAAATTAAACAGCAATGCATTCCGCAATAGTCCATTTTTTAACAAACCCATAGAAAATAGGAAAAAGTGAGCCCGTCGACGTACCAGCTACAATGCCAAGTTAAAAAGTAGCTTAACTGTTTTGCTCTGTTTGCATTTTTCTAAAATTTAAGATTTTTTTTGCTGGAAAAAAATATCATAACATTTCAAATTTTCAGTATTTTTATTAGTTCAAGTTTTACAGAACTTCTCAAGTTCCTAGATTTTTTGAATTATCTTGAACTTTTCTGATCTGATCTGATTTTCCTGAATTTTATTTTTTTCAAAACATTTTGAATTTTTAGAATTGTCAGAATTTTGGTGTATTTATTATGTTTCTTTTTTTTTTTTTTAATTTAAGATAGGTGTATAATTCTGTTTTTTTCAGAATTTTCTTTAATAATTATGATTTTTCATAATCGTTTTCTTTAATTAAATTTAAAATATAAAAAAAAACTTTTAGAATTCATAGATTTTTTCATGTCTTTTAAAAAGTTTTTTTTTAATTTGAGATTTATCAATGAAAACAATTTACATCTAATTTACCTACTGGTATTATCTAAAAATTGAAAAACTGCTATTACGGAATATTTTTTTGACAATCAGTCGACATGCCATCCGAGCTAGGTTGCCAAGAAAAACAAGGATGTCAAGTCGAACAAGGACAGACAACAAAGAAATGCGTTGTAAGAAACAAAAAACAAGTCCCAAAATACTCACAAACTCCGCCTGCAGTTCCGCCACCATCTTCTCGTTCAACCGCTCCCGGGACTTGGCACTCGCCAGCTTGCGCCGGTGCTGCACCTCCTGCTCGGCGTCCCTCGCCTCCAGGTACCGCCGGATGCGCTCGTTCTCCTCGGCCACGGCCAACCGCTGCCGCTCCTGCCAAATCTCCTTCGCCTCCCGGAAGTACTCCATCTCGCGGCGGGTCCGCTGCTGCAGCTCCAACTTCCTCTGGATCTCCTCGAAGCGCTCTTCCTGCAACTTGCGGCATATTTCGTCCAGGAAGGTCTTCTCCCGCAGGAACTCTTCGTACATGACCTGCTTCTGCTGCTGCAGGGCCCTCATCTGGGCGTGCAGCGTGTCGCGCAGTTCGAGCTTTTGCTTCCAGTCCTCCTCCTGGCATTGTTTGATGAATTCTAGATTTTTCAACCTCAGTTTCTCGAGTTCTTCCTGCTCGCGTTGGGCGACGAGTTGCTCCTCGAGCCGTCGCGCTTCGAGTTCCGCCTTTTGGGCGGCGATTTCTTTGGCGACGTACGCGGCCCGCAGTTTGGACTCGAGCTCGCGCAGTTCCTGGTTCGAGTCGCGCAGCTGTTGGCGCAGCTTTTCCTCGTTGATTCGGCGCCGGTTGGCCTCGTGCAGTTGCAGGGCAAGTTCGCGCTCTTCCTCCAGCTGCTGTTGGCGTTCCTCTTCGAGGGCTTCCTCCTGGCGCTTTTTGGCCTGCAGATCGCACTCGAGGACGACGGCCGTGTGTTGGCGCTTTTGCTGGCTCAGCTGGCCGTTCCGCTGGATTTGGCTTAGGTCCCGCTGGAAGCAGTCCTGCTTGCGGGCGCTCTGCACTTCGCGGCAGAGCGCCGTTTGCCGCAGCTGGCGTCGCTTCTCCGGGGCGGGGAACTACGGCGTGATGGGGTTTAGGAAAGTGATTTCTACAGAAATTTTGTTTTACTTACCATTTGGCTGGGATTTTAGTTTTGCCAAAAAATCTGCTGATCAAACATTCACCCCCAAACTAAAACCGTTGACTTGGAAACATATGGTGCACCAACATAAGGAGAGCACCTTGCGCGCGCTCGTTTGTTTTGGTTGCAGCAGCATAAAGTGAGCACTTTTATGTATCTAAACGTACGCAGCCACAGGAGGTAACGAATCTCGAAAAGAGTAAAACTGGATTTCCGTGTAGGGCCATCCATATAAACCATAAACCATAAACACTGTAACTGAAAATCACACTTTGCTGAGTTTATTTTCCCACTTTTTCAAACTATTTTTTCAGCTCTGATTTTTTTTTTGAAAGCGTCCAATAAACCAATAAATTTTTTAGTTTTTGCTTTTTAAGTGTTTTTTAATACCCCTGAGCCTGACTCAAGCGACTTAAGCTAGGCGGTTTCAAAAACACCCAAAAAGCAAAAACTGGAAATTTGGTTTACATTCAAACCCCGATGGTTTGACACCAACTGTTGTCAAACAAACGGGGTTACGTTTTAGTTTGACACCCCTTTTACACGGAGTTCACACACACCACCAATCGTTTGTTTTGATAGTGTGCGTGAGTGCCGTGTAAAAAGTGACAGTTCGTCACTTTTTAGTTTACGCAGAAAAATATTTTGTAGAATCAGCCTGTACGAGGTTTGATTCAACAAAATTTTTGTTGAATATAATTAACGCCGATTTTGCGTTGAAACAAACCTTGATTTTTTCAATTCCACAAAAATCTTTTGTTGTTTTGACGTTTAGCGTTGATTCAACAAAAATCTTGATTTTCAAATCAACAAAACGTTTTGTTGGTTCAAATATGCCTATTTTTCGGTGTGAATTTAAAGAGTGTCTAACGAAAAAGTTACCAACTACCGGGGGTTGAGTGTAATACAATGTTTAAATTTTTGATTTTTAAAAATAGCAAAGCAATCCACATAAACGACCCCGGGTCTTTTGTGGTCTCTGTTGCAAGTTTCTGCTCATTTCTAGGCGTCCTAAGGTTATGGGTGGTGAGTCACCCAAAACCTCTTTTACGCAAATGGACCGACATTTTACTTCCCCATCCGATAGAAGGCCAGGAGGATAAGGCGGGAATCGAACCCGCGTCACGAGACTCTCCCTTCGTTTTAGAATCCTTTTAGAAATTGTGTCTACACTCATCCCTCATATTCGGAACAGTTTACAGATCGGCCAATGTTCAATAAATCATATAAAATCGATAATTGAACATAATGATTTGCTTTTACCTTCATGTGAAAGCTTTTCTTGCGATCTTTCGATTGATGTATAGACCAGCTGTACATTTTTACGATTTATATCAAGTTTTCGAAGAAAAACATTGACCATTGAAATCCACAAATTCGGAACACTTTTTTCTTACGATGTAAACAAACTTTTTTTTCTCTCCCGGTGTACATATTTTTTACAAAATAATGACTTTGCACTCTGAAACCAATAGAACTCATGGTTAGTGATGTTTTATGAATGGTCTGATAACTTTTTTGTGAAAATATCAGTTAAATTCAGGTGTTCCACAATTGTGGGAGACACAATAACATCCCACAATCATGGAACGGGCAATTTGGAGGCAGTATTTTACTGCTCTGGATAAAATAGTCTTGAAATGCAGTTTTTGTTTGAAAAGTATTACTTTTACTGGTGAAATAGCAAGAGAATGTCCAAATAAAGGCCTTAAAAATAGCAGGGTCGGCAGAAAAGTTGCATTTTGCATTCTATTGACAAATTACCACAAAAGTGTTCCGAATTTGTGGGTGTTCCGAATATGTGGGATGACTGTATTTAATATTAGGAGTTTTAAAAATATCATTCTGAAGGTCATAAGCTTGATGATCAAATCATTCTTAAAAACAAAAATCAAAACATTCTAAAGTTCTAATATTCAAAAAATCAAAACATTAAAACAAAGTCAAAAAAAATAAAATTAAATGCCATTGCAATGGTAAAGTGTCTTTAATAAAACTAATAATAATTATTTTTTAAATTTGAATATTCTTCAATTTATTAATTCTTAAATTCTACAGTTCTAGAATTCTAAATTTTTTAAAATTCTATGATTCTAAAATTCTGAAATTCTATTTTTTTAAAAACCTATAAATTCTAAAGATCTAGTTTTTAATTAAAATTTTAATTTTACTAAAAAATAAAATTCTGAAATTCATTTATAATTTAAATCATTTCATTCAGTTCGTAATATTTTTTAAACTCCGAATGTTTATAGACTAAATTTTAACATTGTGAAATACTTAGAAACCTTCAGCTAATAGCTCTTAAAGTAATTAAAAGTTTTTTTTTAATTTTCTAAAATTTTACAATTTTCAATTTAAGATTTTTTAGAGTTTTTTTTTATTATTTTTAAATTTATAAAATTTTGAATTTTTTAAAAGTTTTTAGTTTTTTTTCGAATTTTTAAATTTTGCGAAATTGGATGGAAGCTTAGGTGTAAAAAGATGTTTGCAATTGCTTCAAAAATCAAGCCTTCGGACACTTATGGTACGTTCGTTTGAAGAGCCGGTGCGGCACTGAGTGCCGCACTCGTCGGTGCCAGTTTTGGTTCAATCGAACGTCATTTGTCAGTGCGCGTGGAACTCGCATGAAACTGAAAAAATATCGAGTGCGGCACTAGAGTTTCAGTTCCAAGATGGCGGCGAAACTCGTGCGGAACTAGCGCGAGTTTCTTCAAAGAAACACTTTGACAGCTCTGAGTGCGGCACTCAGTTCCGAACTAGCCATCAAACGAACGTACCATTAGTTTCGAGTAGGAATCTCGTAAGCGAGAACGCCAAGGCAATGCTTTAGAGCGAATAATTTGATTTTTTAAAGTTATTGGAATTTTGAAGAATTTTGAAAGTTTTAAAATTTTCAAATTAAAAAAATATAAGTATTTCACGATTTAATAAAAAAAATATTTTAGGATTTTTAAATATAAAACTTTTTTAAAGAATATCTAGAATTTAATCTCAGAGTTTTTTAATTTTAGAAAGAATGAAATTTAGAATTATTTTTTGAATAGTTTACAAGTTATGAGAATTCAAGAATTGTATAATGCTAGAATTCAACACATTTCAGTATTTAAAAATTAAAGAATTTTAGTATTTGGGATTTTTTCAAGTTCGGAATTCAAATATTTTAGAATTTCAGATTTTTTTTACATTTTGAGAACTTCAAGACTTTGAGAATTTTAAGCCGGGACCGTGGTATAGGGGTATACACGCAGAAAAATGAATTATCAATTCGATAAGTTTTTGCCATCAATTCGATAAATAAAATTATCGGTTGGCAACCAATAATTTATTTTATCAAATTCAATAATCAATTTGATAAAACTTTTTTGTCGATTTGACAAAATGTATTATCAATTTGATAAACGTCTTAGAAGAAACGTCAAAAGCAAAACTTATCAAATTGATAAAATTGTTGATCATTTTGATAAATTTTGTTAATCAAAACTATAATTTTGTTTATCGGAATGAAAATTGTATTTATCGTCATTTTGCTGGCTATTCTTTCGTTATTTTTATTCCAAAATTTATAAATAATAAATAAAATTTATAATTTCCAAAATTAGTTTATTATTTATTTACACAAATCTGAGTATGCACCAAGTGAAAAAGATTGCACTTTGGACTCGACTTCAGCAGCAACCTCAAGCGCTTCCTCGTTTTTCTGGTATTCGGTCAACTTCAGACTCTCCAAGCTGAAGATCCACCTCCGTGGTGGACCAACCGGAACTCCACAGGGACCGACTCTCCCGATACCATTTGCTTCATTTTGGCTTGCATTTGTCAAGGCTAAAGTTGCCCGGAACGTTTTGACAGTGTCCAAAGATAGGTTGAAGCCCAGATTCAGGTGAAAATCTGAAAACACGATAAAATCTTTGTTTAAAAACAACTCAATACAAACTTTTCACCATCAACCTCTGATTCCATTCCAAGATCAGCCTCTTTGTTCAATGTGGCCTGGGGTGTACTTTGTTGCAGCTTTAAGGTTGCGGAAGATGTCAGATTTTCCAGGACTTCGAGTCGCTGCCGAACTTTCCGCAGCGCCCAGTCACGAAATATTCTAGCAGAGCTGGTTCTGTCAGAATCCTGCTAGAACGATGGAACATTTCTGCTAGAATGCTCTAAGAATATCCAGCTCTGTAAGAACTCGGATAGAATCCTGCTAGAACGTCGTGACTGGGCGGGAGTAGTTGTCGTCCCCGTAGGTTCAGTATAAGCCAGATTCTACGAAGAACTCGGTGCTGTAGAATTAGTAGCGGCGGCGGCTTTTCCGGCATTTTCTTAAGCACATCGAACCGATTTACCGTACGTTTTACTTCTTAAAAATAGTTAGATTAGAATATTCCTCGCTGAATCCACATGTTTGTTCCTTTACTTTTTGATTTGTTTATTTATGTTTGGAATGACAGCAGAAATTCAGTGACAATTTTATTTATCAAAAAAACAATAATGATTGTCGTTTTGACAATAAAAGTTTATCAAAACGATAAGTTTGCGTTATCAAATTAATAACTATAAATTATTGATGTTGATAATGTTATTTATCAATGTGATAAGTCTGAATTTTTCTGCGTGTAAGCGTGATTGCCTCTCACCCAGTCAGCCTGGGTTCGATCCCCGACGTTCCTGGTGGCAAATTTTGAGACGAGCTTTGTCTGATCACGCCTTCCGTCGGACGGGGAAGTAAATGTTGGCCCCGGTCTAACCTAGAGGTTCAGGTGTAGAAGTCGTCTCCCTGGGTCCTGTCTCGGTGGAGTCGCTGGTAGGCAGTTGGACTAACAATCCAAAGGTCGTCAGTTCGAATCCCGGGGTGGATGGAAGCTAAGGTGTAAAAAGAGGTTTGCAATTGCCTCAACAATCAAACCTTCGGACACCTAGTTTCGAATAGGAATCTCGCAATCGAGAACGCCAAGGCAATGCTGTAGAGCGAATAGTTTGATTTGATTTGAATTTTAAAATTTGAGAATATTAACAATTTGCACAATATCAAGAAATTCAATAAATTTGTAATTTTAAAATTCTTGCATTCTAAAGTTCTGGAATGCTAAAATAAAGTCCAAAGCCAACTGCAAATCCGCTGTAAAAGCGCTTTTAATGCAGATGTGAAAACACTTTAGCTTTTACCCGCAGCTGGAAATGCGCTGTCAGGGCTATACAGTGACTAAATTTAGTGCTGAATGGTTACTTGGGTGGTGATATCGCTAAGCTGAAGATGAAATGAAACATTGTTCTGATGGCTTGAAGTTTATTTTATTTACTCTCAATGCCCTGATTACCCAACTATGCATCTCCATGTTCACGATGTTTGTTGATGTGGTTTGTAAGACACTTTTTAAGGTTGAACGCACGCGGGCAGTAGGGGCACTTTTGAGGAAGTTTGTACGGATGCGTTGCAGTGTGTTTCTTCAAATTCGCCGGAGTGCTGTAAAAGGTTTCACACACAAAGCATTTAAAGGTGCCATTGGACGAGCTGTGTTTTTGGACGTGAGTTCTTAGCTGAGTTGTTGTGGTCGCAATGAATGGACACATGTAGCAATTGAGTGGACTTGATCCGTGAGTTCCGCGGTGCAAATTCAAACTTTTAGTGGTATAGAACCCCTTTCCGCATTTTCCGCACTCATATTTCTTTCTCTCATCACGAAAATGCCTTTTGTGCGCGTTCAGATCATTCTTGTTCGGTAAGTTTCGGTAGCAGATGTCGCACGCAAAGGGCCGTTGTTTGTCCAATTTTGAGTGTTGCGGGTAATGAAACTTTAAACTGTGCTTGATCAATTCCTCCTTTGATAAACAGTATTGTGAGCAGCCACAGCAGATTTTTGCTTCTCTGGTAACATCGCCATCCGATTGACACTGCTTTTCAACGGCCTCATCAGACTCAGCCACCTCCATCACCTCAGCGATCTCCTCTTTAATACTAACAGCAAAGTCGGCGCCATCCAACAGTTGCGGCAGTTCCTCAACCTCCTGCTTGATAGCCACAACATCTGCGACGGTCTCCTGTAACCGAGATTCCTCGTATTCCTCTTTGAAGACCAACTCTTCCTCCTCCTTCATAACCCCCACCACGGGTTCCGGCTCCAGCTGCTGGTACATCTCGCGCAGCCTCCAGTCCGACTCCTGGCACACGCGTCGTATCTTGAACGCCGACTCGATCTCGCGCAGGCAACGAACGCAGCAGTACTGGGGCAGCCCGTCGCCGTTCTCGACCTGGACGGCTCCGACGGCGGAGATGGCCTCCGCCAGCCGGTACGCCTTCCGGTCGGCGTCGTACCGCGCGAACGGAACCAGCTGCTTGCCCTGGCTCATGCAGACGCGGCACACGGCCAGCTCGGAGGCGGGCTTGGCGGGTCGGCTCATCTGGAATGGGTTGGGTACCTCCTTGTCCTGATAAAAAGTCTGACTAACAGGATATCGTTGCCAAATAAAATTACAATTACGAAGACTTCGACGTTTTTTGTTTTTGTTGATTCCCTATTTCCGGCAGCTTTAACCTGTGCGGTCATTCGCTGCTTACCGTTTCCATTTGGTTTGACTAATAATTTATGTATTTTTTTTTTTTAAGAATTCAAGAAAATTAAGCAAAAGTGTTAACTAAAAAAGTTTGATTTTGGATTGTTTACAATTTTGACATTTCTGGTCAAAAGCGTCCTATTTGCACGGAAAAAAGTTTAATCGCGTTGCTTCCGAGTGGCTGCGTACTTTTATTTGATTTTTGAATACACGTACACGCAGAAAAATAAGGCGTATTTGAATCAACAAATTTGTTTAAACGTTTTGTTGATTTGAAAATCAAGATTTTTGTTGAATCAACGCTAAACGCGATGTGGAATGTGGAAACACCGTCACCGTCTTCGTAGCCAAATCCGCTGCGGGGCGTCCTCCCGGATCAGAATGTCCGAAACGTCGGTATATCGCGACCCGGCACGTACTACTCCGGGCTATCCAGGTTTTTAAGCGAAGGTGGCGTTCAAATGGTGAACGCCCGAAATGTCAAAATCACGCAGAAGTAACAACACTACGAAAAAAGTGTGCCATGGCATGACAGCCACACTTTTTTTTGTAATGTTGGTAATACTGCGCGATTTTGACATTATGGGCGTTCACCATTAGAACGCCATCTTCGCATAAAAAACTGGATTCATCTTCAGGTCGGCCAGCTGCAGGGAACATCGAACCTGAAAGAATCATTCATTGTTTTCACCCCCTTGAACGAGACCTAAAACCAAACTTAATCAGGCGGACCATCTCCTCCAGCAAATGAGCGTCTTTATATTTTAAACAATCAATACATACCGAAACTGGCTGGCTCCAGATCATCGCAGGCGAAGTACTTCCGGCTGAACGCCTAAACACTCCAGTTTCATGGAGAGAGAAATGTAAATCGGCTCAAACAGCGCCGCAATCCGACCCAAAATCCCAAGAAATTAAATTTATTTACATCTTCAGACTGCTCGAATCAACAAAAATAAACAATGAAGCATTGCGCCCAATTTCATGGGAAACTGCTGGAACAAATATTTTATGGCAACTCTGACTGCATGAATTCTAAATTTTCATTCGAGCACGATCTAAGCTCGATGAGCACGATGAGCGCGATCTGGCGCGATTTGACGCGATTAGCTAAAAATGACCACGATGAAGGTACGATGAGCCGCGATGGAAGAATTTGATGAGATTTGGTGCGATATGAACGAAATCGCGAAGTGTCATCCCCCTCGCTCACGAGGCCGATTCTAAGAACGCCGAAAATTTTATGGACAAATTTATTTTTGCTGGGATGATGTAAACCAGAGGGGAAAGCCTAAACAATAATTTTGGAAAAAAAATAGATCCAAAATATAATTAAAACATTTAGAAATGTGATTTTATCTAATCTAATCTAATCGAACACAAGCGCAGCCAGTCCGAAGAAAGCATCCTGGAAGAACTTGCGGTTAGATTACGCCTCAAGTCCTTTCTTGTCAATATTAATAATTGCAGTACATCCGAGTTACCCCAAAAATGTACAGCAAAAATTAAAGCGGCCAGGCCTACTGCGTTGCATTAACCGCAGAGACAGATTCGGTGAACGGATCACATTTCACAGAATCAACAGGGGAGGAAGGATGCGTGGACATACCGTACCAAACGCTCCGAATCAGTTAGGTGTGGTGTGTAAGTGTAAATTGGCAAATAATTATATTTTTAGGAGGGAAGTGGAATTGGGCAATTGAAGTTGGGGAAAATGGGATTTGGGAAAAGGATAATGGGGAAGGGATAGAAAGGTTTTTTAATAATATCATAATATAGGGGAATATAATAATTTAACAACTTATGATGGAAAGCTCTCACCAAGAAACAGCAAATCTTTAACATAATGCTCAAACCTTCAAAAGACGCCGCGAGGTGGTATCCCGATCGTCAGATTCCAGGTTCTTCTCAGGAGACAGGCCGATCGTTTGACGTGAACACTTTCACTTTTGCACTGAGTATGTCCGCTCCCAACCAATATTTACCCATGGTTCGGTGATTCTAACAAAGAAATTGCACTTATGGCCTGTTTTGAAAACTATACAAAATTTTATCACAAGAAAATGTAAACTTTTTGCAAACCAATTGAATAACGACAACTTTTAAATTCTCTAGAAGCATTTCGAACCGTCAAAAATCGTGCTGCAATTTTTTCCCCAACCGTTCGCGCGCGCGGCTTACTGCGATCTCTCAAAAACATTTAGAAATGTGATTTTAAAATCGAAATAAAATTAATTCAAAAATTTAAACAAATTGAAAATAATCATAAAATTTATAAATCTGGAGATTTGATAACTAAAATACAGTTCGTACTCGATGATACTCACCAATAAGTCACTCAGAAAAATCGAAACACGAAATTTGTATTATTTTCTTCTCAAAATTTCCTCAACCAAAAATGTGACTCAAAAAATGTTCCAAAGTTATCAGATTTTCTGTAATCTATGATGGTGACAAAAATGATAGCATTAAGGTTTTTAAAAATTAAATAATTAAAGTATTTAAGAATTAAAGAATTAAAAAATTAAAGAATTTAAGAATTTGCCATTCGCGCGAAATCCGCGACTGAGCAAAATTAGCCAGCAAATTTGCGCTATCCGCGCCGTCCGTAACAACCCTGATCCAAGCAAATTAAAATCTTTATTTTCACCAATAATTGTGTTTCTGCCCCTTGATCTGTTAAGAGAATTTTGTAGGGATCAAGCACCTTAAATATAATTTGCATTGACATAACTAAACAATTTTACACCAGAAAATATTATTTTTTTTAAACAATTTAACATTTGTATCACTAAAAAGCATAAATCGACCAAACAAACTATTTATTCAAACACGAAATCATCAAACTACCAACTTACAGCCCCTTCTCCGCTTCCTGGCGCGCATCTCCACCTCCAGCTCCGGATTGGCCTGCAGTTCGGCCGCGTGATTGTTCTCCATGTGGCGCCGCCGGTCGTACCCCTTCGCAAAGCTGTAATCGCAGAAAAAGCACAACATCGGCTTCTCCTTCCGGTGGTAGAACCGCACGTGCTGGTTCAGGTTCGACGGATCGACAAACTTTGCGCTGCACAGCTTGCACTGGTGATCGCGCTGATTGCGGTGCGCCTTCATGTGTCGCGTCAGCTGCGTTGTCTTGGTAAAGGTGGCTGGGCATTGCGCACAGGCGTGGGGACGTTCGCCGGTGTGGTCCAATTCGTGGTGACGGAGGCCTTGGGGGGACTGGTAGCTTTCGCCGCACAGGAGGCATTTGTAGCGCTTGTCGGGCGTCATGTGCGCTGCGAGATGCTCTACGAGAGCCTTGTTGGAAGATTCCACCACTGGACACAGATGGCACCGGGTTCTAACGTGGGTTTTTAAATGTAATTTATATCCATGGGAGTATCGGAAGTATTTCCCGCATTCCTTGCACTGGTGCTTTTGTCCTGCTTTGGTCAATCTCGTCTTGTGGACGAGTAAGCCTCGTTCGTGCTTGTAACTGGCGTAGCAAACGTCACATTCGACTGTGCGATTTGCATCCGGGGGAGGTCGTTTTGGTAGATGAACCGCTTCGCTGTGTGCCGCCAGCTCCTCCTTCGAGTTGAACCTCTGCTCACAGCCACAACAGATGCATGCTCCTTCTACGTTCAGCGCATGGTTAATGCGGAAATGGTTTATTACCCGTATCCGGCTGACGTACGTTTCGCCGCACGTTTTGCAACGAAAATCAAAGCATATTCTTTGTCGATGCCCGACAAGCATACGGGGATGACTGACGACTTTGTAGCAAATATCACACTGCACTCTGTGTTCCAGTTGTTCGCTCGTGAGTTTTTTGCTTATATGCACCGTATCTCTATGTGCAAGTAGTTCATCATTTGATTCGAAATCATGTTTGCAACCACAACAGCGGAGTCCCTCCACCGGGACCTTCTCATAGCTGGCATCTTCACCAGTCACATCGTCAGCAGTTTCTTCAAACTCCATCGAGTTGCTATCTTCGTCAAAGAATCCATCCCCGCGATCATCAATTTCAATCTCTTCCTTCACCAGTTGCAGCAGAGGAAACTTTTCCTCAGCGTCCTCGCATGGTGTCTCACCCTCCTCTTCCTGCTTCACCTCCACCAAGCATTGCTCCGGAAACATCTCCCGCAGCTTCCGGTCCGACTGCTGGCACAGCCGCTTCAGTGCGTACGCCGACGTGACCTGCTGCACGCAACGAACGCAGCACTGCTGCGGCAACCCATCGCCCGTGTCGACGCGGACGTCTCCGACGGCGGCGATCGCCTCCGGCAGCGGGCAGGGCAGCTGCTGCGAGTGGCCGACGAACGGAACGGCCGGCTGGGGGCACGGTTCGCAGCAAACGCGACAAAGCGGGTTCATCTGGAATTTTGCCAAATTTGCTTTGCCTTTCTTTACAACAGTAGTGAATCCGTCATTCCCATTTTCCCCCACGAGATTTTACCTGGTATTTTGCAAGAGTTACTGACTTACTGCTGCAAAACTGCTTCTTTCTTCCCGCAATGTTTGTTTTTGTCTATTTTGACATTTCCAATTTATGTTTGTTTATTATTTCAATGGCATTGCTGTCATAATTTGGCTGCGTACTGATGTTTAGTGGGAAATGCACGCTTAACTAGGAATAGTAAGACTTTCAAAGTAATTAACACAACAAAATTCAATTGGTTCTGCCGTTTGTTAAGCTGATTCCTGACTCCTTCTGTTTTCAATAGCAAAATAGCTGGACTTAAATGTTAAAAAAACATTTCTCAAACAAAAACTAAAAAATGACAGACTTTCCAGACGTTCGGACATGGCAAAAAGAACAACTCCATTTCACTCCCATCAACACTATTTATTCCGGCCAAGTTCGATCGCGGGCAGCGGATTGGCGGCCAGTTCGGCCGCGTGGGCACTCACCATGTGGCGCTTGCGGTAGTCCTTGCGCGGGTAGCGCCGCTCGCAGAAGAAACACCCAAACGGTCGCTCCTTCTTGTGGTAGAAGCTCACGTGCTGCCGCAGGCCGGAACTGTCGCCGAAGCGCTTCCCGCAAATGTTGCACTCAAAGTCCTTCTGGCCGGTGTGCGTCAGCGTGTGTATGGCCAGGCCGGATTCCCGGGCGAACGCCGCCGTGCAGTCGTCGTACGAGCAGACGAACGGGCGCTCGCCGGTGTGGGCGAAGGTGTGCTCTCGGAGAGCTCTGGAAGAGCGGTAGCAGCGGCCACATTCCGCGCATTTGTATTTGTCCTCGGGCATCGCGTGCTGCTGCATGTGTTTGCGCAGCGACTCGCGACTTATGTAGGACGCTGGACATTGGGCGCATTGGAAGACCTTCTCGCCGAGATGGGTTACCTCGTGATCCGCTAGACCTCCGGGGTAGAAGAATTGTTTGCCGCATTGGGAGCACTGGTACTTTTTGACTTTGGACGTGAGTCGGGTTTTGTGGTCCCACAGGCCTCGCTCGTGCGGGAAGTTGTGGTAGCAGATGTCACACACGAACGGACGTTCCGGGTTCGGCGCGGGACGATTCGGGAGGTGAACGGCTTCGCTGTGTGCTGACAGGGCTTCTGGCGACGAAAGATGCAGTGAACAGCCGCAGCAGATCCGCGTTGTCCCGCTTACGTTCGCGTGTGGCCCGTGCATTGTGCGGTAGTGAGTGCTCACCCGGACCCGGTTGATGAACGTGTCACCGCACGTTTTACAGCGGTACTCAAACTTGTCCTTTGATCGATGTCTGAGCAACTGCTTGGCGCTCCGTAGCGTCTTGTAGCAGATGTCGCATTGGACCCACTTTTTTCGGTCCAACTCATCGCTGGAAAGTTTCTTGGAGATGTGATCGACCTGTCCGTGCTCGTACAGCTCGTCCTGCGTTTCAAACGGTAGCCAGCAACCGCAGCAACGGAACGCCATCGCCTCTACTTCTTCGTAGAGATCTTCGCTGATCAGTAACTTGGCGCGTTTCGATTTCGATTGCTCTGCAGACTCAGATTCCTCGTTTGAGTTTTCCTCAACGTTCTCCCCAGATCCGTCGTTATCCATGGTATTCTCGTCGTCATTCTGATCCTCGTTGTCTTCCACAACCGGTTCGTTCTTGATCTCTATCTCCTCCATAGCGACCTCCTCCGGTTCCTCCACCTTACAAACCACCTCGACCGCATCCAGCGGATTCACCTCCTCCTCCTTAACCTCCCCCGCGAGCATCTTCCTCAACTTCCGGTCCGACTCGCGGCACATCCTGCGCACCCCGTACGCCACCTCCAGCTGGCCAAAACACGCCTCACAGCAAAACTGAGGCAACCCGTCGTGCTCGCGCTGCTCCTCCTCACCGGACCACCCACCAATCGCGACGATCGCTTCCGCCGGCGTGCACACGTCCCGCAGGACGGTGCGACTGCCGAGGGCGATCATCGCCGACTGGTCCGGGAACCAGTTGGCGCAAACGCGGCAAAGGGAGCCCGAGTCGGAGGACGCGGCGCTGGGTGGAGGGTTTGCTTTGCGGCGGCCACGTGTTGGGGGACGCTTGCCGGAGGGTTTGGGCATCCTGTTGTTACGATTGTTGTTGTTGTTAATTATTTATTTCTGGCAGCTTTAACCTGTACGGTCATTCGCTGTTACGGTTGGTTTGACTAATAATTGCACAGGTTCGGCGAAGTTCCGGCACTTTTGAACGATCAACTGGGGCGAATGGGGACAATTTGTTAAAGATTACCTTTAAAACTCCTTTTGAAGCTTTCACTTGTTGTCACGGTTTGTTTGCTTGACACTTTGGTGAAATTGTAAATAATCAACAAAACTTTCAACCTAATCAACAAAACTGTCTGTTTTTGAGTGGCTGCGTACTTTCATCTGTCACTAAAATCGGACATGTTGCCAAACCGCACAACGAACAACATCAACAAAGTTTAACCAGCAAAAATTGTGAAACCAAAACCCGATGAGCTCCGTCGGGGACATCCTGCTCGACTGGGTCGACCGGGACGCCATGTGCCGGGTGTGTCTGTGTCCGCACCCGGTGGCCAAGTGGGACCTGTTCGACTGCACCATCGTGGGCCGCCCGATCGCGGAGGTGCTGGTCGAGGTGGCGGGCGTGCCGATCGCCAAGGGCGACAACTACCCGACGGTGTGCTGTTCCGACTGTTTGCGGCGGGTCGAGGCGGCCAGCCAGCTGCGCGAGCAGTGCCAGCAGTCGAATCGGCGGCTGGCGCAGATCTTCGACACGATCGGGGGCGTTACGGTGAAGCAGGAAGTGGCGGTGGAGGAGGAGGAGGATGTGGCGATGGAGGAGGAGGAGGCTCCGCTGACGATTGCAGCGATTCACGGGATGCCGGAGGAACCACCTGCGGTGGTCGGGGAAGGGTCTTCAATTAATAGTACAGTTATTTCCAATTTCAAAGTAGACGGGTTGGAGATACGGATCGAAGTTCCGGACCTGCAAAGCATCCTTCAGCAGAGCGTCGAACCAAGTCTGCTGGAACCACTTGTGCCAAGTGGTGCCGAAGCAGCTTCAGTCGAAAAACCTGCCGCGTCCAAGAACAAATACGAATGCTGCGGCTGTCCATGCACCTTCGACACGGAGGAAGAATTTGAAGAACACGTGCAGAGCTTCCACGAGCCGCGCCGTGTTCCGCTGGAGCGCGTCCGGAAGGGCTTCCTCGAGTGCTTCCGGTGCTACCGAATGGTCAAGAACATGAAAGTACACCACACGCGAGGCAACTTCTGCCAGGTCTGCTCCGTCCTCTTCCCCGACTACCGGGAACTCAACAAACACTACAACAGCAAGCACAAAATCTACAAAGACACGGCCCAGGACCGGGTCATCGAGTGCTGCGGCTGCACCCACACCTTCAAAACGGACAAAGCATTCCGCGACCACGTCGAGTCCTTCCACAAGCCGGCGCGACTCTCCCCCGAGCAGCTCAAGCACGGCTACCGGGAGTGCGAACGGTGCTTCAAAGCCGTCAAACGCCTCAAGGAGCACCACGTCCGCGATCGGTACTGCAAGATCTGCTGCTGGCAGTTCACCGACGACCGGGCCGCCTCCATCCACTACAAGAACCGCCACTCGAAGCGCAAACCCGGCCCGGACGACGTGAAAATCTGCTGCGGCTGTGCGGCCCCATTTCCGACGATCGGCGCGCTCAAGATCCACTCCAACCAGGTGCACTACCAGCACAAGGCGGCGTTCGATGAGCGGGCGCCGTTCCAGTGTGAGATTTGCTTCGACAACTTTCGCGACTATGGCGAGCTGGACGAGCATCAGACGCGCTACCAGAGGAACAACAAGCAGCACCGGTGTGGGCGGTGCGAGAGGACGTTTTTCTTTTTGAACTCGCTGCGCGATCACGAGAGGACGCACGCGAGCTAGAAGTAGTAAGTTTAAGGTTCTACCATTGTGTATTCAAGTATAGGAACTAATTGAGAGGAAACAAAGTTTGTATGAAATATCTGTAACTTATTTGAATAAACGTGAATTGTGTTTAACTGCGTGTAATTTATTACTTTGAGAAAGAATGCAAGGCAAATAACCTGGTAATGAAATTTGTCGACAAAAACCTAAAAAACATATAACCTATGTTTGTCATTAAAGAAAAGAAAAAAACAAAATGAGGTAAGGATATTGTAAATATTTTTCAAGAATCAGGTCGCTAAAATCTTTAGATTCTTAAATGCTTCAATTCTTAAATCAGAAATTCTAAATTTCCTAAATTCTGAAGTTTTGTTATATTCATAAATCATAAAATGCTACAATTCTTATTTTTTACCGCCATCTTTGGCTATTGCAAATATTTTTCCCCCGAAGTGTTTAACACTAACTAACTGTATTGCTGAAAATGCGAATATTTTTTTTTGTTTTTTTTAATTTATTTGCCGCTTCCTCGACCTCGAGGAAAAAACTTAGAAAAAAGTTTGCAGCGGCCTTATCGAGTACCAACTGGATTCCAAATCCCGAGATTTAAGATTTTTTTTCCAGACTCGATTATCCGAAGCCTCGATTATTCGAAGTTTCGATTATCCGTAGGTTTGTATGGGACTTCGGATAATCAAATTACGAACGAAATTTTTTTCGTAATTTTTTTTTTTTTACTTTAACCGTCAAATTTGAGTTCTGCGACCCCATTTAAGTCAAATTTGAATGGTTGATTGACTATAAAATTTAAAAAAATGTATTTCTTCAATATTTCATCATCGCCATTTTAGCCGCCATCTTGGATTCAAAAAAAAATTAAATCACTTTAGAGGAGTTTAGTATGATAAAGCTCATCATTCAAAAATAAGACAACGAAAATAGTAGATGATTTTTTCAGCACGAGTCGTATATTTATCCAACGAACTTTTCAGCATTTATTTTGAAAAGTGTTGCTATTTATTCGATTCTGTTATTTTTGGTACAGAAAAGTAGGCTATTTCGTCGTTCAAGAATGACAGGAAAAGTAAGTAGTTTCACGACGGAATTGCAAAAAGCTTTTTTTCGTGATTCGATTAAAATTTTCCATTTTAAATTATTTAAAGTCTTTCACTTTTTTTTATATATTTTTTAATTTCTCAGTTCTGAATACTTTTATTTTTTAATTTAAAGATTTCCAAAATTTGGATAAATTATTCTATTTATTCCTATTTTTTAATTCTTAATTGGTGAATTGTTTTTATTTTCATAATAAAATTAGTTTTTTTTATATTTGTATTTATAAATATCTAAATTACTGCTTTTTTATCTTAAAAATCTTAATTTTTAAAGTTTTCATTTTTGCCAGAAAATTTAATGCATTTGGGATTTTTTACTGTTTCACTTAGATGTTGCTTTTTAAGATTTAAAAATTGCACTGCATTGCAATAAGCAAATAAATCCATATTATTAGATTTATTCATCAAAATATATTGCAAAAATGCACCTCACGAAGAAACGTGAAACGCAAGGTACTTTCAGTTTTTGTTCCTTACGGTCGAATTTTCAAAAAGCAGAATCCTAAAAGGTCGATAATTATAATCAATCGATAATTTGATTGATAATTACAATTATAATCAAAAAACCGGATTTGAGAATGGAGTAAACAAGAGAGAAGTCATAAGAGAAATCAATGCAATGCAACAAATAAAAAAAAAAGAAAATAAAACGAAACATAAAAAAATATTTCCTCTATTTTTTTTTTATTTTTCCCGCTTTTAGGAGGTCAACGTTTGTTGTACGAAAAACTTTTCTTCTCATGTTTTATGTTTTTCTTCTTTAATTTTTAGTATTTTATTTGCAAGTATCTTATTAAGTTTATGTTTGTTTCTGATAGCATTTGGCTCATTTTATCCCTTCCTGTTTTTCATGTTTTTACGGTTTTTGAGCATGTTTTTCACATTTTTTACTATAAGGGACCATCCATAAACCACGTGGACACTTTAGGGGGGGGGGGGGGGTATGGCGATTGTCCACGATCCATACAAAAAAGTTTTTTTTGTATGGACAATTGTCCACGAGGGGGGGGAGGGGGTAACAGATTCCCAAAAAAGTGTCCACGTCATTTTAATTGTAAAAAAATGCGTAGAGGCCAAGGTTGTTAATCGATAAAATTATCGTCGATAATATTATCGTCCGACGATAATGGTTATCGTTATCGTTATTTCGATAATTCTATCGGCGATAACTTATTTTTAAAACCTTTCTAAAACCGATTAGTTCAACATGATATGATTAAATTTTCAATGCTTACTCTAAGAATATATTTTTTGAATATCTAGTAAGTATCAAAGTATAAATATGTTCTAAAATTATTCACAAAATACCGTTATTTTTGGAAAATACTAAAATTTTCTCAATTTGCAATATGTGTATCAAATGAAGCGAAATTTTATATACTCTTTCACTTTATCAGAGTTTTTTTTAAATACTAAAATTTTCACAAAATGCTGTATTTTTTATAGAAAATACACAAATTTTCAAATTTGGAATATGGGTATCAAACTAATTGAAATTTTGTATGTTTTTTATTTTTTTTTTTTGAAAGTACTAAAATTTATTAAACGAAGCGAAACATTATACACTTTTTTCACTTAATTAGAGTTTTTTTTAAATACTAAAATTTTCACAAAATACCGCATTTTTTCGAAAATAGTAAAAAGTGTGGGTATCAAACGAAGCAAAATTTTGCATGCTTCATACAAAATTTTGCGTCTTTTGATATCAGGCCCGTAGCCCCCCGAAATTTTTGGAAGGCATATGGGAGAGAGAAGAAGAAGCAAAGAAGAAGATAATTTCTTCTTCAAGCCCCCCCTCGAACCAAAATTCTTGCTACACTCCTGTTTGATACCCATATTGCAAATATTAAAAATTATTGTGTTTTCAAAAAATACGGTAATTTGTGATTTTTTTTTAAATTTCCATAAAAATCTAAAAAAGTGAAAAAGGATACAAAATTTTACTTTTTTTTAGTACCCATATTGCAAAATATGAAAATTTGAGTACATTAGAAAAAATACGGTATTTTGTGAACAATTTCTAGTACATATTTTACTTTGAAACTTTGAAGATTAAAAAAATATATATAATCCTAGTGAAAGCATTGAAAATTGGACATGATATGGTTGAATTAAGTCAATTTTATAAAGATTAAAAATGATTTATCGTCCGTTATCGGCGATAAGATTATCGCCGATAGAATTATCGAAATAACGATAGATTATCGTTATCGAGCCTCGATAATTTTATTGTTAACAACCTTGATAAAGGCATAATCTGAAAAAAAAAAATACTGCATACTTATTTATACATACCTATAAATATTTAAAATGGCAGTGAAAAAGTTAACCTCAGAAAACAAAACATTTAAAAAAAAAGATTGGCCAAGTCACATAAAACATATCACACTTCCAACCTTGGAATTTTCATAAAATTTACGAGTGCTTCTTTCCAATGCTTATTAAAGGTCAAAAATTGGTTGAAAATAGTAGTTTATGCAACAAGTTGCAAAAAGAGGATATTTTCAGCACGAGTCGTGCATTTATCCAACAAGGTTCACCGAGTTGGATAAATATGAAGAGTGCTGAAAAAATCAAGTTTTGCAACGAGTTCCATACAACATTTTTTGCAATTCCGAAAAACACCCATTGAGTTAAATTTTAAGTCAAATTTTCATGTATTTTGTCAATAAATCGTTTGAATAAAAAAAAATGTTGAAAAGTGTTACTTTTCGGAACAGTGCTGAAAAGTTCAACTTTTCAGCACCCATTTCAGTGCTGAAAAGTAGAACTTTTTCAGCATTTATTTTGAAAAGTGTTGCTATTCGATTCTGTTATTTTTGGTACAGAAAAGTAGGCTATTTCGTCGTTCAAGAATGACAGGAAAAGTAAGTAGTTTCACGACGGAATTGCAAAAATGAATGTTTGGCATTTTTTTTTAGATCGAAGCACACCTAGAGGCGGAGCTGGGTTTGTAAAGGAATAACAATCAAAAAAATCAAGAATTAGAATTCAAAACCTTGGGAATAAAAAATCTAATGTTGAAGAAATTGTAAAATTTTAAAATTATATTATATTTATTTTTAGTTTTTATATTTTTATTATTTTTAGTTGGCTTTTGGCTTCTTATATACATACCGTAAAGAGGGGTGACATTGATAGCCCGGGGTGACTTTGATAGGTTTTTTAAATGCCCGTCAAATTTATATCCAAACATTTTTGAGAATTTTGAGTATGTAAGCATTAAGTGATAGCTTTTCAACGAACATATATACAAAAATGTGACTGTTACATTGGATGTATCAAAATTAGTGGCCAAATCAAATTTCTATCAATGTCACCCCGGGCTATCAAAGTCACCCCAGTTTACGGTACTGTTTTTCGTCGTGGAAGCTGTAAGTTGCATGGCTTGCAACAATTCCGAGCTTTTTTTCAAGATCCAATAAACCAAATTTTTTTTTTTTTGCTTTTCAGGTATTTTTTTTTTTTTCGCTCAGAGTCAGGGGTTCAAAAACACTCAAAAGCAAAAAATAAAGATTTATTTATTGAACCTTTAAAAAAAACTTCACAATTCCTCGTACTGGAATCATAACAGAGAAATAGGCCCAAACCATATCTCTGAATTGATTTCCAAATTTGGAATATTGAAAGGTCCTAAATTTCGAGGATAGTTTAATTTATCCGAGATTACGTGTTTAAAAAATGGGGAATTCGTTTGAACTTGAAAATTTTGGAGTGTGATATTATTTTAATAGTAAAATTACCTAATTCAGTTCATTGGAACATTGGAACGTATAATGCCACGCTCAGGTTTGAACTTGTTCAACACAATTAAGTCAAACTGAAGAAAAGAATAACTTGGAGTGCTGAAATACTAACTTACCACAGATTAAAATATAATTAAAAGATCGTAGATTCCTTACTCCCTCTCCTGCGCCTGCCGCAAAAACGCCTGCAGCGACCTCAAGCACGCGTACGAATTATCGCTGTCCGTCTTTACCCCGTAGCAGAACCGCTGCACAAAGGTCCACATCGGTTTCGCTTCCGCCGTAAAAGCCTGCCCCGTCACCAGACACACCTTCAACACCCCGTCCACGGCATCCAGAAGGCCTCCTCGCGCTTCGTAGTAGCGACCTTCCCCGACATAGACCAGGTAGCGGGACTGGTCGGCGATGTGCAGGACGTGCGGTTGAACGGACAGTTTGTGTTCGGCGAGGGCGGTTCGGTACTTGGCGAGTGCTTCGTCGACTTCCGCGAGGGTGGCGACTTCGCGCATGAACGCGGCGTTGGTTTCTTCGAATTTGGGGCGGAATTTACGGGTGGTGATTCCCGGGGGGAGGAGACCTGCGAGGAGTTGGATGAAGAGGTGGTCGTCGGTGTAGCCACCTTCCTCGAACTTGGCAAGGACGGCGAGCAGGTTCTTGTTCTTCAGGTTGAGCCGGCCAAAGGTGCAGACCGCCTTCTTGATGCGGGGCCAAACCTGGAAGACGTCGCTGGAAGGGGAGAACATCCGGTTGAAGTCTCGTCGAATCAGGTCGATTCCATTGGGCTGCTTTAGAATTGGCCAACCATCGTCTCGCCAGAGTTCCCCCAGCTTATTGCTCCCACTGCTTTGGTAGATCTTGTTTCTCAGCTGGAAACTCTTGTCCCAATGTAGCAGCACACTCTTCCACGGTTCACGACCACCCTGAAGCCACAACTTGGACGCGATCGCTTCGTCCTCATCAATCAACGGCTCCTCCTCGCCATTAACCGCAACCCCATTGCCCTGCTCCGCCACCTCAAACCCAGAATTCCGCTTAATCTTCCGCGTCAACTTGTACCGAATCTGCTGCAACTTCCCGCGGTAAACTTCGACCAGTTCGCTCTCCGACGGGAACGCCTCGACGATCGCAGCGAATATCGCTTCGAACCAGCTGCGTTGGATGTCCTGGATGCGCACCGTCACGGCCAGCTGTTCCACGATCAGCTTCAGCAGCTTGCCCTGGGTTTGGTTGTCCAGCTGGTTGCCATTCCGGACGTAGTGCGTCATGATGCATTGGCCCTCGAACGTTTGCAGCAGGGCGGGGAGATTCTGGGAAGATACACGACTTGTTTATTGTAGGCGATAATTTTTTAATTATTTTAAGGTAATTTTTTTTTAAATTAAAATATTAAATATTTTTAAAGGTTTTGAATTTATGTATTGTAACAATTAAGAAAACTATTGCTATGATTTTAAATTTTATTTCACAAAATTTTTAAATTTGGAGGACATAAAAAAATACCATTTTTAATTTTTTTCAAGATTTCATTTTTTAATTGAAATGAATTAAAACAAACCATTTCATTTCATTTTTGAAAATTCCTTTGAGCAGATTCCCCAAATCGAATGAAACTGCATTGGAACTAGTGAATCCTATCTGAACTCGCTAATTAGAACGACTGACAGCTGTCAAACACAACTTTTAGATTTGATAAATTTTTGAATAATTCTCACAGTTTTTTCAAATCACAGAATTTTGTATTTGAAAGCTTTTGGAAATTAAAAAAAAAATCATTCAGTTTTTAATAATTTGTGGGTATTTGGAAATTACAGATTAAGAGATGATTACACATTTTTCTAGAATTTTTAAAAATATTTTGTAATTTTAAAAATATTAAGAGTCTTAAAAAACTGTAAATATTTATAATTTCAAAGAATTTTTCATTTTTTTTTTAAAGAAGTTACAAAGTTTGGTATGCTACGATTTTTTAGTACCTCTAAAAAAATATCGCTGCAAATATTCCTTTTAATCAAAATTATTAGCTTTTTATCTTTGTTAAAAAAAACTATTGAATTTATAAAATTTATGAACAATATTTTCTGTTTTAATTTTGTAATCTATTTTTTTTTAATTTTAGGATTTTTTAAAATTCATTATTTCGTAAAAAAAATTCCAAAATTTTCTTGAAAATTTCCATCGTTTTTAATCGTTTTTTAGAGTTGGTGTTGTTACAGGCAGACGCTAGATCTTGAAAGGTCCGATAAACATATGAAACATAATAGCTCATATAGGACCTTCCTTAAAAAAAAAATAATTGGAGAGGTTTTACAATTTTTAGTTTTAAGAAGAAAAAATGAATTTAAACCCCATTTATTATACTTTTTTTTTTCAAAGATTTCGGTTTTTTATTTGAAAAGAATTCAGAAACTTCATTTTTGAAAATTTTCTGAGTGGATTACCCAAATCGAATTAAACTTGCATTGAAGAGTGAATCCTATTCGAACTGGCTGATAAGAACGACTGACAGTCGTCAAAGGCACGAAATCGCGTACTTCGAAGAAGAGAAATTTCGATAAGCGAATCCGCGCTGTACATCTTTTAGAATTGATGATATTTTGAAGAATTTTTTGAAATTACAGAATTTTGTACTTGAAAGCTTTTGGAAATAAAAAAAATCGTTTAGTTTTTAATAATTTGCGGGATTTTTAAATTTTCTGGGTATTACAAAAAAAAATGATTTTTTTAAACATTTCACATTTTCTAGTATTTTAAAGAATATTTTGTATTTTTGAAAAATATTAAGAATCCTACAAAATTGCCGGAACCGTGGTGTAGGGGTAAGCGTGATTGCCTCTCACCCAGTTGGCCTGGGTTCGATCCCAGACGGTCCCGGTGGCATTTTTCGAGACGAGATTTGTCTGATCACGCCTTCCGTCGGAAGGGAAGTAAATGTTGGCCCCGGACTAACCTAAAAAGGTTAGGTCGTTAGCTCAGTCCAGGTGTAGGAGTCGTCTCCCTGGGTCCTGTCTCGGTGGAGTCGCTGGTAGGCAGTTGGACTCACAATCCAAAGGTCGTCAGTTCGAATCCCGGGGTGGATGGAAGCTAAGGTGTAAAAAGAGGTTTGCAATTGCCTCAACAATCAAGCCTTCGAACACCTAGTTTCGAGTAGGAATCTCGCAATCGAGAACGCCAAGGCAAAGCTGTAGAGCGAATAAATTGATTTTGATTTTGACAAAATTGATTATATTTTTTTTAACTTTCCATTATTTAAAAAAAAAATTAAGAGCTTGGTATGTTACGATTTTTAGCATCTCTAAAAAAATATCGTTGAAAATATTATCTTTTAATCAAAATTATTAGCTTTTTATCTTTGTTCTATTTTTTTTATATTTTGTAATTTTAGGAATTTTTTATTTTTTTTTTATTTTAAACATTTTAAAAGCATGCTTTTTTAAAAATAATTTTCATTGTTTTTGGGATGTTCAAAATTACTAAAAACAAAGAATTTATAGGATCTCAGCAGAGGTTTTAAGGATATTTTTATTACAATGTGTATTATTTTTAAGTAGTTTAAGATTAATAAGATCAGAGTTAAGGATGAAATGGAATTTAGAATAACTCAAACGTTTAAAAATTAGGATTTTGTGTTTCATACATTAAGATTTTGTGTTTCATACAACACAAGTGTCCTTACAAAGCGTGTACAAAGTACACGTATGCGACTGCCGGTGGGATACAGTTTTGGAATTGATTTGAAAAATAATATCAAAGTTTAAAAAAAAAATACTTTTAGGTATTCATTCAATTTATGATTCTAGTAAGCTAATATTTCAAAGTTTAGAATGGTTAGAATTTTTAAAAATTTAGGGATTTAAAAAAAATGATTATTTGAAATTTAAAAGAATTTTATATCACAAAAAGCAGTTTTACAATGTTTTTTTTTTTCAAATTTTAGAACATTGAAAATCTTTAAAACCCAAGAATTCGTATAATTCGAAGATTTTTTGAAATTTTAAGGATTGTAATAAATAAAAAAATAAAATAAATAAACTTGTTTTATTTCAAAGTTATTTCCAAAAAATAAATTATTGTAAAATAAATAATTTTAGATTAAAAACTTGTAAATCGGATGGGGGGGGGTTTGAAATTTCCAAAATAGTGTCCACGTAGTTTATGGACGGTCCCGTTGTAAACTATGGAGCATTTTAAAGCTTTTCAGAAATTTTCCACAGATTGGAAAATGATGTCAAATTTCGGATTTTTTAAATCATGGATTTATTGATAATATCAAATTTGTGACAGAGGCATAACTGTAATGATGTATGAAGCATTTTGTCAAACTATTTGTTTATTTTTCTAATTGGCTTGTAAATTAGTTAGAAAAAATCAGAGTGGAAGATAAACACAAATTACCAGATAAACACAATTACCAAATTTTTAGAACTTTGCAAAAGTTTTGGTTTTTTTTTTGTTATAGAATGTTATACAATGTTATACATGTACTTTATAATTTTAAAAATAATTTTTACTTAATTTTTTCATAAAGCCTGAGAATTTTTTTTTCAAAGATCAAGAAAAAATAATAATAAAAAAGCAGGAATTTAAAAACAAAGACTTTAATAAAAACTAACAATTTTAGAACTGAGTTCTTTCTTTTTTGTTTTTTTTTTAAACTTTTTAATTATTTTTCTGAATGTTCAAGATTTTTTTTTTAAATTGAATATATTTTTTTAGTTTTATTTGTTTTCTAATTATACTTTTTTGAACTAAATCACATTAAAAAAATTATGAAACCTTTCCAATTTCTGGAATATTTCAATTTTATTTTAAAGAGCAGTCGAAATATTTTAATTGTCGAAATTTGTTAATTGTCCCATTTATTTGCCGATCTAAATATCTAAATTGCCTATCCTAAAATGTTGATCGTAATATTTGAAAATCACACGGAGCTTTAGCATTGAACTTACCACGTGATCTTGATTGGGATTCGCCACAATGATCGGTTGTTCCAGAAGTGGCCTCTCTATTCTTCGTTTCTTCCTTGGGATCGGTTCTGGTTCAACGTGCTTGGCTTTCCTCTCATCTGATGAGCTTTTTGCAAGCAGTTGTTTGGCCTAAAAATCATAAATTATTACAGCTTAAATTTCAAGTCCAGTTTAAATAATCAGCTCTTACATGCGCAACTGCTTTCCTGAACCGGATAATCGTCCCCACCGTCTCGTTCGGCAGCATCTTTTGCAGATCCTGCTCCAACAAACAGCTAAAAAGCTCAACCGATTCCAAATCCTGTCCCTCAACGATCGCCAGGAACCCGTCCAGTCCAAAGTGCTGCAGCACCGACGCCACCGAATGCTCCTCCGCCCTGGCCGGCTCAAAGTACCCTTGCGAGCAGGCCACAAACGGATCTTCCTCCTCCTCCTCCTCCTCGGGGGGTTCATTTTTAACCGTCACCGCAAACATCACTCCCAGTCGCCGATCCGACTCCAAACACTGCTCCCGCAGCTTGAGCGCCGCCTCCACGCGGGCCAAACAGTTCGAACAGCACGACTTGGGGAAGTTGTCCCCCGTTTGAACCTGGATTCCACCGACCAGCGACAGTGCCTGCACGAGACTCTTCCCGGCGACGGTGCACTCGAACAAACTCCACGAAGCTGCTGGGTCGGAGCGCAGACAGACGCGGCACATGGACCCCGAGAGGGACCAATCGGGCGGGAGGTGGTTTGGAGGTGAGGACATTCGGGTCTTCGGAACGCACTAAACTGCGCTGAGCTTGCGGGATCGCCGAAAGAACCGAACCAAAACAAACAAAAATCGAGCTGTCAGAAAGTGGAAAGTACGCAGCCAACTAAACAGTTTTGTTGATTGTTTATACGTTGCAAGTGTCAAACATTCATCAACGGTTGACTGTTTCGAGGATTTCAACGGGTTATTTTCAACAGGAACTGACCGAGAGCAGTTACAAGTCGTATTTGATGCAGCTTACCGGAACATCGCCGAACCTGTGCAATTATTAGTCAAACCAACCGTAACAGCGAATGACCGCACAGGTTAAAGCTGCCAGAAATAAAGCAATTAACAACAACAACAATCGTAACAACAGAATGCCCAAACCCGTCGGCAAGCGTCCCGCCAAACGTGGCCGTCGCAAAGCCAACCCTCCACCCAGCGCCGCGTCCTCCGACTCCGGTTCGCTCTGCCGCGTTTGCGCCAACCGGTTCCCGGACCAGTCGGCGATGATCGCCCTCGGCAGTCGGTGCGTCCTGCGGGACGTGTGCACGCCGGCGGAAGCGATCGTCGCGATTGGTGGGTGGTCCGTGGAGGAGGAGCGCGAGCACGACGGGTTGCCCCAGTTCTGCTGTGAGGTGTGTTTTGGCCAGCTGGAGGTAGCGTACGGGGTGCGCAGGATGTGCCGCGAGTCGGACCGGACGTTGAGGAAGATGCTGGCGAAGGAAGCGGAAGTGAATCTGCTGGATGCGGTCGAGGTGGTTTGTAGGGCTGAGGAGACGGAAGAAGTTGTCATGGAGGAGGAAGAGGTTATGGATGAACCGGTTGTGGATGACAACGAGGACAATAACGACGGATTTGAGGAGAACGTTGAAGAAATCTCAAACGAGGAATCGGAATCTTCAGAACAACCCCAATCGAAACGCACCAAGTTATTGATCAGCGAAGATCTCTACGAAGAAGTACAGGCGAAGGCCTTCCGTTGCTGCGGGTGCTGGCGATCGTTCGAAACACAAGCCGAGCTGTACGATCATGGACAGGTCGAGCACATCTCCAAGAAACTCCCAAAGGAAAAATTGGGCTCCAAAGTTCAGTGTGACATCTGTTACAAAACGCTCCACAGAACTCAACAGTTGCTTCTACATCGATCAAAGGACAAGTTTGAGTACCGCTGTAAAACGTGTGGCGAAACGTTCATCAACCGAGTCCGGGTGAGCACGCACTACCGCACGATCCACGGACCAAACGCGACCGTATGCGGAACAACGCGGATCTGCTGTGGTTGTGCAGAGAACTTTCCATCGCCAGAAGCCCTCTCAACCCACAGTGTAGCCGTTCACCTCCCGAACCGTCCTCCACCGAACCCGGATCGTCCGTTCGTGTGTGACATCTGCTACAGCAACTACCAAAACGATCAATGCCTGCAAAAACACAAAACCCGGTTCACGTCCAAAGTCAAAAAGTACCAGTGCACCCAGTGCGGCAAACAATTCTTCTACCCCGGCAAACTCAGCGACCACGAGAAGACCCATCTCGGCGAGAAGGTCTTCCAATGTCCCGAATGCCCAGCATCCTACATAAGTCGGGAGTCGCTGCGCAAACACATCCAGCGCCACACGATGCCCGAGGACAAATACAAATGCCCGGAATGTGGCCGCTGCTACCGCTCCTCAAAGAACCTCAAGGAACACCTCAACCTGCACACGGGCGAACGCCCGTTCGTCTGCACGTTCACCGATTGTACCGCCGCGTTCGCCCGGGACACCTCGCTGGCCAAGCACATCCTGACGCACACCGGCCGGAAGGACTACCAGTGCGGCCTCTGTGGGAAGCGCTTCGGCGGCAACTCCAGCCTGCGGGCGCACGTCAGCTTCACTCACAACAAGGAGCGACCGTTTGGGTGTTTCTTCTGCGAGCGGCGCTACCCGCGCAAGGACTACCGCAGGCGCCACATGGAGAGTGCCCACGCGGCGGAACTGGCGGCGAATCCGTTGCCGGCGATCGAGCTGGCCGGGTCGACGCAGTGGCTGAATAAATAGTATTGTTCTTGGTTAATTTTATTTTTCTAGTTGTTTTTTTTTAGCATATCCAATTTTCTAGAATGTCTAAAAACTATTTTGAACGTTTTCCCTAAAGCAAAAAAAAAAAAATAATAAGAGAGAAGGGAAATAATAAAATGGAGATTTGACCGAACCTGAATTTGATTTTCACGAGTTTCACGAGTTAGGCTATCTGTGATCTCAAAGTTCAAAATTTGTAATTATCTTAAAAATCCTCTGTTTAATGAAAAATGCAGAAATAAACGTAATTCGACGAGCCTAAATAGTTTACGACCGATTGTTTTTCTATGGAATTTGTTTTTTTTGCAATACAGAATTATCGTTTTGCCCTGGGTGCTGAAAAGACAGAATGCGTAACGTGAGCTTCGAATGCTCCCAACTGCTCCTCACTACTACAAGTGCACTACTGCTGTAAACATAAACAAAGTAGAAGGCTTTGTTCAAGCTTGAGCGTGACATATTTTTTGCTGCTGAAGTGACTTGTTTTGAAACATTTTGGATCTCTTGAGTTTTTTTTGATAAGGTCCTATAAACAAATGTAAACATTGAGTGTATCCCGCTTACTCCGATGGACTTTGACATAAGGTGTGAAAGGGATACACTCAATGTTTACATTTGTTTATAGGACCTTATCAAAAAAAAGTCAAGATCTGTTGATGTTAAAGTTTTCACTGAAAAATTAAGTGCTTCGCGCATTTTTTTTTCGTAGACTAAACGATGGGCGGCCAAAAGATACTTTTTTTACGTGACGAAAAATTGCGTCAGAAGTGGGTGGAATTTTGTGAACCAGAAGAACAACCGAATGGAAGTTCCGTAATTAGGTATCTTTGTATCTTAAGATTTGTTGACTTCGAATACCTCAAAAGCTCGAGTCATTTTTTTTTAATCCTGACAAAATAAACTATGGATCGGTTACAATACTTGCCACTTCTTGGTATCATTTTGCAAACAGTAAATTGGTTCCGCTTTGACAGTTCTAAATTGAGGCCGCTTTGCGAACCACTATTCTGTACCCAGGTTTTGCCCCCTGATTTTTCGAGGCATTTTTATGGGGGACAAGAACATGAAAAAAATACAATGGCCTAAATTAAGATATAAAAAAAACAAGCCTTTAAAAATTTAAAAATTTTAAAGAAAATCTGAAGTTTTAGAATGACAAATTCAAAACCAAAAAAACAATTTATCTAAAATCAATAATCAATAACTAAAAAAATCTAAATTCTTAAAATCCTTGATTTCTAAAATTCTAAAGTTGAAAATTCTATAATTCTGAATTCTAAAATTCCAAAACTCTATGTTTAAAAAATTCTATAAATGAGTTTTAAAATAAATCTCATTTTTATAAGTACAATTACCTCTGTACGACCAAAAAAAAAAAGTATAATCAATTTTGAAATATTATATAATGTTATAACTTCGTGGCTTTTCTTGACAGAAAGTATTTATCAAACTTTACAGCTCGCTTTGCAAAAATTCCTGCCAATAAGTAACTAATTTACAAATCCAAAAGTATTAAAAACTTGAAAATAAAACAAAACTACTTATTAAAAACTATTTAGGTCAAAATTCTTAAATCAGTTTTTCATAACTTAATACGTTTCAAATATTTTTTTTTAATTAAAAAAAAATAAAAATCAAATATTTCCAAAAAAACAATAATTTCAAGAAATTCAAAAATTAAAATGATTTCAGAATTTTTAAAATCTCAATTTTTTAAAAATTTCAAAAACAAAAAAAAATATTTTTTTAAAATAAAAAAAAGCATTAAAAAATTCAAAAAAATAAAAAACATTTTAAGCCCTAAAAACTTTATTTTTTTTTTAAATTTCAGAGATTACCAAATTTTTCAAAAAACCATTGGCAAAGTAAAACTTTCAACCCTTAAATTTTCTTACGCCTTCCGAGTTCTTTGTCAGCACCGACCAGGTTAAGCAGCAGAGTGGCCATAGGTACCGCGCGTAGGAAATAATACAAACAGTTTTATTTCGAGAGCAAACGAAAAACGTGTGCGTTTATTTTGACGGAACGATCTGGAATAAAGTGTAAACAGTCCAAGAGTGTGTACATAGGTGTACACCGTTTTTCTGAACAGATGTATTAGTGTTTGGCGCACTGTGACGTCATTCTAACAACACTCCTCCTCGCTAAACACATCAACGAACTTTTCTTTCACGCGTTAGTTCAAATCAACAGCAGAATGTTAAACGTTCAGCTTATACAACTTTCCGATCTTTCGGCCTCTCGCAACGACCTTTGCATCCTTCATTATGTAACACTCCTTAGCCTTAAACATAACATCGAGCCCTTTCATCGTGATCGAATTCACAGACACAAGATTCACCTTAAGCCCTGGCACATACAACACATCATTCAACTTCACCGTAGATGAACCCTCGCTTCCATTCAGTGCGCAAAAATTAACCGACCCAGACAAAGTTGACCTCAATACCTTCCCATCAGCTAGCTTCACCTCTTGAGACTTCCGTTTACGTTGGTTCAGCGAGTCGATCTGGCCAGTCATGTGTACTGAGACACCGGAGTCTAAGTACCAATCTCCTCCTCCGCACTCCTCCTGAATCGCCGCGAAACACAAGTTGTTCTCGTCCTTGTCGTCGACGCGAGCGGCTAGTGCTCTGCTTCTCCTGTTGTTCTTTGCGCTCTCACCACGAACCTTTTTCACCAGATCGCAGTCTCGAACCAAATGCCCATCACTTCCGCATGCGTAGCACTCTCGCTTGCTGTCGAATCTCGGTGAACTGTGCTGTCCCTTCCTTGCCAACATTGCCTTGTCATCCTCGTACGTCTTGTCCTTCCGGCGTCCATACTCCTCCAGCAGCTTGGTTTTGACAAACTTGACCGTCAACACGTCCATCCTTCCTTGAATCGCAGACACCGTGTTCTCGTACGATTCGGGCAAGTTCGCCAGCATGAATGCCGCCTTGATGTCCTCGTCTATGTTCGCACCCGTGTTTTCCAGCTTTTCGAACAGTTCTTCCATCTCCGTGAGGTAGTCTCGCATGTCCCCGCCTTCCGACAAATCCAACTTGGCCAGTTTCTTTATCAGCGACACCTTGCCCACCGACGAGTCTTGGTTGTGCCACTTTTTCAGCACTCCCCACGCTTCCTGAGCTGTCGTAGCGTCCTTTATCAACCTCAGTTGAGAATCATCCACCAAATATCCAATCGTCTGCAACGTCAACTCGTTCTTCTCGATCCACTCGTCCGACCGTTCCTTCACCGGCGGAACCACTCCGACGACGTACTTCCACAAACCCTCGCGTGTGAGGAACTGCCTGGCCCGCTGCTTCCATGTTTCGTAGTTTTCGTATCCCAGCCGCTTGAAGTCCACCTTCCCTTTCTCCATCTTTCAGCGCTCCGGTGACTTAACCTCACTTCCTCGATTCCAGCTGCTGCTCCAAAGCTCCGCTCCACCTTTCCGTCAAACCAATTCCGTTTCACCGATTTCCTTTCCTGGGCCCATAACCTGTCAGCACCGACCAGGTTAAGCAGCAGAGTGGCCACAGGTACCGCGCGTAGGAAATAATACAAACAGTTTTATTTCGAGAGCAAACGAAAAACGTGTGCGTTTATTTTGACGGAACGATCTGGAATAAAGTGTAAACAGTCCAAGAGTGTGTACATAGGTGTACACCGTTTTTTTTCTGAACAGATGTATTAGTGTTTGGCGCACTGTGACGTCATTCTAACAACATTCTTCTTTCCATTGCTTCTTAAAGATCAAACATTGGTTGAAAATTTGATTTTTGGCGTTTTTTTTTTAATCGAAGCCCGTCTAAAGGCGGGTTTGGGTTATGGTTATGTTACAGTTAACCTATCTTTATTTCTAGTTTTATGTTTCTTCTGCAAATGTTTCTTAAACGCCCTCTTAAACGCCCTTATCAAGCCCTTATCAGTATTTTAATCATGCCCTAAGTTAAGCAGATCTTCCTTCGTCATTGATACTTTTTTGAGATTTTTAAAACGTTTTTGGATTGATTAAAAAAATTCTTATTAATTTTGTTTTTTTTTTTTATTTTTGAAATTTTTATAACTTTCAAAATTATTGAAATTACAATATTTTTGAAGTATTTAAAAATTTTAAAATTTTTAAAATTGTTTGAAATTAAAAAGAAAATAACTTAGTTTTTTTTTGTATTTTTTTATTTTGAAAAAATTGAACTTATTTTTTTTAAATCTGGTTAAATAAAAATGATATTCAAATACATGGTATTACAAATTACGATCGTAATTCCACGATTGAGATTTCTCTACAGTAAAATTACGATCGTAATTTCTCAATGGTAAGTCGTAATTTGTCGATGGTAGATCGAGATTTGTCGAAGGTAAGTCGTATCTTACTATCGGGAAATCTCGATCGTGAGTCGAGAAATTACGATCAAATGAAATATCCACCACGACTGTTTTGATTTTGGTTTTAATATTTACTTAATTATTTAAAACAAATTGCAAGAAAAATAATGTTGCTAAAAAATAATACGACGTTTTTTTAAAACACTTTTAAGTGCGTTTTTTTGTTAAAAGAATGATAAATAGAACTATATAGATATCTAAGCCCGATCTCACACACACTAGCTCTCCATTTGTTTTACTGTAGGGTAGAGTAGTCATCAATGAGACACGGGGAACAATGATAAAATGGCTCTCACAAGTCGTAGTTTCAACCAATCAGGCTCATATTTGGGGGAAAGGTGTGTCTACTGGATACACGTCTGCCATATTAGTGGCTTTAGTTATGGACGCTCCCTTGAAAAGTAATTCATAAATGTTTGATTCTGGGGTGTAAAAGTAAATTATGGACAAAAAATACTTGTTCGCTCGTAGGCTGCCATTCACACCAAAACTAATATTTCTCCAAATTTCTTTCGACGTTCTATAGGGATTAAGTTGGGCTACAATGTCCTTTCATTAGATTTGGCCAAAATTTAGAATATACCCAGAATCCAGGGCTGTCTCATTGTTCCCCACTCATTTCAGCCCATGGGTAACAATGAGACACTTTGATTTTTCTTCAATAAACTTTTCAAAATCGATGGAAATCTTTCAAAACATGAATTAAAAGTGATTTTTGGCATATTTACAGAGTTTAAACTTCATTTAACCAAAAATAAAAAGTTATTTGGTATTAATATATGGATTTTACAAAATTGAAATACTTTTTAGTGTAACTTTTGTTATTAAAAGTTTCATGTTGGCAAAATTTCTCTAAAATGTTCAAGGCAAGTCACCTGCAATGGAACAATACAAAAACATGATGTTTTGCTAGAAAAATGTTGATTTTCGTAGAGTGTCTCATTGTTCCCCAGCTGTCTCATTGTTCCTGCCAAGTGCGTCTACAATGAGACAGTTGAATAACTCTGGTTATAGATGTCGGATCGATCTCATATTTTTGTCAATGTTAGAACACATTAAAAGAATGATAATGCAACTAAAAGCTCATTAAAACATGCTGATGAAAAAATCAGAAAAATCGTTGAAAGTTGAAAACCAAAAGTGTCTCATTGATGACTACCCTACCCTACGTACACGCAATACATGCGCTCGTAGATAACTCAATGGCTATATTTATGTCATCGGTTTTACTGCGTGCATGCAAACAAAAATTTTTATAAACTAATTTACGCAAAAAAACGTTATTTTAACGTTGCAGTTAAAATAAAATAACATATTAATTTGAATAAATAATTTTTATTAAGAGTGCAATCATCGCGATCCGAAGCGAAACACTCTCAACCAAAACCAACCACAAACGTCGTTCATCGCGCAGGGTTGCCAAACAAAAAGGATCCCACCCCTGCCGTTCCATCTGATGTCACTTTTGACAGTTCCCCTCGTCATCGCGAGCTTTCTTTTCTGCTCGGCTCAACGCAAAAAGTCGTCGCAGTCGCTTGTGGATCTCCGAACGGATCGGAACGAAGTCAAATCTTTGGCCGGAGCAAAACCTCCGGATCGTCGCGTCGGTCGCCTACCGTGTGTGTGGGTGAGAGTGAGAGAGAGCGAGCGAGCAGTGCAGGAAGAAAAAAAAACGGGAGTGTTCCACTCACACACAACCAGCCACAGTGAAGAAGCCATTTTTCATTCGCTGCAGTGGCCTCGAAAAAATCGACAACGGGACGGTTCCGGAACGGTGTTTTTTCTGGTGCGGCACGCGTCGAGCGGGAGAAGATGCTGGTTTGAGAGCAGCGGCCGGAAGAGTTTAAATTCTGTGAATTTCAGTTTGCGTGTGTGTTTTTGTGTGTGCGTGTTTTTTCCGGAAATTCCGGACTGCGTGAAAAGGTGTTTCCCGTGACCTGGACCGCGACGACGAAGGGAAGGTGGTGCAGAGCGGCGCAGTGAAAAAATTAGATCGATATTTTCCTCCATTATTGTGACGGCAGCAGCGCCGCCGAGTGGCCAATTTTCTCTTGGATTTTCCTTCGCCGCAGAAGAAAGTGCCGTGGCCACCGCGGCCAAAAAACGGCCAGCCCCGCAAGAAGAAAGGCACCAATCGAAATTATCATGAAAGCCACGAGAGCGTGAAAATTTAGTTTTCTTTTTGTCCAGCGGGGAAAGTTTCGGTCCAAGTCCCGGTCACCGGGTTCGCTTCCGTCGAAACATTTTCGTCGGGAGGCTCGCGTCGGTTCCCCCAAAATCCCCCCACCCGTGTCGCGTTAGGCCGTAACAAACGGAACTTTTCGCAGTCGGCCACGGCAGACTTGGCCCCACGGTTTTCTCCTTTCGTTTCTGCTTCTTTTCTCCACACACGCAAGAAAGAGGCAGGAGAGGGCCCCACTGCGAGAGTGGCCACATCGTCGTCGCGCAAGAGAGACTGAGAGCGATTCTTTCTTTTTCTTCGCCGACGGAGCAGTCGAAAGTCGAAAATGTCGGCCGACCGGGAGATTCCGGCCGAGGATAGCATCAAGGTGGTGTGCCGATTCCGGCCGCTCAACGACAGTGAGGAGCGCGCCGGGTCCAAGTTTGTGGTCAAGTTCCCGTCCGGCCAGGAGGAGAACTGTCTGTCGATTGGGGTAAGTTGGTTGATTCGGATCGTGATCGTCGTCATGTTTTAAATGTTTTCTTTGTGTGTGCGAGCCGGGAGAATCGGCGAAGTGGTTCTGCTGTGTCTGTGTTATGTAAGGGGGAGGGTGCTAGGGGAGGGCGGTCAGCGGCTGGCTTTTGGTTCCAGAAGTCTTCAAAAAGTATATTTTTAGCAATTCCATTTTGGAAATATTTTTCTTGTCATTCTATAGTTACAAAATGGCCTTCTTGAAATCACTAAAAAGTTCATTATGGCACTCATTTGAGTACTGAAATGTTAAACTTTTCTGCAATTTTATCGAAAGTAAGACTTTTCGACATTGTTATGAATTTTGAGCTGATCAAACTAAAATCTTATTTCAAAATGTTTTTCGATATTTCAACAAAAGTTTTATGAAACTTGTTACAAAACCCGATTTTTCAACACTTTACGTATTTATCGACTCGTTGGATACAATGTAATTGAACGACTCCTTCTTTAATAGTAGTTTATGCAACAAGTTGCAAAAAGAGGATCTTTTTCAGCACGAGTCGTACATTTATCCAACGAGGTTCACCGAGTTGGATAAATACGAAGAGTGCTGAAAAAATCAAGTTTTGCAACGAGTTCCATACAACATTTTTTGCAATTCCGAAGTGAAATTTTATGTAAAATTTTCATGTATTTTATTAATAAATCGTTTAAATAAAAAAAAATGTTGAAAACTGTTACTTTTCGAAACAAGTGCCGAAAAGTTCAACTTTTCAGCTCCCCATTTCAGTTCTGAAAAGAAGAACTTTTCAGCATTTATTTTGAAAAGTGTTGCTATTCGATTCTGTTATTTTTGGTACAGAAAAGTACGCTATTTCAAGAATGACAGGAAAAGTAAGTAGTTTCACGACGGAATTGCAAAAAATATTTTTTGCAATTTGAAGCGTAGAATACATTATGTACTAGTTCGTTAACTTTAATTTCGAATGTTTTTTCTCTTACTTCCAAATCGTTACAATTTTTGCGATTTCTTTGTGAAACATTTACGTATTTTTCGTCGCCAAAAATAACAGTACTGGAAAGTACTTTTTTTGCAATTCCGTCGTGAAACTACTTACTTTTCCTGTCATTCTTGAACGACGAAATAGCCTACTTTTCTGTACCAAAAATAACAGAATCGAATAGCAACATTTTCCAAAATAAATGCTGAAAAGTTCTACTGTTCAGCACTAAAATGGGTGCTGAAAAGTTGAACTTTTCAGCACTTCTTTCGAAAAGTAACACTTTTCAACATTTTTTCGATTTAAACGATTTTTTGACAAAATATATGAAAATTTGAATTAAAATTTCACTCAATGGGTGTTTTTCGGGATTGCAAAAAATGTTGTATGGAACTCGTTGCAAAACTTGATTTTTTCAGCACTCTTCGTATTTATCCAACTCGGTGAACCTCGTTGGATAAATGTACGACTCGTGCTGAAAAAATCCTCTTTTTGAAACTTGTTGCATAAACTACTATTTTGCAATTACATTGTGAAACAACTTACTTTTTCTGTCATTCCTACATTTTTTCTCCAAAAATAACAGAATTGAAAAGTAATGCTTTTCGAAACAAGGGCTAAAAAGTTCTTCTTTTCAGCACTCAAATGGATACTTTAAAAGTTGACTGCAATTGTATTAAAGTGTCACACTTTTCAGTATCATTCTGATTTAAACGATGAAAAGGCTAAACACATTGACGTTTGCCTTAAAATTTCAATCAAGAGGTGATATTTGGAATCGTCAAAAAAAAAAAAAAAAAAAAAATGCAGCTTTGTGCACAAACTGCTGTTTCAGCATCTATCTGGGTGCTTTATAGCTCTACTTTTCAGCACTTGTACTGAAAATTAATACTTTTTGATACTGTTTTGGAAAAAAACAAGAGTTTTTTTTCCGGAATTGCAAAAAAAAAAGTTTTCATCTTGTTTACAACAACGTGCTGAAAAAATCCACTTTTTGCACCTTCGTGCAAGAACGGCAAATAGGTATCCAATTCCATCGGGCACCTAATGTTGACATATCGTTTTAAAACAATAACAAGTACACTGAAACACCGATGATTTGACGCCAATTGTTGTCAAACGAACGAGGACACTTTTTAGTTTGACACCCTCTTTGCACAGAGCCCCGTTTAAAAAGTGACAGTTTGTTACGTTTTTAGTTTGACTTTGTCAAACCAACGGGGTACACACTAAATGTGACCAACCACCGGATATTAAGTGTGATAAAAAGCTTAATGGGTAGTGAGCACGCATGTTTTTATCAAAACTTTTGCAAAACGTTTTGTTTAAATAGTGAAGTAGCCATTACACTACGGCAAACAAACAAACAAACTCGCACTTTTTCTTGTTTGACAGTTTGCGGCAAACTCGCAAACAAGGCGAAATGTATGCATTCTGACGTTTGTAAAAACAAATCCAGGCAAACTGTCAAAAAGTGCGAGTTTGTTTGCTTTAAGCCTGCTTTAAGGGGTTACAAACATGTAGAAAACCTCAAAATGTAATATTATAAAAAAAATTAAATTTACTCAAAAGATGAAAGTTTCATGGAGATATTACGCGATTGAACTGAGTAAGAGTCGATTTAAGCTTAAAATTTTGCCATGCTGACTTACGGGTGCCACGTTATCTAGAGATGGAATAGACCAAATTGGCTGAAATTTAGTGTGAAGACTCGCAAGACATATCCCATGTGCATGACGAAGCCCGATTTTGAAATTTTGCATTTGTTTAGGGTAAAATACAAAAATCATTTTTATCTTTTCTAAAAATACACTTTTTGAAAATATAGTCATGCACACGGGACCGGTTTAACGAGGCTTCGCCAAAATTTTGAGCCGATTTGGTCAAAGTAGTGTGGAGATATCGTAACACCTTTTTTTTTAAACTGCTAAATTCAAATAGCTATATCTCGGCAATTATACAACCAAATATCTTTGAATTTATTTTAGACAGATTAGAAAAAAGTTTGAGTGTGTGATCAAACCAACCTCTGAATTTTTTGCCGATTAACATGTATGTAACCCCGTAACCTGTATTTCCCATTTGTTTATTTGTATTTGTATCTTTATTTCAAAAATATATATAAGGGCAAGCCTTTTATCGTATACAGAGACATCATTAAGTTCGAATATGATAAAACTACAAACAAAAAAAAACTTAAAACTAACTAAAAATTAGGTTAGAGTACATCAAATGATCATTGTATAAACAAAGAGAAATAACTTAACCTGAAAACAAATGAAAATGACTTCAACAAGAAGAATTTAGGTGAGAAAATAAACTGGTCAAGAAACTGTTTCTATCAAGTGTTCCTCAAATATTCCCTACACTGTTGCTTGAAATCATTAATAGAAGTAGGTAAGATTTTTCAGACGATGAGGCAAAGCGTTCCACAGGCGTGCGCCACGGACTTTGAATGAATTCTCCAGATAATTAGTATGATGAGTTGGAATTAGAATGTTATGTGTACGTTGTGATCTACTGAAGGAAAGTTCTTCATATAGATAAGTTGGCTCTTTGAATTTAATAAGTTTAAACAAAAAAATATATTTTCGTTGCTTAGAAGGTTATTTTGGGCAACTCATCGTATCAAAAAGAGGTCACAGACAATTTTGTAAGAAATTTGACGGGCATTCTGAAAAAAAAAAAAATACACTGAAAGAAGAAAACACGCCAATTCTATGAGTTTTAAAAAGACGAAAAATGCAGGAAGTGTGTCTCTCCTACACAGAAAAAAAAAATGATGGTAATATTCATCAGGAAATGGTGACAGATTTTGTGGCAAAATAAATGATAAATTTTAACACAGAAAATGATGAATTTTCATCAGTTTTTGATGAATATTCATCAGGTTCACATTTTTACACATTTTTTATGTAATATTACACAAATAAAAAGTTAATATTCAACCTACCAAATTTTCAACATTCCAAAATTCAACTTTTTTTTTTCTGTGTAGTCAAAAAGTCATGTATTAAAACATTTTTTTTCCTGGAAAGTGGTCTAATCATCAAAATTCACAAAAATCGACCGTGTAAAATGATTATTCAGGCAATTTTACTCAAAAGTCTCCATATTGGCCACTGTCTAATGTTTAATCCTCATTAACCCTCTACAACCCAACCTCGCCTTTAGACGGGCTTCGATTTAAAAAATTGTCAAAATTAATTGTTTAACCAAAAAAAAAAAGAAGAACTCTTAAAATTTTACGAAATCTAGGGTTGGAAGTTTGACTTGCTTTATGTAACCTTGCCAATGTTTTTAAAAATGTCAATTTTTTAGGGATCATTTTTGGCTGTGTTTTTTATAAACATTTCGTTTATTTGAAGTAAAAAGAAGAATGCAGTAATTTTGCTAGTGTCCCAGACAATGTCTCTACGCATTTTTGTTTACATTTCAAATGAAAATGGTGCCATTTTATAGCAGAAAATGTAAAATACAAGCAAACAAATGAAAAAGTGACTGCAAAAACATGAAAAAATTAGATAGGCAAAATGTAATGATAGGAGGTGGTAGAATAGGCCAAATACTACCAAAAACAAACATAAACTAAACAAAATAAATGCAAATTGAAATACTAAAAATGAAACAAGAAAAACATAAAACAAGAGAAGTAAAGTTTTTCGTAGAATCTCGAAAAAAAATTGGGCAGCAGAGGGTTAAGATACAGCGGCTTAATAAAAATGTAGAAAACACGTTTGTTTTTGTTTGTGATTTTCGACTATTTCTTGGAATTGGAAGTAAGAGCTACAAGATATTAGCTTAATTATATTGCTCATAACTAAGGCTACCAACTATACGGATTTTTTCCTTACCATACGAATTTTCGACCCTCTTCGCGGATTTTTAACAGGCCGGAATTTTTGTAGGGAATTTTTCGCATAATACGGATTTGTACGGAATTTCAACAACTTTTTAAACATTGAGTTGCTCTTTTTTATTTGATCAAAGCTTTTGTTAACTAGACATTTTTATTTTTATTTAACAGTGAGTTTGATTTAAAAAGGGAGTTTTCCGGGTTTTCCTCAATTCAAACATGATTATCAATTATTTTAGATGTTGATAGGTCCTTTAAAAAATCTCGAATTGTTCTTTTAGAAATTTCTTACTAAACATATTTATCCATTAAACGGCTATCTAAAACTTGTGAAAACCTTTGAACATTTGAATTAACAAATTTAGAGTTTTTTTTAGGTCCTATAAACTGTTGTGTTTCACATGTTATAGGACCTTTTTCATAAAAAAATAAACTTGAAAATGTGTTCGCGAAAACACTGAGAACGATATTATTCGTAACAGCAAACTTGACACTTCGCGAACTTTTAATCGTTTAACAAAAAAATTGAAGTACGTAATGTTTTGATTCAAATCACGGTTTAACGTGCAAATCATAAGCGCTCTGTTAGCTGTAAAAACGACACAGTTTAAAATGTTCAATTCTCAAATTGAATTTAATTTATATAAATAATTCCTTGACAGTTTTTGTTATACCATGCTGTCATATCGGCAAAGTGTACGGATTTTTGCTCAGCAAGAGTTGGTAGCCTTACTCATAACTGAAAACTTTTTAACTTTTTTTTGGGTGTCTGTATTAATTTCTGTAGGATGGTAAAAACCTGGTTAATAAATTAGCTTAAATCAGTAAACAAACATGTTAAATGAAAAAGTTTATGTATCTTGTCTTAAAATGTTGCAGTAATCTCTAGTTTCTTATCTAAACAACGCACAATTTACTCAAACAAACATTAGCCATCATGTCCCATATGAGATTATCAATCCGTGGACACAAATATTTGCGCTGTTCGAAAAGACCCACGAATCTAGTCCAAACGCAAACAACACAGAGCAACATTTCGTAAACACGAAAAATCAATAAAATCGGATGTTTGGTGGTTCAACAACACACAGCTCTACTTAGTCCGGCCGTTGGACCGTTCCTCCCAAAGGACTCAAGAGAACTCTTCTCACGTATCCTTTTTTATGGGATTCTCTCGCTAAAGTGCAAACTCGCTCTCTTCAAAAGTAGTCTCTCTCTTCGAGACTTGACGAGACGTGCCCGAAATGCCCCAACATAATTGTTTTTGTTTATACTTGAGAGTCATACAAATATATGTCTAGCTCAGCATAGTATAGACATTTCGATACGTGGCCGTAGCCCACCACACAACCTTTTTTTTCGAGGGCTTTCGAGCGTTGCAAAATAAAACAGCACTTTCACCGCGACTCACCGATTCCAAAACTGAAATAGGGTTGTTTTATTCCATGTGGCTTCAATAATAGGGTATATTTGTAACATCTTGTTTTTATCGTTGTATGAGATATGAGAGTAAAAAGATAGCAAATTACAACTTTCGTTCGATGCCAAAATTTGTCCACCTTACCCTATAATTTAAGGATGTGGAACGATGGCGCCACAATTTGTTTGCTTGTTGTGTAATATTACGATATTGGATGTGTCGTCCCACCACCCACTCAGATAGAGTTCTACATGATTGTTGTTATTATTGTTGCTTGTTTTATGTTTCCCTCTTTTTGGTTGTTCTGAACTCACACGCAAAGCCTTTATTTTTGGAACGATGAAAAAATGCTAGTATTGCCAAGAAGTGTGATATCCATGAGTGTCCTTGAAACTGAACAAAAAAAAGGGACATTCCAGCACAATGCTCCCCTCCTCTCTCTTTCTCTCGTTATCAGTGCGAAACGCTCGATAACATTACATTCCAAGGTTATAGCTTTTAGTCCTTTTGGGATGATGGTAATTTGAAGATTTCTCTCAAGGACTTTGCTATTAGTTAGTCTGGATGAAGTTGTTATCTTGCTTGATTCCAATTGTAGTTTATTTTGAAGAAAGGTTACTTTGTACAAAATCCGCATAAATCTTATATAACATAATCTAAAACAATATTTAACTTCTTAAAAAAAAATCAAATTGATGTATTATTTACACCATTTGATCATTTAAAAATGAAAAAATTAGTTAAGACGTCAACAACCCTCCATTTCCAGTGTGAATACATTGTAAAAGAGGAATAAAATCTACACCAGCAACAAAAAAACAGAGACTGACGAAAGAAACGTTCAAATTAAGTGAGAGAAAAAGAGGCCAAGTCGGCAGCTGCAATAATCACAAAACACAAAACTGCATTCGAATCAATCGAGATAGCGCCATGAAAGAGCAGCAAAAACAACAACAAAAAGAAGTCGTCTGTTTTTACTTCACGAGAAACGAAAACTCCAAGTTAGTCCGCTGAGAAAATCAATAAATAGAGCCATCTCTCTCTCGTCCGGGGAGTTTCTCCGCAAAGCAAAACATGATTCATGCCACCACTCGTTGCTTCCTCGAGGGTATCGCCCTCTTCTCCAGCTCGCCCAGAGTCCAGTGCACCATAATACGAAAACGAGGTGATTCTTGTCATCTGGGTGGAAAACGGTGCCAAGAGGGAATGCTGAAATTCTTTTTTTACGCTTAAGCAATTGTGAGCATTGCAGAGAATAGGGGAGATTGGCCAGCAGTGCAGAGAGTTGATTTTTATGTAGAAAAAAGTGGCAAGAAACTTTTAATTTAAATTAAAAAAAAATCTGCTTTACTTATCACTCAATTTTGAAACAGTTATTCCAACAAACTTAAAAAAAATACAAAGGAAATCAATACATCACCACTTTTCATCAAATCAAATCATTTTAACTATTTCAAAGTAATAACATCAAATTAAAGTTAGCAAGCAACTTTCCTTTGTTGATTTCCTTAAAAGTGGTGTTTTTACGGACGGCGCAGATCGCGTGGATTTGCTGGCTCATTTGGCTCAGGCGCGGATTTCGCGCGAATGGCAATTTTGATAAATACAATAGTTGAGAGATATAGAACTACCTTCAAGTTATAAGGAAAAATATTGTCAAGTTTTTTTTTCTTTGAGTGCCAAAACTTTGATTTCTTAGATACAACTTCTAAACTGAAACAAAGTTGAATTTTCTTACGAAAATGATTTTCAAAATGTTTTGTTTTGGATTTGGAGATGGGAATTAACTCGCAAAAAGATTTTTTTTTGCATTTTTGGGGAAAAAAAATAATAGATTAAAACAACATTCAAATTTCAAAGTTTCAGGAATTCTAAAATTGAAAACATTTTTTTGATTTTTACTCTTTTGTTTATTCAAAAAATTATAATATAAATTTTTAAACATTCAAAAATTAAAAAAAAAACCGGAATTGCTAAGTTTCCTAATTAAATTTATTAAGAAAGAATTTCATTAAAAATTAAGTATAGGATTGATTGAGCTATTTTAAACATTAACGTAAATCTAAAGTAAACAAAATATAAATATAAAATTAGAAATTTTAGATCTAAACGACATGACAGCAGCACCCGATTGATTACCTTGAGAATAAAACTATAACCCTTAAGCACACTATGCCAATGGTCACAACTAGGGTTAGTGAAATTTCACGATTTCGCGGACAGCGTGAAATCCGCGAAATCCCGTGAAATTTTATGTTTGTGTGAAAATGTAACGATTTTTCATAAAATATCTTATCAAACTTAAAAAGGAATAAAAATAATGTTATGAACTACTATAGAATTAAGCGAATGAATACCCTGGTTTTATTACTAATATAGGGTTAATGATTTTTACGGTTTCGTAGACGGCGTGAAATTCGTGAAATTTATCAATTTTCTCGAATCATTGAATGCAAACAGGGCAAAAAATAAAATAAAAAGTATAAATATTGAAATAACAAGCCATGGTTTCAACATTTGCATGGAAAAAGTGTTTTAAAATGCATCTTACACTAGTTCAGTAGTTTTGCAATCATTAGTTTTCAAAAAATGTAAGATTTGACGAAAACAAAAGCTTTAGCAAAAAAAAAAAAAAACATTTTGCGATAACAAACATCGAAAATTTTCAAAAATTCGAAAGATGTTTAAATCAACCCAAACATTCTTAAAATGATCCTAAACATTCTAAAAATGGAATGAAAAACGCAGGGGAATGAATTTTAAATTTAATCCATTGAAATTTTTAAGTTTTTCGAAAAAATATTTTTTTGTCTCCTGATTTTTCGGGCCAATTTCGAAGGGAGGGGGAGGGGGGGGGGAACAAAAACTTTTAATAAAATTTGTACCAGCCTAACAACTTAATAAATATTTCATCCAAAAAGAAAAGAAATTTTATTAGTTTTCAATTAAAAAGCTTGATTATATATTTGTGTCAAGGTGATATGAACCATTAGAAGAAATGTTGAGATTTTTGAGTTTTTTAGAAACTAACAAAATTTTGTAATATTTTCATTCGCTGTATTAAAAATTTTAGTGCTATTTTATTTGAAAGGTATAGTTTTGAAGGAATATAAAAGAATCAATCTTTGTTTTATTCAAAATAAAATTAATAGTATTTTTTTATCTTTGGTATCATATTTTAAAAATATAACAATTTTTTTTGGGCCTGTTAAATTTTAACGATATTTGTTTGAAAGTTAAAAAATACTCTTTTTTGTTTTCTCTTCTCATTTAGAATAAAAATTTCGATTTTGTTAAAAATTATATTATTTTTGCAAAATGTTTATAAATTGAGATTTTGACAAATGGGCTAAATGACGCAGAAAATTCAATTTATTTTACTCATTTTGACTGGACAAATCTAGCTTTGATATGAAATTCAATAAAATGTAAAATGATATAACAGAAGCAAATTAGCGAAAACATTTGAGCTTTGTTAGTCGAATATTAAAAGAGCAGTTCAGTAAATGAGAATACGCGTGCCCTAAATTTTGTTTCAAAATATATATAGAGCCCATCCAATAACCAGGAGGATTTTTTTGAAAATTGGAAGAATTTTTTTGTCGCATTCAAATTTAGTGAAGATTTTTTACTTAATAATATACATAATGAAGCATAAAAAGTAGTATCTGTGATTTAAACATAGGATTTCAGAGTTATTTTAACATTTTTCAAGTTCCGCGAAATTTGCGTGAAATTTGGTGTTTTGAAATTGAGGTCCCCGTGAAATTTGCAATTTTCGAGCGTGAAAAATCACTAAGCCTAGTCACAACGCTTGCTTAGAGCGTATCCTAGACTTTATACTTATCGCGAAAATTGTCAAACTCCATGCGAAACTTACTTGGGGACACCGTGGAGATTTTCTTTTGTCCCCTTAAAAAAAGTGGGGCATCAACACGTCCAGTCTTCCAAATCCCTGGTGCGCGGTGGAGATGGGAGCGTCCGGCAATGGACGGCTGTCATGGTTTTAAGAATCTGGTTCAGGTGAAGTTGGTAGTGTTCCCAATTATAAATTTTTAGGCAACTTGGGTATAGACAATCATCACTTACATGGCGAAATCCAGTCTGCAGTTCGCTAAAATCACCGTGTCCTAGCAAGGCGACTAAACAAAGTATTGGAACAATCTCACTTCCTTCTGTATTTTACCATTTATATATCAAAAAAAAAAAAAAAACAATTTATATAACGTGAAGAAAATATATAAAATGCTTCTAATAAATGATGGTGACTTTTTTTTAAAGATTTCTTTCCTTTATGAGGAGTTTAAAACATGCAATCTAAACAGCTTCCTTAAAAAGTTGTCATATCTTATCTCTTTTATCATGTTTATCATTAACGACAATTATTCTGCAGTCCCACACTTCTAAGCTTTACAGCGCAAATCTCATTATTATTAGTTTTAGTTAGTCAGCCCAGAATAACTTCAAATCCATGTGTCATGACGAAGGTATCGCGTTGAAGCAAAAAAGAAAAAAAAGACACAGTTTCAGTGCCGCAAACGCGTGAACAGGATGAGGTCATGGTCTGGCTGGCTGCATCGCGTCATACTCACTAACTTTGCGCGCTGGTTCAGTTAGTTGGTGAGAGAGAGAGAAAGAATCGAAACCAGAACCAACATTGTTCACAGAGTTACCGCAATTCTCTGTTCGAAATTTGGAGTGTTAGTTTTACTTCTTCTTTCGGCCACTCGAAAAAAATGATTATTCGATGATCGATGAGAATCACAATCGCTCAACTAAAAAAGGCAAAAAATGCCACTTTACCCCAAACCGATAATAAAGCGATGATGGTGGATGGTCCGGAGTTCGGCCTTTCACGTGTGCTTTCACATTTGAGTGGCATCTCGCGAGCGCGTTAAAAAAAACGATTCGTTTTGAGAGCACTCTAGAGACTGACGGGTTCAGAAATCACTAAATGGTGTGATAATATTCGAAAAAGTCCGATTAGTCATTCAAGTGTGTAGTAACGAGAGAATGAAGGAAGTGGATTAGATCACTGTTGGTTTTGGGATAATATCTCAGCTTAGGTTTATTACTGCACTTTTTTTTTTAAACAACCCCGTAACCAGCCATGCCAGATATACAGATAAATCTGTATTATACAGATTTTTTGAACCCAAAAATCACAAAAATCTGTATATACAGATTTGTTTAAAACGATTTAGTTTGAAAATTTCAATAATTTAGTAATTGAATTATGCTTTAATATGATTAAAAAGCTTAAATCTGTTGTGAAAAGTAAAAAAATCTTCTATGGCTTCGAATTTGACATGATACAGATAAAATACAGATTTATTTTAAAGAAAATACAGATTTCCCATAAAATAATCTGGCAACGTTGCCCGTAACCCAAATGCAATGGAATTTTACCCAAAAATTGGCCACTTTGTTCTACAAAATCGACAAATCTGCCCAATGTTGTTTGAATATTCCACCCGGGCCATATTTCAACCCAATAAAAAACCTACTTTGATTGAAAACTAAAAACTTGTGTTTTAACAATTATCATATAAATTAAAAACATCAAGGACGATAGGTTTCCTTGCATGGCATTGAATTGAATTGAATTAAATTGTTTATTGAAGGAAGTTTTAATGAGGTATTAGACTATGGAAAACAAACAAACAAACTTTTTGACAGTTTGCCTGCTTTGTTTGTTTGCCTGCATTTGTTTGCGGAAACGTCAGCCTGCATACGCTTTATTTGCGAGTTTGGCAAACTGTAAAATACAAAAAAGTTTGTTTGTTTGCCATAGTGTAATACCTCCTTGATGTTTTGCATGCACATTTTAATTCAATTCAATTCTATGCAAAGAAACCTATCGCCCTAGATTTTTTTTTAATTTATAGGATAATTGTTAAAGCACAAGTTATTAGTTTTCAATCAAAGTAGGTTTTTTATTGGGTTAAAATATGGCCCGGGTGAAATTTTCAAACAGCATGGGGCAGATTTGTCGATTTTGTAGAACAAAGTGGCCCATTTTGAGTAAAATTTCATTGCATTTGGTTTATTAAGTTGTTTAAAAAAAATAAGTGCAGTAATAAACCTAAGACTGCCTGCAGACAAACAAACAAAGCAAGCAAACTGTCAAAAAGGTTTTTTGTTTGCGAGTTTGTTTGTTTGTTTGGCTACGAAAAAAATAAATAAAAACATGTTTTGACAGTTTGCCAATTTGTTTGCTCTGTTTGTTTGCCTGCATTTGTTTGCAGAAATGTCAGCCTGCATAAACTTGGCTTTGTTTGTCAAACTGTCAAACACAAAAAAGTACGAGATTGTTTGTTTGCCACAGTCTAATAGCTCCTTGAATTGCTTTTTTATGCAGGAACTTTTCAGCCTTCAGGCTATTTTTGCATATTTGTTTAGTTAAGTAATCCATTCATAACATTTACCATTTTTGACAGTAGCTTTGCAGTGGGCAAATGGATGGCTACACTGCCACTACTGTTAAAAATGGTAAATATTATGATTAGGTTACTAAGTAAAATTTTATACTTTATATTGCTCTATGTAGAAGAAACTATTGCACAAACTTCGATGTTATACAGGAAAAAAAATAGTAATATTACATCAGGAATTGGTGTATATTCATCAGTTTCTGATAAATTTTCATCAGGTTCACATTTTTACACATTTTTTAAGTAAAATTAATCATAACTAGAGGTAATATTCAACAACCCAAACTTTCAATTTTCCAAATTTAAACTTTTTTTTCTGTGTACCAAAAGATATGAATAACAGAATTTCGAACATATAGAACGTCAGAACAACAAACAACAAAAACGTCAAAACCTGGCCAGGCCTACTGCGTAAAGTTAACCGCAGAGATTATTCGTTGAACTGGGTTAACTTCTGATTTTTTTTTTAATCCCGTTTACTTCAATATTTCTTTAAGCAAAAATGTTCAAATAAATAACATGTGAAGAAATTAACGATGATTTGCTTTTACTAAAAAATATTTATGATACTTTTGAAGACATTAATCTGCTACGACTTACGACACCAATAACAACCTCTCATGATCGTTTTATGACTCACGCACCTTCCAGAAAAAAGAAGTGTGTTGAGTACAAAAAAAGGGCCGAGCAAAAACCGTGCCATCATGCTTAAACGGTTTTCACCTCTTCTTTTTGTTGGGAAGCACACCTGAGTTACCACCGCCAGCAGGTTTTATAAGAAAAGAGAGGGGAAGAAGCGCATGTTCACGAATTAGCAAATTGTGTGTCGTGCATATTAAGTAGAGGGAAGGGTGATGGAAATTGCAAAAGCTAATGATTAAGATTCATTAAAAAGTATAAATTCTAATTGAAGTCTTCTTCTCTTTCTCTTTTTAGGGCAAAGTATACCTGTTTGACAAAGTGTTCAAACCGAACGCGACACAGGAAAAGGTGTACAATGAGGCGGCCAAATCGATCGTCAGCGACGTGCTGGCCGGGTACAACGGCACGATCTTCGCCTATGGTCAGACCTCGTCCGGTAAGACGCACACGATGGAGGGCGTGATCGGCGATCCGGGCAAGCAGGGCATCATTCCGCGCATCGTCAACGACATCTTCAACCACATCTACAGCATGGAGGTGAACCTGGAGTTCCACATCAAGGTGTCGTACTACGAGATCTACATGGACAAGATCCGGGATCTGCTGGACGTGTCCAAGGTGAACCTGAGCGTGCACGAGGACAAGAACCGGGTGCCGTACGTGAAGGGTGCGACGGAGCGGTTCGTGTCGAGCCCGGAGGACGTGTTCGAGGTGATCGAGGAGGGCAAATCGAACCGGCACATTGCCGTGACCAACATGAACGAGCACTCGTCGCGATCGCACTCGGTCTTTCTGATCAACGTCAAGCAGGAGAACCTCGAGAACCAGAAGAAGCTTTCGGGCAAGTTGTACCTGGTCGATTTGGCGGGTTCGGAGAAGGTTTCCAAGACGGGCGCGGAGGGAACGGTGCTGGACGAGGCCAAGAACATCAACAAGTCGCTGTCGGCGCTCGGAAATGTGATTTCGGCGCTGGCCGATGGCAACAAAACCCACATCCCGTACCGTGACTCGAAGCTGACGCGTATCCTGCAGGAGTCGCTCGGTGGCAACGCACGCACCACGATCGTCATCTGCTGCTCGCCGGCCAGCTTCAACGAGGCGGAAACCAAGTCCACGCTCGACTTTGGACGACGGTGAGTTGTTTTGGTTCCTTTGCAGGGTGGCTACCTCTGGGAAAAACCCGTTTTTTTAGTCTATATAAATATTATTATTCTTAATGAAATATTATAAAACCAACGTTAAAACTATTTTGGCAAAGATTCAATCAACATGGCTTTGAATTTATTACTGTTGGGATCCCATAATATGTTTATCTTAACTCATTGTTATCCGAGCATTCGTTGGAGAAGGTTGTCTGATTCAACATGACTCGTCGCGTCCCGGCGCAAAACGCCGGCAATATCGCCCTACCTGCGGCTCAAGCAGGCAAAAAAGTGGGAATTTCCAAAAGGAAGGTTGAGGCCTCAACTGATGGCCAAAAACCGGGGATTTCCAAGAGGAAGGTGCTTTTGGAAGTGACATCGAACAGCAAAAAGACGAAAAAGAGCGACGGTACTGTACCGATGGATGAGGAGGAGGAGAACTCTTCGTCGCACGAGGAGCAGCTTTTGAAGAACAACAAGTTCGCTGGACTGCCTGACGAGGACCAGGTAGCGGAAGCAAAGGAGAATGAAGTGAAACAGCGAAAGGAGAAACTGCCTCCTTTTTATGTGCGGCAATCAGCAGCAACGATCGACTTTCGAGCGGGGCTGGTTGAACTCATCAAGTCTGGGAAAGTCCAAGGCAACATTCGTCTGTGTCAGGACGGATTTAAGGTGCTGGTGCAATCCAGGCAGCACTATCAACTGGTCAAGGATTACTTGACCGAAAACGAGGCGGAGTACTTTACCCATGATGTCGTCATGGATAAGCCGTACAAAATCGTCGTCAGAGGTCTGTACGACATGCCAGTGGAGGAATTAGCTGCCGAGCTAAAAGTTTTGAAACTGGATGTGTTGGCCGTGCACAAAATGAGCCGACGCAACAAAGACATCAAGTACCGTGACCAGCTCTACCTGCTGCATTTGGCTAAGGGATCGACGACGCTTCCTGAGCTGAAGGCAATCCGAGCGGTTTTCAACATTATCGTGTCGTGGGAGCGATACCGACCAGTGCATCGTGACGTCACACAATGCTTCAACTGCCTGGGTTTCGGGCACGGAGGTAAGAACTGCCACCTGAAGCGTCGTTGCGCCAAATGTGGTACCGATGCGCACATCACATCCCAGTGCATCCAAGATTCGCTGGTGAAGTGCCTCAACTGCAACGGTGAGCACTCGTCAACCGACCGAAAGTGCCCCAAGAGAGCTGAGTTCGTGAAAATTCGGCAGCAAGCATCGACGAAGAATCAGCCTCAGCGTCGTAGAACTCCTCCAGCCCTGGTGGAGCAAAATTTTCCACCTCTTCAACCGCGACGCCAGGTCCCGAACTTGGCACCGTTGCCGTTGGATCCCAGGAAGAGAGCTGAGATGAATCATCCACGGCCGGGTTCCAGCCAGGAGCCGAGACCGCCACCACCGGGCTTCAGCCAGGAGCCAAGACCAACCCAAGAACCAGCAGTTGAGGAAAATGGTAATGATCTTTACACCTCAACCGAACTCCTCAATATTTTCAAACAGATGTCCGCTGCACTGCGTGGATGCAAAACCAAGACCCAGCAGATTGAAGTGCTGACCTCGTTCGTCATCCAGTATGGATCGTAGGTCCCTCAAGCTGCTGAATTGGAACGCTTGCTCCATTAGGAGGAAGAACTTAGAGCTGGTGGATTTTCTTCGCGAGAAGGAGATCGACGTAGCTGCCATCACGGAAACTCATCTGAAGCCCGGTGAAAAAGTTTATCTGCAAAACTACAAGATCGCGACGCAGCTCGATAGGACCACCTCTGGAGGAGGAGGTGTGCTTGTCGCTGTTCATCGTGATCTCAAGCCACGCCGGCTGCCACACTTCAAGCTGGACATCATCGAGGCCGTTGGGGTGGAAATTCCCACTTCGGTTGGCCCAGTACTCTTCATTGCTGCATACTGCCCACGTCAGGTGAATTCCAGAGATGGTTCAGCAGCAAAACTGAAGAGCGATATCCAGAAGCTGACACGGCGGAGCGCAAAGTACATCATCGCTGGTGACCTCAACGCGAAGCATGAAGTTTGGGGCAACAGCAGGAGGAATCGGAACGGAGTGATTCTGCACAACGATCTGCAAAACGGATACTACAACGTTGTGAGTCCGGATCGTCCAACGAGGGTGGCTCGGTCTGGGAATCACTCAATCATCGACTTCTTCATTACCAATATGGCTGAGAACGTGGCTCATCCTGAGGTGTTTGAAGAGTTGAGTTCTGATCACTATCCGGTGGTTGTGGAGGTTGGAGCTTCCGTTACTCCGCAGCGGCAACCAACCCGGAAAGATTACCACAACGTTGACTGGCAGCAGTTTCAGCAAGTGGTCGACAGCAACATCGACTATGATCAACACCCGGAAACTTCTGCCGATATTGATCGTTCGCTGGAGGTGATCCAGCAGGCTATCAACCAAGCAGAGGCTGCCAACGTTCGGGAGGTTCCTGTTAATTTTAAGGTAACTGATATTGACGTAGATACTAAACACTTGATTAGACTTAGGAATGTTTATAGGAGACAATATCAACGGACTGGGGACTATGACAAAAGATTTCAGTGAACAATTTGAACAAAATCATACAAGACCGACTTGACAATATCAGAAATCAAGAATTTTCAAAACATGTAAGCCAGCTTGGGAATTATTCAAAACCATTTTGGAAACTTTCAAAAGTTCTTAAAAACAAACCAAAGCCTATTCCTCCTCTTATTGTTGAGGATTCTCCTTTGATTACATCCGAGGAAAAGGCAAATGCACTTGGGCTTCATTTTGTTAGTTCACATAATCTTGGCGCTTCCATGACCAGCCGTAAAGAAACATCAGTTGCCAATAGTATTTCAACAATCAATGACTCTACCTTTGAATTTCCTGCAGATTCCCATGTTTCTGGTGAGGAAGTCAAAGTTGCAGTTAAACAAATGAAAAATATGAAAGCTCCTGGCTTTGATAACATTTTAATCTAGTGTTGAAAAAACAGAGTGATCAGTTCTTTCAACATCTAGCCAATATTTTCAATAAATGTTTGCAACTTGGTTACTTCCCCACCAATTGGAAACTGGGCAAAGTCATACCAATTTTGAAGCCTCAAAAGATCCAACATCGCCAACAAGTTATCGTCCCATTAGTCTTTTGAGTAGTCTGTCCAAACTCTTTGAGAAGGTCATCTATTCAAGGCTTTTGGATTTTACCAACGATAATAATATAATTTTGAATGAGCAGTTTGGCTTCCGAAAGGGACATAATACTGCTCATCAGCTTACGAGAGTAACTAAAATCATCAAGCAGAACAAGCTTGAGTCTAAATCAACTGCTATGGCTTTGTTGGATGTTGAGAAGGCTTTTGACAATGTTTGGCATGATGGTTTGATACATAAACTGTATTTATACGGTTTTCCAATGTATCTTATCAAAATTATCCAGCACTATCTTTCGGAGAGATCGTTCAGGGTTTTTCTGAATGGGATTGCTTCTGGATTATTCAACATTGATGCTGGGGTTCCCAAGGAAGTATTCTTGGCCCACTTCTGTACAATATTTTTACATCTGATTTGCCTACTCTTCCTGGTAATGGTGTGTTGTCACTTTTTGCTGATGACACTGCCGTTATTTATAAGGGTAAAATAACCAGATATTTAGTTGGCCGTCTTCAGAAGGGTCTTGACGTTCTTTCCGAATACTTTGGCGACTGGAAAATTCGCATAAATGCAGCCAAAACTCAAACCATCATTTTTCCACTTTCCAAATCGGCCAGATTTGTCCCAAAGGATGATGTTTTGATTAAAATGAATGATGTTTCGATACCCTGGTCAAAGGAAGTTGTCTATTTAGGTCTCATACTTGACTCGAAACTTTTGTTTCGGCAGCATGTAGACAAAATATTGAACAAGTGCAGCATTCTCATCAGGTGTTTGTATCCTTTAATTAACAGAAAATCAAAGCTATCTTTGAAAAATAAGCTAGCAGTTTACAAACAAATAATTTACCCCGTTATTGAGTATGCAGTACCTGTTTGGGAGTGTTGCGCTAGAACTCATAAATTGAAGCTCCAGCGTGTCCAAAACAAGGTACTCAAAATGGTTTTGAATGTTCCTGGCTGGACAAGATCAAGTGAGGTTCATGAATTAGCAGAAGTAAAAATGTTGGATCAGAAGATTCAAGAAAAATGTTTGAAATTCAGGGAAAAATGTGCTATTTCTGAATACCCCTTGATTCAAGGATTGGTTTAGTTTATGGTAAGTTTAAGTTAGTTTTAGGTTAGGTTATGTTTTCTTAACATTTTTTTCCTCATTGTACCTAGTATTACAAAAATGATAAATCATATATTTTTAAAGTTATGGAAATGAACAGTGTTTAAATCACGAAAAGCAAATTAAAGCTGAAGAGCCACAGCTGACCACTTATTATGTAAACCAAATGTAATTATTATAAGAAAGATTCAATAAAGTATATTTAATTCAAAAAAATTCAAAAAATTTATCTTAACGAATCAAAAAGGTGCATTTTACAACAATTTTTTCATCAAAATGTTGAAATGGCGGCTTGTAATTGAATTTTTTAAACCTTTTTTTTACTTTTTTTGGCCCTTACTTTGAAGTCGCCAAAGGCACCAAACATAAACTTTGAAAAAATCAAATTTTTGTTCATTTTTTAAATTTAAAATGTCTGGAATATTTATAATTTAAGATATTTTGAATTGTTATTTAGGATACTTAAGGAGGTATCAGACTATGGCAAACTAACAAACAAACTCGCACTTTTTTGTGTTTTACTGTTTCAATGTAAAAAAAATAAACATTTTCTTATCTTTCGAGTTAAAACTATTAAAAACATATGTTGCAGAATAATTTCTGATATTTTCGTAATAAAATATTTTCAGAGTTGGTCAAGCTTGTAAATGATTTCTTTCGGCAAAAAAAGTAACAGGTGCTTTGAGCAATTCTCCTACGAAATCGGCCGATTTCGTGTATTTTTATTTTTTGTATTATGCCAAACTTTTTTGGGGCCTTCCCTATGACCAAAGAAGCCATTTTGTTAAGTTGGTTTACCCAAAAATGGAACTTTCAGATCAGTTTGGTGCCTTCTAAGAATCGAATTTTTTGGAGGCATCGCTCTTCTTGATTTTTTCAAGAGTTTTTCTTTTATTTTTCGAAGAAGAGGTCAAAAGCATTAAAAGTTATTTGCATAAATGTTGAAAATTATGTATTTATTAACATCAATGTTGTTTGCGATAAAATTATCGAGGTTCGATAAAGATAACGATAGTTCTATTGTTATCGTTATTCCGATAGTTTTATCGACGATAACGGACGGTAACTTATTTTTAATATATTTGTCAAATTGACATAATCCAACCAAACTTTATAATTAAGTTGAATTATAAAGCTATCTCTTGGAATTTTTTTTGCTAATATGTTAAGTTTTAAAGTATAAAAAATTAAAAAAAAACACAAAATACCGTATATTTTTAAAGTACTGAATAAACAACATTTGCAATATGGGTATCAAACGAAGCTAAATTTGGTATGCTTTTCCACTGTACTGGTATTTTTGGAATTAAATGCTCTAGTTTTTATAAAATACCGTATTTTTTTCAAAAATACTAAAATTTTCACAAAAAAAACGTATTTTTTGAGAATTTTCAGATTTCTATAATTTGCAGTATCAAACGATTTGAAATTTTAGCTGAATTTCGCTGTTTTAAAGTTTTTTTTTTAAATACTCAAATCTTCACAAAATACCGTTTTTTAAGTACTCAAATTTTCATAATTTGCAATATCAAACGAATTTTCACAATTTTAGAGGTTTTAGAGTAAAACATCTGTACTAAAAAAAATCTATCAAAACAGTGTAAATGCAGGCAAAATTTCAAATCGTTTGATAGCGTCAACAGGGGTGACATTGGGTCATACAAAAATGCCGAAATTTGTATGACCCAATCTCACCCCCCAGACCCAATGTCACCCCTGTTGACGGTACCAATATTGCAAATTATGAAAATTTGAGTACTTTAAAAAAATACGATATTTTGGGAAAATTTGAGTTTTTAACAAAAAAGCCCTAATGAAAGTGAAAAAGCATACCGCATTTCGCTTCGTTTGATAACTAGATGCTAATTTTAAAAATTTGAATATTTTCGAAAAAAAACGGTATTATCTGAAAATTTTAGTATTTAACAAAAAAAAAAAAACTTTAATAACAGTGAAAAGCATACCAAATTTTGCTTCGTTTGTTCAAACCCATGTTGCTAATTATAATTATTTTTAAGTATTTTCGAAAAATACGGTATAATTTTTTAGTATTTATGCTTTGAAACTTACTACCTTATCAAAAAATATATTCTTAGTGAATGCATTGCAAATTTAACTTTATGTTGATGGTTTAACCCTTTCAGGCCTGATGGGTCATTATGACCCAAAAATGAAAATTTCCAAAACTAGCCTATAATTTTCGTATGGTCGTAATAGTCATTTTCCCATCATTAACTATTTTTTTTTTTTTGAAATTCAGGCGAAAGGGGTAAGTCAATTTAGGAATGATTTTAAATAGGAGTTTTCGTCCGTTATCGTGGTCGGACCTTTTGAAAGCTATCATGAGAAATCAAAATATTAAACGAAAAAGATGTTCAGATCAGATTGAAAACGTTGTACCCAAAAGTAACATTTTAAACCAACTAGCCACCACCTAGTTTTATTGAGGTTTTATGGTAGCATCTTGATTGCTTTATAGTTTTATTTGGGCATTCACCGCAACCAATAAGCAACAGCAAATAAGTAGGTTCTAACAAGGTTTTATGCCTCAGACATAAATGGCTAAATGGCTTTTTATAAGGTTTTATGGAAGTTTTAAGAGAGCCTTGAATACCCATTGGCAATGTCATGGCAAACGGTTTTATCGCATGCTTCTTTAAAACCAAGAGTGTTTTAGCTGTCGAGTGTCATTAGGCATACAAAAAGCTTACTTAAAACCATAAGCACAAGAAAAAGCATTTAACGCGGCTGCATAAATATGGCACTAAGCGCGTATTCTGATTGAAGGTGATTGACCGCCATCTTGGTTGAAAAAGTAGAGAACTAAAAAAATTGATTTAAATTTGACGAAAACAAACATTTATGCCGAATTTCCTACATAATTAATATAGCGATAGATGTTCAAAAATAATTTGAACACTTTTTCCGAAGAACTGCAATGAAAAATCTCCCCTACATTTATCAATAAAATTTCAACCACAGCTGAATTGGAGTCACCAATTGCGAGATATAAGATATCAAATTATTTTGATGACCTCGAATATCTATTATTACCAATTTTGCAAACCATCTCCATTTTATCATTTGGCAAGACAAAGGCTTATTTTTTGCCAAAATAAAACCTTTTTGGCATAAGACGTTTGAAGACGTATGAAATGTCATTTTTCCATAACTCCTAAACTAGGTTTTAACAAAGGTTTTATCAAGGCTTCGAGGAAGTTGTTAGGATTCAGTTGAACAGCCTTGAACTCCTTTTGCGGAGGTCCTTTTGGGTTTTAAGAGAGGTTTATCGGGGTTCTGGGTTTTAATGTTGGTTTTGGCTGATAGGTTTTATAGCGGTTGTGACAGCTTTGATAAAGCCTAAAAAAAATCTGGTGGCCAGTTTTTAATGATTTTTTTCTTCTCTCGTTGCAGCGCCAAGACGGTCAAGAACGTGGTCTGCGTGAACGAGGAGCTGACGGCGGAAGAGTGGAAGCGTCGGTACGAGCGGGAAAAGGAAAAGAATGGCCGGCTCAAGGGTAAGGTGGAGAAGCTGGAGGCGGAGCTGGCGAGATGGCGCGCCGGTGAGACGGTCAACGAGGAGGAGCAGCTCGACCTGCAGGACGTGATGGAGGCTAGCACACCGAACGTGGAGGTTCTGTTGGAGAAACCGGTGGTGGATCTGCCGGTGCCGGCCACTCCGAGTGGGCTGACGATGGTCGGATCGATCAGCGCCGACGAGCGGACCGCGCTGGAGCAGGAACGTGAGCGACTGTACCAGCAGCTGGACGACAAGGACGAGGAGATCAACCAGCAGTCGCAGTACGTGGAGAAGCTGAAGGAGCAGATCATGGACCAGGAGGAGCTGATTGCGAACACGAGGCGAGACTACGAGAACCTGCAGGCGGAGATGACGAGGATTCAGCAGGAGAACGAAAGCGCCAAGGAAGAGGTCAAGGAGGTGCTACAGGCGCTGGAGGAACTTGCCGTCAACTACGACCAGAAGTCGCAGGAGATTGAGTCAAAGAACAAGGAGATTGACTCGGTCAACGACGAGCTGCTGCAGAAGCAGGCCTCGCTGAACAGTGCCCAGTCGGAGCTGCAGCAGCTGAAGGACATGTCGGCGCACCAGAAGAAGCGAATCAACGAGATGTTAAGCAATCTGCTGCGGGATTTGTCCGAGGTTGGCCAAGCGCTGGCCGCCGACCAGAACGAGATGAAGCTGAACGTGGAGGCTTCCGCGGGCAAACTGGAGGAGGAATTCACCGTGGCCCGGTTGTACATCAGCAAGATGAAGTCCGAGGCGAAGAACGTCTCGCAACGGTGCTCGAACCTGGAGAATCTCCAGCAGGAGGCCAACCGAAAGGTCGGCGAGTACGAGAAGGACCTCAGCGAGTGCCGACTGCTGATCTCGCAGCACGAAGCCCGCATGAAGTCCCTGCAGGAGTCGATGCGCGAAGCCGAGAACAAGAAGCGCACCCTCGAGGAGAACGTGGACGCCCTGCGGGAAGAATGCGCCAAGCTGAAGGCCGCCGAGCAGGTGTCCGCCGTGAACGCCGAAGAGAAGCAAAAGGCTGACCAGTTGAAGGCCGCCTTCGAGAACCAGATGGACCAGCTGCGGGACGCCCACACGAAGCAGGTGTCGGCGCTTCGTGATGAGATTTCCGAGAAACAGGAATTCATCAACGAACTGAAGGAGTTAGTATTTTTGTACTAGATGTTCGACGTCTCGCGCCGGAACACGTCCCTCTAAACCACCTCTCTTTTTACCCCCTTTCAGCACCAACCAGAAGCTGTCGCTCGCCCACCAGCAGATGACCGCCGACTACGAGAAGCTGCGCCAGGAGGAGGCGGAAAAGTCCGCCAAACTGCAGGAGCTTATGTCAGTACCAACCTTTAATATCTCTAACCCCCAAACTAACCCCAAGGCCGACTTTGGCCAACTGCGCCGCACCGGGGCCACCCACTGTCGGAGGCCCTCGCTGGCCGCGGCCGTCCCCCTCGAGGAACCTTCCCATCCGGCACAACCCACCAGCAATCGGGATCGGAACGAGGCGGACAATCTGCGCCGCCTCTCCAAGCTGACCAAGTTGCACAAAAATTTGCTCAATCGTAAAAGTAAGGCCGGTGGCGTCCTTTCGCCGGCGACCAGCTATGGCCAGCTGATTGAAGATCTGGAAGAGCAGGAGCGGCTCGATGCGCTCGACGGTGGCAAGCATGATTCCTCCGTGGCGAAGGGCAAAAGTCTGATGGCGTCGCTGGCGTCGACGATTCCGTTGGCGCTGCCGACGCTGCAGCTGCACCTGTTGCTGTCGCTGACGATGGTGCTGCTGACGCACCGGTGTCCGCAGTATTTGATTATACTGTAAAGTGGGGGGTTTGTTGATTTTTTTTAAGGTTGAGAAAGACGAAGCACTCTTGTGCCTTCCCTGTGAGTCGGAAGGTTTTTAAACAGCAAGACGTGGGAAATTCGTCGCGAAAGTTGAGCAAATGACTGGATTTGGATGTTTCCAAAAGAAAAATAACTTGTAAATTGTCTGGACACACACTCCGTTTTTTGAATGCATTTATTGTGCTATGCATTATTAATTGTTGATTAGTGATTATGTATTCGTAAAGTATATAAAATTAATAATATATTGTTGACTTCTATTAGTCGATAAGTGCCTTTTTCAGTACACGTTTTATTTGGCAAACGTTTGCTTTTAAAATATTGATCAAAGGTCGAGAGAAATCAGGAGATTGGTACAAGAGATGATACTTTCTGTGAAAGTAGTTGATAAAACGCAAGATTTCAACAAATTATTAAGGAAACCCCCAAAAAATGCCTTTTCAAATTAATTTTTGGTTTTTTTTTTTTTTAGAAACTATAAAATTATAATATGACAAAATTTTAATATTTCAAGGTTTTGACTTGACAATCCGATTTTTTAACCCAAAATTTATACAAATGATTGGCAAATTCAATAATCCGAAAAGTCAAAAATCACAAACTGAAAAAAATAATACTGAAGTTCTAAAATTTTTGAATTTAAAATATATTAAATTTGTAAATTCAAAAATTCTGAAATGCCTAATTTTGAAAAAAATCTTAATTTGATAAACTTGAAGAAAACTCTGTAATTTTAAAATTAAAAATTTCAGTTCAAAATATTTTGGAAAAATCAGAAATTACTAAAATTCAAAGCTTCGAAAAGCTCTGAAATTACAAATTTAGTTAAGCGATCTTAAATACTGAAATTTAAGTTAAACTATTTTTAAACGTTTTTAAATTTTGGTGTTTGTGAATCTCCCTTTTGAAAATGCATTATAACAAAAAAATTGATCATGGAATCTTTACAAATTAAAAAGTTAAAAATTATAAAATTTAAATTGAAATATATAATTCTGAAATTTGAAAACTTTCAAAAGTAAAAAATTATAATACAACAAATTAAAGTTCAAGAATAAAATTAAAATTCAAAATTCCAGAATTTAATAACAAACCAATTCGGAAATTAAAAACAAATGCATTATAAAAAATCATGATAAAAAAGGTTAAACTTTTAAAATTCTTAAGATCAAAAATTTCAAAAGTGAAATTTAATACAAAGTTCAATAAATTTTAAATTGTTTTTGAAGGAGTTCAATGTACCCATTTGTAAAAAAAATGTGTTAGCTGTTTGTGAATCCTTCTTAAGGGACCATCCATAAACCACGTGGACACTTTTTTGGAAATCTCGAACCCCCCCCCCCCCCTCGTGGACAATTGTCCATACAAAAAAAATCTTTTTGTATGGAGCGTGGACAATCGCCATACCCCCTAAAGTGTCCACGTGGTTTATGGATGGTCCCTAAGTACGGTGAAGGTATTTAAAAATGCCTTATATCAAAAATAAGGTCATGGGATCTTTGAAAACATTTGACAATTTGAAAAGTTAAAAAATAATAAAATAAAAAAAATGCAAAAAATCTAAATGCAAAAAATAAATGGAATGGAAAAATGGAATTAAAAAAAACTTAAATCAAAAAAGAACAACAAAATTCAAAAGTTTTAAAATTCCAGTATTCCAGTATAAAAAAAAATCATGTTCAAAAGTCAAAAATTCGAAAATTGTAAAGTTCTAAAAAAAACTTAAATTCCAAAAATCTAAAATTCTAATTGTCTCACATTCAAAGATAAAAAAATAAAATTCAAAAATAGAAAATTCATTGGACTAAATTTCTAAACCTCAAAAATCAAATATTTGCGGATTCTAAAATTTTAAAATCATGGAAAAAAACATTAATTTTATAAATTGAAGAAAAAATTATATCTTAAAACAATTAATTTAAATTTAAATCAAAATAAAAATGTTTTGTACATTTGAATTCTAAAGTTTAAAAAATTGCAAAGTACCAGAATATTAAACCAGTATATCAAAATCAATATCAAAAAATATAAAATTTAAAAAACTTAAGTTAAAAAAAATCACAAAACCTGAAATTTTATACTTCTAAAGTTCTATTTTTGTGAAATTCAAAAATTGAATATTTTTTTAAAATAATAAAATAAATACTAGTAATGATTTTTTTTTATGAAAAAAATGGACTCTGAAATTTTCAAATTACTCAATTGCAAAATTACCTCATAAAAAATTATGAAATCTGCTGTCTTTAGAGCCGACATCGACTAGCAATCGGCCTTCTTTGGTTTTGCGCTTTGCAACTGGGAGCTTTTTTTTAAGTGACAGCTGTTTGTTTACCACGCGAAAAGTGTGCACGCTGATCTGGGAAGACTCACCATCAAGTTAAATTTTGTATAGTCAGAAAGCAGTTTTTTACTATTTCAAATGGTTTCATCAAGTGTTAACGATTTGGTAACTTCAAAAATGGCCAGGGCTACCCAAAGTAAGTTAACCAACGAAACGAATCATTGAATGATCTTTTTCTAAAGAATTACGCAAGCTAAGTTTCCCGGAACACTCGAACAATTTTTCGGATAACATTTAAAAGAATTTGAAATCAAAATATTTTCAAAAAGGAAAACACAACCAATATTAAATTCAAGTGAAACGTAAAACAATTCTAAATTAAATAAACCAATCTCCTGAGATTCTTTAATCGTTTGATCTAGTTTTGTTGCTTAGCTGTCGTCGGTTATCATTGAGCCTGCTTCCATATTTCGGTCACGACCTTAATTTAAAAATGAGCTTTTGCTTTACAAACTGACAAATACTGATGAGCTGATAAGAAAGGCAGAAAGGGAGGAAGAGTTAATAATTTTAAGTGCTGTGATAAATTAAAAAAAACTTGTAGCAAAATTGACGACATAATCAAAACAAAAAATCGCGCGCATCTCATGCTTTTCAGCAGATCTCAAAACAATAATGATAGTTTAGCAAAAAGTTCGCCCACCCACAATAGTAACTAATCGCTTGATTGATTTGCACCTTCTCCTCCCGCGAGAGCCGGCATTCATAATTCATTAACGTGTGCCATCGAGCAATAACTTTTGCAGCTCCCCCCCCCCATCAAACTGTAAATAACGGATTTTAACGCGCCACTGCACTTTCTCCGTTCATCGTCGATCGAATAAACGTAAAAAAATGGAAAGAAAATTGCACACATACACACTGATCTCAAAGTCACAAACTGTTTCGATGCTAAATGTTGGCTGCGCTGGCGCTTTTTCGATAATTTCGTTTCACTCGCGCGTTCGACAAACTCAAAACTCACATTTCCACCACGTGTATCTTCTCGTATCAGTTTTGGCCCCGTCCCGCCGCCTCTTTTCTTTCTGTCACGTCACGAAATTTTTATTCTGTTTTAATTTTTGATTTCGTCAACAAATGATCGCTATTCGCTACAGTTTGATAAAAGAAATCAGTCTCCAAAAAAAGAAAACTAGTGCGATTGAGCAGTTTTTATGCAATAAGAATGAAAAAGAAATGTTTGAAAAAAAAACAAATCCCGATTGCTAAATAAAACACTTATCCAAAAATTACAAACAAAAAAACTAACCCCAAAAAGTGATGCAAAATGAGAACATGTGTGCCGTTTCGTATCGCGTGTTGTGCTAAAAAAGTCCGCAACAAAATTGCCTAACTGTTTGTTACTGTGTAACACGAAATCCTCTATCGAAACCCGTAAAGCTGAGTGCGGGTTTTGTACCAGTGTAATTCTGAAAAATGCGTGGAAACTGCCAGAGAATCGCGATCATTTCCTATTTTTTTTTGTTTAGTTTGTTGTCATTTTAGTGTAGTTTTTAAAATTGTTTTATTGTAGATTCTTTTGTCTAGTTTAGTTCGTAAACCGTTTTTTTTGGTTTGCGAAATTCCTGATCTTTTTAGTTTTTTTCTGATTCCTGGCATTGTTTCCCATTTTATTTTTTTTTTTACTTTACAAATCTATGTTTAATTTTGTTTCAGTGTAGTTGAATGTATGTATGAATTTTAGTTAAATTTAAATTTACACACACACAAACACACCAAATGGCTTGGCGTATCGAAGGAAGCATGCAAATTAGAATAGTCAAATTTGATGTTTTCAAATAATTTCAGAATTGTTGTGTAGATTGACAATTCGTCAATACACGCTACCGTATATTTATTGAAAGTCTCACTAAATTTCAGTCAACTTTATTAGTTGTTTTCTCTATTTCTTATACGCTCATTTCAAATAACCCATTTCCGTGTTGTTTTCATTCAGATTTCGTCAAGGTTGAACCTGCACAATAATGAAAATCACTCAAAACATTGTGTAAACAAACTCAAACCAAATGAAAATTTCTGGAGTTTTTTTTTATGAAAAGGTTCAATAAAACAAATTTTCAGTTTTTGTTTTTTGGGTGTTTTTTAATACCCCTGACTCAAGGCGGTTTCTAAAACACCCAAAAAGCAAAAACTGAAAATTTGGTTTATTGAACCTTTAAAAAAAACTCAAGATTTTTTGTCAAAACCGAGCTTTTTCAGAAATGAACAAACTCTCTAATTTGAGTGAGTTTCACTCAATTTTAGTAGAAATTCTGAGTAAAATTCTCTCAAATCTGACAGTTTCCTCATTTCTGAGTAGGTTAGGTTCTGTTTTGACGAAAACTGAGTGATATTGAATGTGCGTGTTAGGCCTTGTACACCCTTACCAAAAATCATGATTTTTTGAGTTCCAAATCCCACTTTTCATACGAATTCTTCAGTTCAACCCATATAACCATTTTTATGGTTGTAGTACCTGAACTCAAAAAATCGTATGAAAAGTGTGATTTGGAACTCAAAAAATCATGATTTTCGGTAAAGGTGTATGTATGTAAGACAAGGTCAAGGTATGTAGATTAGTAAGGTAAAGTGGGTTTTCCAGCTGTCAAAGTAGTTAGTTAGCACGAAACCCGGATTTATATGGAAATTTTTAGAAAAGTGAAAATTACCATTTTCCGTGAAAATTCAATGGATTTCTTCTGTAGCGTTGTTAAGTATGCCAAAATGAACCGAAATTCGCTTTTAAAACAAACATATTTTTTTTAAAAAGAATAAAAACATTTAAACGCGTTTTTTGGTTCAGTTTGGAATACTTAACAACCCTACAGAAAAAAAAATTCGGTAAAATTTGCCCGGAAAATTGTCAAAATTTCACTTTTCTGAAAATCTCCATATAAAATCCGGGTAAAAAAAATTCCGCCTTACCTTATCTAATCTACATACCATGAGACAAGGTAAGGTGGGTTTTCCAACTGTCATAAAATAATTTATTTTCACGCTAATTATCACGAAACCCGGATTTTATATGGAATTTTCAGAAAAGTGATAATGTTACCGTTTTCTAAGAAAATTTCACCGGATTTTTTGCTGTTGGGGGTTTTTGGCATGTCAAATTGAACCGTAAAACGCTTCCAGTTGAATTTCATTTTCGAAAAAAAATATTTTTGTTTTAAAAGCGTTTTGTTTGGCATGCTGAACAACCCACAGAAAAAAATCTGATGAAATTTGCACGGAAAACTGTCAAATTTGCACTTTTTTGAAAATTTTCATAAAAAATCCAGGTGCTAACAATTTTTTGACAGCTACAAAATTCGGCTTACCTTACCTAATCTACAAACCTTGCGTGCTGGGTTGGTTTTGACGAAATCCTAGTGAAAGTAACTCGGAAATGAGTTGTTTTGATTGAGTGTGTAGAAAATGTTGGTTTGACAGCTCTTTGTTTATTGTGACAAAAGCGTACTCGTTGAAATCGTTTCGGAATAAACTGGCCAGACCTACCCTAACCTAGTTTACTGCATAAATGATTCATTGAATAGTAAAAAGCCTACAAAACTCAAATTTGCGTTCTTTTTTCAATGCAACCAAGTCAAATTTGTTAGTTTTCGGTGCTTGTTTTGAAGGAATGAAAATAAAAACGCATAATTTTGGTGGTGCCACTTCCAGAACGTAAGATATCAAGCACTCGTTTTTGCTACGCATTTAATGAATAAGTTAGTTGACAAGAGTATAGGAAAAATGCCTACTACAAAAAATCGTTACTCGTCAGTCATTAATCAGTGTTAGGTTCCGCGTTGTCAAAAAGTAAAATCATCAGTAAATTTAAGTAAACTCATGTGGCATTGTAAATTTGTAGAGGTGTAAAAATTAGAAAGAGATGCAAACTATTATATTCATATATTTATATTTTGGAGAGAACGGAAAAATGAATCGAAGCGAAGTTAAGAGGTAAAATCCGGAACACAAGCATTGCTTAACATTTAAAGGCATTAAACTTAAGGCTACCACAGATACCAAAACAAACAAAGAAAACTGTATTGATCGTGTTAAATGACAAATACTTATATATTCCTAAAACAAAAGTAGTGAAAATCATACGAAACGCGGTAAAAGCAATAAATGATGGAAAAACGTAGTCACATGTTCTCATTTTGTAACTTTTGGGCTGTTTATTTCGATCTCTTTGAATTTTTCAAACTTAAAAACTTCTATTTATTCACTAAAGGCTCACAAACGAGCGACGAGAGCAGGCTCGTAAGGATCTCAAGGGACTCGAGGACACCGTGGCCAAGGAGCTGCACACGCTGCACGCCCTCCGGAAGCTGTTTGTGCAGGATCTGCAGGTAATTTCGCAACAGCGGGATCCGCCCTAAGCAAGTGGTATGACCCTCTTCTTCCTTTTCTCCCACTCAGGCCCGCATCAAAAAGTCCATCAACTCGGAGGAGACGGAAGACGACGGCGGTTCGCTGGCCCAGAAGCAGAAGATCTCGTTCCTCGAGAACAACCTGGAGCAGCTGACGAAGGTGCACAAGCAGCTGGTGCGGGACAATGCCGATCTGCGGTGCGAGCTGCCCAAGCTGGAGAAGCGCCTCCGGACGACGATGGAGCGCGTGAAGGCGCTGGAGACGGCGCTGAAGGAGGCGAAGGAGGGTGCGATGCGGGACCGCAAGCGCTACCAGTACGAGGTGGACCGCATCAAGGAGGCGGTCCGGCAGAAGAATCTCGCCCGCCGCGGACCGCAGGCGCAAATTGGTAAGAATTTTGAGTTGGCAAACCATCGAACGACGACTAATTCTGATTTTAATTCACAGCAAAACCCATCCGTGCTGGCCAGGGACACATCCTGTTCAAGACGGCCGGTGCCGCTAGCTCACCGGTGACACCAAAGGCAATCACGGACGAGAAGAGGAAGTCGCTAGTGAAAGGTTAGTCATGTGGGGGCTCCGAAATTTGCATCAATTTTTAAATATTTCTATTTAAATTAATTATTATTTTGCGTTGAAATTGCGTTCAAACTTCTATACAAAATAAGAAAAAACTGATTCCTATCTACTTTTCAATAAAAGTGTGAAATGACAGATCGTTGCCAACATAGTACAGTACTTGTTTGGTAAATGGGCTGAGAACGTAGCTCAGTCACCGAATGCTGCTCGCTAACTGGGCTGAACAAAAAAATACGAGGGAACCATCGATGCATAATATTTTCCTGATAAAATATAAAATAAAGGTTACTCAAATTTATTTACCATACTTACTTTTCATTTTTCTCTAATTGTGACCTTAAGTTATAATTAATAGTTTGAAAAAAGTTTTTTTTTTATTGAACATGCTTTCGCATCGATTAACCCCCACGGTGGGTAAGAAGGGGATTATTATGCAACTTGCATGCACCTCGGAAATTCCTTCTGGAGATTGTTGGGGGGACTATTCTGAGTCAGAAAAATCGATTCCCAAAATATTCTGTCGGTGAAAACTGGTTTTATCTCGATTTGAAGTTAAAAAACCTAATATATCACCTAAAACCTCAAAAATACGTCTAAAATCACGGTATAACTCTGGACAAAGATGTACATTTTCATCAAGATATCAATTCATAGCTTCCAAAATATATTCCTGACATAGTACACCTTAAATCGATCCATTACTTGAGTCCCAGCGTCATCAAGATGCGTAAAATAGTGTTATTTCTAAAAAAAAAAATTTCAATTTGCTCTGGTATATAAACTGTCATGTCTGAATTCAAAAACTAATGTTGTAGCATTGTTGCAAACAAAATGAAGAACAATTTTGCAGAAAAAAGAATGAAATTTTATCCATTTTTAGTAAAGTTATGTCTATTTTAGTGGGAAAATTGCTGCCAATTTTCAAAATTCTTCGATATTTAACTCATTTCTATTATTAACAGCTACTACGATCATACTCAGTAGGATGTAACAAAAATTACATTTTGGCGGTCATTTTGGGGCTTGTTACGGAGGGTCTACTGAGCTGAAATCCCAAATATTAGCTTGATTGAACTTAACAGGAGCATGCTTTTTGCACTTGAATTTTTAATAAAATTTAACGCATAATTTTTTTTTAATGTAGATTGTTTAGTCATTTTGGCCACTGAAGCGTTTATTTTCAACATCATTGGCGTGTAGGACAGATCCTTGCGCATGTTTTGGTAAATAAAACATTGAAGTTTTAAGCGAAATAAAATGGCGCGACGCCTATCTTTGCTACAGGAACGTTTTATTTTGAAAAATTTCAAAACTTTGAAGGCCTGTACAGAGCTTCAGAGTACTTCAATTCAATGTTTTATTTACCAAAACATGCGTAAGGATCTGTCCTACATGCCAATGATGTTGAAAATAAACGCTTCAGTGGCCAAAATGACTAAAAAATCTACATTTTTGAAAAAAATAAGAATTTGGGTTAAATCTTATTAAAAATTTAAGTGCAAAAAGCATGCTCCTATTAAGTTCAATCAAGCTAATATTTGGGATTTCAGCACAGTATACCCTCCGTAACAAGCCCCATAATGACCGCCAAAATGTAATTTTTTGTTACATCCTACTGAGTATGATCGTAGTAGCTGTTAATAATAGAAATGAGTTAAATATCGAAGAATTTTGAAAATTGGCAGCAATTTTCCCACTAAAATAGACATAACTTTACTAAAAATGGATAAAATTTCATTCTTTTTTCTGCAAAATTGTTCTTCATTTTGTTTGCAACAATGCTACAACATTAGTTTTTGAATTCAGACATGACAGTTTATATACCAGAGCAAATTGAATTTTTTTTTTTTTGAAATAACACTATTTTACGCATCTTGATGACGCTGGGACTCAAGTAATGGATCGATTTAAGGTGTACTATGTCAGGAATATATTTTGGAAGCTATGAATTGATATCTTGATGAAAATGTACATCTTTGTCCAGAGTTATACCGTGATTTTAGACGTATTTTGAGGTTTTAGGTGATATATTAGGTTTTTAACTTCAAATCGAGATAAAACCAGTTTTCACCGACAGAATATTTTGGGAATCGATTTTTCTGACTCAGAATAGTCCCCCCAACAATCTCCAGAAGGAATTTCCGAGGTGCATGCAAGTTGCATAATAATCCCCTTCTTACCCACCGTGACCCCTCGATCATTTCGGTTTAAAAACAGATTTTACTGATTTAAAACAACTAAGCAATATTAAATTTTTTAATGGCACATGTACATCCAAAATAACTTTGAATTGCATCAAAACAAAGTTTATTCAAAAATAATTTTAACAATTATTCAATTCCTGGTTTGCCAAAACCGTTGTTTGACCAAAATAAATCATTCCTAAATTATTTTCACCAGTGATGGAAGAATCATCATCAAAAGAAAATGTTTTGACGCTCATAAAGGGAACAAATCGGAAAGGAACACGGCTCTCTTCTCTTGCGCACGAAATATCTGTAAAAAGAGTCGCAAAAATCATCATTAGGAACATCTTATTCATTAATACACTTGCAAATTAATTTAAGTGATGCTGAAAGGAGATTCACAAAAAATCTTCAACTGATTGATTTTCTTTGATAAGTTCGTGAGCGATTTTCATGTGGCAAATGGGCAGTATTCATGATTGCTGAGAGTCGCAGGACTCTCACCCTTTGCTATTAGTAAGTATCCAGCAAAGCAAAGGGTATAGCATGCATTTGATACTGTCAACTCCCATTCGGCTGTGTTCTCGTCGCTGTCATGTTGTAAACTGGAGCCGAGGGGGGTCCTGTTGTGAATTCTAGTTGGAGGTGGTCCGAAGATCATTGAAGAAGGTAGAATTCGCCATCACCCAAGACACGAAGGCACGAAGGATAGACCATGTCTTGGGGGGTGAAAGGATGATAGGATTTAGTGATAATACCACAATTTAATATTGGTCTTTCTCTCTTATTTCAGACAAAATGTCTGGTCCGAATCCAAGCTGTTGCAGAAATCTTCCACTATACAAAATGGGGTCTTCCTTCTATCATTTCCTGTATTTTGAAAAAGGTGATGCGCCGAATGTGGACATATAGTTTATCACACTTACTCCATATGGTGTGAACGTGAAATGCTGTATGTTTGCAATTGGTGCATTGGCTATTTTCAAAACAAGCTAGATTTTTCCTATTATTTTAAGATAAAATTTAGTAAAATCTACCTATCTATTTTTTGTTATTGCTATAACTTGTCCCTTACTTCACAAACTTTAAGTACTCTATTCTTCAATCTTGGAATCGCAATACATTATTGTAGAAATGTAACTGCTGAAAAAATGGTAAGAAATTTGGGCATAACTGTTATAATATGATTAAAGGTACGCTCAATATGTTTTATTATATATGTTAACTATTCAAGTTGTTTGTCTTGTCCCATATGTCACAACTTCAGTTGTTTTCTCGAAAACTTCTCGTTACAAGTTAGTAGTTCTGTCTAGTTGCAAAATAAGGTTTCTTTATTCTTTCTTTCTGTGTTAGTATGTTATTCAATGTTCGATTTTATTTTACATTGTACTTATCCCATTTTTTCTCTTTTTCTCTTTCATGTACCTTGCGAGCATACGATGACCGAAAAAGTCATTGTATAAGCCAACACACGTGTATTTTTCACAAAGCCGCGAAACAGAACAAGTATTTTTATAAGTGCATGAATAACAATCGGTCGTTGAAGCTCAAAAAATGTGAGAACAATATCGCGTCGTGGTTAAGTGATAATAAGGCGAAGAAAGTAGACGACGATTCCGCATGAAGAATATAGCGGAAATTAGGTGTTAATTGCACAATGGATGAAGGTTTGAAGTTGACACTGTCAAAAGGGAATGGTAAGATGCAATAGTAATATTGCTAGGTTTGATAGTGTCAAAAGGTAAGATCAAGGAACAAGGATTATATGAACCTATATTGTCATAATTATTGTATTCACTGAAAATTCTATCCACTTTCTACCCCCAATGTGTCCTGCACTGGGGGTGCCTGGGGTAACTTCGAGTTGACCTGGGCCGCCCGAGGAATTATGTCGTAGGTGGTTCGTGTACTTCTCACTCACCTCTCCTCGCGGCAAGGTTTTCCGTAGGTCTACACTCGAACATGCAACATGGGACAGCATGAATCTTCAGCTGAAGCCGGACGAATGTATTCCGAAATTACAGAATTACAGATAAGTTCGTGAGCGATTTTCATTTGCGTGTTTTCGCCTCCTCCTTTTTTTTGCGAGTGAAGAGCGAAAAAGATTTTTCTATGATTATTCCTTCCCTGATTTTTACTCAATTGTATGTGTATGGGAGCGTTCTTTTATTACGTAACGCAAAAAAAAAGATTTATGGACACCTCCCCCTCCCCCACTCGTAACAAAATTTCCATAGGAATATACACTCCCCTCCCCCCTTCCCCATCAACTGCGTTGCGTAATAAAGGAACGCTCCCTATCCGATAAAAATGGAATAAAGAGCTGGTAAAATACATTCCGTTGAGTGAGAGAAAATATTCATTAGTTGTCGTTTTGACCAAATTCCTCACATTTCAATGCCCAACAAAAAACCTTTCTCAAAAGTTTCGGTTTGGAAAATATCAGATTAATTTGGAGTGATCGTGTGAGCAAATGTAACTCAGTTTTTGTCAAAACTAAACCTACTCAGAAATAAGTAAAAAGGGCATCTGTCAGATTTGAGTGATTTTTTTTTCTAAGAATACATATAACACAAATTTAGTGAAATTCGCCCTGATCTGAGGGAAGTTTATTCAAATCTGACAGGTGACCCATTTACTTATTTCTGAGTTTGATTTTTACAAAAACTGAGTGATTTAAAATGAGGGTGTGAATTTGTATGAGAAAATCCACTTAATTTAGAGTGCACAAAGCAATTGCATTTGGAGTGAAATTCCTCAAAATTTGAGATGAGTTTCTATAAAATCGAGTTATAATAAGAACGTCCAATATTAGGGAGCATTCTTTTATCCTCCTCGTAACAAAACACGGCTTTCGAATCCCTCCCCCCTCCGCTCCACAACTGCGTTACGTAATAAAAGAACGCTCCCTTATTACTAAATTGGTCCTATAAAGAACACGCTCAATAAAAATTTTGTATACCTTAGTTATTTTCAGTATTAGGGTCATTCTCCGCCAATTCACACAGTAGTTGCCTCGATCCCTCTTCGATTTCCGTAATGCTTTGCTTGAAGGGGTAATTTTGGTCCCTGATCTCCATTTTTTCGATATCTCGTGACGAAGGGGCGGTAAGACCCCTTTCATTTTTCTGAATTTTTACTAAGACACTTTTTTTATTTATTTGTATCTCGAACCCGTTTGGAGATAGAAATTTGGTTTCAAAAGGACTTTTGTGTAAAATTGTACGCCTGATTTGATGGCGTGCCCATAATTTCGAAAAAACGTATTTTTCATCAAAAGTAGTTTAAAAATAGTTTTAAAATCGCTGCCATTTCCTGTTAATCATTTGTTAATAATCGTGAGACATATCATTTTAGGGAAATTTAATTTACTTTTCATATCTGCAATAACATGTTCCACTATTTTCACAACGAAAGCGGTAAATCTCAAAATTGGCAGATAAAGAAGCGACATTCAGGCTGCACCATAACTAATCAACAAAACCCAACAAAAATGTGCTCAAAACATGTTATTTCCTCAAAAACGGTACAAATGTGCGTGTGTGTGTGTGCCTAAGCCTAGCGAAACATGCGCAAAGATGGCGCTTCGCGCGCGTGTGCTTCTTCTTTTCGCCCTTTGGGCTCTTATTCTTCTGGGTGCGCACCCGCTTAATTTCTAGCACTCACTCTTGCCGCAACCCGCATTCCGCCGTTGGCGTGCCCGCCGGCTCGAGAGTTCACCCTTGACCGCCACACGTTACAGCATGCCCACGTGCGACCACAGCTTGGCAGGCTGCTCCTCATCTGCGCCCTTGCGAACAACGCCTAGCGTTGTCTCGCCCAGCGCCCTCAATGACGCACGTACGCCGTGTGGAACGGCGACTCGTACCGCACCGTCCGCCTACCGACGGGATGTTCCGTCGCGCGCCAGCAATCGTGCACCAGCCTCCAGCAGCCGACGTCGAGCGCCCACAGCAAAGGCCCTAAATGAAACAACGTTAGTGGCCGGTTGCTACGGTCCCTTTTTTCCTCTCACCCTTTTCCGGGGCCTTTTGCGTTCTGGTTGATGGTGTGTGCGTGTTCGTGTTGCGCTTCCTCCTTTTGTTGCACCCGGACTGGCTGCCACCGTGTGGATGTTTTCAGGTCTGAGGAAGGCAAAGTGTCAGAACTGTGCTGCGGGACCTTAGTGCACTGTTTACCTTGCTTTTGGCGGCGTTCTTCGGAGATGGGTCTTGCGCGACACAGATTCCCACAGCGAGATTGGCACAGCGACCACTGCGGACGGTTTTCTACGGTTAGCGCGACTATTCTGAGCAGAACGCTCTCATTCTTTTACCTGCTTGATTCCTCTTCCGGCGGGACCTCCCTTCGGGTGGATTGCAGAGATTGGTTCGGAGTTGGCGCGCTGCGAAGAGGGTTAATCCTTGTGAGTCGGTGGACTTTAGGCAGATTTTGCGAATTACCTTTGACCGATGACTTATTCTCCGGGCGAGTCTGATCGTCAAAACGTGGCTTACTTTGCGGCGTCTTCAGGGACAAAACCGTCCCGTTCGAGTGGCCGCCGAGCTCCCACCAATGCGCAACTCACGACGATTGCGCGGTTTCAGCCGCCGAACGAAGGCCCAACAATCTCCCGCGAGGAATCCGCACGTGCGGTGCAAAATCGTGCGACACACGCGGAGGTCTTTTTCCACGACCTTCTCCTTTCGAGACGCGAACAGCATTACTTTGCCACTGGCGGCGGAAATGGTTGCGGACGCTTGTGTGCGTGTAGTGTTGCCCGATTGGCGTGTGGTGAATTTGGCTTCGAGCGAGGGGTTTTTTCTGTTTTTGCACATGCACGCTGCGCGGCGTTTGCTTGTTTTGATTACAATAACTTACTAATTACTACACATTTGGGACTAATCTACATATTTGCTACACAACACTGCCATTGCGGCAGAATTTTCCGTGTGGGATGGCAGACCCACACGGAAAATTCTTAAAACTTCACTTTCCCTAAAAAGTGTGCTGGAGACTTTACTGGTCATGGACACAATGCCCTAAACTCAAAGCTAACTAAGACACGAAAGCCCGCGGCTCTCCAGAACATGTACAGCTTCTAAACATAACAAACCCGATGCTGTAGACTATATCTACACATATAGTGACCAGCTGGCTAGCTTGCCTAGCCCAAAATGTCTCCAGCTCAGTTTTTTGTTGTTCCAACTCTTGCTACAATGGCACATCGATCCAGACTTACAGCTAATGTTTTACTTATTAACTGAAATCTAACGACTAATGGATAGCGATATGACGGAAAACGAGTAACAAGTAATACTAACTATGGGATAATTTTGCTAAATCTAGTGTCTGAATCGGGAAGCGATCCGCACTACGCTCTCAAACGACATGTCGACAGTGTCGGAGGGTGGTCGATTTCCGGAGGTTTGAGAGGATTTCCCCATCTCCTATCACCATGAGTCCGGCTAAGGGTTAAATTCAGCGGTTGCCCGGCTGAACGTCCGCGCCCTAGATTCGCGTTGCTTTTGATGGAAGTGTCATGGTGATGCCTCAACGACCAATCTGAAGACCAATGAGTGAGCTAGATCGTGACAACACTGGACGAATGTACCGGTCCAGGCGTGAGAATGTTTGTACCCCGAAGGTGTTTTGAGAAGTTTGGAGCTGGTACGCTCATAGCAAGAATTTGTTTGATCTGGTTGGTTCTTTCTCACCGAAGCTTGCGCTCAGGGCCATTGTGCGCTCGTGCTTGGTGGTAGTGGTGGTTTGTTGTCCAGGCTCTTCTTCCCGCGTCAGCGTTCCCGGATAGTCAGTTCTCCAGCGGCTGTCCTGCGTCAAAGCTGCTCCAGTTGCTGTCTTCCTGCGTTCGGTGCGTGCTGCGTCCAGAACCTCTGCACGAGGCTTGTCTCGTTCGGCACTGCACTACACGATCAGCCAGTACTGCTACTTTTGTCCTCGGCGCGCTTCAACGTTCCGGACTCTCCTGCTGGTTCCTCACCATCCCGGTTGCTTGTGCTGTACTTGGCACCGTGTGTTGTTTGGTCTTGTCCTCCTCTCGTGGTGTGAAGGCTACATAGCTGGCTGGGTCATACCGCTGCAAAACAGCTTGATGACTTTTTCTCCTCCTCGTTCCTCAGACTACATGATTACCGCTTTGCGTGTTTGTTGTTCTTGTCGATCTGGTTCGCAACCTTTTGGTTGCAGACATAGCTTTGGGAGACTAGGATCAGTCGGATTTCAGGTCCTTGGCGTGGTAGCGCCCTCGCTTGCCACTCGAGATGTCCTCCAGCTCGTACAAGTTGTGGCCGAGCACCGCCTTCACGATCGCTGGAACGTACTTCGGGTTGAGCTTCTGGTTGACGTGATCTGCTTTTGACGACAACGAGAACAGCTTCCGCCAAACAAGTTCTCCCACTTTGAACGACACGGCTCGAGTGCGCAGGTTGTATCGCTGTTTGGACTTCTCGTGGTTGTTCTTGATCCTCTGGATGACGAACTCGTGAATTCGCTTGAGCTTTGCCAGCCGCAAGTCCTGTGCGAGCTTTGGATCGTCCGGCGCGTTCAGATCTTGCTGTTTGTACAGGTCGGTATGCAGAATTAGGTCCCTTCCGAAATTCGCAAAGTGCGGGCTCACCCCGGTGGCTTCGTGCTTCGCGCTGTTGATCGCCGCAACAATCGACGGCAAGTTCTCGTCCCAGGAACGGTGATCCTCGTCGAGCAGTGCTCGGATGCAGGTGACCAGCACTCTGTTGACGCGCTCGGCGTTGTTGACCATCGGGCAGTAGAATGCGGTGGTCATGTGCTCGATCTTGTGCCGTGCGAGAAGCGATTTGAACGCTGCTGACACAAACTGCTTTCCGTTGTCGCTGAGCACGATCCTTGGCCTGGAATAACGCAAAAAGACTTCTTTCTCCAAAAACGCCACCATCTTGCACGTGTCAGCGCTTCGCATGGGGTGCGCGATCACGTACTTCGTTACCCAGTCTACAATTACGAGCAGAACCGTGTTCCCGTCTTTCGACCTCGGCAGTGGACCTACAAAATCGATCGAGATGAGTTCCCAGGGCACGCGCGCTGGCTTGAGCTTCCCCATCGTCGGCATCATCTTGGTGTTTGGCGCTTTGCTGGCCTTACAGACCGCACAGGAGCGAACGTAACGACCAACGTCTTGCTGCATCTTTGGCCAGTAGTAGAAGTTCTGCAGCTTTTGCCACGTTTTCTGGAATCCCAAGTGCGCACCGGTCACCGAATCGTGGAACTTGCTGATCACGTCTGCTCTTTCGCCCAACGGAACCGCTTTCTTCCACTTGTGCACCGTGTTCCCAAACTCGTCCTTGCAGCGACAATTCTTGTACAGTTCACCGCTAGCGATCTTGAAGTCCGGAAACTTGTCCGGCTGTTTTTCCACGCTCTGCTTCAGTCGCTTGTACCAGCTGTCGTCCATTGCCTTCACCGCAAACACCAGCGACGCAACAATCCTTGAGAGCGCGTCGGGGACGACGTTGCACGATCCTTTTCGGTACTCGATCTTGAAGTCGAACGCGTTTAGCCGCAAAATCCATCTGCACATCAGCGCGGTGGGGTTCTTGATCGATCGCAAGTACGTCAGAGCCGAGTGGTCGCAGTACACTGTGAATCTCACTCCTTCTATGTAGCCACGAAAGTGTTCTATCGCCCTGATGACCGCTAAGCATTCCCTTTCTGTCACCGAGTAGTTGCGCTCCGAAGCGGACAGCTTCTGCGAGAAGTACGCAATCGGGTGTTCCTCTCCGTCGATCTCTTGCGCGAGTACAGCACCAATGGCCGTGTCGCTTGCGTCACACGCTATGTTGAACGGCTTCGAGTAGTCCGGCATGGCCAGAACGGGCGCAGACACTAGCAACGACTTCAGCTTCACGAACGCGTCCTCGGCGGCCGGAGTCCACTTGAACTTGACTTTCGCTTTCGTCAGCTCGGTGAGCGGCACTGCGATGCGCGAGAAGTTGGCGATAAAACGACGATACCAACCGCAAAGACCTAAGAAACGTTGGACGTCCTTTCTGTTCTCCGGTCTCGGAAACTTCACAATGCACGCTACTTTGCCTTCGTCGACCTTCCAACCGTTTTCGTTCAGGACGTACCCCAAGTACTTCATCTCGCTGCGGCAGAATTTCGACTTGTCCGGAGATATCGTAAGGTTTGCGTCCCTCAGTCGTTCGGCAACGATGATCAGCAGCCTAAGGTGTTCGTCAAAGTTCCTGGAACAGATGATCACGTCGTCTAGGTAGTGGAAGACATGCGGCTCGAGATCGGCGAACAGATGCGTCATCAAGCGCGCCAGGGCTTGGCTCGCTGTGCACAACCCAAACGGTACAACCTTGAACTGGAAGTGGCCACGTCCCGGTACAGTGAACGCTGTCATTGGTCTTGACTCCTTTTCCAGCGGCAACTGCCAGAATGCGTCCTTCAAGTCGATCGACGAGATGTACCTGCAGCCGCCCAGGTTGTTGATGATGTTGGCGATCTGTGGAATCGGGTGCCCTTCGTTCTGCATGATCGAGTTTAGGTAGCGCGCGTCCAGACAAACTCTGTACTGGCCCGTTTTCTTCTTCACCGCCACCAGCGGGTTGTTCCAGGGACTGAACATTGCTTCTTCGATCACGTCCAGCGCGAGCATCCGGTCGACCTCCTTGTTGACCTCATCCAGCACGTATTTCGACATTACGTAGACCCTCTGCTTCTTTTTTTTTTTTTTTTTGTTCATAACTTATTTTTATTAGGTCCTTTTAGGTGCTGTACCCTCTGCTTCTTCGGTTTCGCCTCTCCAATGTCAATCCGGTGCACGTACTTTGTAGTGCGTCCGATCATGCCTTCCCGGCTACACGGAAACTTCGCGATCGCCTTGTCCAGCTGCCATTGTTCCTGCTTGTTGAGTTCTCGCATGGGTTCCGGATCCGGTTCGGTTTCGATCGGTTTTGTCGTGATCGAACAGCAGATTGCTTTGACTCCGAAAGCTTCCCAAAAGTTCATGCCGAGAATCAACGAGTTTGGTAGCGAAGGGATCAGCAGAACTGGAATCGTTTCGTGTCTGCCGTTGTACGCTATTGGTAGGTTCGCAAACTCCTCGATCTCGTGGTTCGTTCCGTCCGCTGTTTGGATGCCGCCCTTGAGTGTTCCTCTCTTCAGCTGCAGTTCGTCTACGATGTCCACCCAAGCTCCTCCGAGAAGCGAACAGTTCGCTCCGCTGTCCAGCAGACCGGTGATTTCTTTACCCAATATGTTGATAGTCGCGTGGGGACGGTTGTCGCTTCCGGTGTTGATGATGATCGAGTTGATGTATTGGAATTCGGGATAATTCGAGGGATTGTAGAATTGGCGCGAGGAGGTTGAACCCTCTGCTACTGGCTCCCCGCTTGACCGTTTCCCTGCTCGGCGTAGCACTCCGGACAGTTTCTGAGCGTGTATCCTTTGCGGCCGCATCTGTAGCAGAAGAACACGGCTTGCGCTTTGTCACAATCAGTGAAACGGTGTCCCTCTTCGTCGCAATTCCAACACAACAACGTGCCATGTCTTTGTTCCGCATTTGGTCTTGTCGCTACTTGTTCTGGACTACGCTGGTTGGCTCGCGGTTGCGCGGACTCGTTTTGCTGATGGTTGTTTCTTGCCAACATCGGCTGCTGTTCTTCTGCTACCGGTTGTTGTTGATGAGGTTGCCAACGCTGTCCCGCATAGTTTCCTCCTCTTCTGTACTGTTCGTTGCTGCGTTTCTGAAACTGTGTACGGATCGCACAAATCTGCTGCGTCAGTTGTTCTATCTGTTCCGTCCAATCGTCCTCGTCCAGGTTGTCCCGCTGGTCCGCGCTTGTTGCGTCGTATCTCCCTCGCCTGTCTTGGTTCTCTTCCCGACTGTCGATCGCGTTGACCCTGCCGCCAAATCTCTGCCATCCTGCGTTGTTTGCGTGTGAGCGCTGCGAACCGCTGGGTGTGGCCAGATTTGGCTCGAGAAGCGAGCTGTGCGGGATCGGCGTTCGACGCTGGTGCGTGAGAAGCGTGCGCGTGTCGTCGTAAGCGTTGCAAACTTCGACCATGTCTTGAATTGTCTGCGGCCTTGCCGACGCTAGGATGGTTGCGTACTCTGGATTCATGTTCTTTTTCAGTATGAAAAATTTGTCCTCCTGCGACATCGGCGGTTGCACGAAGCGGAAAAGCGCAGAGATATCCCGGTAGTACTTCTGGAACTTTTCGTTTGCTCCTTGGTATCTCGACGACGCTTCTTCGCGCAACAGCTGGCCGTAGTGGCTCGACAGGTACTCTTGGCGGATCATCAGCTTGAAGTTCTCCCAGGTGTCCAGTTCTCCTTCGTTCAGCGCACGACTGTACCAATCCAGAGCATCGTCCTGCAGCAGATGTTTGATCGCCCGCAGCAACATCGCGTTGTTGACTCCTTCCGAGAAAGCGAATGATTCCACTCGATCCAGGAACGTGTTCAGGTTGGTCGAGTCTTTCGTTCCCCGAAACTTGAATGGCCAGTTGTGGATTGCCTTCGGAATCCGCGCGCCCTCGGCTGGTTGACGTTCGCGGCGAAGCAGGTCACACAGTACCCGATCCCTGAGTCCGTTGTATTCCGCGTCATCGTTCTGCAGTCTTGGAGGTGGAGTAATGTCTCGTCCTAGATTCGGTGGTCGTGGTTGAGGGTCGCGCTGAGCAGCATTCGGGTCGAATATTGGCCGTCCTCGTCCTCGACCTAGCGAATGCGGTCTTGGGTCGACCGGTAGGCCTTGTCCTCCATGTGCTTCTGCTGCTGCGTTGCCGGCTTGCGCCGTAACTTGACCCGACAGTAGTAACAGATCGTCCACGCTTTGATCCGATGTCCTTTTTGGGATGGCTCCGGTAGATGTTCCTCGCGCACTTGCAGAACTTCCTCTTTCCATGCCCGACGAATCGCCCCCAACTGCACCCGCTAGCGATAGCTGATTGATCTGCCGAGCACTACCGCTGCTGACAGCTGTGCTGTTGTGCGCCGGCGCTGTGGAGTTTGAAACCGAACTGACACTGTACTGATTTGTTGACTGGTTGGCTGGGTAAAGAATTCGGAAGATTTGCCGTTTCGTACGCGCGATCGTTTCTCGCACTCCTGTCCATTCTTCTCGCATGTCCGCGGACGGCGGCGAAACCAGGGTAAGCCGATTGTAGTAATGGTTCAAGCGCGACACGATTGGTTCGAGAAAAGCGATGTTGTTCCGTTCTATCCCGGTGATAATTTGGGGCAACAATCGCTTGATCCGCGAATGACAGATTCTTATTTCCGACGAGCCATCCACCACGTGAGACGAGGAAGCGTAGACTCTCCCCGACTTTAGATCATCTTGCATAACTTTCTCTAACGTTGTACATTTAATTCTGTGCGTCATCGGCCCAAGGCCTGCTACACCACGAAGCTCTAACTCAAAGTTGAGTTCTTCATTGCTCAGATCAATGGGATTGACCTCCATCATCTTCGCTGAACTCTCAAAAGTCTTCAAAAAAGCAAAAAATTATCCCAAGAACAACAAAAACATATATTCTACGAATAAGCACGCAATGGTTTTACAAATCTAGCATAGGCCTAGTGTGGGTTTTTTAGTTGGGCGCCATTTTGTTCCACTATTTTCACAACGAAAGCGGTAAATCTCAAAATTGGCAGATAAAGAAGCGACATTCAGGCTGCACCATAACTAATCAACAAAACCCAACAAAAATGTGCTCAAAACATGTTATTTCCTCAAAAACGGTACAAATGTGCGTGTGTGTGTGTGCCTAAGCCTAGCGAAACATGCGCAAAGATGGCGCTTCGCGCGCGTGTGCTTCTTCTTTTCGCCCTTTGGGCTCTTATTCTTCTGGGTGCGCACCCGCTTAATTTCTAGCACTCACTCTTGCCGCAACCCGCATTCCGCCGTTGGCGTGCCCGCCGGCTCGAGAGTTCACCCTTGACCGCCACACGTTACAGCATGCCCACGTGCGACCACAGCTTGGCAGGCTGCTCCTCATCTGCGCCCTTGCGAACAACGCCTAGCGTTGTCTCGCCCAGCGCCCTCAATGACGCACGTACGCCGTGTGGAACGGCGACTCGTACCGCACCGTCCGCCTACCGACGGGATGTTCCGTCGCGCGCCAGCAATCGTGCACCAGCCTCCAGCAGCCGACGTCGAGCGCCCACAGCAAAGGCCCTAAATGAAACAACGTTAGTGGCCGGTTGCTACGGTCCCTTTTTCCTCTCACCCTTTTCCGGGGCCTTTTGCGTTCTGGTTGATGGTGTGTGCGTGTTCGTGTTGCGCTTCCTCCTTTTGTTGCACCCGGACTGGCTGCCACCGTGTGGATGTTTTCAGGTCTGAGGAAGGCAAAGTGTCAGAACTGTGCTGCGGGACCTTAGTGCACTGTTTACCTTGCTTTTGGCGGCGTTCTTCGGAGATGGGTCTTGCGCGACACAGATTCCCACAGCGAGATTGGCACAGCGACCACTGCGGACGGTTTTCTACGGTTAGCGCGACTATTCTGAGCAGAACGCTCTCATTCTTTTACCTGCTTGATTCCTCTTCCGGCGGGACCTCCCTTCGGGTGGATTGCAGAGATTGGTTCGGAGTTGGCGCGCTGCGAAGAGGGTTAATCCTTGTGAGTCGGTGGACTTTAGGCAGATTTTGCGAATTACCTTTGACCGATGACTTATTCTCCGGGCGAGTCTGATCGTCAAAACGTGGCTTACTTTGCGGCGTCTTCAGGGACAAAACCGTCCCGTTCGAGTGGCCGCCGAGCTCCCACCAATGCGCAACTCACGACGATTGCGCGGTTTCAGCCGCCGAACGAAGGCCCAACAATCTCCCGCGAGGAATCCGCACGTGCGGTGCAAAATCGTGCGACACACGCGGAGGTCTTTTTCCACGACCTTCTCCTTTCGAGACGCGAACAGCATTACTTTGCCACTGGCGGCGGAAATGGTTGCGGACGCTTGTGTGCGTGTAGTGTTGCCCGATTGGCGTGTGGTGAATTTGGCTTCGAGCGAGGGGTTTTTTCTGTTTTTGCACATGCACGCTGCGCGGCGTTTGCTTGTTTTGATTACAATAACTTACTAATTACTACACATTTGGGACTAATCTACATATTTGCTACAAACACAGAGAGATATTTTTTTCATTTCGAATAATTTTTCATTTTGAAATTTTGTATTCTATGTAACTTTGCATAGATACTTTTTAGAGTGTAACAATGTTCTACGAAGTTGTAGAGCAGTCAGAGAAAAGGTAATTTTAAGTTTCAAAACTTTAACTTCTAAAAAATCATTCAAAACTATTTTTTTACAAGGGTCTCTTAAAAATTTAACAAATCAAAATTAGAAAAAAAAATTAGTCTTAAAATTTAATCATTTTAAAAATTAAAAAATTAATAATATTTTTTTAATTTAAACACAATTTTACAAATTTCAGCTGAAACTGCATTATTTCGAAAAAATTACCTTAATATTTTAAAATTTGAATAAACTAGAATAAACTACAAACTATTTGAATAAACTGGATCAAGCAAAACTTGAATTTGAGTAAAACAACTCCGCAATGAGTAAAGGAATTTAGCGTGTATTGTTTATGATCTGTCAAATGTACACTGTCAATTTGGTTTAAGACAAATCTAAATGCGGTTTGGTTTATTTTTTCAAAATGGTTTGATATAAATCTAAAATATTTTATTCTATAACTCTTTCCCCTCGACAGATTCCGAGAGTTGAATTGACTAAGTGACACACAACGCAGAGGTCGCCGCCGCTTAGCAACGAGCAACTCTGAAAAAAACAATTGCTACCGTTTAAGCACTAAATTTTCCACGCTGCAATTATATATAAAAGGATAGATATATAAACACTTACACACAGAACACAACACACCAGCTAGGAATGATTGAAATCGCAGAACAATTCTGGACGACGAGGACAAAGCGACAAAAAAAACGCTAATAATTGTGCAACAAACGAAATTTTACCCGCTATGAGAGGCAAACAAATTTACTACAATTGGAGAACAATAGAAAAAAAAAACTAAATCAAACAAATTTAATCATAGATGTTAAGCACCAAACAAGAAAAAAAACTAATATATTGAGAGAAAACAACAAACAATTGTGCACACACACACACACACACAGCGCGAGCGCGTTCAAAAAGTTCTATATTTTTGGCTTTGCAGCAGCTGCAGCAGAATGCATGCGAGAGTAAGAGAGAGAAAGAGAGAGGATTGCGCGCGTACACGCTAAACAAAATGATGGTGTCTTTAAATTATAACACGACGCAGAAAGTGCGGCTTAGCGCGATTCAATGTGCAACACACACTCACAATAGACGAACACTTACGAAGGTAGAATAACAGATTAACAAACACAATTTTGGCGAAAAATGAAACAGTTACAATGACTAATGTTTAACTCTTATTGAAAAAAACTGCTTCAAACATGAAAACAGAAACAAACTTTGCTATCGTGCTCTAAGACATATATTAGAAGTGTATGTGAAAAAAAAACGCTAAAGTACTACCTATTTATTAAATTATTGCTTATTTTTAACAATAAAGAACCAACAAAGGACTACCGCAAAACACACACAAATAGGCAACAAATATTAGTAAACTCATCATCATTTGTGTGAGAAGGCAGGCTTGAAGTTTTGAAGAGGCAAAGGAAAATTGAATAGCAAAAAGTCGTGGAGAAGCATTATCATTTGTTTGGTTCCTTTGTATTTTATAATTTCTTTTTTTAGTTCGGTTTGACCACTTCATTTCTGTTGGGTTATGGGAAATTGTGTGATTTGTTTTATTAGTTTCTTTCGTTTTTGTTTAGTTTAATTTTTCGCACACCTTAATCAAACACGTTTTGTTCCTTGGTAAGGCCTTAAAAAGAAGAGCAACATAAAAAAAAACTCTAACACTTGCACCAGTATATGAAAAACCTTCCAAAGTTTATATTTTACGTTTTTTTTTTTTGTCACTAAATCAGCATAAACTACTCATCAACATTTAAAGAAACACACAGATCCATCCAAACTCATTTCGATTAAATTAAAAAAACTATTTTTTAAAGTGTATTAACAGCAGCGCCAGCAGCAGTGATGAACGGAAAGTGAGTTGCAATACACGACGCGTTGCAATATTATTATTCTACTAGCAAAAAAAAAGTAATAATAATTTCCAGAAAATAAAAGTTTGATCTTGGTTTATCTTTTTTTTCTACGAGAGAGGAAATTCTGCAGCAGGACGAAGCGTTGCGCAAAAGAAAAATCATAAATTGTGGTTAAAGTGAGAGAGCATCATAAACTGAAAACGGAAAAAAACTGATAATTAAAAGAAAAACATTGGACAGCTTGAAACGCGAAATAGATAGAGTGTTGCCTTTGTATTTACAGTTTGGTTTTGATGACATCCCTGGCGTGTTACCCGTTCGAGAGTCGCTGTGAAATTGTAGCGAGGAATGCTGAAGGTATCGGCTTTTATTGTCCCCGAAACAACAGGTGAGCCACGCCCAACTTTGGCTAGAAACTCCGCCCTTTGTTGTTTGTTTTGATAGAGTGTCAGAAGGGTGAGCGAAGCGTACACGCTGACAGAACTTTAACCATTAAATGGATTTAAATTCAATTGATGATTATTTTTATAATTCCAATATTTTTTTCTGTTTTATTATTTATACGCACTTCGGAAGGAACCGGTCCATAAAAAAAACAAATGGGCAGCAGCGAAAGCAAGCCAGAGAAGAAAAGCTCCAAGAAATCGTTTCCTCTCCTTTGTTCTGCTGTTCGTAAAGCTGTTTCTTGACCCCGTTCCTGCCAATCTGCATACCAGCCTTTTAAAATTACATTTTTTTAACTTTATTGTGCTATTTTTTACATTTTTTTTTAAATGTTTTGGATATTTGAAATTTGAAAAATTTGCAAAGTATTTTTTTTAAAGTACAATCTATAGTCCTAAATTTAAGCATAGATTGCTGATATTATTGTTCACAACGATAAAGCTTATTTTTCTAAGTACAATGACCAGTGTTGCAAATGAGTGATAGAAATGCTATCAATAGATTATCTCTGCACCAAAAATATCCGAGAGTATAGCGACCGTCACTATAGCTTGTGAGATATCTTCTTGTGTTTTGTGATTCCCAGCGATGTCATTCTCTCTCTATCACTCCTCCTCTTTTCCCAAACTATGCGCTCTCACCGCTGAGTCTCTCAATCTCTCCGAAAACTGCAATCAGAGAACGCGAGATGTAGATTGGGAGCCGACCACGCATGACGTCCCGTTAAACTGCGTTTGCGAAATTGATTTTGTGGCGGCTTTTGTGGTTAAACGTTGTTGCGGTAGGATGATCGTGGAAGCGGGAATGAGAGAGAAAAGGAAAATGTCTATCGCGAGTGGGTAAACACGAAAACGTGTTCGGCTATGTTCGGCGCTGAGAGTTTCAATGGAGAGAGAAGAGCAGTTGTATAGAGAATTTGCAGCAAAGCTAAAAGACACATGTCGCCACCTATGAACAAATAGCGTAAACCTATGATTTTTTGAAAAAATGTGTTTTTCCCTTCATAATCAATATTTTTATAAAACTTATGCCGGATTCGGATGAGAAAAAATATTTCCAACAATTTGGTGTATAACTTTCCAACATTTGTTTGATTTTTCTATGAGAAAACTGTAAATTTAGAAAAAGATAGTAATTTGGACTATTTGGCAAGAAAGTCTGTCAAAAATCAATAAAAATTGTTGAATATACGTTAACACATCTGTTATCAACTATATAACTGTTTATTTCATTGATATATACGGGGAAACTCATTTTTTCGTGTTCCAAAACATGTTTTTTAAAGAAAAAGTTCACAAATTTTTGCGCGCCCAAAAAATGATGTTCATTATTTTAAAGCAAAAAAAATTTCTCGTCTTTTGCAACCAGTTTCATTTAGATTGATGCAGGGAATCATGAGAAATAAGCGAATTTGTTCTTCAATCCAGCAGAAAGAAATGCGATTTTTGGCAAGTAACCTCATTTTGGCGCCACCTACATTTGAAACACAGTCGCGCTGCAAAACCTCAATTTGGGGCGTGATTATTCAGGTGGGATAATTGTAGTTACTGAGAGCTGATATTTTGATATTTTAACAACCATGACAATGACCCTTTGTACGACCACCAAGAATTTAAAATGCCTATTTTTGTTGGATCAATTGGGTCCTAAAATGAAGCTTGGATTGCTGATATTATTGTTTCCAGCGATAAAGCTTATTTTTCTGCGTACAATGACTCTTTGTACGACCACAAAGAAATTAAATTGGATTTTTTAATCAATTTTGAAAAATTAACCTAGCGGTCCTTCTTGACAAGAAAGGTCCTACTTGACAGTTCTTTCCAAGGGGACCATAATAGGGTACTAAAGCCCTATGTCAATTTTTATGTACAACGTTAAAAAACACGCTTAAAAACCATTTCTGATCATTTTTTTTTATTTTAATGCAAAAAAAAAGTTGACGAGACAACATTTTTTCGATGGATCAACTATGGTCCCCTTAGAAAGAGCTGTCAAGTAGGACCTTTTCTGTCAAGAAGGACCGCTAGGTTAATTTTTCAAAATTGATTAAAAAATCCAATTTAATTTCTTTGTGGTCGTACAAAGAGTCATTGTACGCAGAAAAATAAGCTTTATCGCTGGAAACAATAATATCAGCAATCCAAGCTTCATTTTAGGACCCAATTGATCCAACAAAAATAGGCTGCCTTAAAAACTTTTTTTTTGCAAACAAATAACAAAAAGTGATCAGGAATGGTTAAAAAAAATACAAATTTACAATACAAATTCAAAAAAAAATACATAGGGCTTTAGGACCCTACTATCCGAAGGCTCCGGAAAAAAATTACTTCGAATCAAGAAAAAAGTAGTCCTATTGTAGAGAATCGAGTTTTGCTATGACCCCTCTGTCCTGGATCGATTATCGGAAGCCTCGATTGGAAGGTTAGTAAAAAACTTCGAATATCCGACTCGATTATCCGAAGCTTCGATTTTCTGAAGTTCGATTATCCGAAGATTTGTATTGTACTTCGGTATTCTTGCTTTTCACATAAAATTCGAGTTTTGCGACCCTATTTTAGTTGAATTTAAATGGTTGATTGTCTGAAAAAATATTCAATGCATTTTTTCAACATTTCATCTCCGCCATCTTGGATTTATAAATTCTAAACCACTTTAGAGTAGTTTTGGGGTCAAACTTAAGCTCAAAAATAAGGCAACGATTTTTTTGTGATTCGATTATCCGAAGTTTTTATTATCCAAGTGAAATTTTCTGATGCATTCGGATAATCGATTCTGGAGTGTTATCAAGTTATAAACAAAAACATTTTTTTTTAATTTGTTATTTTATTTGTTTTACTGCAAACATGAATTTACAATTCTGCGACCCTATTTTAGTAAAAAAAAAAAAACATTCTCTAAATATTTCATCACGGCAATTTTTGCCGCCATCTTGAATGATTTTTGTTAAATCACTGTAGAATATTGTTGGGCTCATACGATCTAATTTCTCAAATAAGATAGAAATATCTATGAACACATCAAATCTTTACGTAGTCCTACACCATTCTGGTTATGTCTGTGACATAAATACTTTATTTTTTTTGTAAATCTGAATTTCAAAATATTTTCATTTTAAATTTGAACCCTTTCTTTTTTGAAAAATAAAATTCAACGCATTTATTCGGTTCAATTTGGCATATGTAAAAAAATAACAAAATTAAAAAATCTAAAAAAAATCAAAAAAATTTCATTTCAAAAATTCTCATGCTCATGCTCATGCTCATGCTCAAAAAAATTTCATTTCAAAAATCTTAAAATTTTTAAAATTTACAAAAATTTAAAAAGCTTCAAAATATACAAAAAACTTAAAAAAAAATTTAAGACTGGAAGTCCCTTCCAAATTTCAAGATTTTCAGAAATTTTAAGTTTTTTAAATTTTCAGAAATTTCAAAAATTTCAGAAACTTATTTTTTTTTTTAATTTCAAAAATTTTAAAATTTTCAAAAATTTTTAAAAATTTTCAAAACTTTAAAATATTTAAAAATTTCAAAAAATAAAAAAAATTAAAACTTCCAAAAATTTTAAAAATTTCAAAATTTTAAGAATTTTAAATTTTTTAGAAATTTCAAAACTTTTAAAAATTTCAGAAACTTAATTTTTTTTAGAAATTTCTGGATTTTTAGAAATTTTAAGATTTTCAAAGTTTTCAGAAATTTCAAAAAATTCTAAAATTTCTAAAATTAGAAAAAAACAGAAATTTTTAAAAAATTTAAGATTTTTAGAAATTTTAAGATTTACGATCAAAATTTCAAGAATTACCAAATTTTTTAAAATTTTGAGTATTTGAATTTTTTAAAACACATATCGAGATTTTCTCGATCGTCAGTCGTATTTTGTCCATGGTAGATCGAGAAATTACGATCGAATGATCTCAATCTACTAACGACAAATTACGACTTACCATTGACAAATTACGATCGTAATATTAAGATCGACAAATCTCGATCGTGAGTCGAGAAATTACGATCGAATCACCACGTAATTTTCCTGAAAATCTCCATATAAAACCGGTTTTCGTGATAGCTAGCCTTACCTTATTTAACCCTCTACTGCCCAAATTTTTTTTTCGAAATTTTTTATTTTTCCCGTGTTCAGAAGGTCATTTTGAGCATCTTTTTTCTACGAAAAACTTTACTTCTCTTGTTTTATGTTTTTGTTGTTTAATTTTTAGTATTTTAATTTGCATTTATCTTGTTTAGTTTATGTTTGTTTTTGGTAGCATTTGGCCTACTCTACCACCTCCTATCATTACATTTAGCCTATCTAATTTTTTCATGTTTTTACAGTAACTTTTTCAATTTTTTGCATGTTTTTCACATTTTCTGCTATAAAATGGAACCATTATCATTTAAATTGTAAATAAATGCGTAGAAGCATAGTCTGGGGCACTAGAAAAATTACTGCTAAAACTAAAACTAAACTATTGGCACTACGCCCCCGGGGCATGGCCTTCCTCTAACGTGGGATTTCTGCTCCAGCGCCTCTGACGAGACAGGAGAAACCGGGACCGACGTTTTACTTCACCATCCGATAGAAGCTCAGTGGATAAGGCGGGAATCGAACCCGCGTCTCATAGCATCATCGGGATCGGCAGCCGAAGCCGCTACCCCTGCGCCACGAGACCCCAGAAAAATTACTGCATACTTCTTTTTACTTAAAATATAGGAAATGTTGGTAAAAAACACAGCCAAAGTTGACCCCTAAAAAAATTACATTTAAAAAAACATTGGCAAAGTCACATAAAACAAGTCAAACTTCAAACCCTAAAATTTTCCAAAATTTTAAAAGTTCTTCTTTCCAATGCTTTTTGAAGATCAAAATTTGGTTGAAAAATAGATTTTTGGCGATTTTTTAAATCGAAACCCGTCTAGAGGCGGGGTTGGGTTGTAGAGGGTTAATTTACATACTTTGGACGAACTGTCATTTTTCAAACTGAGCTCACGAACACTATCAAAAGAAAATTTTGATAATGCGTGTGAGCTCCGTGTAAAGAAGTTGTCAAACTAAAAAGTGGTTCGTTTGACAGCAATTGGTGTCAAACCAACGTAGTTTCGGTGTGAAGATTGTCTGCTGTCAATGCATATTCTTAACAAAAAGTTAGTTTTTAATTAAATGACAGGTATGTCATCATCAGAAAAACATCCGAAGCACAATTTCTTCTATAATTGTTTATAAAATATTGTTCGTAAACATTTCGATAACATCTAACATGAAACGCTTCACCTCACCGGTGAAGTCTACACAATTATTATAGTGTGAGTAATCGGTGCACTTCTAAACGAAACTAGGTATTGTTAGATAAGATTTATTTTTCGCTTTTAGCCTAACTTCCTGTTGCTTGATATTTCATTGAATTATTTTTCCTTCTTCGCATTGTCTCTTGCAAACAGAACATAACCAAATTTTTCGGCACCCTCAGCAAACGTCAAATCATTACAAATTGCTGCCGGATCTTTTTCCAGATCTCTCCCGGAAAAGATCCGGCAGCAATTTTGTATGGTTTGACGTTTGTGGAGGGTACCAAAAAAAAGGTAAACAAATCACTTCGTGCATCGGCCAATAATATCCACGCTGCTGGTTTCGAAAATATCGTTAAATACACTTTTTATTTCCTACAAATCTATTTCGTTCGCTCTACAAACGTGCATCGCTCAAAAACGGGAACGCCGCCTCCAGCTGTGACCGGGTGTTGCACGCGGACACCTCCGGCAGCACGGTGATGAACAGGCTGTTCAGATAAACCTGCAATCGCTGGCGCCGTTGCTCCACGAATTGAGGATTCTGAAAAGATTTTTTTTTGTCAAATTTGTGTTTTATTTTAAAGATGAATTCTAGTACCATATTCCCGATCTTCTTCTTTGGCGGAAAGTCCAACGTCTTGACGGTGGGGTGCTCCTTCTGGAGGCGCTTGTGCAGCCGCAGGAACTCGCTGTACCGCCGGAACACGGACCAGCACGTTTCGGTGTCCGGGCCCGTCGCACTCGCCGGGGCTATCCGGATTTCGTAGCAGTAGTGCGCCCGCCGTCGGCCGCTCACCGGCGTGCGGAGAATCGCCTTCGGGATCACGATTTGGAAGTGCATCATCGAGAGCCGGTTCGGGCGGGTCAGCATCCGGAGGCGGTGGTTTTCTCTGCGGGTAAATGATCGAATTGTAATTGTTGAATGACTTGATTTTGGTTAGCGTGTATTTGGGTTTGACAGTTTGACAGCAAATGACAGTTAACTTGTTTCGGAAGAAACGGAGTGTAATTTGTATTGAAAAAATGGTAGAAATGAAACTTAAAAAGAAAAAAACTCACAAGCTCAGTTCGGCCACTCGCGCCTCCAGCATCTGGCAGCGTTCGTCGGAGTCGGTCAGCTTCCGTTTGAGCCGGTCCACCAGCGCCGTGCACCGTTCCGGATCGTGCTCTTCCCCAATGTCCTGCGTCGCCGACGATTCCGAGCAGGACGTGCTGGAGGTGTTGAGCGTCGACGTGGTCACGTTGGACACGTCCAGCGACATAATACTGTCTTCCGAAGCTTCCAGCGCGTTGTCCGGACTCCGGGCGGTCTGGCCGGTTGGAGGGCCGGTCGACTCGCGGCTCCTCTGCCGCCCAATAGAGAGACTGTTCAGGGCATCCTCGACGGAGTAGGCCGCTTGTTCGCGCTCCACGTGGGTGTACTCCCGGATGATGTCGATGCTGGACGTTGCCGGAGGTCGTCGAGGTGTGGAACTGCTGATGGTGGGTGAAGAGGACAGGTTCAGGACCGGCTGGCTGGGCTCGTCGAGGATCTCCCGAGGGACGGCGTTGATCTTCCGAGCGGGAGGTGCCGGAGGAGGCGCAGCTATGATGGGTTCGACCTTGATCGGACGTACCTTGGTGGGAGCGTTCAGTTCCGGAGCGTCGATCGATATCGCAAATAGAATCGTCCTCAATCCGGCGGCCATGTTTGGCAAAAGTCCGGCAAATTCCCCGTCCCTAATCAACGCCCAACTCTCGTAACTCTCCTCCAATATTTTCTCATCCCCAAGCCACATCAGCATGTACCGTTCCAGCGCTCTTTCGTTCAGTACGGCTCGCAGCAGCGACTTGCCCTTGCCGCCATTGGTCCACACGTGCCGCAACGTCGAGAAGCGCTCCTTCTCGTGGTTCGTTAGGTGTTTGTAGGCAAAGTCCCAGAAGACGGGAACCTCCTGGCTGCCGCCGGCCATCAGATCCGTAACGTTTTTCAGCACCGAGCTGTTGGATTTGAGCCCGTGCGTCAGCACCCGTTCCCAGGTGTCGCACAGCAGGACGATTCTACAAGTGTAAAAGTGAGTGTTGTAGGGGAAAGTGGGGCAAGTGTAACAAGCTAAGGAAATGCTCGTTATAACCCATTAAAAACGTTAAAAAATCTGTCGGATTTTTTAGAATCATCTTATTCCAGGTCTTGACTGAGACATTGATAGAACAAGTTTTTAAAAAATTCTGTTTTTTAATGTAAAAAATTGATTTTAAAATTTTTGATTATTCGTACGTTCTACTCAACTAGTGGGGCAAGATGAACAACCCGTTGGGGCAAGAGGAACAATGCATGAAAAAACATGCTAATTTACTAACAATTGAACTATTATCACTTAGATACATCAGATTAGGATGTATTTGAATCGTTTCTTTCATTTTTAGATTTAAAAAAAATATTTTACTAAAAATTTGACCGTTTTTACGAAAAAAAATATTACTTGGATGATAAATAGTAAATTTTCATGATATTATTATATCGTGTATGGACAATTTTTTAAACAATTGTTTATCAGTTTTTAAGAACTTTTATGTATTTTTTTCACAATAAAATATGTTGCTGCAGCAATTCATTTTTTTTTCCATACTAAAAATCCATATGGTACACTTGCCCCACCTAAACAAGATTTTTAAAAGCTCTCTACAAAAATAACCAAAACATAAATCATACTTTATAATACGTGCAAGTCATTGGTAGGAACACTACTGATCTAGGAAAAATAGCATTTTGATAAAATGAGCCTTAAAACGAACCCTAAGCCTTATTTTGTGCTTTCCAAATATTATAAGGAAACAAAGGTTTTGATAAAAACTTCATTAAATCTTATGTCCCTTGGCGTTTACGTCGTTTTGGCGGTTATGTGGTAGTAGAATCAGCTAATTGCATTGCTAGCAACAATTCCTCATGCTGGAAATAATCAAATTTGTAAAAATTACGGTCGTACGAGCGATTGTTCCTCTTGCCCCATATGGTCGTCTTGCCCCACCTTCCCCTAATTGTAATCTCATTAGGCTGTTTAAAATAGAATTGCCGCTATCTTGAGTGAGTGTGAATCACCACTGCAAGTAGTGTAATAAACGCTAAACATTTGCATTTCAAATTATTTTGTCGTTAGTCGCATTTTATTTTGAGTGAAGAGAAATAAGCGTGTACAGCGTTATTTGACAACAACAATTTGACAGCTAGTTACACGCTTAGATATCTTAACTCAATATTCGTTTTGAAAAGAGCTGTACACTCTCAAGTATTATTAGTCACATTTCAACAAAAAAAGGTGCAACTAAATGCCAACGAATAAATTACCCCAAATCAAAACAAACAAAACCCACCTCGAATCACTCTCCGTCGCGAGCTCCGTCTTGCTGCCGTACTTTTTCTGACACTCTTTGACCACGGCCAGCAGCTCATCCGAGAGGGTCTTGCGCTCGATTTCGTGCCGTTTGGCATCCGCCGCGCTGATGCCGCCGAGCAGGGGTGGATCCAGAAAGAAATTGCTCATCCCAACCATATCCCCTCGAGCTCGACGACGGCAAAGTAATTAGGTTTTGACTGGTGGGGGTGGCCTTGAGCGAAATCAGCAGACCACAACTCACTTCCTGTGAACCCTTTGGTCCCAAAAGTCCTGCACGTCTCGCTGGCACGATCACATCCCCCAAACTAGGGTGGATTCCCCCTGTTGGAACCGCTCCGGGATGACTCAGAAATTCGCAAGTGGAGATTGTTTTCGTCCCAGACTTGTAATATTTTTTCTTTTATTTTGCTTTCCAGACGACTCTGAACTGACTACACAAAAAGAGACACTCTTGCTCTCTGTGCCCGCGAACTGCAAACTGTTCGAAGGTTGCGCGAACATTACACACACGCTTTTTTGAGGGCGTCGTGGTGCGTGGTATTTGTGAGTGACTAAAAAAGTGTGAGAGTGTACGTGTTTTGGATGGGCAGCTGTCAAAGTTGGGAGAACTGTGAGTGACTCGGGGCACAGTGTAAAAAATCATGTGTTTTTATTAGCACATTAAATTTGTTACTTACCCCTTTTTTTAAAATACAGTAAAAACATAACTTTTGATTAAACATCTTATTTTAATAGTGTATACGTTGACAGCACCACGCAGTTATTTTTCATAAACGTGTAACCTGTCACATAACCCTCTACAACCAAACCCCGCCTTTTGACGGGCTTCGATTTAAAAAATCGCCAAAAATCAATTTTTCAACCAATTTTTGATCTTTAAAAAGCATTGGAAAGAAGAACTCTTAGAAATTTAGAAAATTTATGGGTTGGAAGTTTTACTTGTTTTATGTGACTTTGCCAATGTTTTTAAAAATGTAATTTTTTTAGAGGTCAACTTTAGCAGTGTTTTTTACTAACATTTCTTACATTTTAAGGGTGCACAGCAACCAAGGAAGTTGTTGTCTTCTTATTCCAAAATTGTCAAACTTACGGACCCAATCCTGCAAGAATCTGTTTGTAAAAATAGTCAAACTTTGTTGTAAATAACTACGAAGACAGTGATTTAGGGGATGAATAAAAAAATATATCGATAGTTCCCGTGGTATTGAAGATACTAAAATGTCTGTAACAGAAATCTGGGTGCAAAAGCTATGGTTGATGTGTACCGTTAAGTAAAAAGAAGTATGCAGTAATTTTTCTAGTGCTCCAGACTATGCCTCTACGCATTTATTTACAATTTAAATGATAATGGTGCCATTTTATAGCAGAAAATTTGATAAACATGCAAAAAATTGAAAAAGTTACTGTAAAAACATGAAAAAATTAGATAGGCAAAATGTAATGATAAGAGGTGGTAGAGTAGGCCAAATACTACCAAAAACAAACATAAACTAAGCAAGATAAATGCAGATTAAAATACTAAAAATGAAATAACAAAAACATAAAACAAGAGAAGTAAAGTTTTTCGTGGAACAAAAGTTGCTCAAAATGACCTCCTGAACACGGGAAAAATAAAAAAAGTTCGAAAAAAAATTGGGCAGTAGAGGGTTAACTATATTACACGTTAAATTTAAATACAGGCAAGCTCAACGTTTACTTTTTGATAGGCTTTAATCATAAACTGAGTAAGTTCGCGTCAGAATGTACGAAGCTGTCACGTTTCAAAGGATAGAATGTTCAATTCTAGAGTAAATTTTCAAAACAACCTGAAAATCATGGGTTTTCTATGTAGATAGGACCTTTAAAAATTTAAACTAGAATTATTGTGAATTTAGAATTTTAATTTAGATTTAGACAGAATAAAAAAATAAGAGCAGGAATTTTTAAAACTAATTTTGAAATTTTGATTTTCTCAATTTATCAATAGAGTTATCTACGTGCGCATGTATTGCGTGTACGTACACGAAAAAGATTGAGGTTAAATTTTGTCCGGCCAGCAAAATCAAATGGTGCGCTAGTGTGTGTACGCGAAACGTCATAAAGCTCTATATATTTTTAATGGAATTTTAAAATCAGTAGTAAGAATTTTTAAAATAGAATTTTAAAATAAGAATGTTAAAATATGGATTTGAACATTTGTATTTTTAAATAAGAATTTTCAAATGAGAACATTGAAATAAGAATTCAAAATAAGAGTTCAAAAATAAGAATTTAACTCGGAATTTAAAATAAGAATTTTTAAATCTAAATTTAGGAATTTAAGATTTTCAGAATTTAAAGAATTTAAACAATTGAAAAAATTAAGGAATTTAAAGAATTTAAAGAATTCACAGAATTTTAAAAAATATAGAATTTGAAAAATTTAAAAAACTTAAAGAATTTAAAAAATTTAAAGATTTTAAAAAAATTAAAGAATTAAAAAAAATTAAAGAATTTAAAAAATTTATAGAATTCAAAGAATTTTAAAAATTCAAAGAATTTAAAGAATTCAAAGGATTTAAAGAATTTAAAGAATTTAAAGAATTTATAGAATTCAAAGAATTTTAAAAATTCAAAGAATTTAAAGAATTCAAAGAATTTAAAGAATTTAAAGAATTTCAAGAATTTAAAGAATTTAATGGATTTAAAGAATTTAAACAATTGAAAAAATTAAGGAATTTAAAGAATTTAAAGAATTCACAGAATTTTAAAAAATATAGAATTTAAAGAATTTAAAAAACTTAAAGAATTTAAAAAATTTAAAGATTTTAAAAAAATTAAAGAATTAAAAAAAATTAAAGAATTTAAAAAATTTATAGAATTCAAAGAATTTTAAAAATTCAAAGAATTTAAAGAATTCAAAGGATTTAAAGAATTTAAAGAATTTAAAGAATTTATAGAATTCAAAGAATTTTAAAAATTCAAAGAATTTAAAGAATTCAAAGAATTTAAAGAATTTAAAGAATTTAATGGATTGAAAGACTTTAAAGAATTTAAAGACTTTAAAGAATTTAAAGAATTTAAAGAATTTAAAGAATTTAAAGAATTTAAAGAATTTAAAGAATTTAAAGAATTTAAAGAATTTAAAGAATTTAAAAAATTTAAAGAATTTAAAGAATTTAAAGAATTTAAAGAATTTAAAGAATTTAAAGAATTTAAAGAAATTAAAGAAATTAAAGAATTTAAAGAACTTAAAGAATTTAAATAATTTAAATAATTTAAATAATTTGAAAAATTTAAATAATTTAAATAATTTAAATAATTTAAATAATTTAAATAATTTAAATAATTTAAATAATTTAAAGAATTTAAAGAATTTAAAGAATTTAAAGAATTTAAAGAATTTAAAGAATTTAAGAATTTGAGAATTCAATTTTTTTCAGTTTTAGAGTTTGAAAATTTTATAATTTTTTTTAGATTTTCAGAATTTTACGTTTTTTGAGTTTACAAATTTTAGTATTCAATTTTAGTAATTTGGTAAAATTTCAGGTTACATCCCTGGTACAGTAACTCACTTTTTCCATTCATCCTCGCACCTTCTTTCATCCACTCCACAGATATCTGTCACTTCATTCATTTTCGCTCTTCATTCCGTCACTTTCCGTCGTCCGAGTCGGTCGCAGGTCGGGCGTTTCTCTCGCGAGTTTTTTTTTCCACTGAAAAAATAAAAGAAAAGGAAAAAAATGCATTGAAAGTGAAATTTCAGTGCAAACACCGTGCCTGCTGAGATTCGTAATAGTGCCTTCGCGACCAAACGTCACCTTGAAGTTTTTAGTTTTAAGTTTCCGGTAAGTTCCGCGCCGCTGAAGTCATCGCGATGGACCGAAATAATTTCTTCCGTTTTTGGACGGAAGAAGCGTGCCGTTCTGGGTGTGTGAGAACGATCGAGTTTTTTTTTCAAGTGGCGAAGAAAATGGGCACTCCCGCGGTTGGAAAAAACGAGGCCAGTTTGGTGTCGTTGCCCCGAAAAAAGGTGGAACCTGGAAGTTCCGTTTCGGAGCAGGCAGGCCAGGCAGGAAAATGGCGATTTTTTCTTTTCGTATGTGGGCAGCAGAAGGAGGAGACAACGCGCAGTGTGAGCGGATGGATTTGTTTACACAAGCCTCGTTATCTCGTCACGGCCCGGTCCCAACGGTGGCCACGGTCCGCTTCGCGGACGTTTGGCAACGAGGCCACAGCTCGGACCGGTGACCTGGTGGAAAAAATGCATCTATTCATAAAAATTGAACCCTTTCCGCACCAGATGTTGAATCATCGAGAGGAGCTGCTGCGCTAAGAAAGGGGGAAAGAATACGCAGAAAAGAAGCGGAGAGCTGCGAGTGTGTGAGTGCGTTGAATACACTGACAAAGGAACTTGTTGGTACACGCGCGGCCGCCTTCCGCCGTTGCACACACAGTCACGTACACCGACGCATTGACGCCCGGACAGTGGGCCCGAGGAGGAATGCAGTTTTGTCATCAAAGCAACCATCGCGATCGTGGGAAGATGGCAGAAGAGTAAAATTGAAACTGAGCAACTATCGAATTAAGGAGAGAAGCGTCAAAACATCAATAAATTTGATCAAAGCGGCCTTCACGGATCGTTCGAGAAACTATCAAATCAGTGATAAAAGTGTCAAAACATCAACAAATTTGATCAAAACAGTCTTCCCGGATCGATCGAGAAACTATCAAATCAGTGACAAAGGAGTAAACACATAAACAAATTTGATCGAAACAGTCTTCACGGATCAATCGAGAAACTATCAACAAAGGAGTCAAAACATCAACAAATTTGATCAAAACAGTCTTCACGGATCATTCGAGCAGCTATCAAATCAGTGACAAAAGAATCGAAACATCAACAAATTTGATCAAAGCAGCCTTCACCGATCAATCGAGAAACTGTCAAATCGGTGACAAATGAGTCAAAACAACAATAAATTTGATCAAAGCAGTCTTCACCGATCAATCGAAAAACTATCAAATCAGTGACAAATGAGGCAAAACATCAACAAATTTGATCAAAACAGTCTTCACGGATCAGTCGAGAAACTATCAAATCAGTGACAGAAGCGTCAAAACATCAACAAATTTGATCAAAACAGTCTTCACGGATCATTCTAGAAACTATCAAATCAGTGACAAAAGAGTCAAAACATCAACAAACTTGATCAAAACAGTCTTCACGGATCAGTCGAGAAACTGTCAAATCGCTGACAAATGAGTCAAAACATCAACAAATTTGATCAAAACAGTCTTCGCGGATCAGTCGAGAAACTATCAAACAAGTGACAAATGAGTCAAAACATCAACAAATTTGATCAAAGCAGTCTTCACGGATCAATCGAGAAACTATCAGATCAGTGACAAAGGAGCCAAAACATTAACAAATTTGACGTGAACGAACCCAATTTTTCCAGAATCAACCAAATTTGCGAGGCATCTTTAGGCAAGTGATAAACTGATATCATCGTCGCTGTGACTTATCGTTGCAAAAGATAAGATTGCACGATCTACTCATTCGAAAATACCGGGAACGTCCGACGACAGCCCACTGTCTGCGCGTTTGTACAGAACCAGATCGCCGAGTCTCACACCAGCATGCATCGATTAACGAACATACATATTAATACATCACCACCAGAGAGTATCGCCCACAATCTTGCACGATATTCCGTGCAGCAAAGCTCAAAAACCAGCAGCGAAAGAAAGGAACCAGTTCTTTAAGGACAAACCCCACGCTCTTGCGTGGAGATAAAAACGGTAATGCGGTTTCTCGGGACTCGGGCGCTGACTCGCGATCTGTTTGATTGGTGCGATGAATCACGATTGGTGGTTGACCACATTTCCACGAAACCGCGCCAAGTCGCGCCGAATGACGTAAGCAAGTGACGAAGGCGAATAAACAAAACAAGCTCAGTCATCGAATGTTAAGGTGTTTGAAGATCGCTTGGTTTGGGAGATACCCAACTCGTTTATGCTGCGTTGAACCTGCGGAGACGCAAGACGCGTGCCAAAAGCGAAGCGAAACCACGACTGTGAAGACAGCTGAGTCAGGTGAAATTATAAAAATATCACCGCGCTGATCGTGTATGTTTGGTGTAGCAAATGTGTGTCGTACACTTCCTACTCAGCGACTCGGGGAATGGAGCCGAATTGGCAATTGAAGATGCCTTGACCTCCATCGAAGAGAAGAAGATTTTGAAGCAGACGCCACTTGAGATAAACAAAAAACTAGTGGCTCCGACTTAAACATTATAAAGGAATGAGTAATTCTTCTTCACCGTGTACCAATCTGTCAAATTTTGGCTGCGCTCAGTTGAAATGTCATTTGCACGCTTAATTAATAAAACAGGGGAATGTTAATTTGTGAACACACTAGAAATGATTAGAAGTCAGTCTCCATTATAAAATTACCCATAATTACGTTAAATTCTTGTCTAGTTCACTCAAGTTCAACAAGATAATTGCGCAAGAGTCGAACAAGTGCGTCTCTTATCTTCGCCAAGAAGTGAACCCGGCAGAGAAAGTCCATCTTGATAAAGCCGACCATTCATATCTTCCCGGACGCGCTCTATAGCAAAACCAGATGGAATTTTATTACTTCTAACATGCGATCCCCCTTCTCTCTATCTTTTACAGACTCTTCATCATCACGCGATGATGATGGCAATAACGAACTCGCGATCGCTTCGCACGATCGCCTCCGCCCTTCTGGTGGTAAGCCTGTGCGTGGCGTACACCGCCAGTCAGTCCTCGCCGGCGGCCTCGTCCTCGCAGCTGACGTGCCCCGGCAAGCTGTCCTGCCGGGACTGCATCCAGACGAGCAACTGCCGGTGGTGCTCGCAGCCGAACTTTACCAAGGCGCGGTGCCACGGGGCAGGGATCGGAGCGCAGTACTGCCCGGAGGAGTACACCGTTGATCCGAGCAATGAGTTCATCAAGATCGAAGCGCGCGAGCTGAGCAAGGCCTCCAAGGGGGGCGTTGCGATCGCCGGGGAAGGCTACGAGGAGAGCCACTGGTCGTCGAGTTCGAGTTCGTCGAGCTCGTCACACCACAGCTCGTCGAGCTCTTCGAGCTCCGCGAGTGCCAGCGGAAGCAACATCGTCCAGATCTACCCGCAGCGAGTTCAGCTCAAGCTGAGAATCAGTAAGACCTTGGGTTGCGAAAGAACCCCAAAGACCCACCAACCTAACGACACCCCCTCAATTTCCAGACGAGGTCTACAAGCTGGACGTCAAGTACACCCAGGCCGAGGACTACCCCGTCGATCTGTACTACCTGATGGACCTGTCCAAGTCCATGGAGGACGACAAGCAGAAGCTCTCCACCCTGGGAGACCAGCTAGCCGAGGAGATGAACCGCATCACCAGCAACTTCCGGCTCGGCTTCGGTTCCTTCGTCGACAAGGTGCTCATGCCGTACGTCTCGACGGTGCCGAAAAAGTAAGTACTCCAGTTTGAGCGTGTTAAACAGTGTTTTTTGGAAAGGACGTCCGGTTCCGGTCATGCTCTCGTGCGCGCCACCCCCTCCTGATCATTAAACTAAAACTGTCGTTAAACTCTAGGCTGCTGAGGCCCTGTGACCAGTGCGAAGCGCCGTACGGGTACAAGAACCACATGACGCTCAGTGTGGACACGGCGCGGTTCTCCGTAAGTGAACAAAGATTTTTGAAAGCGGGCATTCTAGTTTTTCTCGATGGGTGTAGATTGTGTACCTTATAATTTCTGGGGGTTTCTTCTTTAGTTGATGAACGGTAGTGCTCTGTGTCGAGCTGTGCTTGAGGGTTTACATTATTGGTTCTTTTCGATCTCATTATTTTTTGTACTTTTGGCTCTCTTAGGTTTCTCGGAAAACACTCATCTTTTTGTATTTATTTCATTTTTATCATTTCAAATATTGCCTTATATTTTTCATTTCAAGGTTACTCAGTACATTTGTCCGTAGAATTGATTCTTTAGTTTTTTTAAAACAAAATTCCAGCAATTTTAGTCAATTTCCCTCTTTTGTTTCCATTTTGTTGTTCGTTGTATTCGTTCTGTCATTTCAAATCCAGCGAAACCATGTAAATGAGCCGAAAAATGAAGTGTAAACAAATTGATTTGTTTATGCTTCGTCATTGGCGCGTTAGCATTGTTTTGCTTGACATCTCCTGATGAAAGTTTTCGTCATGTTTATCAAAATTATTTGAAATATCAGCCGAAAAAGTTGAGCGTGCAACTGACAGCTTTCGAATTGCGCATTAAGCTGTCATTCGTACACGCAAAATTGGAAAGCAGTGTGCTAAGAAAAATGTTGGCTATTGACTATTGTGATCAGAACTATCCCTCAAATGGGTACTTTCTATGCATTTGTTCACCCGGCATTTGACGTTTGCTGAGAAAGCCGCAAAAGTTACACAAGAGGAGCGTTCTTTTATTACGCAACGCAAAAAAATGATTTTTGGACCCCCTCGTAACAAAATTTCCATACAAATTTAATCTTTTTTTGTTTGGAGCGAAACACGCAAGGTTGTTAACGATAAAATTATCGAGGCTCGATATCGATAACGATAATTCTACCGTTATCGTTATTTCGATAATTATATCTTTCTAAAATCGACTTAATTCTACCAAATTATGTTATTTTTTTTGCTTTCACTAAGAATATATTTTTGAAAATGTCTCGGAAAATGTAGTTAGTTTCAAAGTAAAAATACTCATAATTGATTACAAAATACCGTATTTTTTGAAAGTAGAGCAGTTCTCTAGGATTTCGGTCATTCGATTTTTTTTGTATTTTTTAATCCGACTGAAACTTTTTTGGTGCCTTCGGTATGCCCAAAGAAGCCATTTTGCATCATTAGTTTGTCCATATAATTTTCCATACAAATTTGGCAGCTGTCCATACAAAAATGATGTATGAAAATTCAAAAATCTGTATCTTTTGAAGGAATTTTTTGATCGATTTGGTGTCTTCGGCAAAGTTGTACACGCAAAATCCTGATAACACAGATCTGTGTAAAAAAATTACACAGGTTGTTGAACATGTTCTAGCTGTCAAATCTGTGTAATTTTTCAACACAGATCTGTGTAAAAAGTTACACAGATTTTCGATCAGCTTCCCTTTTAAATCTGGGTAAAAAAGTGTTGGCATTTTTTTAGCAGTCAGAGCAACCAGCAGTTAGCAAAGATGGTGAGTATTTTTTCTAAAAAATATTACATTAATTGCTTTTATTAATCAAGTTCTACTTTCCAGATAGCGGACCTGTTGCACAGGAATCGATGCCGTGTCCAAGAAATTGTTAGTTGGTCAAGAGTTAGCGGATGATGGTAAGAAAATTATACTTTATATTCACAATCATACCCTAACCTAACTTTATATTTTTTCATAGCGTTGATTGAATGAATGATGTCAATGAAGCCAAATTCCTGCGTCCGAGAGCCTAGATGTGCAGGCCCTGAAGTGGAACGCTCTGCCAGAAACGTATACATCATCGCTCCAAGAAAACTAGTTCACTTTCCGGGACCAAACTAGCTCCAACATCATCCAATATGATATCTACCGAAAGATGCACGCAGAAAAATGTTTTGTAGAATCAGCCTGTACGAGGTTTGTTTCAACAAAAATTTTGTTGAATATAATCAACGCCGATTTTGCGTTGAAACAAACCTTGATTTTCTCAATTCCACAAAAATCTTTTATTGTTTTGAAAAAGTTGCTTTGACGTTTAGCGTTGATTCAACAAAAATCTTGATTTTCAAATCAACAACACGTTTTGTTGATTCAAATATGCCTTATTTTTCTGCGTGTGTAAAATAATTCAGCGACTAACCTAGCGACAGACACTGTTGAACATCAATAAACATCAATCTTGTTTTATTTTGATTTAATTAAAGTATTTAAAACGATTTTTATTAATCTAGAAGTAAAAAAATGTGCCTGAAATAATTTACCCAGATCTGTGTAAAATTTTACACAGGTCGCTGGTTGAAAAATTACACAGATTTGACAGACAACGGCTGTACACACTTCTGTGTACAAGCCTTTTACACAGATTCTGTGTATTCCCGGTTTTGGGCGATCTGTGTCAAATTTTACACAGATCTGTGTTATGTGGATTTTGCGTGTAGGTATGGATACGCACTACACTGGAAAAAAATAATACACGGTAAAAAAAATTTGGTGATTTTTTTATTTAACTTTTTAACACTATAACTTGATTTGCAAAAAAACACTATTTTTATTTTTTTTTATTTTTTGATATGTTTTAGAGGACATAAAATGCCAACTGTTCAGAAATTTCCAGGTTGTGCAAAAAATCATTGACCGAGTTATGAATTTTTGAATCAATACTGATTTTTTCAAAAAATCGAAATTTTGGTCGCAAACATTCAATATTACGCCCTTTTAAAATGTTAGTCTTGATTTGAAAATTTTGAAAATATTTTTTTTAAAAGATCGGAAAATTTAACAAATGTTTCATATTTTAACATTGAATATCGGACCATTAGGGGAAATTCTCGTATGTTTGGCAGGTTAAGCACTCGCTCCTAACTCCATCCAATTAGCTGATTTTAACTATTTTAACAACTAATTTTGCAAAACTGTTGATAGAAACTTGCTTGCTCACTTCTTATTGAGCTATTTATCACTCGATTTCAACTGAAAACGCTTCTAATTAGCTTTAATTGAATGTCAAAATTCTGACCTGCCAACATTAGAGGCACGCTGGAATTAGATGCTGTTCCCCTAGTTGCTGAGATATCGACATTAAAAAATGGTGGGCTGTTTGGGTTAGACTTAGAAAACATCAATTTTCCTGTTTTTAAACCTTTGCATTGCAAGGGGATGGAAACTCTTAGAGCTATAATTATTATGTTGTCCAGTATATCAAAATATATGTTAGTATACTTATTATTTCTTTTACATATCGCCAGTATACTTACCAATATACTGAGAGTATCTTAATATACTAACAGTTTATTGCTTTTCGGTTAGTATACTAACAAGTATACTGGAATATCGTTAGTATACTTAGTATTCCTGAGTAATATTAGAGTTTCCAGCCCCTTGTTGCATTGCAATATCTCAGCAACTAAAGGTCGTATCAACAAAGTCCGATGAAGCAAAATATAGAGAATTTTCTCAGCTTTTCAAAAATATTTTTTTCAAAAGTGGACAAACATGTGCACTAATTTTAAAAAATGAAAAACTGCGACTATTTCGAAAAAAGATACATAAAAATGGCTATAACTTGAAAACGGTGCACTTTATCAAAATTTCACTAAAGTACTTTTTGATTGCAAATTCAATTTTACATCGAAAAATGAAGTTGAAAAATTTTTGCGACCAAAATTTCGATTTTTTGAAAAAATCAGTATTGATTCAAAAATTCATAACTCGGTTAATGATTTTTTGCACAACCTGGAAATTTCTGAGAAGTTTGCTTTTGATGTCCCCTAGAATATATCAGAAAATGAAAAAATATAAAAAAGTGTTTTATTGGAAATCAAGTTTTAGTGACAAAAAGTGAAATTTAAAATCACCAATTTTTTTTACCGTGTATCATTTTTTTCCAGTGTTGTCCGTATCCATACCTACAACTTTGCCGAAGACACCAAATCGATCAAAAAATTCCTCCAAAAGATACAGATTTTTGAATTTTCATACATCATTTTTGTATGGACAGCTGCCAAATTTGTATGGAAAATTATATGGACAAACTAAAGATGCATAATGGCTTCTTTGGGCATACCGAAGGCACCAAAAAAGTTTCAGTCGGATTAAAAAATACAAATATTAAAATTGAAGAAAAAAGACCGATTTCGTAGAGAATTGCTCAGTACTGAAATTTTAATAATTTGCAGTATGGGTATCAAACAAAGCGAAATTTTTTATGCTTTTTCACTTTATTTGATGTTTTTTTTTAAAATACTGGAATTTTCGCAAAATACCGTATTTTTTTTAAATTACTTAAATTTACAAAATTTGCAATATGGGTATTAAACAAAGCGACATTTTGTATGCTTTTCGCTTCATAAGAGTTTTTTTATTTTGAAAAATACTAAAATTTTCACAATTTACCGTATTTTTTTTCGAAAATAGTCAAATTTTCACAAAATACCGTATTTTTCTAAAATTCAAAATTTTAAAAATTTGCAATATGGGTACCAAACGAAGCGAAATTTGGTATACTTTATAAGAGTTTTTTTTTAATATTAAAATTATCACAAATTACCGTAATTTTCGAAAATACTCAAAATTTTAAAATTTGCAATATGGGTTTCAAACTAGGCGAAATTTTACATGCCTTTTCACTTGATTAGAGTTTTTTTTGAAGTACTAAAATTTTCACAAAATACCGTATTTTATTCGAAAATGCTAAAATTTTAAAAATTTGCTATATGTATATTAAACGAAGCGAAATTTGGTATGCTTTTCGCTTCATAAGAGTTTTTTTAGAAAAATACCCATTTTGCAAATTTAAAAAATTTGAGTATTTTAGAAAAAATACAATATTTTGTGAAAATTTTAGTATTTTCCCAAAAAAACTCTAATAAAGTGAAAAAGCATACAAAATTTCGCTCCGTTTGATACCCACATTGCATATCTTAAAATTTTTAGTATTTTCGAAAAAATACGATAATTTGTGAAAATTTTAGTATTTTCAAAAAAAACTCTTATGAAGTGAAAATTATACCAAATTTCGCTTCGTTTAATACCCATATTTCAAATTTTTAAAAATTTAGCATTATAGAAAAATACGGTATTTTGTGAAAATTTTCGTATTTAAAAAAAACTAATAAAGTGAAAAATCAAACAAAATTTCGCTTCGTTTGATACCCATATCGCAAAATTTGAAAATTTGAGTATTTTCGAAAAAATATGGTATTTTGTTAAAATTTAAGTATTTTTCAAAAACAACTCCAATGAAGCGGAATGGCATACAAAATTTCGCTTCGTTTGATACCCATATTGCAAATTATGAAAATTTTAGTATTTTCAAAAACAACTTTAATGAAGTGGAAAGGCATACAAAATTTCACTTCGTTTGAATTTCGAAAATTTAATACGATACGATTCCAAATTATGAAAATTTGAGTACTTTCAAAAATACAGTATTTTGTGAACAATTTTGAATATTTATGCTTTGAAACTTTCTACATTTTCACTACATAATATATTCTTGGTGAAAACATTGAAAATTTAACTCGATTTGGTTGAATTAAGTCGATTTTAGAAAGATTTTAAAAATGAGTTATCGTTCATTATCGGCGATAAGTTTATCGCCGATAGAATTATCGAAAAAAACGATAACGATAGATTATTTACGTGAAAAAGAACGCTCCCAAAGTGGAAACGCTCTTCAAACAGAAACAATGCTAAATGTCAAACACTTACACTCATATATTAAACCACTCAGTCTACACGCACGTTCAAAATCACTCAGTTTTCGTCAAAACCGAACCTACTCAGAAATGAGTATAGGGGTCATCTGTCAATCTGGCAAATTTGAGTGAATTCAGATTCACTCAGATCTGGGTGAATATCACTCAATTTTCGTGAAACTCTGAGTGAAATTTACTCAAATTTGACAGATGCCCCCTTTACTCATTTCTGAGTAGGTTCGGTTTTGACGAAAACTAAGTGATTTTGAACGTGCGTGTATGTTTGTATTCAGAATTAAGCTACCCAGTTTTGGGTAAGAAAATTGGGAATTAAAGCTGTTCTAAACAATCTGAAATGTTTTACTAAAATGTTGTTGTCGAAAATGACGAAAACTTTTGCAAGAGATTTGGACACTACTTTTCTGTTAGATGTAATCCCTGTTGTCTTTGTTGTACCGTTGTCTGTTACTGTTGTATGTTCCATTTAGTGCATGTATGTGTTGTACTCAATGTTATAGTTACCTAATTGATGAACGATGAGAGTAAGGTAGAGCAAACAAACCCATTTTTACTGAATCTTGGTCAACAATTTCGAAAAAGGTAAATCTAGAAGTTTAATGTCACGCGAAAACTTCACAACATTAGAGCATGACCACGCCACACGATTCAACTTTGCGTTAAAGCTTAGGACCATCAAATGTGTGAGACCGCCACTAGAAATTAATCGTCAAAATCGTGTCCCCCTCAGTCTGCGTGAACCATGCCCCCAGTGCGCGGCCCCCTACGGCTATCACAATCTCATGCCTCTCAGTATGGATACCAATCGGTTCACAGTAAGTTGGTGTTTTGCAAACAAGACAAACAAAAAAAATCCCGTTTAAAAAATTTTCCCCTTCAAAATTTCATTGCCTAAAACCCGTAAATCACACTCAACCAACTCAAACCCATGCCCGACCATGAATGCTAATTTCTCGAAGATTTGATCGACGCTGCTGACGATTTTCCCCTAAATTGGTTGAAATCTGTTACGAAACTCGCACACTCTGCGCGCTGCCAACTTTCAGCTTGTTCCCCCCCTTGTAGAAAGTGTCCCGGGAAGCTGAACATCCCTACTTCTAAAAGGCAATCACCCTCTTTTCATTGAAAATACCCTAAATCGGGAGCAAGCCTCCATCACAACAGCTTAATTTTTCATTTTAGAATAGAAATTACTCAAATTTTCACCACTCGCGACGCACCGAATCATTGTTATGCACTTTTCAGGGAGTAGAACTCATCGATGGTTTGCATCCAACTTCTAACGCTTTTTGTGAACTTGCATGTGGTTAAAAGTTACGCATTTGTGCACGACTAACAAGTTAGTTTTAGTTTTTGGGTTGCAAGGACTTGCACATTTTGTAACTTCTTCAGCGAAACTAAATCCGTTCGTGTTTCCACAAACAGGAAGAGGTCCGCCAGGCGGCCGTCTCCGGCAACCTGGACGCGCCCGAGGGTGGCTTCGACGCGATCATGCAGGCGGTGGTGTGCCGCGACCAGATCGGCTGGCGCCAGAAGGCGCGCCGCCTGCTGCTGTTCTCAACGGATGCCGGCTTCCACTACGCCGGCGACGGCAAGCTGGGCGGCGTGATTACGCCGAACGACGGCGACTGCCACCTGGACTCGCTCGGCAAGTACACGCACTCGTCCATCCAGGACTACCCGAGCATCTCGCAGATCAACCTGAAGGTGAAGGAGAACGCGATCAACGTGATCTTTGCCGTCACGCAGAACGAGCTGTCGGTGTACGAGCGGCTGTCGAAGCTGGTGGAGGGCTCGTCGGCGGCCATGCTGTCCAACGATTCGTCCAACATTGTGTCGCTGGTGCGGGATGAGTACAATGTGAGTATATTTTGATTAATTGGAATTTGCATTTGTCTAAATTTTACGCGAATTTGGGGGTCCAAACATATTTGTGTAAAAATTAATGGAAATTTAAGTAAACAGAGTTAAGCGTGCAAGTGACATTTGAACTAGCAAGCCATGAAAACATCTTTTCATTTAATCAAACAAGTAAACATGTTCCGACGGAACGTTTCTGTGTTAGTGTTGTAATTTTATTGTGTGACAAGTGCTCGCGCTGTCGCTTGGCAATCAATCAGAAGAATCAAAACAATCTGAGGGGTGGGAAATAAATCAGTCTTGTAGTATGTTTGGACCACCAAATTAGTGGAAACGCCACCATAGAAAAGGAACTTAAAGGAACTTTCCCCGTAGAAAATCTCCTCCTCGGTCGAGATGAAGGACAACCGCACGGACAGCCTGATCGAGGTCAAGTACTACTCGACCTGTCTGGACGGCGTCCGCAAGCAGCGCAACAAGTGCGACGGCCTCAAGGTCGGCGACCTGGTGCAGTTCGACGCGGAGATCACGCTGCTCAAGTGTCCGGAGAACCCGCGCGAGTGGAACCAGGTGCTGCAGATCTACCCGGTCGGCATCGACGAGAGCCTGACGGTGGACATTGAGATGCTGTGCAGCTGTCCGTGCGAGCAGCCGGGCCACCCGGAGTACAAGGAGTATGCGGAGGAGTGCAGCGGCGTTGGGACGTACAAGTGCGGTGTTTGCGGCTGCGGCGACTTTTACACCGGCGAGCGGTGCGAGTGCTCCATCAAGGACATCCACAAGGAGTTTGAGGACGCGGGAGCGTGCCGGCAGACGAACACCTCGACGGAGTGCAACGGGCGGGGACACTGCGTGTGCGGCGTTTGCGAGTGCGACAAGCGGGAAAACGCCGAGGAGGTCATCTCGGGCAAGTTCTGCGAGTGCGACAACTTCTCGTGCGACCGGACGCAGGGTCTGCTGTGCTCGGGGCCGAAGAATGGCCGCTGCGAGTGCGGCGAGTGCGTCTGTAACGATGGCTGGGAGGGAGCGGCTTGCGACTGTCGATCCACGACGGACACGTGCATTCCGCCGAACGGAGGCGAGATCTGTTCCGGACATGGCGAGTGCGTTTGCGGTGGTTGCAGGTGAGACTTCTTTTGGTACGATTCAGAAGCAAGAGGAAAACTTATTTATACTGATTTTAGGTGCAAAATTACGGAGGAAGGTCGCTACTCGGGACGCTTCTGCGAAAAGTGTCCCACGTGCTCCGGACGGTGCAACGAGTTCAAGAACTGTGTCCAGTGCCAGCAGTACAAGACGGGACCGTTGACGGAGTCCGAGTGCGCCACCAACTGTACCCTGTTCGTGCCGATTCCGGTCGAGAAGGTCGAAGTGGACGAGGAGAAGGACGAGAACAAGTGCACCTTCTTCGACGAGAACAACTGCCGCTTCGAGTTCATCTACAACGACAGCGGCGAGAAGGTGATCGTCAAGGCCCAGGAGAAACCGGACTGTCCGGCGAAGGTGTTCATGCTGGGTATCGTACTGGCCGTCATCGCCGCCGTCGTTCTGATTGGATTGGCCGTGCTACTGCTCTGGAAGCTGTTGACTACGATTCACGACCGACGGGAGTTTGCCCGATTCGAGAAGGAACGAATGATGGCCAAGTGGGATACGGTACGTTCAAATCTCCAAACCCCTTAAAAACCTCAAAAACTCTAACCCCCTCTCCTTCCACAGGGTGAGAATCCGATCTACAAGCAGGCGACGACCACGTTCAAAAATCCAACCTACGCCGGAAAGTAGGCAGCCGAATGAAATTTTAAAAGTGCCTAAATTTTACAGTTTTTTGAAACGGCGACTTCCGGCAGCTGGCAAGCTGCGCGATCGATCCCGCCTGGACCCGTCACAAAAACAAACTAGTCTTCGAAACCGCTTCCGCTTCAATCTCCGATTTTATTGTATTCGACGGTTATGGTGCTGTGGTCGATCGCGCTTTGCAAGTTGTCGGAAGGGCGCGAACCGGTTTGAATTTTTATTGGAATTGTATTGACAAAAAACCGAAGTTATTTGGTAGAAAATTTGACGTAATTTCAAAATCGTAAGCCTTACATAAAGTGCATTAAATATTCAAAGAAAGTAAAAAAACAATACAACCTTGTAGAACGGTAGAAAACTTAAGACTTTAAACTACAAAAACAAAAAACTCTTTACTATGACAGCCTCGTTGGCGAGAATACACAAATCGAAATGATTCAAACAATACTTAAGTGTACTTATGTCAAGCGAAAGCAAAAGAGAGAGAGAGTCGAAAGCAACTTTTAAATACAAAGCCAAAATTTACTAAGCAATAGAGAGTGCGCGTCGGACGGTAGAGTTAGATTTTTATATTCGTGTTTGCTGCCATTTTTAATTTAACAAATACATACAACATATTTTAAAAACAACAACTTATTTAAATCGGATTTGTATTAACAAAACGGAAGTTTATGTGTCAAATTTTGCGATAGGCTAATTATAATTAATCTTATTGATGTGAGCAGTAATACAAACACGGTGAAAAACAAAACGCACATAAATGTCGTGACCTAAAACAGATAGAAAGAAAAAAATGCGAATGCAATTAATTTATTAATGAGTGTGGACACCGTTTGGCTAACATTACAAAACAAGGCAAAATGAAAAGAAAACAGCTACAAATTAACCCTTCATCCATTTTCGTTCATGCTCGATTTGTTTCTTTATTTTTTTTCTAGTTCAAATATGTAAATAATTTATTTTTCTTCGTATTAGATTTCATTTGTGCAAATCAATCGTACGTATTAACAAACAATCAAATTTAAAGATAATTATCTATTATATGATACAAGAGGTAGACATTAAACGTTCTAGATCAGAAAGATAGATTTGCTGTATTAAAAAAAAATATAGAGCTAACTTTAAAAACAAAATATTTTACTGGGGTTTATTTCGTATTTTCTTCACAGATATCACATCCTTGAATTGCTTTCCTAATTTATTTTATAATTTTTTTGTAAATGTTGAACTGTTTTTTTAAACGCAATTTTAATACAATTTTATAATTTAAAAATTTGACATGTTGAAAAACTTCAGACGTTAATGCGTTTATGCGATGATTTTCAAAGTTCAGGTGCCTAGGAGTTGATAATTGGGAATAGAAACACTTGGTTATTAAAGAGTGTGGAATAAAACACGTCTGTAGGGTTTGGAGTTTATTCGGGTAATGACATAAATTATTGGTGGACTTGAAGTCCTCTTCTTCGTTAGCACCGGCCTACTCGGTTATCTCCAACACTCCTCCTCGAGGTGCTGGTGCTAATCCGCACGCTCCTGCCAGCTTGGACATCCTGACTCCCGGTAGTGGCTTCGTCAAGATGTCTGCTACCATCTCTTCAGTTGGGCAGTAGATGTACTTCACCTCGTCCTTCTCCTTCACGTCTCGGATGAAGTGGTACTTCGTCGCTATGTGCTTGGTGCGGTTGCTGAACTTCTCCTTCTCCAACATCTTGAGGCAGCTCTGGTTGTCCTCGTTGACCGTCACAGCGCCGTCCTCGTCCAGATCCTCCAGCAATCGCTTCAGCCACAAAGCTTCTTGTGTCGCTTCAGCCAACGCGATGAACTCTGCTTCCGCCGTTGACAGCGCGACGCACGTCTGCTTGCGACAGCTCCAGCTGATCGTCCCACCGTTGAACAGGAATATTTGTCCGCTGTTCGACTTCCTGTCCGTGGTGCTCTCCGCCCAGTCAGCATCCGAGTATCCGATCAGTCCAGCTCGTTCATCGGTCTTGCTCACCTGCAGACGATAGTGGCTGGTCCCCTTCAGGTACCGGATGATCCGCTTGAGCTCGGTCCAGTCCGTTTGAGTCGGTGCAGCTGTCTTCCTGCTCAGTATCGAAATCGCTGCGGAAATGTCCGGTCTCGTGTTCACCGACAGGTACAGCAGCTGTCCGACCACCTTCTGGTACTCGACGTTGTCCGGCAATGGCTCTCCTTCCGCTTCTTGCTTCAGATACCCAGGGTCCAGGGGCATCTTGGAGACCTTCGCATCGCCCAGACCGTTGCTCACGACGACCTGGTTGATGTACTTCGCTTGGTTGATGAAGAAGTCACCTCGGTCATCGCGCTCGACCTCAATTCCGAGATAGTAGTGGATGTCGCCCAGTTGACTGATCTCGAAATTCTTCTCCAGTGCAGCTACCAGCTCTTGATGGAGTCCGCTCGCATCGCTGGCCACGATCAAATCGTCGACGTACACCAGTACGTAGCAGCACTTGTTCGCCTTCACCTTCTTGTACAGGCAGGGGTCTGCCTTGCACCTAGTGAATCCTTGTTTGGCGAGTACGGTGTGCAGCTTGTTGTTCCACGACCTGGCTGCTTGCTTGAGGCCGTAAAGACTTTTCTTGAGTCTGCACACTTTCCGCTCGTTACCGTCCGCAACAAACGCTGGTGGTTGGCGCATATAGATCTCCTCCTCAAGATCGCCGTTGAGAAACGCGGTCTTGACATCATACTGCTTCACCACCATGTTCCGCTTCGCAGCTACGGCCAGGAGAGTCCGGAAAGTCGTCTGTCGCACCACGGGCGCAAATACTTCGTCGTAGTCGTACCCGTACTTCTGCGTGAAGCCCTGTGCGACCAATCGGGCCTTGTGACGAACCACTACGCCTTCCGAGTCACGCTTCGTTTTGAAGATCCATTTGCAGCCGACGATCTTCCGGTTCGGGGGTGGGTCCACCAGGTCCCACGTGCCGTTCTTCATCAGTGAGTCGTACTCCTCCTGCATCGCAGCCGTCCACTGCGCAGATTGCCCACCGCCGAGCGCCTCGCCCACGGTACACGGATCGTCAGTACAGCTGCTCGCTTTGTTCAGCCGCTTCCTTGGACGTCCAGCTGCAATCAGGCCTTGTCGATCGTCTTCCGGCACAGGTCCAGAGCCGGGGTTGTCTGAAACATTGGATCGGGGTACACCTTTGTTTCCCAAATCAAAATCTTTCAACTTGCCTGGTAACGCGCGCTCCCGACCACTTCGCCTCAACACCTGTGACACGGGTGGATTTGAAGATGTGCGTGGAGGGAGCGCCGGAGAAAGCGTCACTGTCACGTCTGCTGGATCTTCTTCGACTGTCTCGTAGCTCGATTCTCCAGACGTTTCGTCATCCGAGGTGTCCTCGAACTGATCCTCTTGATCCGACGGAATGTCCGGCTCACGACTTGGCCCGGGTTGGCACAGCTCCGGCTGTTGCCCGGTTGACGTCGTCCTAGTACCGTCCGTACCAGGTTGTGCCGGCGATTCCAGCAAATCCAGCTTCACGTACACGGCACCTTGCTCGGTGGCCGCAACTTCCGCGTGACTCGTTTCTCCTTCGCTGATGAACCTCACGTCCCGGCTGACCGTGACCGACCGGGTCGTCTTGTTGAAGATTCGGTAACCTTTGGTGTCCTCCTCGTACCCGACTAGAACGCATTCCTCCGCCTTGGCATCCCACTTACGCCGCTTCTGTTTCGGTACATGAGCCATGACCGATGTTCCAAAGATGCGCAGGTGAGACAAATCCGGCTTCTTGCAAGACCAGACTTCCTCCGGAGTTTTCGAGTGTCCCTTCGTCGGTGATCGGTTCAGCAGGTACACCGCTGTGGATGCTGCCTCTGCCCAGAACCGCTTCGGTAGGTTCGCTTCAAAGAGCATGCACCTGGAGCGCTCGACGATGGATCTGTTGACTCGCTCGGCCATCCCGTTTTGCTCGGGCGTATAGTCAACCGTCGTTTGGTGCCGAATCCCATTCGTCTTCAGATAATCCTGGAACATGCGGTTAATGTACTCCTTACCGTTGTCCGTTCGGATTGTCTTCAGTTTGCGTCCAGTTTGCCTCTCGACCAGACAGTGGTATTCCCGGAACACGGCCAGGACTTCTTCTGCTGACTTGGTCTTCAGGAGGTAGAAGTGGATGCGCCGCGACTTGTCATCAATGAAGGTGATGTAATATCGCTTGCCTCCCATCGACGTCTCCTCCATGGGTCCGCAGATGTCGGAATGGACCAATTCCAACAGCTCTTCAGCTCGAGACCCGGCCTTCCCGAACGGTAGTCTCGTCTGCTTCCCGAGGACACATACCTTGCAATCGCCGATTCCGTCGTCGCTGAACTTGATGCCTGTTACCAAACCATTCTTGAGCTGCTTCAGTCCGTGCACGTTCAGATGACCCATCCGTTTGTGCCACAGCTCCGCTTGTCCAGATTCTCGACACGCCATCGCTCGGGATTGCTTCTCAGCGTCGAATCGGAAGAGATTGTTCACCCTGGTTCCGGTAGCGAACACATCTCCATCCGGGTTCACTACTTGGCAGCCACGCTTGTCGAAGATCACCTTGTTTCCTTTCTCCACAATTTGACTTACGGAAAGCAGGTTCGTGGTCAACTCCGGAATCAGCTGCACGTTGCGGACATCAAGGGCTGGGCTGCCAGGGCAACAGCTTGCTTTCAGCTTCGCGTCCCCTGTGGCCACCACCTTCATGGCACCATTGTTGGCTGCCGTCACCGTTCCGCTACCGTCTTGCAGATTCTCCAGCAGACCTCTGTCCTTCGTCAGATGCGAGGTCGCTCCAGAGTCGAAATACCACTCGTCTTCTTCAGCTGCGCCAATCGTGGACAGAACGGTGCTGAGGGCGCTCTGTCCTTTTCCTCCTAGTCGATTCTTGCTCTGGCAGTCCTTGGCGATGTGCCCGAACTTGTGGCAAGACCGACACTTCGGTCCTTTCGACTGACCTGCCGCTTGTTTGGTGGGATACCGCTTGTCCTTCGTTGCTAGGGCTACCGTAACTGGCGGTTCCTCGACCTCTTGCAGCAGTCGAGTCTTGATCACGTCCCCGTTGATCGGCAATCCGGAATTGGAGATCGCCATCACCATCGGCTTGTACTCCGGCGGCAATCCAGCGAGAAGTAGAGCTCCAACCCACTCCTCGTCGACGTTGAATCCGATCCCTCTCAGCTGCATCGACGTCGTCACGATCCGGTTGACGTAGTCGGCCATCGAGCTGCAGTTCACAAGCTTCGTGTTGATGAGCTTGCACAGCAGGCCAATCTTCCGCTCCGGTCCGAGATCTCCGAACGTCTCTTCCAGCTTCATCCACGCCTCGCGCGCCGTTTTCGCCTCCTGGATGTGGACGAAATTCTCCGGATCCACCAACATCGCGATCTTCGCTCGCGTTTTGCGGTCCAGCTTGGCGTTCACCTCAGGCAACGTTCCGTTGGCGTTCGGGGTTGGCTGCACGACTTCCCACAGTTCTTCGTGTTCCAGGTACATCTGGACCGCGAACTTCCAGGTTGACCAGTTTTCGCGTCCAATCAGCCGTTGAATCGGGGGTAACCCGGCTAGACTTGAACTGGAGCCTGGGGGATTCGTCTGCGCGCCGTCGCCGCTTCCGGAAGCGTTCGGTAGAACCATCTTGACCAGCAAAAACTTCTTGAGAAAATTTTTCAACTTCTAGAATCTTCCAAACTTCCTACTCTGGGCCCATAACCACTTGGTTATTAAAGAGTGTGGAATAAAACACGTCTGTAGGGTTTGGAGTTTATTCGGGTAATGACATAAATTATTGGTGGACTTGAAGTCCTCTTCTTCGTTAGCACCGGCCTACTCGGTTATCTCCAACAGAAACAACTTCGTCTGAACCGGATTTTCTACGCAAATACATTTTATAAATGAGCAATTCTCTACGAAATCAGTCTTTTTTTAGTTTTATTTTTTGCATTTTTTAATCGGGCTCTTTTGGTGCCTTCTGCTCTTTTGGTGCCTTCGGTATGCGTAATATGGAATGTTTGGCCCTTTTGAAATGTTAGTATAGTTTAAAAAAAATTGAAAATATTGTTTTCGAAAAGATCAGAAATGAATGTTTCATATTTCAACATTGAAAATCGGACCATTAGTTGCTGAGATATCGACATTAGAAAATGGTGGGTTGTTTGGGTGAGACTTAGAAAACATCAATTTTCCTGTTTTAAAATCTTTGCATGGCAATATCTCAGCAACTAAGGGTCGTATCAACAAAGTCAAAACAAAATATAGAGAATTTTCTCAGCTTTTCAAAAATATTTTATCCAAAAATGGGCAAACATGTGCACTTATTTAAAAAAATAAAAACTGCTGCTATTTTCAAAAGAGTTACCAAAAAAAGACTATAACTTGAAAGCGGTGCACTTTATCAAAAAAATCACTCAAGTACTTTTTGATAGCAAATTCGATTTTACATCGAACAATGGAGTTAAAAATTGTTGCGACCAAAATTAAGATTTTTTTGGAACAAATCAGTATTGATTAAAAAATTCATAACTCGGTCAAAGATGTTTTGACCATTCTGGAAATTTCGGAAAAAGTTGGCATTTGATGTCCCCTAAAACAGAAAATAAAAAAAAACAAAATATTGTTTTTTACAAATCAAGTTTTAGTGACGAAAAGAGAAATTAAAAAACTCAAAAAACAAATGCTTGTATCATTTTTTTCAGTGTAGTCCTTATCCCTAACTTTGCCGAAGACACCAAATCGATCAAAAAAAAATCTTCAAAAGATACAGATTTTTTGAATTTTCATATATCATTTTTGTATGGACAGCTGCCAAATTTGTATGAAAAATTATATGGACAACTAATGATGCAAAATGGCTTCTTTGGGCATACCGAAGGCACCAAAAAAGTTTGTTTGAAAATACAAAAAAAAAATCTAATGACTGAAACAGCAGAACAAAGGAGATAGAGCGATTTTTTTTGGGTATTTCTTCACCCTCTCTGGCTTGCTCTCGCCACCGCTGCTCCTTTTTTCCTTCCGAAGTTCTGGATATACAGCTTATCCACGCAAACACATTTTTCCAAATAATCGTTGATTACCTATAATAATTAACGACCTATAGATCCTGAAGCCATATGTCAATTTTTATGTACAATGGTAAAAAACATGATAAAAAAACCATTTCTGATTAGGTTTCTAATCACTTTTTTTCATTTCAAGGCAAAACAAAAATTACAAGACAACAATTTTGATAAAACAACGTGGTAAAATCCTGGAGCAGAACTGTTAAATTCTAATAAACAGTAATTGAAAATTGAAAAATAATAGCGTTTCAGAATTCTGACTGAGTTGACTGGGTAACTGTTTGTAATGGGAAACGTTGCTCAAATGTTTCCACGGGTCGATGTCCTCAAAAACCATTTTGAGTTATTTTTCTTTACCGTAAACTTGGGTCAATCGGGACACATGGGGCGAATTGGGACAGCAATTTTAACCATGTTGGAGCACAATATTTTGATTTTTCGGTAGGTTTCGGATAGAACAGACTCAGACCAACAAAATGTGTATATCCATTTCCAAATTTAAAAGCTTTAAGTGCTCTAAAAACGGCTGTCCCTATTCAGGCTGTAGTCCCGATTCGCCCCAGATTACGGTACCGAACAAATTGAATGATTTTAATTGTGCGTGCGGATTTTATTCAACCCAAACTTGTGTAACATAAAATTAATTCAGAACTAATTCGACGCCAACATTTCAAAAAGCATCATGTACAAACCATGCGTTTTGAGAAAAACGCATTTGAATGTTGAGCATCCATTTTCAATTCCTGTAGAGTCCTCGACGTACCGGACGCAGCAGGGTTGCTGCGATAGCCATCCTCCCGACCGCCCGCTGACCTCCATTCCGGTAACGCCGATTCCTGGTCCCTTCGGATCTTGTCCAGCGTCCTCGTTTCGTCCGCGTTCTCGAACCACGTTCGTCTCCTGTCAATATCTGTCTTTTCTCTCCCTCTTCTCCCAAGGCACATCAACAAGATAAGGTCACATATTTTGACCAGCCAATAGAGATGCCCACCGACATCTCTACAATTCCCATTTTAATATAAAAGCAAAATAAGATGTTCTAATAATAACAAACGATGAAAAACGTTGCTTTCATTGATACTTAATCATCCAAATTTAATAAAACATTATTTCCGTCGTTTTATTTAAGAAAAACAAACATAACTCCTTTTGAAATCGCCAACGTCTATATCACCCTGCTGTCATTGAGGGTGACGCTTTGTTATAATTCGTTTTTCTTCGCCGAATGTACATGGCGCTTTGTTCATGATGCTTTTTTTTCGTCACGAGGTTTATGTAGTCTTTTGTTTGACAGGTTGACAGGGCTATATAAACAGGGACTGCTGATGGCAGAGATTTTGTTTATGTTACTTTATTTAAAATCATGATTAAACAGACTTTACTGAAGTAACTTTTGCTCATTTTTGGTGGAGAGGTAGCTTATTAGGAGTACTTTCAGAATATGCAATAACCCAGAAAGTGTCAAAATGTACATGATGCCTTTTGAAATGTTACCGTCGAATTGTTTTTTTAACAATACACCCTTACTAAAAAATCATCATTTTCTGAGTTCAAAATCCCACTTTTTCATACGATTTTTCGAGTTCAGGTACTAGGACCAATGAAATGAAATGGTTATATGGGTTGAACTGAAAAATTCGTATGAAAAGTGGGCTGTTGAACTCAAAAAATCATGATTTTTGGTTAGGGTGTATACTCGAGATGTTAACTCCTGACCATTTCTCCGTCAACGTGTAATCCGCTCGCTTCTTTCGTGTGGATCACGTTTGTGGATCGTCGTGAAGCCGTCAGTTTTGGCGCGTTTACAAAACAGCTCTGAAGAGTCTTCTTTTGTGTCAGTCAGTTCAGCGAACAGATTCCGAATTTACCGGAAAATTCCTGTTCAAATCCGCGACCAGGGTTCAGATTTGTTGTGTCGATTCTGTCTGGTTTTCTCAAATCACAACTATGAACGATAGCTGTAAGTATTTTTGATTTATTCTTTAATTCGAGATGTTTCTCATTCGGTCCTCTTGCCGCAGTCGGTGGCGGCGGCTTCAACGCGTCCACGGCCGGTGGCGCCAAGGACGAGAACAAAGCGGAGGGCGTTCTGCCGCTGATGGTGCGCCACATCCTGGAATCGCCCGAGGCCGGCATCCAGCTGTTTGGCTTCCAGTACGCCATGGTCACGTTCGTGGGCATCGTGCGGCACATTGATCACTCCTCGACGAAGGTCACGTACCGGGTGGAGGACCACACCGGCCAGGTCGATGCGCACCTCTGGCTGGAGGAAGGGGACAACATGAACATCCCGGGGGTCTTGATTAACACGTACGTGCGGATTGTTGGTTCCGTGCGCTCCCAGGGCGGCTCGAAGGCGGTCATGATCTTTAAGATTGCGCAGGTCGATTCGCCGAACGAGGTGACGACGCACCTGCTGGAGGTGTTGAACGCCCGGTACAAGGGCGAAGCGTACGCCAAGAGTGCCGGAATTGCGGGAGGGGCTCGGGAGGGTGGTTCCGGAGAGGGAAGCGCCAGCGGGGGTGGCTTCATGGACAACGAAGCGAACTCGATGGGGCTGTCCGGGAAGCAGCTGGTCGTTTACAAGGCCATCAAGAGTCACATGTCGGACATTGGCATCAGCCGGAAGGAGCTGCAGTCCAAGTTCCCGCACATCAGCCCGTCGGAGATGCAGTGAGTAGTCGGGGTTGAATGGTTTGGAGTTGGTTGCGATTGCTAAACATTTGATTATTTCTTTTCAACAGGAGCATCACCGATTACATGACCCAGGAGGGCATCGTGTACACCAGCGTGGACTCGGACCACTTCCTGTGCGTTGATTCGTAAGGTGTGATCACCAGCAAGGTATTGTTCACTTATGATTCACACCAACAACTATGTTATACGTTATTACTTTATAAAACCAAACTCACATTAAAATCAGTAGCTGTAATCGAATTTTGGAGTCTTCTAATTTCTTGCGAGAATGGATGACATCCCAGAGATGATTCTTGTTTAGAGCTGTTGAGTTATAAAAAAGGTGCGGTGTTAATGCTACAAGGTTAACCATCATGACGAAGAACTTTAGATACTTGAATAGCACGTCCCCTACCGGTCAGGACTCCCAGTGAGCATTTTACGCTTTGAAGGGGTTCTGATTTTGCCGAGCCAGACAGGAATCGAACCCATCACCTTCCGCTTACACTCAAGGGGTAAGTCTTAGAATTAAATAAGATATTTTTCCCTAAATCTTAAGATTTGTTGTATTATGCCAGTTTAGTTTACAACGCCAGATACTACAAATTGAATGAAGGATTTTCTAAACTTTTGTGTTCCTTCAACATTAAAAAATAGCTACGTGCTAAAAAGATTCAATTTATTAAAATTATAAATTTCACACACAAAAAAATAGGCCAGATAATTTTTTGAATGCAAAGTAAAGTAATAAATAATGATGGCACAAGAGCTCAAAAGTTGGCACGTTTGTTAATTTGAAACAAACCCACGAATGAAATTAAAAAAAATTGTGGTCCTGATTGCTCCAGAAAGACTCATTCACTCGCGACGCGAAACTGCTCTGATGTACATATGTCCTAGCGTTTGTCACTTCCACACCAATCGCTACTAAAAACTCTCTCTTTTGCTCTCCCTCTCACTCCAATCGGGAGCACAGCAAATGGCTCAAAGAGACCGGTTAAAATCAATGTTATCAAACATATTTTGCAAATTTTGGGTTCTGCGGTAGTGCAGGCCAAAATAGCGCCGCGCTGGTATTTTGTAAGATTCTCTCCTCTCTGAGCATATTCGTTTACTCACGAAGTATTTGGACTAAGCGGTAAGCCGGCTGGCAACTAACTGTTCGCTCACGAATGGTGGCGGTAATGAGTGAGTGATTTCTGTTCTGTGAGCTAAAAGTCAGGGCCTTTGCTTGTAGCTATATTTTCATAGTTCTTTTCAGCAATCTCTCCTTTAGAACTTCAAAATAACTTTTTGCAATTCCGTCGTGAAACTACTTACTTTTCCTGTCATTCTTGAACGACGAAATAGCCTACTTTTCTGTACCAAAAATAACAGAATCGAATAGCAACACTTTTCAAAGTAAATGCTGAAAAGTTCTACTTTTCAGCACTGAAATGGGTGCTGAAAAGTTGAACTTTTCAGCCCTTGTTTCGAAAAGTTACACTTTTCAACTAGTTCAGTTGTTTTGCAATCATTAGTTTTCAAAAAATCTAAGAACTGACAAAAACAAAAATTGTATTGAAAAAAAGATTTTGCATCGAAAATTTTCAAAAAATCTTAAGATTTTTGAATAAACCCAAAATTGCTAAAAATGATTTTAAAAGCAGGAGAATGTATTTTAATTTGATTTCAGCTGGTTGCACTTGAATTTTCATTGAAATTTTGAAGTTTATTGTAAAAATATTTTTTTTGCCCCCTGATTTTTCGGGCCAATTTTGAAGGGGGGGTGACAAAAACTTTTAAAAATATTTGTACCAGCCTAAACGATTTATTGACAAAATACATGAAAATTTGACTTAAAATTTCACTCAATGGGTGTTTTTCGGAATTGCAAAAAAAGTTGTATGAAACTCGTTGCAAAACTTGATTTTTTCAGCACTCATCGTATTTATCCAACTCGGTGAACCTCGTTAGATAAATGTACAATTCGTGCTGAAAAATCCTTTCTTTGCAACTTGTTGCATAAACTACTATTTAAAGCCTAGTACGGAGCTCAAAAGTAACGCAAAACTCCAAATAAGTGGCGTTTTTTACGTTCCTTCGCGCGGTGCTTGTTTCCAATATGTTTTAGTACAACATCAAATAATTTGGATTTGCTTCTTTGGATGCGATTGAACATTACAAACGAATCTCAATATTTTACCGCCATTTTGATCGCCATCTTGGATTTAAAAATTCTTAATATCTTTAGAGTTGTTTAGGAGTCATACTTAAGCTTGACAATCAAAAATAAGACAACAAGAGAATAACACATAACAATAGGCGCCAACTCACATAGCAATTGCCCCGACCCCTCTTCGATTTTTGTGAAACTTTGCTTTAAGAGGTAATTTTGGTGGCTGATCTCAAATCTGAGTTCCATTTTTCGTTATCTCGTGACGGTGGGGCGGTACGATTCCTTTCATTTTTCTGGAATTTTACTAAAACACGGTTTTCAGTGATTTGTAGCTCGAAACTGTGAAGAGATAAAAAAAATTGTCAAAAGGACTTTTGGGTAAAATTGGACGATTTGATTTTGACTCAATTTGATGGCGTACTCAAAATTCCTAAAAAAATATTAATAAAAAAAGTTAAAAATATTTTTTTAATCACTGCCATTTCCCGTTACTCAACTGAAAAAAAATCGAGAGACATGTCATTTTATGGGAAATTATATGTACTTTTCGGATCTGAAATAACCCAGAAGGGTCTTTTTCAGATAAAACAAAAAATGTCATTTTAAAATTTCGTTTTTTTTTATAACTTTGCAGGGTTTTTTTTTAGTTGTAACAGAGTTCTACAAAGTTATAGAGCAGACAAATAACAAAATTTTAATATATAAACATATGGGGTTTGTATGTATTTTTTACGAGTTATCAGAATTTGAAGATTTTGACCAGTTTTTTCGAATATTTATTTTCTAATACTCAATCGTGTGCTTTTAAAAGTTTTTTTTTTAAGGTTCAGCCAATTTTGCATAAGAATGACCCTTTTGTACGACTCGTGCATCGGACATTTTTTTCTAAAAAAATATTTCACGAAAATCGAATAGGGGTCGGGGCAACTTTTCCGATTTCGTGTGAGTTTGCCCTATACCCAATAATCATATAATCTTACAACAAAAAAAAAAATCAGAAATCTCAAAAAGTTTAGAATTAGAAATTGAAAATTTAGAAAATCAAAAATACAAATATTCAGAAACTTAGATTAAAAAATTAAATTTAAGCATTGAACGATTTTAATATTTAAGGGTGCACAGCAACGAAGGAAGTTGTTGTATTGTTATTCCAAAATTGTCAAACTTACGGACCCAATCCTGCAATAACGGGATTGTAAAATTAATCAAACTTTGTTGTAAATTACTTTGTGGACAGTACTTTAGGGGATTAACAAAAAAATATTTCGATAGTACATGTTGTTTTGAAGATACTAGAATGTCTGTAACAAAAATCTGGGTGCAAAAGCTCTGGTTGATCAAAAAATTGCAAGTTTCTGCTCGAACCTAGGAGTCCGAAGGCTTGAATGGGGAGAGTACCCAAACCTCTTTCTACTCCAAGGAACCTTCCACCCCAGTGTTTGAACTGACGACCTTTGGATTGCGAGTCCAACCGCCGCCAGCGATTCCACCGGAGTAGGCTTGGTTTGGTGTGTTGTTTGTACTTATGGCATGGAGAAGACTCCTACACCTGGAATGACTTAACGGCCTAACAACCAAGGCCGGGACCAACATTTTACTTCCTCATCCGATGCAAGGTTGCAGCAGATGGGAATCGAACCCAGAATCATCCGCTTACAAAGCTCTGGTTGATGTGCATCGTTTAACATTAAAAATTCCAAATTTTTTAAATCTGTAATTTGAAAAAAATAAAAATTCAACATTCAAAAATCATGAAACTAAAAATACTAAAATTTGAGAAATGCAAAAAAGATTTAATTTAAAAACAAAAATTTAAGAATTGACAAATTTTTCAATTTTAAAAATTAAAAATGTAAAAATTTAGAATTTCGAAATTAAAAAAATCAAGCTCTAAGCCTGAAAAATTAAAAAAATATTTTTAAAAATTTAAAAAATCTTATAAATAAATAAAAAGTAGGATGAAGGGATTTGAAAACAAAACGATTTCAAAATCTTTGAGCTCCTAATTTTTTAAATTGATTTTAAAAATTTGTACATTTAGAATTTTTGAATTTTTTAATCTTTTTATTTTCCCCCCAAAAATCTCAAAAACAGAGCTGTCAACTTTTTTTGGGATGGTCACGAAAAGAATGCTCAACTTTTCTTGACCGCGTTCCTTCCGAGTTCAGCACTTAAGGAGCTATTAAACTACCGCAAACAAACAAACAAACTCGCACTTTTTCGTGTTTGACAGTTTGCCAAAACAAGGCAATGCATGTATGCAGGCTGACGTTTGTACAAACAAAGCAGGCAAACTGTCAAAAGGTGCGAGTTTGTTTGTTTGTTTTCCGTAGTGCAATAGCTCCTTTACCTAACTGAAGCCCGGAACCTTTCTCTGGAAAGGGTTTTGGTGCCAATGCCTGCAAGTAAATAATAAAATTCAAAATTCAAACCTATGAGCTTTCACCTCAAAGATAAAGTTAAATGGGCCGAGAAAACTTCCTTTAGCATCATTGCTCGTAAGGCACGCCGACGGGTAGATCTTGAACCCGACTGTTCTTGTTGCTGGTTGTGATTCCGATTTTCGAAATAAAATCTTTATTATTAAAACTCACTCTTTTTTTCTATGATAAGAGATGACAAATCGTAAAGTTACGTTTATTTCAATCATAATTTTTGCGCTGTCACAAGGCAACGCTACAAAACACACTTACAAAGTTTTTTTTTTTTGCTTGTTTACTCTCATACAATTTGATTATGCCAGTATTTTTTTGTGTTTGTTTTTTTTTTTTGTGTGTGTGAAATATTATTCGATAGTACATTATATAGTATATGGTTAGCAAATCACGTTTCATCCTACATTAGGTAATAGTTTTACTTTAAACTTAGACTTGTTATTTTATTTCTGTGCACTGCTTCTTCATTCTCTTCTCCGTTTCTGGTGGCCAATTGGCAGTTATGTGTGTGTGTGGGGGGAAATCATGGATGTTGGAACCATTTGGATTACGGCAGAAGAAAGGGGGAAACGGGGAACATCTCTACCAAAACTGTTAGTCTTAATGTTTTCAAAACTTAATTAACTACAGTGTAGGAAATGATAAACTTAGCAATTCTATAGTTCAGCGGGATGAATTCTATTCTCTCTCACTTGAAACTGACAACGTGCTTGCTGAAATGCCCTACTCGCTATCCGAGTCATCACAGAAGTGCTTGCGATAGTTCTTCCGCACGCGGGCCACCTTCGCCTGAAACAGCTTGCTGCTGGTCGTCGTCGCCAACTCGGCGGTTCCACTCGTGCCGGGCATCGGTTCCGCCGAGGGCGTCGTCACTCGACTCTTGGCACTCGACGGCATCCCCGTGGTCGACACGGAACTACACGGCCCGGTGGCGATCCCGCTGTCCGGCGTGTGGTTCAACAGGTCACGGTTGTAGTCGGGCCGGCGACGACTCGGAACTTGGTCATCGTCGTCTTCGTCCTCGTCCTCCTCACGGTTGTTGCCGTTGGTGGCCGCGCACGCCATCAGCTTCTTCTTGTTGTGAAAGTACTCGGCAAAGGTTTCGTCGTTGCTCGAGGAGCAGTCGTAGTCGTAGCTGCTCGACAGCCGCGAGTTGGACCGGCTCGAGTAGGTGTGGTCGTAGACCTGGTTGTACGACGAGGACGATTCGTTGTTGGCGTCCGCCTGGTGATGCTGGTTGTTGTTGACGATGCGCTTCTGGGCACCGTTCGGAACTTCGGCTCGGCCACCTAGCCTAGCGGCGTTGTGGTTCACGTAGCTGTCGTTGTTGTTGCTCCGGTCCAGCATGTTGTTGCCGTTGTGGTCCACGCCCTGGGTCTGTCCGGAGGTGGAGGAACCGGCGGCGTTGACGGCGGCAGTCGACGAGCTGTTCGATGGGATCTCAAAGTGGTTGATGGGGGACGTAATCACGCGCAGCATGTTGTCCGGGGAGGTTGGATGTTCCGGGATCGACGGATCGTCATCCGAGTCGTCGTCGTCGTCGTCATCGTCGTTGGTGGTGGACGCCATGTGGAACAGCAGGTCTGGAAGGAAAGGAAACGTTGTTAGGACACTCGAAAGTTGTTTTTAAACTCTGATTATCGTGACTGAGCGATCGCTTTTTATGTTTTTCTTGTTTTATTTTTAGTATTTTAATTTGTATTTATCTTCTTTAGTTTATCTTTGTTTTGGGTAGTATTTGGCCTATTCTACCACCTACTATCATTACATTTAGTCTTTCTAGTTTTTTCATGTTTTTACAGTCACTTTTTAAATTTTTTGCTTGTTTTTCACATTTTCTGCTATAAAATGGCACCATTATCATTTAAATTTAAAAATGCGTAGAGGCATAGTCTGAGACACTAGAAAAACAACTGCATACTTCTTTTTACATCAAATATAGGAAATGTTAGTAAAAACACAGCCAGAGTTGACCTCTAAAATAATTACATTTTTAAAAACATTGGCAAAGTCACATAAAACAAGTCAAACTTCCTACCTTAAAATTTTCTAAAATTTTAAGAGTTCTTCTTTCTATTGTTTTTTAAAGGTCAAAACTTGGTTGAAAAATTGATCTCTGGCGATTTTTTAAATCGAAGCCCGTCTAAAGGCGAGGTTGGGTTGTAAAGGGTTAAAAATTTAAAAACCCTTTACATTCTCAACTGTAAGATTTTCATTCTATTTCATTTCAGCAATTTAAAACAAATTTAAAAATTGTATAGTCTTAAACACAGGGTGGCCACTCAAGTCGGGAAATCGGGAAAGTCGGGAAAAAGCCGGGAATTTATGATTTTTTGTCAAAAAGTCGGGAAAAGTCGTGAATTGCAAACTTGTTTGAAAATTAATTTTAACTCTTGAATAATTTTGTAATATTTTGTACAATTTCAAATTAAATTCTCTCAATTCTGCTATTGTAAATTACTTTAAATTTAAGGATCTTTTCTCAATTTCAATATATTTGAGTATGGAAAAGCTGTTTAAGACATTAAAAATCTAAATAAATATTAGATGCAGTTGACACAGATTTTCATAATTTTTTAGATGAATCAAATGATCTCTATTCATTTTTGTTTATCAACAAGAGATAAAGTTGATGAAAAACTTATATAAAAATAGAGCCTGATGACCAGCTTAGAGTAATGATTCTATAATTATGTTCCGAAGCAAGTCCGATAACACGATCATTATCGGACTCTCTGTTTTCCTTTCACCAACAAACCGAGCCCGATAACATGATCATTATCGGACTCTCTGTTGCTCTTTCCCAACAAGCCCAAGCTTGTTGATTTAGGCTCACCTGGCTAGGAAGGATTTGTCTACCTAAAATCCTTCCAACTAACTAGCTAGCTAGCATAAGTTCCCTGGGCTTTGTCATAATGAGTGTCATAGGTTTGATGCTTGTTTGGCAAAGAGTATGATTTGATTCGATGTGGAATTAAAATCGAAGTGTTCAGTATATTGCTGAAGCTTCCATTTTTACACATGGACACCACTTCATGCTGCGAGAACCCACTTTGGCGTAGTCTCAGGGCTTAATCGATGGCCGGTAAGCTGTCATCGAGACAAGGAGGTTCTCTGATAGTGGAAATATCACATTTGTACAATGAACCGCTACATATGTGATTTTTCCCTATCTTAATGTGGGTGTCAGGTTAGGATGCGGGTTTAAAAAAATAGTGTTTGTAGAATTTAGGATTTTAACTATAAATATCAACTTTTTATACTTTGCCTTTAGTTATTTAGGGACAAAATTAGTAACAGTGAACTTAGTAATTCTATCAGAATCGGTGATTTTCATTCAAGTAGCATAAAAACCATTCTGATTTGTCAAAATTTCCATAGAGTCTTGATCAATCAATAGTGAAATGATATCGGACTAAATTCGTTGATCTGTTGAACTAACGGTTGTCGGATTATGATTGTATCGACCATTGTTGCGAATCGAGGATCTACTGGAATTCTGACGAACAAATGGTCGTCTCTTTTTCAATTCACGACTTGTAAAATATCAACTGTTATTTTTTTTTTGTTTTTTAAAAGAAGCCAGACAGGTTTTAAAAGAAACGTTTTTTTTGGTTAATAATTAAAATGTCGGGGATTTGAGATAAGAGTAGCTTTCGGATAGGTTGCTTTAAATCTTGTATTCAATTCAAGTTAGGTAGTTATCCGCAAATGAATATTTGGACTTATATGAATAATTGAACATTTTGGACTTATGAATAACACACAACTGTGCATTTATTCTAGAGTCAGATCCATACAGCGTCAGTGTTTATTTGGTCGAAGTGTACTAATTCATTGGCAGATCTGATTCTAGTTGTAATGTACGACAAGACTACTGACGGACGTGACAGGACGAGGGCCCAGTTTAGAGGTTTCGACATCAACGATGTGCGGCTGGATCACCCTCCCAAAAAAAAAAAAAAAAAAAAAAAACTAGCTAGCTAGCATAAGTTTTAGAAATAAGCCAGCAGTCTGTAACTACCTCTTAAGCGGAGCGAACACGGCTCAAATAAAAATGCTTAAAGACCCAAACTGTCTTTAATTTTAATTCTATTTCAATTTGTCATTGAATATTTGAAAACTGATTCCAACTTGAGTTTGGCAATGGTATTTTTTTGTTAATATTTTTAATTGTTTAACTAAATTCATTAGGTAATTTCAAATATATTTTTTTTTCCAAATGTTGCCCTTGAACTTTTTTTGTGAGTTTAAGTAAATTATCTTCTATAGCTAAAACTTCAGTTTTCGGAAAACTTAAATATCGAATAAATTCCAAGATTGAAAAACTTTTTTACTTTTTGAAGACATGAGGAAAATATTGAAATTGCGAAAAAACCAAGAAATTTTGAGTTATTGCAAAATTGTTTAAACATTTTTTCTCTTCAAACATTTTGCTTAAAATATGTAGGAGAAATAGGAATAAAATTTTAAATTGAGTTATCTTTAACTTTTTGCCATTTTCAGTTGAAACGAAGTATCAAAAACTATACGTTTGTCAATTTAAAAAATAACATGAAATTTATAAGATTTTTTGTGATTTTTTGTGGAAAAAAAGTCTGGAAAAAAAGTCGGGAATTTAAAAATGGGATTTGAGTGGTCACCCTGTCAAACATCTAGATCTCAGAAATTCATAAATAAAAAGCACAAAAAATAAACCTCAAAAATATTTGCAGCGATTGAATAAAACAAAAAAACCAAAATTCTACGACCTAAAATAAAAATTACATATCGAGGGTTATTTAAAAAAAAAAAATGTCCTATAAACATATGAAGAACAATAGTTTAAAGGACCATTTTAAAACAATTCTAGTCCTAAAAAAATCCCGTTTTCCAAATCTAGAACCTAAAATTTAAAAATAAATTGCATTTAAAAAAGCAATGTTGGAGCTCATTCATATGAAATTTCTAAAAAAATTACAAAAAAAATTAAGCTCTAAAACCCAAATACTCAAAAAATCTATAATTAGAATTTGACAATTTTAAAAATTAAAAAATTAAACATCCGAAAATAAAAAAAAAGAATTTCAGTGTCATTTTTTTTTTTTCTAATTATATTATTGTATAATGTTTCAAACAAAAAAAAAACAAAATTATTAACATGACTTTTTTAAAATCTGAGAATCTAGAAAATAAAACAAGAATTTCAAAGTATAATCATTATTATTTTTCTAAATTATGTTATCCTAAAAAGTTATATAAAAAATATTTTTTTTTAATCAAAAACAAAGAATTTTCAAAATTTAAACATTCAAATAAAAAAAACATATCAAGATGACTTTTATTAATCTCTTAAAATCAGAAAAAAATCACCCTAAAACTGACTAATCTACAATTTACAAACTAAGAAAAAAATCAAGCAGGATTCAAAAAGTTTACAGTTTTAAAATTTAAAATCTGGAAGCCAACAAAAATCTGGAATTTTGCAGTTTATGAATTGAAAAAGCGAATAAAAATTATGGAGTTCGTTTCGCGGTGCCTGTCCGTCGGGACGCATTTTTTTTCGCGTTCCGTTTTCGTCCATCGTCGTCGGTGTGTTTTTCTCGTTAGTCTTGTATTCGATACACATCACAGTCGGATTTCTTTTTTCTATGATTTGCAATTGTTTCACGGGAAGATTCTTTTTAAATTGCGTTAGCAAAATATAAATTATCATTCAATTCGACCATTCGTTTCCCGCGAATCAAGGCGACAAATATTGTTTCAACGCGATTGTTCAAGCCCTTCACATAACATCATAACTCATCAGTCATTAATTAGTCGCTCATCTTATAATAATTTAAAAGTATAAATAGTTTCAGGTCAACTCTACGTAAATATGTTACGCTGAGTTTAATATTTCACCTTTTAATCGCACATTATTTTGATCCTATCTTTCCACAGCCGGCTGTCTAAGATTGAATCATTTATGCTAAACTCAACACCAAATAACCGGGAATGGTCTCATCCGCATCATCCGATTGATTGCCTTGAGAATACATAATACATCACCCTATTCAACAAAATTCATTGATTATTAGGCCACATCATCATCCTCTATGATGAATCCTGGCCATTACCCTTACCCACTAACAAAATCCCAAGTAGAAGTAGTTTTCCGGCACACGCGGGGGTGTGGATATCGTATAGAACCCACCCTTGGTAGCAGCCTGTGCTAACTAACATTCCCGTCCCATCCCCTCGAGATCTACAAACTGACATGGCGGGCGCCGTTGGTGGCCAACGACTGTTTCCTATTCGCACCGGCTCTAGTTTTGACGATCGTGATGTTTTATCTTTTCAGCGCATTCATGCATGCTGTAGATAAGGGAAACATCATTTGATCGTTGAAGCGTGTGACCAGTTGTGCTGATGGGATATTACGGTCCTGTTCAGCAACGGAGAAGGACAACCATGGGTGGTCTCTCATGCTCATGCTCATGAAAAAGCGAATAAAAATTATGTTAGGGCGTATATTCTGATATTTTAAAATTCTGTTATTGTATATCTCGAAAAAATCAATCCTGATGTTCTAAAATTCTGAATTTATAATTTAATAATAATTTATAAAACTAGAATTTTAAAAGGAATCCAATTTTTTGTGAATTTAAAATCCAGAAATTTACATGCAAAAAAACAAAACTAAAAGCACAAAAATTTACAAAAAAAAAAAACAAAATCATATGCTTTGAAAAATATTTGCAACGTCCTAAATTTAATAATTCAAAAAAAGAATAAAAACAAAATTTTACATTTTTAGAGTTCAAAAAAATATTTAAAAAATAAAAAATCAAGGGCGAACACAAACATAAAAAAACGAAATTAAAAAAACATTGGTTTTTTGTAAAATATTTGAATTTGAAAATCCAGAAATTTACATGCAAAAAAAAAAACAAATAAAAATAAAAGCACAAAATCATTGCGGGTGACATAAACTTTGAAAAAAATTGCAATGGCCTTAATTTAATAATTTAAAAATAAAAAAAAATCAAAATTTGACATTTTTAGAGTTTAAAATTCAAAAAAAAATATTTAAAAATTTAAAAAAAATCAAGGGTTTTATTGCACAATTCTCACTAACTTGGACTTCGCACTAAATTATTGCTATCGATCGCACTATTGCGACTTGTCAAACTGGCATGGGAAATTTTAATTTTCTCAAAAAAATGATCCAAGCGAGCCGATGTTGCTCACCTGTCAATCGCAATTTTAAAGTGCGAATGTCCAGTTTGGTGGGAAATGCGACTGGAAATGAAAATAAACAACTGCTGGTTGCCTAGTTTTTAGAATTCATGTTGTCAAAAGTGCGAGAGAAAAGTGCGGGCCAAATCCAAGTTACAGTGCAAGGATCAATACTCAAACAAAACAAAATTTAAGCAAACATTGATTTTTTTTGGTTAAAGTATTTGGTTTTTTAAATAGATTTTTTGAGGATTTTTTCTGACGGTTAAAAATATAGACAAATCTGGATCTTTTGCAACCGGAAGCATCCAAATTGGTCAATTCTACCGAAAATTATGAGATTTTAAAGAAAAAAATAGGGGTCAAATGACTACCCGAGTGTTACGATCGTCGACCAAATTATTGGGATCGACGATCCGAAAAGATCGAAATCAAACAATCCTTCGAAATACTCACTCCTTCCATTCCCAGTCAATCCGGTGCTCGTACTGGGCGTATCCAAGCCCATCGAGCTACCTCCAGCAACACCACTCGAACTCCTCCCAGCATTACACAACCCACTGGGACCTGCCCCGTTGTTACAACCACCACCCCCACTGGGAAAGCTCCGACTCGTCGACGGCAAGCTGCTCAACGCCTCCATCAGTCGACGTTTCTTCGCGGCCGAGTGCTGCTGCTCGCTATCGTTCCCAGCGTCATCGTCGTCGTCGTCATCGTCCGAACTGGACTCCTCAACCCGCGTGCTCGTGTTCGAATTTGACGAAGGCGTGGCGGCGCCCTTGGTTTTCCGCCGGAACGTCCGGTAGACGGCCAGGTTGAGGTTGGTGGTTTGCAGGCGTCGCTTCTTCGTTGATTGCTTGTTGGGCACCTCGGAATCGCTCGTTTGCTCGTGGGACACCGCCGGACGTTTGTTGTACTTGCTGGTGCTGAGTCGGCGGTTCCGCTTGCCGATGCCTTTCCGGGTGGTGCGTAGGGCACCCAGTCCGGGGCGTTTCGGTTGGTTTCGGAGAGCGCCGTACTTGGCTTTTGTGATGGTGCGACGGTTCGTGGTTCGGGCGTTGGCATTTTTCAGCGCTAGACGCTTCAGTCGGTTCCGCTTTGTGGCAATCAGGTACGCGATCCGGTTGCGATACTTGGTCCGTTGAGCCACGTCGCCACGGCGGTTCGCTTGTTGACCCCGCATCGGGATGTAGTTCTGCACTGCGTCCGTGTCCGAGGTTTGTGTGGTATCCGGGCGGGAGGACTCGTTCTCGTCCGAGCTGTGCTCCGAACTCTGGTCCGAAGTCTCGCTGTTCCAGCCTTCAATCTCCTGCTGAACCAGATAATCGAAGAACGCCATCATGCGAGGATCTTCGCTGGTAGATTGGTGGCTGTAGTCGTGGGTCATGTTCAGCGAAATGTACTCCTCGTTGGTGAACACTTCGCGGGGATTCTCCGGACCCGTTGCCTCCTCCGTCAAACTTCCACGCCACGAGTCCAGCTCGAACGGAGTCCACAACTTTACAATCTTCTCCACACCCGACGAAGCAATCAGACACTTTTGCGGATTGTACCGCACCTGGTTCACGATCGACCGATGCCCATACAGAACCATCTGATTCCTGTCAACCCACTGATCCGTATCCGTAACATCAGCATCCGTTACGCGCCACACATAAAGGTTAAAATCATCCGACCCCGACAGCACGTACTGATCATTCTCCCCGGCAAAGCAACAACTCTTCATCGTACAAGAATTGTAATAATCCGGATGATAAAACTGACAAATCGGATCCGGCGACGCCGTCCCGTACAAAATCGGCGGCAACCGACGTCTCAACGCCAGCACCTGCGTCCCCGCCCCATTAAACCGCACACTCATGCAACTCTGCGCCGCATTGTCCCCGCCGTACCGCACCGTCGGCATCTTGGGCGATCGCAAGTCCCACAACGCCGCCCCTTCCTTCGCATTCGCCGTCACAATGAACCCGGCGTCGTACGGATGATGCATCACGGCATGGTACGGCGACCGGTACCGCGACACGCACATCACGTCCGAACTGTCCCGCACGTCAAAGATCAGCACCTTCCCGTCCTCGCCGGCCGTCGCAAAGATCGCGTCGTTCGACGGATCGATCGACAGCCCGTAGACGGGTTTGCTGTGCAGGAACACGTCCACCGCTTCGCGACTGGAGAAGAGAAACGAAATCAACATAACCTCAAACAAAAATGTAAACTCGCCAAAAACTCACGTTTCAACGTCGTGCACGATCACCACGTCGTCGTTTCCGCCGGAAAAGATGCGTGTATTCTTCGAGTCCATCCCGAGGCAGAAGATGTTGCTCAGGTGCTGCTTCTGCATCGCCACCGGCGATTCCTTCTCCATGATGGACTTGTCCACGTTCCACAGGAGCACGCGTCGGTCGTCACCGCCTGGAAAAAAGTATTTTTTTTTAAGTCAAGTCAAAATCAAGATAATTACATGCTTTTGAGGCTTTGAAAAAAAAAATTAAGAGATCAACAAAAAAAGGCAAATGGGTTAAATCCCATAAATTTTAAACTTGGTTGTTGTTTTAACACTCCTTGCTCGAACTCAACCAATTTCAACGAATCATCACTGCAGTAAACTACACGCAGTATGTCTGGCCGCTTCAATGTTTGTGCCGTTTCAATGCATTGTAATGTTAATAAATGACATGAAGACGTGCAACTTATATTGCCATACGTTTTTAAAGCTGATTTTAGAAAAAAAAATAATCATGAATTCATCAACAGTCCAGACTCCATTATCCGATGTTTTGTATGTGACTTAAGATAATCAAACAAATTGGTTTTCTTTTTTTTTGTTTTTATCATCAAGTTTAAGATCTGCAACCCCATTTTAGTCAAATTTGAATAGATCATTGCCTATTAAATAAAATAAGCATTTTTAATTTTTTCATAACGGCCATTTTGGCCGCCATCTTGGATTTAAAAATTTAAAAGAACTTTAGCGTAGTTTAGGGATTTTTTTTCAATGCCTTCGGTTGATGGAGTCTGAACTGTTAACAGCAGCGCGAGTTTGTTTGTTTGTTTGCGGTAGTGTAATGGCTCCTTGATGGTCGCTTCGTAATGACGATCATGACAGACGCTGTGTGAGCATTGAAATATTGAATGAAAGTGAATTTCCTCATACAAAATCGTGCGGAAAATGTACTTGACTGGCTGCTCGAGTTTTCGTTCAAATTGGGCTGCCAACCTGCCAAAAAGTGCGAGTTTGTTACTGCAAAAAAAATTGAATTGTTTTCCGAAAATGTTTGAACCTATTTAATAAAAAAACGTCGAAAAAATGTTCATAAAGAGTGTATTCTACATACATTCTAATCTAATCTAATCTAATCGAACACAAGCGCAGCCAGTCCGAAGAAAGCATCCTGGAAGAACTTGCGGTTAGATTACGCCTCAAGTCCTTTCTTGTCAATATTAATAATTGCAGTACATCCGAGTTACCCCAAAAATGTACAGCAAAAATTAAAGCGGCCAGGCCTACTGCGTTGCATTAACCGCAGAGACAGATTCGGTGAACGGATCACATTTCACAGAATCAACAGGGGAGGAAGGATGCGTGGACATACCATAAAGAGTGTATTCTACATACATTCAAATTAAAAAAAAAAACAAAATTTATATCCAAATGATTTTTTAACGTCTGCTTAACGGATATGAATATTTATTTTGTTTTGAGTTTTGAGTTAAGCTTATTTATTGTTTATTTTTTACTAGACACATTCAATTTTTTATCTAGTGATTAATTTTTCAAACTTTTCCCAAAGATATAGGCATTGGATGTAACAAAAATGATTATTGGGGTTTGTTCCGGTGGGGTACTGTGCCAAAATTCCCAACATATGAGCTTGATTTGACGTAACAGAAGCTGGAAAGACGTTTTTTTTTCTAAATTTAAGAAAAAAAAAATGTAAAGGAAATTCGAAGTTTCAGAAATTTAAAAACCCAAACCAATTTTTTGATAGATTTTTTTTGCTTTTTTTTTAATCTAAACAAATAAAAACCAGGATTCAAAAATATAAAAAATCTTAAATTTATAAATATAAAATTTAAAAATCTGAAATTTAAAACTCCAAAAATCAAGGAATTCAAAAATTTCAAAATTCAAGAATTTAAAAGCCAAAATTTGAAAATTCAGCAAATTGAAAATTAAAAAAAAAACAAGAGAACAAAAAAATAATTTCTTAAATATTTAAATTGGTAAATTCTTAAATTCTTAAATTCTTAAATTCTTAAATTCTTAAATTCTTAAATTCTTAAATTCTTAAATTCTTAAATTCTTAAATTCTTAAATTCTTAAATTCTTAAATTCTTAAATTCTTAAATTCTTAAATTCTTAAATTCTTAAATTCTTAAATTCTTAAATTCTTAAATTCTTAAATTCTTAAATTCTTAAATTCTTAAATTCTTAAATTCTTAAATTCTTAAATTCTTAAATTCTTCTTAAATTCTTAAATTCTTATATTCTTAAATTCTTAAATTCTTAAATTCTTAAATTCTTAAATTCTTAAATTCTTAAATTCTTAAATTCTTAAATTCTTAAATTCTTAAATTCTTAAATTCTTAAATTCTTAAATTCTTAAATTCTTAAATTCTTCTTAAATTCTTAAATTCTTAAATTCTTAAATTCTTAAATTCTTAAATTCTTAAATTCTTAAATTCTTAAATTCTTAAATTCTTAAATTCTTAAATTCTTAAATTCTTAAATTCTTAAATTCTTAAATTCTTAAATTCTTAAATTCTTAAATTCTTAAATTCTTAAATTCTTAAATTCTTCTTAAATTCTTAAATTCTTATATTCTTAAATTCTTAAATTCTTAAATTCTTCTTAAATTCTTAAATTCTTAAATTCTTAAATTCTTAAATTCTTAAATTCTTAAATTCTTAAATTCTTAAATTCTTAAATTCTTAAATTCTTAAATTCTTAAATTCTTAAATTCTTAAATTCTTCAATTCTAAAATTCTAAAATTCTTAAATTCTTAAATTCTTAAATTCTTAAATTCTTAAATTCTTAAATTCTTAAATTCTTAAATTCTTAAATTCTTAAATTCTTAAATTCTTAAATTCTTAAATTCTTAAATTCTTAAATTCTTAAATTCTTAAATTCTTAAATTCTTAAATTCTTAAATTCTTAAATTCTTAAATTCTTAAATTCTTAAATTCTTAAATTCTTAAATTCTTAAATTCTTATATTCTTAAATTCTTAAATTCTTAAATTCTTAAATTCTTAAATTCTAAATTCTTAAATTCTTAAATTCTTAAATTCTTAAATTCTTAAATTCTTAAATTCTTAAATTCTTAAATTCTTAAATTCTTAAATTCTTAATTCTTAAATTCTTAAATTCTTAAATTCTAAATTTTAAATTCTTAAATTCTTAAATTCTTAAATTCTTAAATTCTTAAATTCTAAATTCTTAAATTCTTAAATTCTTAAATTCTTAAATTCTTAAATTCTTAAATTCTAAATTCTTAAATTTTAAATTCTTAAATTCTTAAATTCTTAAATTCTTAAATTCTTAAATTCTTAAATTCTTAAATTCTTAAATTCTTAAATTCTTAAATTCTTAAATTCTTAAATTCTTAAATTCTTAAATTCTTAAATTCTTAAATTTTATATTCTTAAATTCTAAATTCTTAAATTCTTCTTAAATTCTTAAATTCTTAATTCTTAAATTCTTAAATTCTTAAATTCTTAAATTCTTAAATTCTTAAATTCTTAAATTCTTAAATTCTTAATTCTAAATTCTTAAATTCTTAAATTCTTAAATTCTTAAATTCTTAAATTCTAAATTCTTAAATTCTTAATTCTTAAATTCTTAAATTCTTAAATTCTAAATTCTTAAATTCTTAAATTCTTAAATTCTTAAATTCTTAAATTCTTAAATTCTTAAATTCTAAATTCTTAAATTTTAAATTCTTAAATTCTTAAATTCTTAAATTCTTCTTAAATTCTTAAATTCTTATATTCTTAAATTCTTAAATTCTTAAATTCTAAAATTCTTAAATTCTTAAATTCTAAATTCTTAAATTCTTAAATTTAAATTCTTAAATTCTTAAATTCTTAAATTCTTAAATTCTTAAATTCTTAAATTCTTAAATTCTTAAATTCTTAAATTCTTCTTAAATTCTTAAATTCTTAAATTTAAATTCTTAAATTCTTAAATTCTTAAATTCTTAAATTTAAATTCTAAATTCTTAAATTCTTAAATTCTTAAATTTAAATTCTTAAATTCTTAAATTCTAAATTCTTAAATTCTTAAATTCTTAAATTTTAAATTTAAATTCTTAAATTCTTAAATTCTTAAATTCTTAAATTCTTAAATTCTTAAATTTAAATTCTTAAATTCTTAAATTCTTAAATTCTTAAATTCTTAAATTTAAATCTAAATTTAAATTCTTCTTAAATTCTTAAATTCTTATATTCTTAAATTCTTAAATTCTTAAATTCTTAAATTCTTAAATTCTTAAATTTAAATTTAAATTCTTAAATTCTTAAATTCTAAATTCTTAAATTCTTAAATTTTAAATTCTTAAATTCTAATTCTTAAATTTTAAATTTTAAATTCTTAAATTCTTAAATTCTTAAATTTAAATTCTTAAATTCTTAAATTTTAAATTCTTAAATTCTTAAATTCTTAAATTCTTAAATTCTTAAATTCTTAAATTCTAAATTCTTAAATTCTTAAATTCTTAAATTCTTAAATTTAAATTCTTAAATTCTTAAATTCTTAAATTCTTAAATTCTTAAATTCTTAAATTTTAAATTTAAATTTAAATTCTTAAATTCTTAAATTCTTAAATTCTTAAATTCTTAAATTCTTAAATTCTTAAATTCTTAAATTCTTAAATTCTTAAATTCTTAAATTCTTAAATTCTTAAATTTTAAATTCTTAAATTCTTAAATTCTTAAATTCTTAAATTCTTAAATTCTTAAATCTTAAATTCTTAAATTCTTAAATTCTTAAATTCTTAAATTCTTATTCTTAAATTCTTAAATTCTTAAATTCTTAAATTCTTAAATTCTTAAATTAAATTTAAATTCTTAAATTCTTAAATTTAAATTTTAAATTCTTATTTAAATTCTTAAATTCTTAAATTCTTAATTTTAAATTCTTAAATTCTTAAATTCTTAAATTATTAAATTCTTAAATTCTTAATTCTTAAATTCTTAAATTCTTAAATTCTTAAATTTAAATTCTTAAATTCTTAAATTCTTAAATTCTTAAATTCTTAAATCTTAAATTCTTAAATTCTTAAATTCTTAAATTTAAATTCTTAAATTCTTAAATTTAAATTCTTAAATTCTTAAATTCTTAAATTCTTAAATTCTTTCTTAAATTCTTAAATTCTTAAATTCTAAATTCTTAAATTCTTAAATTCTTAAATTTAAATTCTTAAATTCTTAAATTCTTAAATTCTTAAATTCTTAAATTTAAATTCTTAAATTCTTAAATTCTTAAATTCTTAAATTCTTAAATTCTTAAATTCTTAAATTCTTAAATTCTTAAATTCTTAAATTTTAAATTCTTAAATTCAAATTCTTAAATTCTTAAATTCTTAAATTCTTAAATTCTTAAATTCTTATATTCTTAAATTCTTAAATTCTTAAATTCTTCTTAAATTCTTAAATTCTTAAATTTTAAATTTTTAAATTTAAATTTAAATTTAAATTTAAATTCTTAAATTCTTAAATTCTTAAATTTTAAATTCTTAAATTCTTAAATTTAAATTCTTAAATTCTTAAATTCTTAAATTCTTAAATTTAAATTTTAAATTCTTAAATTCTTAAATTCTTAAATTTAAATTCTTAAATTTAAATTCTTAAATTTAAATTCTTAAATTCTTAAATTTAAATTCTTAAATTCTTAAATTTAAATTCTTAAATTCTTAAATTCTTAAATTTTAAATTCTTAAATTCTTAAATTCTTAAATTCTTAAATTCTTAAATTCTTAAATTCTTAAATTCTTAAATTCTTAAATTCTTAAATTCTTCTTAAATTCTTAAATTCTTATATTCTTAAATTCTTAAATTCTTAAATTTAAATTCTTAAATTCTTAAATTCTTAAATTCTTAAATTCTTAAATTCTTAAATTCTTAAATTCTTAAATTCTTCTTAAATTCTTAAATTCTTCTTAAATTCTTAAATTCTTAAATTCTTAAATTCTTAAATTCTTAAATTCTTAAATTTTAAATTCTTAAATTCTTAAATTCTTAATTTAAATTCTTAAATTCTTAATTCTTAAATTCTTAAATTCTTAATTCTTAAATTCTTAAATTCTTAAATTCTTAAATTCTTAAATTCTTAAATTCTTAAATTCTTAAATTCTTAAATTCTTAAATTCTTAAATTCTTAAATTCTAAATTCTTAAATTCTTAAATTCTTAAATTCTTAAATTCTTAAATTCTTAAATTCTTAAATTCTTAAATTCTTAAATTCTTAAATTCTTAAATTCTTAAATTCTTAAATTCTTAAATTCTTAAATTCTTAAATTCTTAAATTCTTAAGTTCTTAAGTTCTTAAATTCTTAAATTCTTAAATTCTTAAGTTCTAAAAAGAACTGCAGAATTCTTAAATTTTGGACCTTTAAAAAAATGAAAACTGTGGAATTCTTAAATTCTCCAATTATTGTCAATATCCTCACTATCACCCACCCATTACAGAAAGTCTTATATCTTTAAAGCATGTTTGCAGTCATATTTTAGATTGGATAAATTTTGAGAAGAAAATTATACAAATTTCGTGTTTCGGTTTTTCTGAGTGACTCTTTGGCGAGTATCATCGAGTACGAACGGTATTGACATTTGCATGTTTTTTTTTTAATTTGTTCAAATTTTATTTAGTTTTTATGTCGAAATATCTACATGTTTTAATTTCGAATCTGGATTTTTTTGGAAAGTTATTGTTATGGCTTTTCTCTCTGGTTTACTTCATTCTAGCAAACATAAATGTGTAAATACAATTTGGCGCGGATTTTTTTCGACTTCCCCGTAACAACCCTGCGTTTGTGATGTTTCAAAGCAGTTTATTGCATTGGGACACTGCAAATGTTAATAATGACAAGAGGATGCTAGGCGTAAATCAACCTAAGGCATTTTCCAGGATGTCCTCAAAAGACTGGCTGCGATAGGATTAGATTAGATTATTCGAAGTGTTTTTTTTTGTCAATGCCTTCGGTAAAGGAGTCTGGACTGTGTATACAGCAGTTTGGTTCAAATTCAACTATTCACCTTCCATTGCAGGTCTCAATTTTATGAGTATAGTGAGCCCTGGGTGCTGAATAGTGGTTCGCAAAACGGCCTCAATTTTGAACTGTCAAAGTGGAACTGAGCCTAAATCAAAAATAAATAGTTTCCTGTTACCTCGGACTTTGCAAAATAACTCGGATGGACAAAAAATCTAGTTATTAAAAAAAATCAGTTATCATACGATTTTGTATTGGGCGAAATTAACTTTGTCAGATATTACAATTTTTGAGCATGTTAGCCATTTTTGCGAATCATATCAACATCAGGGACGTATGGGCCAACTTCTTGCAATTAACACAGTACGTACAACATTGAAGTTTTGAGTTATATGAAGCTTTGGATAGGCCAGGGCTTATGGCCATTCGACATTTTAGGTGGTTGGTGTCGTCCTCCTTCACTACCTTCTTCCGAAATTTCGATCACCTTGACCATGACTGCATTCAAATGATTGCTGTCACCACGCAGCACTGCACTAATGAGAAAGAGAGAAAGAGAAACAGCATGCGGCTTTGGGCCCGGCGGTTGCTCGAGTATTGAGCTCGGCTTTTGTTCGTTTCAACTTCGCTTCGTAATGACGATCGCGACAGGCGCTTTGTGTGAGCATTAAAATATTGAATGAAAGTGAATTTCCTCATACAAAATAGTATGGAAAATGTACTTAGTATTGGCTGCTTGAGTTTTCGTTCAATTTTGAACTACCAACCTGCCAAAAAGTGCGAGTTTGTTTGTCATAGTCTAATATCTCCTTAAGCCTAGCGCCTCCATGAATTCAGAAAGGGAAATCCAATGGAGTCGCGTGGTTTTTTTTTAGAATTAGAGTTTGAGTTATTCATTTATGACGATAAAAAAAAATCCAAAATACATTATAAGGCATACATTTTCTCAATAGATTTCACTCCAAATGCCATCGACTCTAAATTTTCTAGATTCTTCGCCGATTTTTCAATTCCTTTTGCTCTTTTCTGCAACAACTCTTCCCTTCCTTTCAATTTCTTCACGACCTGCTGTAGAATCATCATCAGCAGTCCTTTCCTGCCCCATCCCGGTTGACCCCTGGCTAGTAGTGCTCAGCAAGTGCCCTGTTGAGATTTCACCACAAGCTCACAATCAACACCAGCAAAAAAAGAGCCATTTTCGTTAGACTTTTCATTCTACACACTCCTCTACCAAATATCAAGAGCTCTCTTCGCTGTGCATGTTTTTGTCGATTGACCACCCGTGTCAAACCCCCAAATTTACACACTGCTGGCCCGTATCTGCTGGCTGTGTGTTGTGTTGTGTGCACACATTCTCATCGAATACAAATCGAAACATGAAAATTCGTTCACCTTCAACCAGCGAAGCAAACACAAGAAAAAAAAATGTAAACGTAAACATAATTGATTCAGGTTTTGGGACCTCGTCCCGACATCCGGACGTGAACTCACCGGACACGAGCAGCTCGCCCTCGGCGCTGAACTCGATGGCGTTGACGCAGCCATAGTGCGACACCAGGTCCTTCTTGTACAGGTTCCGGGCGATCCGGAGCCGCTCGTGGAACAGATTGTCCCGGAAGTTGCGCACGTTGTCGCCGGCCTGGCGCGCCCCCAGGTGCCGGACCACGTTCACCCGCCACGGCCGCCCCAGGTCCATGGTGCTGGTTGCTCCCCTTCCCTTCTTCTTTTTGTTATTTTTGGGGACTTGTTTTGCCTGCGATTTTCCTTGCTACGTAGTATGGAAATTTGTGGTTCTTCAAACTCTGATGACTGTAATTGATTACTTTGATAGTTTCTGAACCTTTTGAAGTCTCTTTTAGCCAAATATATTCAATAATTTCACCCTTTAGACGAAAGTACTGAACTCAACTTCACCAATGTCGACTTGACATGTCCTCCTCTGAAGTTGCTCACCCTTTCCTACTGTCCTCTCTCTTCTTTCACCAATCGTTTCGTTCGTCACTGCTTCTCCAACACCCTAAACTTCAAACTTTATTTTCCTCAAACCAAACTCCCAAAAGTTCTGACAGTCAGTTCTGTGACCCTTGGCTCAGCCCTCTTCGATTATCCCTCCCAGCTAGAACGATGATCCCTTTCCCCTCACTTTGATCTAGCAGTGTCAGACTTTTCACAGCATCCGCCTACTACGTTCAGCGAGGTCTACGTGGTTCTCTTCACCTCTCCGTACACCTAGCTTCTCGTGAACCGTCTAGTAGTCACTGACTCCTTCAAGAACTTCGAAATCAACTTTTTTTCAAAAAATCCCACTTTTCTCCACTTCGGCTACATTTTTCCACTTGCACAAGCTCACACACCAGAACAAAACTTTTTCCTCTACCTTTCAAGACTCGTTCCGACTCTCTTCTTCTGGGGGTCTCTGTTGTGGTGTCTGGTTTTTGAATGAAATGGAACCCGAACCGACTGGTGCTGGCGTACTACGACGACGACGGCGGCTGCTAGTAGAGAGTAAAATAAAAAATACCCTCAAAGAAGCAAACAACCACAAGCAACGCAGCAAGCACTGAACTGCAAAATGTGTGTGTTTTTTTGGGTGGAGGGTGTCTGAAAGTATTTATGAAGGGGAAGAATGAAGGAAGGAGGGCGGGGGTTAATATCGGAATACATGCAAAGTAACGAGACACAAATTGACGAAATTTAATTTGATTTTTTACACCTCTACGCAGAGTTTTCCCTCAAAGTTTGTTCTTTTATGGAATCATAATTTTTACGAATAATGCTATCTTTTTTTCACTAGAAAATAACTTATAAAGATCGCGTTTGACCTTGAGTAAACAAAACAAGAGCACGCAATGTAAACAATAACAAACACGTTTTGTTTGGCTGACCTGTCTATGCCCTATACAAAAATTTGGTTAAAATAGGTTGCCGGAGTCCGGAGTTAAAATTAAAATTGTTTACAGTTGTCGGGGCATTTACATGTGACAAAACGTCCTCTGACTAAATTCCCTTTGGCCAGTTGTCGCACTTGCAGAGTGTGACAAGAAAAAGCACGATTGCAACTTCTTTCTTATGAAGAGTAACGAAAGGTGAGGCATCGAAAGCTGTACTGTTTTGTTTGTTTGCAGAAACGTCAGCCTGCATTCATTTTGCTTTGTTTGAGAGTTTGCCGCAAACAAGTTTGCGAGTATGGCAAGCTGTCAAACACTCAAAAGTGCGAGTTTGTCATAGTCTAATACCTCCTTCACGTGTTTCTCAATCAAAATAAGCTGGAATAGGAAAAAACTACATTTTCGGATTCTTTTGGTAATTTTACTCTAAAATGAGCTTAAATTGGTTTCCAGGTTATAAGTTTTAAGTGTTACTGCATAAGCAACCAAAAATATCTTCAGATTTATATGCATTTTCAGAAGAACATTTGTTTTGGTTTGGTGGCAATAAAGATTGATATTTTTATGAAAAATATCAATTCCAAATGAATTTTTATCAAATTTGGATTTTTTTTTCTGCAAAAACCTCAAATTTATATAAAGTTTATAAAAAAATAATAAACAACCATACGTTTAAATCCAAAATTTGACTTGGATTTGACTCGATTTCTCTGAATAAATTCACTAAAACATTTTTTGTCACAAAACATAAAAATATCTCATTTCAAAAAACGCCATAATTAAAATCGTGATTAAGGTGTTTTCTGATAAGTTTTTTTTAAAGTTCTGAGCATAAAATTGCTGTAGATCAGAAAATTAGTGCTCAACTTTATTGAATTTCGAGGCTTGACACACGGAAGGAAAATATTATAAATCGAAATAACCCATGGAAGATTTATACGTAAAAAGTTACGTTTCACCTTCCTGAATAAGAAATGCTTGATTCAAAAAATCTGTCGGTAAAAATTGCGTTTTTCACAAAAAAAAATCATACTAATGAAAACACCTGGTAATTATTAAAAATAAAAAAAAATAAGAAATATCTTGTTCAAGTTTATACTTATCAAAAGAAAAACAAATGCAAAAAAATGAAATACGACATTATAATAAGGCTTAATCGAGAAATTAAAAGTGAGAGTGTGTGCAACATGGAGTTAAACTTTCTATGAAGTTGCTGTGAACAACGTTGCCAGATTATTTTATGGGAAATCTGTATTTTCTTAAAAATAAATCTGTATTTTATCTGTATCACGTCAAATTCCTAGCCATAGAAGATTTTTTAGACTTTTTACAACATATTTAAGGGTTTTAATCATATTGAAGCATAATAAATTATTGAAATTTTCAAATTAAATCATTTTAAAAAAATCTGTATATACAGATTTTTCTGATTTTTGGGATCAAAAAATCTGTATAATACAGATTTATCTGTATATCTGGCATGGCTGGCTGTGAAGGTTACCATGGCACTTTGAAAAGTTTAACTCCATGTTGCACGCACACACTCTCACTTTTAATTTCTCGATAAGGCTTTCTGGTAAGAAATTTACTAACACATTAAAAATATGTTCACATGGCAGCTGGACGTTTGTTTGCATCAGATTTCCTATCTCTTTCTAGCAAAAGTTTTTTGTCAGGCGACTTCTAGCTGGTTTTTTGACCGACCGCTCGATATGTCTGCCAACATACTTCGCAGGGCTGTGACAGCTCGAACTCGATCTTTGTTTGCATCAGGACACTGTTTCGAGAAGTTTGTCATTTTTGGGTTAAATTATTTTTTTCCACTATGCCTAGAAATCCTTATTACAAATTATTAAAATTCACATGACCTACCCTGCGCCTCCTCCCACTGATAGAATATTTTGAATTAAACATATTTTTAATCAGGAAGGAAGGAAACACAACTTTTTACATACAAATCTCCTATGAGTCAAAGAAAAAAATACTGTTTTTTTTGAGCCTATTAGATCTGAAAATTATAAATAAAAAAAATAATTCCCAAAAAAAAATTTCCTTTCAAATCACAAATATGTCGACCAGTGTAACATTTCAACACAATCAAACCCCTACTGGTTTGATTATGGTGTGCAGATGGCGATGGCGAGAGATAAGTATGTATTAATAAATATTGATACATTTGTTGGTAGGATATTATTAATGTTAGATTTAATATGAACTATTTCGAGACATAAAATTACGGTTCATTCCGAGGTTCATTCCAAACCAAAATAAATGAATCATGTTACATTACAAATTTTGTACCCAATAGCAATTTTTTAGCGAGTCACTTCCTTCCACAATATCAACATAAATTCTCGCTTACTTTTTCAAAAGGTCCTATGTACATAGGAAACCCATGGCGCTTTGTTTGTTTTGAAAAAGTTCTCTCATATTGATAAAGTTGACAGATACGTCAGGCCAAAAATTGTACACAAGGCGGTTTTGGATATGTAGGTATGTGCTGGACACGAGGCTGGACAATAGATTGTATTACTGCTGATATTTATTTGTTGACTTTCAAATAATAATAATTGAAGCGTGCTTTTTTCAACATTCACTTTTAACATGCATTTTTAGCAGCTAGAACGTAAATATCACCAATCATCGTACCTCTCATAATAATAAACCTTTGAAGACATTCAAATACCTGCAAGGAAAACTGAAAATCTGAGATCAACACAGTGTTCTTTTAATGTTTCAAGAGTGATTTATTTTTATTCTGTGATGTGCGTCATCATTTAGTAACGCATGAAACACCCACCTCTTTAGACCTGGTAGAATAAATTAAATGTTATATTTATTTGTATATTTTTATGATCTTTTTCATTTAAATTTGCAATGTTTTTAAAATTATTGGGAAAAAAATCAAACAGAATGTTCCATACAAAATATTGAAAATATCTTGCACAAATCAAAATTGAAGTCCAAAGAAATACACGGTTGTATTAGTGTACAAATGTAATCAGATTTATTATATTTAGAATACGAACTGAAAGGGCAACAAAATTGCATGCAGGTTTACTTTGTAAAACCATTTAATGTTAAAATATCAATATGAAAACGATTCAAAACAAAAATCATCTTGCATTTACGTCCAAAATGAACATCAATTTAAATATTAGCAACCAAAACAAACTAGCACACTCACAGCAACATCCGCACACACCCTCATCCCAGCTGGCGTTGGCATCTTGCACGCACACGGCGAAGCCGATCAGCTGTTCGCGCGCGCGATCTCACGCACACACTTTCTCAGGTGGGGATTTGTTGTGATACAACGGGCTGTCATCTCTAGGGTGGAAGATGTCGCGCGACACAAGTTGGTGTTGCGTTGCGGCACGGCATGCTTTGTCACACGAGGGATGTTTCTTTCGAAGAGGAATTGAAATTAGATTGTTTCGATTCATTCAAAACGTGTTTATTGTCGTGAATATTTCAATGAATGAAGACATTTGTGTAAACTATAAACTCTCTACAAACGGGTGCATTTTATTTTGCAATTAATTCATACGTTGTCTAAAGGCAAACACAACACAAACTAACTAATAACATAACAAAGGGTAGAAATCAAAATTTTAGAAACTCAAACCTATCTGATAGGAAATTTAGGGTTTTGTACTTGACCGTTTACACATAGTTTTTGTTCTTGTTCTGACAAATATAAGCTCTAACACTAAATGCAATTACAATTTAACGTATCAACTAACAACCTAACTATAATAATGAAAGTCAGACTTTTTTCAACTCGCTAGGCTACGATCATGATTCAGGTTGAGTTGAAAGATTTGTTCTATGACCCAAACTCAGAGCAACACAAACACGCCCACATTCATTCGTTCCAATGCAACTTTTTGGTGCTGGTGGTAGTGTGGTGTAGTAGGTTCCTGGTCTCCTTACATTCCGGATGGTCACCACGATCAGCACGGATAGTACTGCTGAAACAGGTTCGTAAAGTTGACCATCGTAAAGGAAAGTATCGAGCCGCAAAGGGAGCCAATCTGCGTGACCGCTCCGACCCAGACGAGCGATTTGCCACCCTGGGAGCGGAACACCGTCGTGATGGAGAGCCGCACGTAGCTGACCAGACCGATTAGGATGGTCCAGGAGATGATCTGCGAGGGAGGAGAGTGGGAAGTATAATTGAAAGATGATTTTAAAGCGTTAAAAAAAAGTTAAAAAAAAGCCAAGATTTCAATATTTTAATGAAAAAAGTGTTTAAAAATGCATTACATAGCAGTCCAGTTGTTTAGCAATCATTTGTTTTAAAAATATACAAATATTGAGTTTTTTTTCTGCGAGAATTTAATTGCAACGGCCTTACTTCAATTAAAAAAAAGATTACCGTTATCTGGGGCGAATCGGGACAGCTGTTTTAGCAATGATGCAGCCTAAAATTTTGATAAATTTGAGTGATTTCGGTTACACCAGAGACAGAGCATAGAAATGTGTACATCCTTTTGAAGTTTTTAGATGCTCTCTGTAGTCCCGATTCGCCCCAGATGACGGTACATCTTGCTTTACAAACACGGAAACTGTCAAAACTAAAAACAGAGTGCCTCTTCAGTGGAATACCAGCTTAATAGGCATCCCAAAATTGGTCGATTTCGAGTTTTAAAAATCCCATAGAACCCAATATATGACTAAAAACCTCTTTTTGACAATTTTGCTAAATTCTTAGGGCAGATTAAAATATCGTTGATATTTTTTCAGCGTTTGGAGTGCAAAAATTCCCCTTTCGAATGCTTGAGTTTCTTTTTCGAATTTTCCTTAAGTTTGGCCTGGGGGGTAACGTGATTTTCGAATGATCCCACTTTGTTTACATCGAAAAAGTAAGAGGTGGTTCAAGCAAAAGCGTAACTTTTTTTTTTGCTCTTAAATAATTTGTTTTGAAACCTGTTGCGGGTTTTTCTTTTCAAGATTTTAATTAAGTACAGTTGACTCTCTCGTTCTCGATATTGAAGGGACTGTCGAGAGCAGGAGTTATCAGATTATAGAACGGAAAATCAAAGCAATCTATTTGAAGGGACTGAAAAATTTATTGACAGCTGGAGCAATATTATATCGAGAAGATCGACAGCCAGAGAGTCCACTGTATGAAGTGTTTCGGCCGAGGTTTCGCCAGTTTCTGCACATTACACCAATTTCGGTCGGATAAAAAAGGTCTCTTCCGGGAGACGACCTCCAGATGGGCACTGACAAGGGAATTAACTAGCAGGAATCACATGCATTGCAAAATTCACATTCCTTACAATAAATCAACAAACCAAAATTGCTTTTAACAATAATTTCTCTAATGATCAATTACAATACTTTCTACTTTCTGGCGAACGTTGAAATGGTTCCGCTTTGACAGCTCAAAAACGGTTCCACTTTTGAGCCCCTCTATTCACCCCCCAGAGTTTGGCTTGCCAATATTCCTGGAAAGTTAGATTTATAAAGCACCGTCACGTCATCGTGAACCACCCTGATTTTCATTCAAACTCGTCAACCAACGTGTCAAAACTTCATATTTTTTTGTGAATCCATTGCCACTTCATTCATCGATCTGAACACAGCGCTACTAACTTTGACTTCAAGAAACCGCTTTCATTTTCACTCTGATTTCGTCATTCTCAGGAAGGACTTTTGGAAGCACTCTTTTCACAAATTTCTGGCCGAATTTCACGAGCGTTTGAGTAAATTTTACTCGAATCTGTGTGGCCTTTATTCTCCTCAGATTTCCAGTTAAAACCAATCAAACATGGGTGAAATTTACCAATCATTGCATGAAAAGAAAACATGAAAAAAACTTGCTGAAGGTGCTATTAGACTATGGCAAACAAACAAACTCGCACTTTTCTGTGTTTGAAAGTTTGCAACACTCGCAAAAAAAAAACTAAATGTATGCAGGCTGACGTTTCTGCAAACAAACAGAGCAGGCAAACTGTCAAAAAGTGTGTTTGTTTGCGAGTTTGTTTGTTTGTTTGCCAGCTCCTTGAGTAGGTTTGATTTTGATGAAATCTTGATGAAATAACTCAGAAATGAGTTGCTTGAAATGATCGGATAGTCGACTGAATGTTAAACTTAGCTATCCAAATATTTCTCCGCATGTCGATAATTTGCTCAGTTTCTTCAATGTCTACTTTAATGCTCTCGTTTTCGCTATATCCTCTCTAATTCGAAGAAGTTTGGAAGGGAGTTTGACATTCGTTTTTTTTCTTGTTTGCTTGTCGAGTATCAAAATCTCGAAAATCTCTGGACGTAGGGGAAATATACCCCTATTAAGCCTAACAAGCGGTCGTGTTTCAATTATGCTGGATAATCTGGAGTGTTACTTGAAATTTACTAAAAGCAAGTACACCAACGAGTAGAGCAACTTTTTGTGAACATTTCTGTTTATTTTCACTTTTACTAAAAGTTATTCTATTCCTTTTACAAGCATTCAAAAAAAAAAAAATCCCAAATGTATTCTAATCAGACGAGAATGCATTGGGTCACGCCCATTTTTCTATTTCCAGCATAGTTTTTTTTCCTCCGGCGCCCTTTTGGGTCTGCTTAGTGCTGCCAATTGTGATGAAATCTTAAGCGAACACTTACGAAAAGTAGCATTTAAAGGGAAAGTTTCCTGGCATCACTGGCTCACCCTTTGTTCTTTATTTGCCTTCGCTTCTCGCTCGGTTTTCTTCAGCCTTCGATTGGAATGGGTCGTCAAAAGTCAAACGTCAAAAGACTTGGCGCGTTTGTTTTTTTTTATGGCGTTTGCTAATTATTTACATGTTTCGGGATTATTTTTCAAGTGAGTGACAAACTTATGTTCAAAAGAACAAGTTGCCGGTAGTTGGAAGCAGTTTTATATCTTAAGCGCTTTGCAAACGTTAGCGCTAGTGAAAAGATATTGATGGCGACTTTCGTCAAGCAGATAACCTCTCATCTTGCGTGTGGATGTGTGTGCCAACAAAAGGACGAGAAATGGTCTCGCAAAATAGAAATTATGATCAAAAGTGCATTAAAATTTGATCTTTTTGCCCAGTAAGTGGCATTGCTGGTAAGTTTACAGCCTAAATAGTATTTTTGGAGCTTTAATCGAGCATCAAACTCTTCATATGACGAAGATAGGTGTTTGATTAGAAAGGGTATATTTCCCCTAACATTAAAAAAAAACCCTTAAAGTGATTTAGAATTTTAAATCCAAAATGGCGGGTTTGAAATACTGAAAAAAATCTATTTGGTATGCTAAAAGGCGGTCAACAACTCAAATTTGACTAAAATGGGGTCTTAGAACTCGAATTTGATGTTTAAAATAAGATTTTTTTTTGTTCATGATTCGATTATCCGAAGTCCCATACAGACCTTCGGATAATCGAGTCTGGCCTGTACAGAGTTAACTGAACTACTCACCACCAGTGCCTCCCCGATGGCCATCCCCATAAACGGCGGCGCCGGACTCATGAAAGCGGTGGCCATCGCGTACGCCGCAAACACACCCGCCAGCATCGATATCGACGTGATGGCCCGGATCGAGGTGTGCGGCAGGAACACGGCCATGAAGCACGCCACCGGATTGGCCATCGTGCTGAGCGTCACCGTCAGATGGTAGGCCACGTTGCCGTACGGTAAGCAGGAGTAGGACTGGATACCGGGGAAGAATCCGTTCCCGAACAGGCACAGCACTCCGAGCAGGACCATCAGATAGGTGTAGTTTCGGTTCGAGAGCACTTTGGGCTGTTCGTGCTTGGTTGAAGTGGAGGTTGTTGGTTTTTCCGCTGGGTTAGATGTAGGGGTGGTCACGACGGTCACGGTGGGTGTCGTTTCGTACGTGTAGTCGTTGCCGTGATTTATGACGACGGCCGCGTACTCCTGGCGGCACCGCGGATGGTTATCAAGTATCGTAAAAGCGATTGTACTAACGATTAAAACGACAAACACAAACACAAAGTATTCGAGCGAGCCGAAGCGCGGCGGCGGCGTGTAGCTGATGAAGTCTGGGGCGTCCGGATCGGTCGAGTTGTTCGGGATGCACTCGGCGTTGCCGCCGACGCCCTGGATGAGGGCCACGATACTCGGGAGAAAGCCGCTGAGGCCTTCACCAATCAAGTACGTAATCAGATAGACGTCCCGGAAGCGTCCCATGTACGGCATGAACAGCACCGAGCTCGTACAACCGACCAGTGCCAGCGCAAACACGCACACGAACATCGCAACGGACCGTTCCGCGCCAAACACGAACGCCGTCCGCTCGTACAAAAACGCCATACAGATCGCACCGACCGTCCCGATCACCAGCACCGCGTAGATCATGTACGAGTCCCGGAAGGCACGCACCCGCTGCAGCGCCGTATACAGCAACGGTCCCAGATTCCCAAGCTGCGTGATGACCACCAGGTACGACGGCAGGTTCCATCCCTCGGGTGCGTTCGCCACCAGCAGCGGCAGCTGGACGAAGCTCGAGTTGACGCCGATCCAGGCGCCGATGCCGAACAGGATCGCCAGCAGGTCCACCAGCAGGCTGCGGTTCTGGAACGCGTCCCGGACGCCGGTCAGCTTTTGCTTCATCGTGGTTGATTTGCGCAGCAGGCAGCAACTTTCGGTGAGGGCAGCCGATGATGGACTGTAGAAGGGGGGTAGACGGTATAGTTAATGAGCCTAGAAGTGATCAGCTGTATGACGGCGTTTAAACAGAGCAGGCGGTGATTAGATAACGTGGGACGCGATTGATTGCTGTAGAAGAACGTCGGGACGACGATTTCGACGATGATTCGCAACCGGTTGGCATTGAGCGACTGATTCAATGTGAACAACTTGTTGCAGAAGACGTTAATCCTCGGCTCGGCTGTGATTGGGTGGTGTTGATCGATGGAAAGTACCTTTGAGTGGGGTGACTTTGTGTTTGTTTTACAACTTTACCATTTAAGAGCGAGTCCACGAACAGGGCATACCCCTTTGTATGGGACGTCGTTTGGACCTCACCAATCTGCCTGAAATTTTCAGGGGTTATTTGTACATATAAAACTAGCATCTGGCCAAAATATGAGCACTCTACGACAACGGGAAGTGGGGCAAATCGGGACATAAAGTTTGAAGGATCAAAAACGTCAAAAATCTTAAAAAGGCTATAACTTAGGCAAAATTCAGTTGATTTTCAAAATTCAAAATGCATCTGAAAGGGCTTAAAAAATGCAACAAAATGCAGGATAGAGCATCCCAATTGGTAAAATCTAAAGGGAGTTATTGGCATTTTAGTGAAAAAATAGCATGATTTTCAAACTCAAATAAAAAAGTGTTCCATCCAGATATCAACTCGGTTCGACCTGCAGCTTGTAGGGGACATCTGGGACTACCATCTGAGACTGAGAACGCTTTGGGTAAGGCAGTTTAACATATTAAATAGACACTTTTACTTTTAGTGATTTTTTTGGTTGTAAATTTGTGCTCGGGGGACCCCTTAGATCCCATTTTCTGGTGATAATTTTATCATATTCGTGTTCCTGAGACAATTTCACAATAGAAACATGCATAAAAATGTTTATTTTGATCCATTTTAACCCTTTAAAAAATAAAAGTTAAACAAAATCTTCGATTCACATTTATTGAAAATCAAGTTCGTTTCCAAGGATACTAGATGACACCAGAAAAAAGCAGCTTCATAATTTTTTTATAACTTTATTTTTTTAAGGGTTAAAATGGATCAAAATAAACATTTTTATGTATGTTTCTATTGTGAAATTGTCTCAGGAACACGAATATGATAAAATTATCACCAGAAAATGGGATCTAAGGGGTCCCCCGAGCAAAAATTTACGACCAAAAAAATCACTAAAAGTAAAAGTGTCTATTTAATATGTTAAACTGCCTTACCCAAAGCGGTCTCAGTCTCAGATGGTAGTCCCAGATGTCCCCTACAAGCTGCAGGTCGAACCAAGTTGATATCTGGATGGAACACTTTTTTATTCGAGTTTGAAAATTATGCTATTTTTTCACTAAAATGCCAATAACTCCCTTTAGATTAAACCAATCGGGATGCTCTATCCTGCATTTTGTTGCATTTTTTAAGCCCTTTCAGATGCATTTTGAATTTTAAAAATAAATTTAATTTTGCCTAAGTTATAGCCTTTTTAAGATTTTTGACGTTTTTGAACCTTCAAACTTTGTGTCCCGATTTGCCCCACTTCCCGTTGACCTAGAGTGCTCATATTTTGGCCAGATGCTAGTTTTATATGTACAAACAACCCCTGAAAATTTCAAGCAGATTGGTGAGTTCGATGCGAGATGGGTATGCTTTGCTCGTGGACTCGCTCTTAAGTAATCAAAAATATTTTCTATCTATTTCTATTTCTATGGATACCAGGTTTTTAAGCAAAGATGGCGTTCGAATGGTGAACGCCCGAAATGTCAAAATCGCACAGTAGCACCAACATTAGAAAAAAAATGTGGCTGTCATGCCATGGCACGCTTTTTCCGTAATGTTGGTACCACTGCGTGATTTTGACATTTCGGGCGTTCACCATTCGAACGCCATCTTTGCTTAAAAACCTCGTATCAAAATTAAATCCAAAGTTGCTATGATATCGACATTTCAAGGGTCCTGATTTTCGGCCAATACGCACCTCCCATGAAAAGGTGTTAAGAAATGGCTTCTTTACAAACAGCAGAACAAGGAACGATTTTCTTCACCCTCTCAGGCTTGCTTTTGCTACCGCTGCTGCCCATTTAAATTTTTCCTTAACCGGCTCCTTACCAAGTGCGTATACCGCTTTAAGTGCGATATGCAGATCGGAAGGAACGCGGTCAAGAAAAGTTGTGCATTCTTTTCGTTGAAAATTTGACAGTTCGGTTTGAGCGCGTGTAAAGGTGCGCGCTTGAGGTTTTTGGAAGAAAAAAGAATAAAAAGATTAAAATATTCAGAAAATCAAAACTGCTCTTGTAAAAAAACAAAAATTGAATTCAAAAATTAAATTGGACATTTTAATTTACTAATTGAAAAAAAAATTAAAGAAATTTAAAATCCGAAAATCTTTAATATGATATTTAAAAAAATAAAACTCTCACATTCTGGAATTGTGAAGTTTGAAAATTCTGGAAATAAATTCTAAAATTTACAAATCCATCGATTCTCAAATTCTTAATTTTTAAATTCTTGAATTCCTCGATTTTTGAATTCCTTTATTCTTGAATTCCTCAATTCTGAAATTCTTAAATTCTGAAATTCCTAAATTCTTAAATTATTACATTCTTAAATTCTTAAATTCTTAAATTCTTAAATTCTTAAATTCTTAAATTCTTAAATTCTTAAATTCTTAAATTCTTGAATTCTTAAATTCTTAAATTCTTAAATTCTTAAATTTTTAAATTCCTTAATTACGCCAGTAATGTCCAAAATGAACGTTTTAGTGGCCTCAAAAATTTACATTTTTAAAAAATTGTTTTAAAATTCAAACGCGCCAAGATCCTGTTACGTCCAATCAAGCTCATATTTGGGATTTAGACTCAGAACGCCTACCGGAACAAGCCCCTGAATGCCCGTCAAAAAGCCATTTTTGTTAGACACTTGTATACAAGCAGTCTATCCTGTTCATGTAAACATTCACTGACAGGAGCAGGATCGACGTGTGTTTACAAATCGACATTGGCCCATTTACATTGTTTTGCTGGAATCTATCTTCTATATATATAAAAAATTTCGACGGTTTTGTTCGAACGCGAATCAGTTCAATACGGAGCGTCGGATCAAGGGGCTCTTTGTTGCGTTGGGTTTGTATAAGTCCAAGGAAGGTTCTTACGCAAAAAAGTAAAAACTTTGGCCACTCTGGAACCGATTCCGGAAATTCTGCAGATTGTATGGAAAATGCTGCGTAAAATCAAATTTTTATCACAGGAGGCTGAATTAGCAAACAAGCAAGAAATGTCAACAAACGAAAAAAGGGCAGGACGAAGTTTGCCGGGAAGAGCTTGTATCTTATAACTATTCCCAAAAACGAAAAAAATGCAATGAAAAACTTTGTTTTGGCTATGATTAGGCCATTCCTAATTTTGTTTCAAAAAACGTTGAGGTCGTACAGAATCAGGTGCTATCATGCGACACAGAAGGTATTGTTTCAATTTTTAGTGATAAACCAGCTTTTTTGGAGGTACCAGAAGGTTGAATGTTTTCACCCAGCAATTTTCTTCATTTGATCAAAGCTCCGTCCTTTTACGGTACCTATTAAGATCACACTAGCTGATAATAGTGACCCCAGCTTTTACTACATCGTATTAATTTGTCTTATCAACAAATTGTTATATTTCCGTGTACAACAAACCATAACTTGTCGCGCAAAACTCATTCAATCGCATGATTTATTTATTGCGTGGAATCTTTTCTTTTTTTTTCTAGACGAATCCATTCAACAATCTCACCAAATTAAGAATGATGCCTCCCAGGAAGGAGCGAGCTCAAAGATCAAACGGGGGTCGGCTTCCGATTGTGTGATAACAAAAAAAGAAGCTTCGTGTTTTACAAATTACCGACAAACGAGCGGTGGTTGTTTAACTACTTTTTTTCTGGAACACAAGATGTGCTACTTTGTAAGTGGCTGGCAATCTGGCTTGTTTGTTTTGTTTTGGGGACATTGTTTAAAAATATGGTCGCCATAACATTCGCAAATATTTGCACAACAAATCTTGCAGAGTCAAGTCGTGAGATCAGATTTTTTTAAATCACTTTTTGTACAAGCTTTGCAACATTGCTGCCTATCAGAAAACAGCACTCTTATCGGTTTTGGTGCGTCAATTGCACCCATTAGACCGGTAATTTGGTTTAATGATGCTGTTATAAGATTGTGGTGACATATTTGAAAATGTCGCATTACCTACAAATGTCATGAAAAATTCAAAATTGTAGTTTTTAAAGAAGTTTAACTCAACTTGATAACGCAATTGACCTATTTTACAATGGGGAAGCCCAATATAACTCGATTATTGCGCCATATACTTGTGCCATCGTTTTATTACATTACGGTATCACGTCGGAAGGAACATATCTCAAGAGTGCAATTGTGTTATTGAGCTGTAATAAATCATGCAATCAGAAAGTGATTTGGAGACTGAACAAAGAACGATTTGGTTTTATTTAAACAAATCCGGACTGGAGCCATCCATAAACCACGTGGACATTTTTTTGAATATTGTAAATTTTTATGTAGTGTTAAAAGCACGATTAGAAACGATTTCTTATCACTTTTTTTTATTTTAGGGAACGTTCTTTTACGTAACGCAAAAAATCGGATTTTAGACCCCCTTTGATTTTTTTTGTATGGAGCGTAACACGGCCTCCGACCCCCCCTCCCCCCAACTGCGTTACGTAATAAAAGAACGCTCCCTTAATGCGAACAAATAAATTGACAAGACAACATATTTTCGATGGATCAACTATGGTCCCCTTGGAGCGAGCTGCCAAGTAGGACCTTTTCTGTCAAGAAGGGCCGCGAAGTTCATTTTAAGAAAATGTTTAAAAAACCCTTTTAAACGAGCTATTAAATCATTTGATGTCGTACAAAGGGTCATTGTACTCAGAAAGAATAAGCTCTAAGAGTAAATGAGTGTGCTTACTCGAGGCGGAGCTGTTGCTGGTAAGTTTATGGCCGAAACAGTTATTTTGGACCTTCTATCGAGCAACAAACTCTCCATATGCTGAAGATAGGTGTTTGATTGGAAGAGGTTTATATACCTTAGTTCAACTTAACATAAATTCTTTCAAAGTTATTTTTGTAATATTTCTGTTGATTTTTTTTCGATTATTTAAAAATAATGTATTGTTGTGTCTGTATTTTTTTTTATATTTTTTTTCCATTATTTGCGACATGAACAGTTTTTTAAATAGCTTATGATTTAAAAAAAAAATGAGCGTAATTTTATATTCTTTCAAACTAATTTATTTCTTCCGTGTTTTTTTCCTCATTTTTCAAAAAGTAGCATTTATGAGAACAAGTCTAAACTATGTTAGAGTGTTTTTCGAATTGTATTTTCCTTGAAATAATATTCTTGTTTTTTAATTTTTTTGTACGTATTTTCATTCTTTAAAACATTAACGTTTCTTTAAATTTAAAATAGTTTTTTTTTTTAATTGAGTCATATTATATGATCTTTAAAATTACATTGTTCTTCCTTAGTACTTGCGTAGGATTAGTTTGGTGGTTCATGAAAAAAATAATCGAGTAAAGTTTTTTTTAACACTTGTGACACAGAGATGTTACCGTAAACTGGGGTCAATCGGGACACATGGGGCGAATTGGGACAGCAGTTTTAACCATGTTGGAGCACAATATTTTAATTTTTCTGGTTTGTTTCGGTTAGAACAGACTCAGGCCAACAAAATGTGTACATCCATTTCCAAATTTAAAAGCTTTAAGTGCTCTAAAAACTGCTGTCCCTATTCAGACTGTAGTCCCGATTCACCCCAGATAACGGTACGCTCAATTGAAAAAAACAAACTTTTTTTGTATTTAATTCGAAAATTAAAAAAAAAAGTTTTGAAAATTAACGTTAAGTGTAAAAAGGCTAGTACGGAAGTCGCAAGAAACGCAGATTTGACGTTTGGAAGCGTTCTTTTATTACGAAACGCAGTTGGGGGGAAGGGGGGGGGGGGTTGGAAGGCCGTTTTACGCTCCATAAAAAAAATGTATGGAAATTTTGCTACGAGGGGGGAGGGGTTCCGAAAATCCATTTTTTTGCGTTACGTAATAAAAGAACGCTCCCTTTCTTCCGCTGTTGTCAGAACGAGGTAACATTATGGTTACAGTTTAAACAATGATCATTTAATTTTCCCAAAAAAAAACTAAAAGCTAAAAAGTGAAATAAAAAAAAAACAAAAATACGGTATTTTAACCACTGGTGGACCCCCTAGTAGAGTCGACGAGCATTTTTCACAATTATTCAATAGTTTAAGCACTATTTCATAACCCTTTTTACAACACAATGAAATCTAAAGTCTTTTGAACAATTCTGACTATTTGTTTCATCAATTTTTTGCTTTTGTGCAGAAAATAGCCATTTCAAAAAAAAAAGTATTTTTTGCCAGTTATGGACCCCCTTTTCCTATAGTGGACCCGGGTCCATAATCCGATTGTGAACCCGGGTCCACTATAGGAAAACTGTTGTTTTTGTATCAAATTTAACCGATATTTGATGTTCTGATGCATGGTGTGGGTCTAATAATAGATATAAAGATTCAAAGTGGGCACTTGCTAACTTTTCACTGTAAACAAATAAATTTTGTAAACAGATATGGCTTAAAACAACATAAAAACTTAACAGACTTTTAAACTCATATATTTCCTAAAAATATCAAATAAAACGTGTCAAAAACCACTGTAAACATAAAAATGATAAAAGTAATGTTAATGCAAATTTTCCATAGTTAATAGTTGATCAAAACAAAACAATGGATTTGTTTACAGTTGCTGATAAAACCACGCATGCTTATTTAAAAAAAAATGTTTTGTTGTTGATTATTATAAAATATCATTTCAAACTTCAATTATGATGCTTCAGTTAAGTACAATTAACTAAAGTTTCAATCAATTATAAATTCTTTCAGTTTCAGCAACTTTGGTACTTTAACATGAAAACAGCTTTATTTATACTCATGATTGAAATATATGCATTTATAGGGGAACTATACCCTTTCTCAGCCTATTTCTATTATCGGCCTATCAGCACTTTGATCATGAATTACAGCTTTCATGAATTGTTTTTGACTGTTCCAAAGTAATAAATAGCTCAAATAAAAGTGAGCAAGCAACTCTCCATTGTTGATACATCTGAAAATGATGATTTAATAGCGGAAAATGGCAAAAGTGATGAGAATTGGTCGAACGGCTTAGAGTGATAAAAATGGGTATATTTCCCCTATTATATTTTGATTGATACATTCATTGTATGTTTAAGAAAAACTTTTAGAAGTTTAAGAAGTTTTCTTCATTTTTGCCTTTCTTACTAAAGAAAGGTATAGGTTTTACTTTAAGCCAGGACGTCATTTCCATCTTCGTAAATATGTCGATTCAGCGTGAATTTTAATCGGAAAAATCGTCAAAAAATCACACTGCATCGCTTCGTCGCCAAGTCGACAAGTTGTCAAGTTGAGCTTCGAATGCTGGCGCGAGAATGCTGGCGCATATATTTTGGCTCGACTTATACTCATTTTGTAGTAGCTTGTCTACCGATGTTTCCTTCAATATGTAAGATATCGTAGCTTTTCGGTTTCTTTTGCCCTGTCCGTTTTTGCATATCTGTCCAATGTTTATTCAAAAACTTTTGTGACATTGGACATTCATCCGGCTACAATCAATTTGTTTTCCGTGCGCTCTTCCCGAGCATGGGTAAATAACAAGGGAAATGCGTAATAATACCTTTCTCTGGTATCAATACCAAATTTTGGTATTCCTGGACCCTTTGAAATTTGTCTTAAGGATTATGCAAGAGCAAAATGTGGTATCATACCAATTTAAGGTATTGTTTTGATATTGCTAAATTGCAGAATTTGTCAATGGTCGAATACCACATTTTGGTATTCTTTTGGTATTACAGTGTTTTATCAAATTCCTCTGCAACTATAGGAGAATTTTGACCAATTTTGACTAAATAATTAATTTTGCGCTAAAATGATGTCTCAAAGCGAATGCTTTCATTGAAAACCGGAAATTTCAAACTTGATTTTAAACATTTTTGATATACCCCCTACAGAAATGACTTGAAATTGTGGAAAATTTTCTAAGTCAGGATGGCACATTTTGGTATTATTTTGGTATTAAAGTGTTTTATCAAATTCCTTTGAAACTATGGGAAAATTTTGACCAATTTTGACAAAATAATTAATTTTGCGCTAAAATGATGTCTCAAAGCGAATGCTTTCATTGAAAACCGGAAATTTCAAACTTGATTTTAAAAAAAATTGATATACCCTCTAAAGAAATGACTTGAATTTGTGGAAAATTTTCTAAGTCAGGATGGCACATTTTGGTATTATTTTGGTATTGAAAGGTTTCATCAATTTTCTCTGAAACTATGGGATTTTTTTACCAATTTGGACAAGATAATAAATTTTGCGCTAAAATGACTTGAAAAAAAAAATGTTAAAGCTGGTTTTAACATTTTTTTATATACCCATTAAGATTTTTTTAAAATCGTTGAAATTTCTCTAAGTCAGGATAACCCAATACTTTGAAAAATGAGTCAATCGAATGATTATTGAATTTTGGTGAATTTCAATCCAGTTTCATTTTAATAACACTTATTTTTCAATCTTGTTATTTTTCAGAAGCTTCAAGAACTTCAAGCACAGGCCGTTCATCAATGACAAATGCATTCGGTGTGGTGAAGGATATCACTAAGAACAACATGGAATCATCAGGTGAGTAGATTTGGCTGTTGCATATGAATCATTTCCGTTTTTTCACTAACTGCGACTGCTGCACTAAAAATGGTATGAAAATACCAAATTTTGGTATTACTTGTGCAAATACCAGCGACCAAAATGTGCTCTTGGTTGCCCAGTAATAGATGGTAAAATACCATGAAATCATACCAAAATCATGTATGTGGAAGACCACAGGAATACCAAAATATGATTTTCCAAGGGCGCGGGAATACCTAAAATTAAAACCATGGCAATACCAAGTTTTGGTATTCAAGCAATGTTCAAAAATCCAGAAGACCTCAACTTGGTATTGAAATGGTTTTATTTTGAGGTATTATTTTACCCTTGGAATAACATGGTTCGGTATTGTTGTGCCCTTCCACATACAAGACTTTGGTATGATTTCATGGTATTTTACCATCTATTACTGGGCAACCAAGGGCACATTTTGGTCCCTGTTATTTGCCCAAGTAATACCAAAATTTGGTATTCCCGTGTTATTTACCCCTGCTCGGGTTAAAAACGCCTAAATGTAGACTTCATTTGTCGTAAGTTTATCTAACAGGGTTCATTGGATTCCAATAGGAGCTTTCCAAGCTTTCATCGTTTATATCGTTTTCAAAGTTTTCAATGCTGGCGACGCCAATGGCTTTCTACCTAAGGTTCTCGCTATTGAGTGTGTAGTGGTGCGGTTGTTGAAAATAGCTATCTCTGACTCTGTCACTTTCTTAGAAGCTTCTTAGGCTAGCTTCCTGCGGCACACGCGTTTCACCGAAGCTAAAAACCAAAACCGCGGTGTGCATTGTCAATGGCGCATGGGAAGCTTGCTATGATCGCGTTTGGCATAAACGCTTGTTTGATTACAAACGTACAAGCATATTGTACGATTGAATATTTTCTTTGGTGAAAATTGCGTTTTTATTTCTTTTGGAAATCATATCATTTATAATACTTTGCTTTCATCATAAGACTTTCTTTTGTGCTGACGTTATAAATAAACAAAGTCGATGTTATGAATTGAAAAAAGTTCTACCATTGTTATATTCTTTAGTAAGAAAGGCTCTGTCTCACCCCAGGTGGGATTAAATCGGGTTTTGTAAGTTAAAATAACGGGGGTCCACTTTTGGAAAAGTTAGGATTTTCGTTGTCCTATATTGGATCCCTTAATTTTGCTCGAAATTGAGCAGTTCTTCGTTTTATTTTAATTAAATTTAAATTATTTCGACTTACTGAAGTTAAATAATCAGTGAAAAAATGATTGGATAGTGAATTCAGTAATAAAATGGAAATGCTGTTTTGTTGTGAAAATGCTAGTGGCCATTGCTGATTTCAGATGTCGTTCAGATGTACCCTATTAAGATTATTTTGTATTGTTTTGTTAAATAACAAAAAAAACATCTGAAATTCAGAATTTAAAGATTAAAAAATTTTAAAATTTAAAAAATCTGAAATTATTGAATAAAAACATCTAAAATTCAAAAACTAAAAAAGCTTAGAAAAAAAACAATATATTAAAAATTTCAAAATTCGAAAATAAAGAAATATTTTTTTTATTTTTGTCAAAATTTCGCTCAGGTTAATCAAATCAGGTTTTTTTTTTATTTTTTTTATGGTCCTCGTTTCTGACCTTAACAAATTACTCCAAAATGTTCCAAGGTTACCTGATTTGGTGTAATCTTATATGGCGGCAAATATGGCGTCATTAAAGAATTTTTATATAAAAAAAAAAAACAATTTTTAGTATTAAATTATTTAAGAGCTTCAGAATGTATCTATTATTTTTTCTTTTGATTTATTTCAATCTTTATTTTCCTCAAAAATCTCAAGCGCACGCACCATTGTTAGATAAATTGCCAGAAATTGATTCAAATACCATCATGTTACACGTCGTTGGATATGTAAGTAAAAGAATTATTATTATGTGATTTTTATGTTCTTTTTTAGGCCGTCTTAAATGTATGTAAACTATGTCCGGACCTAACATCCGACCCATCGTTGGATAGGTAATTGAAAGATTTTTCCAACGAGTCCAAAACATTGAAGATCTGGCAACCCTGTCTCAAGTTATGACCACTTAAGAAATATTCATGTCATGTACTATTTTAAAGCTTTTTAAATATTTCCGTATTAATTTTTAGGAAGTAGTGAGGAAGGCATCAGCCACATAGGTGGATTAAGTTAGTTTTTTTTATGAAGATTGTGCTATTTATTTGAATTAGTAGTACTTTTTAAAGGCTCGCACAGCTTCTTTCAGGGTTCATCCGGTGCCTAATCCAACACCACACTAGGGCAAACAATTAAACTGACGCCATAAATTTACAGTTTCCCCAACACGCTGTTTTGTTACCAATCGCCACCACGTTATCGCCCAGCCCAAACTCACTAAATCTTCAAGTCACACTTGGGTAAGCAAACCATTGCGGTAATCATTCCGTACCTTCAACGACAACTCACCTCACTATCAAGCAGTCTGCTTCTCCACCTGCCGTGTTCGCAGCAATCGCTCCACCACCGGTAGAAGAGGTATCCGCACTTCGCGACCGCCGGGACTCGACTGCCGAAGAGACCGTGACGACCGCAACGTTACCGGCGGCGGCTCCGCCGCCATCGTAATCAGCCTCAGCTGCTGCTCCGTCTCTGCTATCAGCCGACGGACTCATATTCACCACACAGAGATTGCCAATTGAAGAAGTGTTCTCTCTCTGAGATTCGCGAGGTTCTTCGATTGGGATGCCTTGACCTCCGGCTTTGATCTATTGAAGTTAGTTAGACTCGCGTGATTGCGGAGCGAGATTGATCACTTTTGAGGGTTTTTATTGCCTACAAGAAACGAAATTTGAGCTTAATTGATTCGAATTCATTGAATTTTTAGTTTGGTGGAGTTGATCAACCATGCGTCTCCACCAAATTACATTAGTGGAGATCATTTGATGGAGACGCATGGTATTTCAATTCATTTTCAAGAGTGCAACATCTCAAAAAGTTGCATTGTAATCGTTCAGGATTACACAACGAAGTCTTTTTAAAGATTACTTTGTTCTGCAAACTACAAAAACGATTGCAATTCGATTCTACCTTCAAATTTAATCAATACTCACGCTTGCAACGACCTTCCCGCCTTATCACCCTTATCAATCGCCCCAGCTGTTCCGATATCGCAGAAAAACTACTTCGCCAAGGTGATTCAGCAGCTTCCAGCCGCGACCAAAGTTCGTGCCAGACTGAACTCGCTGATGCGACCAACTATTCGAGCATCGTTGCGTCACCCTCTCGGTTGTCGTGTCACAATTGATAGTTGAAAACTTTTTCCCTTAAACTTGACCCTCCTTCGGCTTCAGCTTTCCAACATAATAATTCACCGACTGATAATAGTAGTTGGGGCCGATAAGTGTGTCAGTCACGTTTCTCCTGGGAGGGCATTGTGTAATCAGCTTGTTATCACCTCTTCCTCCTCGTCTGTCGCGTTAATCTTCACCAAAGTTCTTAATTTTAGAAACAGACCAAACCCACCAAAGGGAGAAGGGCCTTGGACGAGTTGGACGTGGCGCCGCCGGTTTGGGACTTTGTACCTGCTGCTGAATCAGCAAAAAAAGCAATAATTATGGATCTATTTCTGGGGCAAGACTGAGTTGTTCCAACTTGTCGATATGTATAAAATGATATGCTGCCACCTGGAAATTTGTAAAATATCACAAATTAGTCTCACTTTTCATGCTAATTGGTTATGCTTGAAAGGTTTATTACCTCTTTTCCTCGTTGTTTTTTTTTTCAATCCAAACACCAAAGAACTAATTCCCAATAAGTTACGTCGATTTCTTTTTTGCTGATAGTGGCTGAAATAGTAAACTCTTGCACACATCTACTCAGCTCTGCGTTTAGTCACAGACACAAACACGTGCAATATACCTGCTACGAATTTTTGTTTACGTTTGTTCTGTACGGCGACCTTTTTTGCAATCGGTACCGAAACGTTATGAAATTACCGACATGCGATGTACTTGCATGTGCGCGAACTAAACTGACAGATCTGAATAGCTACAACAACAAAAAATCTGTGAACCTGTGTTGGTGTGGTACCTTAAACGCGAGACAGTGACAAAGTGAAACAGGTGCAAAGAACGGCCACTGTAAGGAAAGTGGCGCTGGTGAGAAATTAAGCACAGGAAAAACGAACGTGTTATATTTTCGTAATATTTTTTTAACCTTAGTTGCACTGTTAATTTGATTTTTGGTTAATCGCGGTCAATTTTCTTGAAATAATTCGTTGGAGTCGAACTGTGAAAAATTGATCGCGATGGATACTTTTCTACCACAGCTTTTCGGCCCCCTCAGCAAACGTCAATTCCATACAAATTGCTGCCGGATCTTTTTCCGGATCTTTACCGGAGCACGCAGAAAAATATTTTGTAGAATCAGCCTGTACGAGGGTTGATTCAACAAAATGTTTGTTGAATACAATCAACGCCAATTTTGCGTTGAAAAAAACCTTGATTTTCTCAATTCCACAAATTTTTTTTGGTGTTTTGAAGTTGCTTTGACGTTTAAGGCTGATACGCAGATGGGAAGGAACGCAAAACTCCATACAAAAAAACGCCCAAGAAACGGTCAAGGAAAGGGTCACGAAAAGATTTTTCTTAAGCGGTACGCAGCTGAAAAGTAACAGAAACGGAAAGATTGCGTTTGACGTTTCTTCGCGCGGTGCTTGTTTGTAATATGTTTTGATGAAAAAATCAATGAATTGTAATTTTTCTTTTTGAATGCGACTGATAATTACAAACGTTTTAATAATTTTGAATTGGATATAATAATATTTAAAATTCCCGCCGAATCTCAAAAAGAAGAATATTGAAACTAAAAGGAGAGATTTAGTTTTTTGGTCGAAATGGAGTAAAAAAAGAAGTTGTCTTTATAGATGTCGGCCATCGTGTCACCAACAATTTATTGCTAGTACCAACCAGCTACCTCTGAATTTAAGTCCGATTTACCCACACTCGCGGGACCAAAATGAAGTAAATCAGAGTGAAATTAGACTTGGCAATAATCATACAAATATCTTTGTTCTTACTGAAAATACAATAATAATCTGAAATTTTGAAATCCAACCAAACAACAAATTCAAAAATATGAAAAAAACAAACATTCCAGAAATTTCAAATAATTTTTTTTAAATAATAAAGAAAATTACAACAAAAATCAGAAATTTGGAAAATTAAAAATATGCACAATTGAATAATAATTTTAATTTTTAGCGTTTTTATAAATTCAATAGATCAAAAATGTTAAAATTCGAAACGAATGTACGAGTCGAAATTCCAAAAGTTTAAAAAATTGGAAATATAGAAATTCGTAAATACAAATTTACGAAAACCTCGAAATTATAAAAATCAAACACTCTATTTCTTCAAAAATTAAAAAATCAAGAATGAAAATTTAAGAATAAAGAAATTCAAAAAAAATTAAGAATTAAGAAATTTAAAAATTTAAGACTTTAAGAATTTTAAAATTTCAAAATTTAAGAATTTAAGAATTTAATTTTCTAGTTTCCTGATATCCTAATTTCCCAATTTCCAAACTTCCTAACTTCCACACTTCCTAATATTCTAATTTCATAATTTAATTTCCTAACTTCCTAACTTCCTAATTTTCTAATTTCCTAACTTCCTAATTTCCTCATTTCCTAATTTCCTAACTTCCTAACATTCTAATTTCCTTACATATTAATTTTCTAATTTCCTGATTTCTTAATTTCCTTGTTTCATAATTTCATAATTTCCTAATTTTCTTATTTTCTTTATTTTACTAATTTGCTATTATCATAATTTCCAAATTTCCTAATTCCCTGGTTTCCTAATATATTAATTTCCTTATTTCATAATTTCATAGTTTTTTAATTTCCTTATTTCATAATTACATTTTTTTTATTTCAGTTTTTCTTATTTTAGAATATAAGAATTTCTAAATTTTCTTTTATTTATTGATTTCTTAATTTTGCTTATAATTGTTGTTAAATGTTTTTGAATAAACATTTTTAATCTATTTAATTTTATGTTTTGAACATTTTTAATCTTTTTATTTTTTCCTCGAAAGAACCTCAAGCGCGCACACCGTCAATCGCGCTCATACCGAACTGTCAACTTTTCTTGGGGGGGTCACGAAAAGAACACGCAACATTTCTTGACCGCGTTCCTTCCGATCAGCATACCGTACTTTAGCGTTGAATCAAAAAATCTTGATTTTCAAATCAACAAAACGTTTTGTTGTTTTAAATATGCCTTATTTTTCTGTGTGAGGGAATGTTTGCGGGTATACAGCTAAATTAAAATGTTTGATAGTGTTTGTAGGCTTGCAAAAGGCAGTAGAAGTTGAGAAAAACAAAAAAAAAATGAGAGCAAAATTACAGTAAAGTAAGCGTTTTTGATTATGTTGGAAAGCGTGAGCGTTGATGAGAGAGGCAAAAAGCGAGAATGAGAGAGATGAGAAAAATGTGAGCGTGAGAATGGACGTTGGAATTTGGAAAATAAATCAGTCTTGTTGTACGTTTTGGCACGGAAATATGCGTTTTAAATTCGGCTCAAAATATTTGTCCGAAAATGAAACTGGCTTGTCCGAATCACGACAATAAACTGTATCAGGAATCTGGTATACACAGGATGGCCATGTTTGTGGTCACTCAAGTCGGGAAAAAGACGGGAATTCGCCAAAATCCGCAAAAAAAAAACTGGAAAAAGTCGGGAATTTGTGATTTTTTGTCAAAAAGTCGGGAATCCTAAGCATACTCTTTTGAAAATTATTTTCTAAATCTTGAAAATTATTTTAATGTTTTATACAATTTTCAATTTATATTCACTCAATTCTTCCTTGGGAACTTACATTAAATTTAAGGTTCCTTTCACTATTTGAATCTATTTGAGAATGAAGCGGTTATTTAAGACATTAAAATTCCTAATAAATATTGGATGCATTTGAAACAGATATTCATGATATTTTATAATAAACAAAAGATTTTTACTATTTTTGTATATCAAACAAGAGGTAACATCTGTCTTAAAACAAAGGTAATGAAAAACTAATATAAAAATAGAGCCTAATTTTAACGATTATGACCAGCGTAAAGTTATGATCTTGGTTATGATTCTGTTTCGTTTTGTCAAATTGATTAAATGTTTGAAAAAAGATTTAACTTGAGTTTGGAGTTGGGTTTTTTTGCGGCAAATATTTTTGATTGTTTAACTAAATTCATTAAGTCATTTCCAATATTTGTTTTACAAATGTTTCCCTTGAACTTTCTGTGAGTATGGGTAAATTACTATAGATAAACCTTGATTTTAGTTATCGGGAAACTTAAATATCGAATGAAATTTAATCGTTGTTCGTTCTGAAAGAAAAAAATGAATAAAAAAATATTTTCATTTTGAAAAAAAATAAAAAAAATATGGAAACCACAAAAAAAATATTTAAGTAATTTTTATTTAAATTATTGCAAATATGTTTAAAGAGTTTCTCCCTTTAAACATTTCGCATAAAATAAGTGGTGAAACAAACTGAATTTTTAATTGAAAAACCTATTAATACTGACAACTATTTAAATCTACATTGTGTGTGTGTGTGTGTGCAACCAACCAAACGGGACCACGCGGTCGCTTCTTACAAATTGAGTTGTTTCCATGTATTTTAGATTTTAAATCCTATACATGCAAATAACTCGCATAGGCATTTGGCAGGTGTTAGCTCTGCCGAGCTTCGGTGACCCATTTCTACGCAGGCTAGCCGTGCGCGAGGTACTTCAGCTTGAATCGACAAGCCCCGCCCTAAAGAACGTTTGCATCAATCGGATTCAAACGTTATTTAGCACTTCCGAGTCCTTGTCAAATGGACAAAGACCCAGCACGTATATAGTTTGTCGTAGTAGTATTCGTAATTCTAACAATCCAAAGGACGGGGGATCGAACCCCGCTTCGAGCGACTTTGATGTTTCGTTCATGTTTAGAGTTTCAAAAATTCATATTTCCTGTTCTTTCTCGAACCCAGGATCATTCGCTTACAAAGCGAACACCGTAACCAGTCAGTCACGGCTGCTCCATATTTCCAATTGGAAGTTTCTCACCCGAAAAGCAGCATCATCCGTCAAACCGGCAGCGATTACATTCACTATTTCGTCACGAATCCGGCGACTTCTCGAGCCGCCTGCATTTTGAGCCGCTCAGATATCGAGCCGCCAATCTCAGCAAACGTTGCCTACTCCCGCCCCCTTCACTCACTACTCAACTCCTTCAACATTTTCCTCAGCAATTTTCACAACTTTACAACAATAAAAACTTGGAAAATCCACCCACCTCCTGTATCGGCAGAAATTTCTGACCAAAATTAAACAAATGGCTTCAAAAAACTCCGTTAGGTGACCGAGATTTCTCATCAAACTGTCACTTCTTCACAACACCCAAGTCACATTAAAACATGCAAAAATCCGTCTGAATTTTTGTACCACTCTAAACCACTACACTACCGAAAGAACTTCTCACGGAACTGTCCCGCCGGAAAGTCTAAAAATCGCGAACCGTAAAACGTCACGATGAAAATTTCGAAACGAGGAGAAACCAAAAAAAACGCGGAGCGCCAATTCTTGTCAACCAACCGCGACCAAGGATTGCTGCGATCTTCAACTATTTAAATCTACATTGATTAAAAAATCCTTGTTACATTGGATTTTTTAATCAACAAAATTACAAAATTAAAAACGGAACTTTGTAAAATCATTTTTAACCAACTGAACAAAAATAATTAAATTTCTGATTTTATGAAAATTGTCAATAGTTTGATTTGTAATAATTAATTTACATATTTTTGATATTAACTTTTTCATAAATAGTTTTTTGTTTCAAATCATTTTTTAGATTAGAAATGCCTATTATTAGAGTTTCTGGAAAAGTCATGGAAAAGTCGTAATTTGAAAATGGGATTTGAGTGGTCACCCTGGTATTATACATTTCGTCGGATTAATTTATTTTAAATATTGTCATTTATCGCTTGGAAATATTCAAAAAGTCAGGGTAGTTATACCTAGGGCATAACAGGAATGGCGTTGAATAACGTATTTCATATTCGGTAAGTTAATATTGAGAGGTAGTAGTATTTTAATTATGTCATGTTTTGTTAATAAATTTAATGCATTCTAGGTACTACAAGTTCACTTCGGCGATAGGAAAGCGCTCGTTTTGCTCACAGGTTCATAGGTTCATAGGTAGAAGTGTAAAAAATGTATGCTGCAGAATTTTTTTTTAAATCCTTTCAAAAAACGATTTCCTGAAATTTTCCTGAAGATATTTCATTATAAATATCTTGTTCGAAAGAATGCTAAAACTTACCAAAAATAACTAACATTGTTTCTTTTATTAAAAAGGGGCCCAGTGTGTCCACTCAAATTATATTTTCAAGTTTAATTTTTTTTTCATTTTCATAACCTCAAATAATAGTCATTTCTGAATTAAAAAATTACTACAAATCAAAATCTATTTTGAAAGAAGTCAATAAATTTTAACTGTTAAAAATTTAACTAAAATAGAAACTTAACTAGAAATTTCTTTTTAAAAAACACTTCAAAACAGGATGCACTTATTGTCACGATTCAGGGAGCAAACAGAAAAAAATCAGTCTTCATAAAATAACTGAAAGCTTAACAATGTTAACAATTACAATGTTTTAATTGCAATTTTTATTCTACAAATTGTCAAATATAAAGTTTTTGTAACTCGATTTTAACTGGAAATAAAAAGGAAAAGAAGTAAAAAATAACGGTATCTTCAATTTTATTATTATTTTTATCAAAGAACGCTCAAACATGATAAGAGTTATTAATCTGTCAAAGAATTTCAAAATATCTAGGATTTAAAAAAAAAAACATGTTGTTACTTCCTTTAAATATTCATTTTTTATTTATTTTTTGAATCAATGATGATTTATCAAGTTGTCAAAAATAAGGCATTTCAATGAAAGATTTAGTTTAATACGCCTCATGTTTTACCACTCATTTTATGTGAAATATTTGAAGAGATAAATTCTTTAAACATAGTTGTAATAAACTATTTTTTTTATTTGTCAGTCTTAATTTTAAAATAAAATAAAATATTGTTTCCGAAAAGATCGGAAAATTTCACGAATGTTTCATATTTTAACATTGAAAATCGGACCATTAATTGCGATATCGACATTAGAAAATGGTGGGTTTATTGGGTGAGACTTAGAAAACATAAATTTTCCTGTTTTTAAATCTTTGCATCATAGATCTAGGGTTTTTTCTCAAAATTTATTTTCCCTAAAAGAGCATGCAGCTAGCAACATCTAAACTTAGAAACATGTACCCTCCCTGTAAAGGCTAATGAATTGATCTCAGTTGAAAGGTTCTCCAAATCTCTGAATTGCAAATGTAACATCCTGGAGCAGAACTGTTAAATTCTAATAAACACCAATTGAATTGAATAAATCTTTGCATAGCAATATCTCAGTAACTCAGCCAACAAAGTTCAAAAATGCAAAAATATCAAAATTAGTGTTTTTTAGCAAATCAAGTTTTAGAGACAAAAAGTGAAATTAAAAATCACCAATAAAATTATTACCGTGTAACATTTTTTAAGTGTAGTCCTTATCCATATCTCTGCCGAGGACACCAAATCGATCGAAAAATTCTTTCAAAAGATACAGATTTTTGAATTTTCATACATCGTTTTTGTATGGACAGCTGCCTAATTTGTATGGAAAATTATATGGACAAACTAATGATGCAAAATGGCTTCTTTGGGCATACCGAAGGCACCAAAAAAGTTTTAGCCTGATTAAAAAATACAAAAATTAAAATTAAAGAAAAAAGACTGATTTCGTAGAGAGTAGAGTTCCTTATGTCGATAAATGAAAATTTCATTAAAATTTGAATTATAAAACATACGACAAGACTGTACGATCACGTCAAATTGATTGGACTTTCTTTCATAATAGAATAAATATTAAGTAGTTTAAGTATTTAAAAAGCTTGATTTAAATCGAAATATCCTATTTCTATACAAATACACGCAGAACCCTTCCCTTTCCCTCCCCCCATCAGGAGATTACCAGCAAATATTTCCGTAATCCGATCTAGTTCTTGCCCAGCTGCTTCAGCATTTCTTTCCGCTTCTTCTCGATGCACGCCTTCAGCCCGTCCTTCATCGTGTTGTACCCATTTTGGAGGCGCGCCTTCATGATCGCCTCCAGCAGGTCGATCATCTCCTCCACCGTCAGTTCCGCCTCGGGCCGGCCAAACTTCACGAACGGACACTGGGGGGCGTGCTTCTTGTGCTCCTCCCAGGGTGCGTCCGTTTCCTCCCACCCGTCGAGGACCTTCCCGCACACGAAGCAGGCGGCCGTGTCCTCCTCGTTGTCGTTGCCGTTCCAGTAGAAGCCCGCTTCGGCCATCTGGAAAGCGTTTATACTGTTAGTTGAATTATTTAGAACAATTTCGTTGGATTGCCTTCTGAATGCTACAGGAACTGGTTCCGGAGTAGGGCCATTTCTTAAAGCTTTTGACGCGGTCCGTTTCCAGTAGGAACACTTTTTCGATGTTTTCCGTCGAAACCATTTTGACTGATAGTTGTCTTAAGATACTGCCAAAGTTTAATTTTTATTATTATTGCTGCAATTTTTCACTAATTTTTTGCTGAATTTGTTGAAGAATTTGGCGTTCACAACAAGATCAACCGCTTTTTAGTTTGACGTTTTACGACCCAGTGCAAACAGAATGGTGAGAAACATGAAAATTTCATAGAAGTTTGATTCATCTTACGTTTACACTGTTACTTGTGTCTACCCAAATTATGGGTAGCTAACGTGATCCACACAAGAAATGCTTGTTGATACACATTAATCGGGAACTAGGTAAAATTTTCGGAATAAAAAAAAAGTTTTGGAAATATTTTGATTTTGATTAAATGCTCGGTCGGAAGTCGTGTTACGTCTATACATTTTTTAAAATTTGTATGGAAATTGTGACCGAGCCACGTAGCCCAGTGGTAACGCTTCCGCCTTGTAGATCGGGGTTCAAATCCCGGCTCGGACCAACACAACTGGTGATCTTTTCCCTTCTGGATTCTATAGAGTAATCTACGTGCGCATGTATTGCGTGTACGTACACGATGGATTTCTAGGTTAAAATTTGTACCCGCCAGCAAAAACAAATGGTAAGCTAGTGTGCGTGAGATCGGGCTTAGATAACTCTATTGCTTAGTATAGAGAATGTAGTTTATCGTCACAAACTGGACCTTATCAAGACACCTTAGGAAGTCAACCTATGGAATGTTAACATTACCCTTAACATGTTAACATTTTAACTTAAAAGTTGATTAATGAACTGTCACTGAATCCGCTTTGTAAATGCCGGCGCCGATACTCTTCACGGGTGTTTTCCTCAGGAACTGGGAAAGATTTACTTACTAAACACTAAAGTTGTGAAATTCTAATGTTGTTCATTCTTCATTTTAAAATTCTAGTATTTCAAAACTATAGAATGCAAGAATTCGAAAACTATAAATTTCTTTTAATTCATGGTATTGTGCAAATTGTTAATTTTCTCAAATTCTAGAATTTAATAATTCTTAAAATTCTCGAAGTCTTAAAATTCTCATAACATTTCATAAAAAAATCTGAAATTCTGAAATATTTAAATTCTCGATTAAATTTTCAAAAGGCCCTATCTGCATATGAAACCCATGAGGGATAGGTTGTTTTGAAAATTTAATCTAGAATTCAGAAATTGAAAAAAAACTCAAATACTAAAATTCACTAATTCTAAAATTCTCTAATTCTTAAATACTAAAATTGTAAAATTCTAACATTATTATTATTATTTTCTTAAATTAAAAAAAATCTAAATGTCGTTGGTCATATTTAGAATTAGAATTAATAATTCAAAAATTCTAGAATAAAATTTTAATTCAAAAATTCTTATAGTTTTATATTTTGAATTCATAAAAATATTAAATTTTAGGATTTTTTTAATTCTAAAAATTCGGAAAATTAAAAAAAATATAAAATTATAAATTTTAAAATTTTGGAAGTTTAGCATTTTTTCAGAATGATATTTTTAAAATTACTTATATTTGATGGCCCAAATTAATAAAATTTTAATATTGTACAATCTTTAAAAATATTCAAAGTTTCATAGTTCTTAAGATATTTTAAAGAATTTTGAAATTCTAAAATTTAAAAATCCAAAATTACAAACATTTTAACATTTAAAAATTTTAGCAAACGTACTTACGTATATAATTAAATTTCTTAAAAAATAAATTCTTATAATCTCGGATTTTAAAATTAATTGCAAAAAATGAGTTTTATACGTTTTAAGATCATTTTTTAAAAATTATGTTTAAAATACATTTTTGAAATTAAAATACTATTGTTATTTAAGTATGAATTTAATTTATAAATTCTTACCAATTAAAGTAATTTGGCAATTGTCGCAGTGTATATTAAGAGACTATCCTGCTCATTCCGAACGTAAACGTCAATCATTTTTTCAGGCAACAAACATATTCCAATCTGATCATGTCGGAAATCATGCGTCCGCCTCCGTAGAACCCACGGAAGCAGCCACGTTATCTCATACTCGTTCTCCACAAACCCATGTTGTCTCGTACTCCGGTGGCCATAAATACATCTGAGAGCCAAGATTGGCGTCGCATCCGGGTAAAACTTTGATCAGCTCGTCGAGAAGCAAAAGTCCAACACCAACATCTAAGCCGGAAGCTGCGGTCAAGGCAAATCCGAGAGCATCCGAAAAGAGCCAAGTTGGAGAAGAATCGGCGATTCGGAAGTTAAGTTTGTGAATACTATTGTGAAATTAGGTGTGTTTGAATAAAAAATAAAATAAAAAACTAAACAACAGTTTTTTCAACAGCAACATAACCTAAAAAACCGAAATGACAGCAAACGACAATAGCACGACATCCTAAATAACACAACCGTGCGACGTCGGTCAAATGTCGTACGATAATGTCGTACAATTTTGATTATCGATCGCACGACAAATACGACATTTTAGTGCAAAAACGTATGACATTCGTGCAAAAGATGTCAGTAAACAGCTATCTGAAGACTTTGATTTCTTTTTCCTAGACTTTCTCGTGAAAAGCAGATGGGAGTCTAATCCAGCATTAGAGTGTTTTGTATGCATTCATAAAAAATAATTGAGCTCAAGAATGAGTTCTGACGAAAAAGAGTAAAAATAACCCAAAAATGAGTCTCTCCAGCTGTGCGTGCAATCATCATTAAATGATTTTTTGTTTTCAAACTGTCAACCCCGCGCACAACAGCAGCGTCAACGTCAAAATTTTTCAAGCAGTTCCCGTTCATCTTTTGGTCGAGTCGGTCGCCGTCGTCGTCTTCGGAGTGCAGCACTCCTGTGGTGGTGGACAATTTCTGCTCCGGGAAAACGCGCGGTCAAAAGAGGGGCAGAGTCCGGGCGCAGCTGCCCGCACAGTTCTGCAAGCAAATTCCTCAACAGAAAGTTTCGATTCTCCTCGCACCGTCGTCTTCGCGCACAATCTTCAAGTCCAGATTTCCGGCCCTGGATCGTTCCGCGGGAGTGTTAAAAAGTTTAATGGCCATTTCCTCCTCCGAATAGTGGCTTCAGCAGGCCTGCTGTGATTCGCGCCACTTGGCGAAGGAAGATCAATAAAACGTCAACATTGTTTGCGGATTTTGGGTTCGATTTTTGCGCGCGGGGGAAGGTCAATCCGGAGATCCTGTTTGGCCACCGCCGGATTAAGTGTGTGTGTTTGTGTTTGTGCGATTGTGCGATAAAAATGTATTTAAAAAATATGAAAAGTGAAAGCGCCTCCTCCCTCGTCATCGCAGTGTAAATAAATCGAGAAAAAAAGTTCGTGGTCCCACGCCCGAAAGTTGGTTCCCCCCGTCCGTGATGAGTGGCCAAAATTGTCAAGTGCAGCAGACCCATTAGGCACGGAAGAGAGGCTGCTTCCCCTACCCCCTTTCTGATTCTTGAAAAATTCATCACAAAATCTTGGCTCGCGCAAAAGAAAAGTGAGGAAAAGCAGCGCGAAAAGTAAACAACAATCTTCCCCGAGGGTGTGGTAGGGGACAAAGAGGCGGAGAGAGGACACACGCGGAATCATAAACATACTCCTCAAGTCAAACGGAAAAGCCGTTGAAAGGGGAACGGGAAAGGCAAGATGGAAAACCAGAGCTCCTCCACCTGCTCCTCCTCGCCGTCGTCGCTGCCATTTCTTCTCGTCACGGCCAACGTCGGGAGCGTTTTTGAGGACGTAAGTTCAAGAGCAACACCGTGGGGGAATGGGGGAAAGTGGGAGGGGAGGGTAATGGGGTGGGGTTGTTGTGGGGAAAGAAGAGGGAAATGTTACTAATTGTTTGAAAATATTTGAAATATCAAAATTTTAAAGTATTATCAATTTGTATGCAACTTTGTTTAGTTCAAACTTTGGAAAACTTTTTTAAATGAAAAAAAAAAATAGTTTTCTGCATTTACGTTTTTTAAATGATTTTTTATGCTTGTTTTTCGCAGTTTCCCATCTTATGAAAGAATTCTTATGAAATCAGTATGTTGAAACGCCAAGTCTTTTGATTTTTTAAATGCCTCTTTTTGTCTTTAAATTTTGCAAATTCAAGGCGAATGTCTTAGGCTAACAAAAGGATTATTCAAGATTTTGTATCCACTGTTCTAATGTTTAACATCTGACACTAAACCAGAAAGTAATTTAAAACGTTTCTATAATTAATCAAATGAAAAATTTTAATTCTTTTCTTTTTGCAAAATGGAGTAAATACTTTTATTTTGGCAAAAAATATAGTAAAATTATGGCATAACAATTAAAAAGGGGGAACACATTTTGTACAAAATACAATGTAAAATAAAAATTTAAAAATGCAAAAAAACAATTTTTGGTGAGATGTTCAAAATGGCGGATTGATGTGGCAAATGGGCAGTATTCATGATTGCTGAGAGTCGCAGGACTCTCGCTCTTTGCTATTAGTAAGTATCCAGCAAAGCAAAGGGTATAGCATGCATTTAATACTGTCAACTCCCATTTTTCTCTTTTTCTCTTTCATGTACCTTGCGAGCATACGATGACCAAAAAAGTCATTGTATAAGCCAACACACGTGTATTGTTCACAAAGCCGCGAAACAGAACAAGTATTTTTATAAGTGCGTGAATAACAATCGGTCGTTGAAGCTCAAAAAATGTGAGAACAATATCGCGCCGTGGTTCAGTGATAATAAGGCGAAGAAAGTAGACGACGATTCCGCATGAAGAATATAGCGGAAATTATGTGTTGATTGCACAATGGATGAAGGTTTGAAGTTGACACTATCAAAGGGAAATGGTAAGAGTAATATTGCTAGGTTTGATGGTGTCAAAAGGTAAGATCAAAGAATAAGGATTATATGAAACTGTATTGTCATAATTATTGTATTCACTGAAATATCTATCCGCTTTCTACCCCCAATGTGTCCTGCACTGGGGGTGCCTGGGGTAACTTCGAGTTGACCTGGGCCGCCCGAGGAATTATGTCGTAGGTGGTTCGTGTACTTCTCACTCACCTCTCCTCGCGGCAAGGTTTTCCGTAGGTCTACACTCGAACATGCAACATGGGACAGCATGAATCTTCAGCTGAAGCCGGACGAATGTATTCCGAAATTACAGAATTACAGAGATGTTCAAAATGGCGGATTGATGATTTTCAGTTTGGCAAAAAAAATATTTGAAAAAAAAAATCATTCGTTTGACCTTGACCCCTTACTGCAAATTTGGAAAAAAAAATTTCTGAAAAAATACTGTTTTTTATAATTATAGAAAAAACATAGTTTTGGCAACAAACAACAGTGACAGTGATATTGCTAGTTTTAAAAAAAATTGCCTAAAACCTCTTTTGGAAACAAAATTACAAAAAATGAAATGAAATGCAAAAATAAAAACCGTATTTTAGAATCTTTAAATTCTTTATTTTTTTTTGTTTTAATGCTTCATTTTTAGAATTTTAGATTTTTTTTATATACATTAAACATTTTCGGAATTTTTCATTTTTTGAACTCTTGAATTTGATTTTTTTTAGATATTAGAATTTTTAGTTCACTTACAATTTTTTAAATTGAGAAAAAAAGCTTTGAATTTTTTGATACTTAGAATTTTTATTCTTTGCTTCCTGAGTTCCTGAATTCATTTCGTTTAACATTTTTTTCATTTTTCAACTTTAAAATTTCAAATTTGGATTTTTTTTAAATTTTAAAGCATTTAAATATCTGAATTTTTGAATTGGTGTTTTAATGTTTGATTCTTTTATTTTCATTTTTTTATTATTCTAAAAAAACATCTTTATTTTTTTAATATTTTAAAAAATTTAGAATTTTTATGTTTTAGAATTTTTGCATTAATGAATTTTCAGGAACTATAAAAACGCTTTTTTCATTCTGAATTTTATTTTTTCGAATTCCTTGGATTTTGTTTTTTTTTCTTCAAAATTTCAAATTTCATTTTTTAAATTATAGTCATTTCCATGTTTCAAATATTTGAAGTTTTTTTTTATTTCTGAAACTTTTAATTTTTTTAATGCATGATTTTTTTTTAATTTTTCATTAGGCCGATGCAAATATTTTTTGAAGTTTATGTCCCTCGGCTCCCTCGGGGCGACATAAACTTTGAAAAATATTTGCAACGGCCTTATGTATGTTTTCAATTTTTTTTAATATTAGTTTTTTTTAATTTGATATTTTACGTTTATTTTATACTATTTTTTTTAGTATTTTCTATTCTTTATGTTTTAAATTTTTAGCTTTTTTTTTAAATTTCATACATTTTAAAATTCCAATTACCTAAAAAAATTAAAAAAATTGTCAGGAATGTTAAATCTTAAAATATTAAAAAATTTAGGAACAAAACAAATCAAAAAAAGAAAAATAAAAAAAGTATAAAACAGAAATACAAAGAAAATAAATATAATAAATGAAACATTTACAAAAAAAAAAACTAAATATTTAATTTATTTATCAAAAATTCTGAAAATGGAAACTAAAAAATCATACCAAAAAAAAATCAAAATTGGAAATCCAGAAATAGAAAAAAAAAGTTGAGTTTTTTATATTTAGAATTTTTATGGTTTCTGAGTTCTTCATTTTTTTTTGCTTTAACCTTTTTTTAATTAAAGAATTTTTTAAATTTTCCATCATTTCAATTTTCAAATTTGGAATTTTTAAAAATATAAAAAATAGGTACATAATAAAAAAAATTAAAAAAATTAACCTGGTATTTTTAATTTTCTTTGTTTTTTTTTTTAAGAAAATTTATTTTTAATTTAGTTTTTTTAAAGAGTTTTTAAAATATAGAATTTTCAGGATTTATAAAAACGCTTTTACTTTTTTTTATTTGAATTTTTAAAATTTTATATTTTCGATTTCCTGATATTTGGATTTTTATTGCATTAATTCCTCAAAATTCTAATTTCCTTTTTTAATTGTAGAATTTCCAAGCTTATTTAATATTTGAAGGTTTTTTTAATTCTGATTTTTGCTTTTTTTTATTTATGAATCTCATATTATTTTAAAATTTTCAGTGTGCATGTTTTCATGTTTTTTTTTAATTCGATTTTTTACTCTTATATATTTTAATTTAGATTTTTTATTATTTTCCAATGTTTTTTAAATTTTTAATTCTTTTATGTTTTGATTTTTAAGATTTGTTTTAAATTTCATTAACTTTAGAATTTTATAAAATCGTTGATAATTTGAATAAATTAATTTAAAAAAATAGTCAGGAATGTTAAGCACAAATAATTAAAAAATAGAAATAAAAAAAATCTCAAATAGATTTTTTTTAAGGAATGCAATAAAAATAAATATAATAAACAAATATTTACAAAACAAAATATTAAATCATTTATCAGAAATTCAGAAACAGAAAAAAAAACAAACTTTGTTACATGTAGTGTCGAGTGAAGGAGATATTAGACTATGGCAAACAAACAAATACGCACTTTTTCGCGTTTGACAGTTTGCGGCAAACTCGCAAACAAGACAAAATGAATGCAAGTTGACCTTTTCGCAAACAAATGTTGGTGAACAAACAAAGCAGACAAGCTGGCAAACTGTCAAAATGTGCGAGTTTATTTGTTTGCTAGCCGTAGTCTGATACCTCCTTGACAATCGATTTTATTCGAAATTTTGTTTTAAATACGGCTCATCATCCCATTTTTTTCTGTTTTTAGCATTAATAGTTTAACTTTCAAATTTATTTTTTTTTATAAAAGGAAGGAAAAAATCAAAATTTTTGAAAAATTTGGAGCACGTCCACACAAAAATTTTAAAGTTTATTTTAATTCACAGAAGTAATATATATTCCGTATTTCTAAATGACTGAAATAAATGGACTTATTCAACTATATTGATTTTTTTTTATTCTCAAGCAAACCCAACGATGATTTAAGTCAGCACGAAAACCGTGAAAAATGAAAACAATTCAAGCTCGAGATTTCATCACCTTGAAACAATGCCAAGTGTGATTGATTTTTCCCAAATCCACTTTTTCCCAAATTGGTTCCAAATACAATTTTCGCCTATAGTGCACCGCACTCCACCTGCCTCCAGGTCATCATTTATTTGGGGTGTTTGAAACCTGTCGGAACGCGAGCGCCTGCTGCAGCAGCACCGACATTTCTGGCCACATTCCAACAAAATCGCCGAACGGAACGAATTCCAAATCACTCACAAAAGCAAAACTATGGGGCAGATCTTTAAACCTGCTGCGGCAAAGGGGGAATTCTCTCACGTTTATGTCGTCGTCGCGGTTTGTCAAACCTCATCGCCAGGTGTTTTAAACTTTTTTTTTTGGATTCAGCGTGGAAAAAATAAGGAAAATACTGGTCGAACTGGTGGCTGCCACCAGAAGAACACTTGACAGGTTAAATGAGCGCGCGCTCTCGCGCGGATCAGCCAAAGTGGCAGCTCTGGTGATTTTTATTTAATTCGGTTGACACTGTAAAAAGAGAAAACACGTTTTTGCTAGTCACCACTAGATGTCGATGCATCGATAAGCAAGTCTTGCATGCAAGTTCATCTACAAGTTCACGTTCAGCTAGTATTCAATAGATGTCGCTACTAAATTTTCGTGTAAAGTACTTTCAACAGTGCCAGAAACCGGCACACTGACTCCGATCCGGTGGTGGCATCCTGTCTGACTGGTTCGACTTGCTTCTACCCGTAAAGTGGAGGGCTCTAATCGCTCAGTGACCGTCTTTTTTATTTTGCTCTTTAAAAAAATGACAATATTGCACCCAAAGTGCACCAAGTGCAACTAACGACGACTTCTGTGAGCCAACGCTGGAGGGCAAGTGCGCTGCAAATCTGCTCTCTGCTCTCTGCTGGAAGTGGGTCACATTGTTGGTAGTTCTGTTGTTGTCGGTGCCATTTCCGTTTGAGGCCGGTAGTAATGAAAAGTATGAAGTCATCGCCGGGGCTCTCCAAAGAAGGGGATTTTTAGTTTCGGGTTGGTGGGTTTTTGTTTTGTGCTGGATGGTTTGGCCACCAGGGGGATCATGGTTAGGGTTGAAGAGTGATAAACGTTTGTTTTTGAACTTTGGCATTGAAATTTGATCCAGCAAGTACATGAAATAAAAAAACGGATTTGTGAATTTTTTTTTGCTGTTTTTTTAAATCACTCATGTCACTTAAAATGAATTCCAAAAAAAGCATAATTATTCTTTAAATGTTTTAGCGGACATAAAAATCCACTGTTTCAGAAATTTCCAGAATGGGCCAGAAATTTTTTCAAAAATATGTTAATGATGTAAAAAAACTAAACTTACTTAATTTTTTATGTTAAATCAAAATAACATTCAAAAAGTACTTAACTGAAATTTTGAAAAAGGGCACCGTTTTAAAGTTAAAACATGTGGTGTAAATAAACGCTTTTTTTAACTTTGTTGATACGGCCTTTTATTGCAGAGATATGATCAATGACCATGCAAAAATAAAAAAAATAAATAAATTAAGAAAAACAGGAAAATGGGATTTTTTCAATTTGCCCAATTAGCCTTTTTTATCATCGATATCTCGGGAACTAATGGTCCAACTTTCAATGTAAAATAATGTGAATTTGTGAAAAATTATGGTCTTTTTAGTAAATATTATTTCTCTAATATTTTTTTATTATCTAAAAAAAATCTTCATGGCATTTTATGTCTCCTTAAAAAATATTTGAAATAAAAAAAAAACTTTTTTTTAAATCAATTTTCAGTGAAAAAAGATGATTTTAAAATCACTTTACAAATATAAAAAAAAAACATATATCATTTTTGTATGGACAGCTGCCAAATTTGTATGAAAAATGATATCGATATGGACAAACTGATGATGCAAATTGGTTTATTTGGGCATACGGAAGACACCAAAAAAATTTCAACCAGATTAAAAAACAAAAAAATAATTTGAAAAAAATCGTTTTGTTTGAAATTCTGGAAAAATCTGGACTGTTTGAAATTTGAAAATATAAATCGCTGTAAAATATAATCAACTGCAATGATGTAAATTTATGTTCGCTGATATTATTTAACACAGTTTTTACAAGTCAGTCTGAATGATTTTGTGGAAAAACAAATTTGATGATTTACTACACAATTTTCTACATTACTACAATAATATGAAATAAAATTTGCAATGAATGTGATGTTTGCGTATTCAATAATAAAAACTTACATAGATTCGAAGACAAAATAATAGATAATATCGAATTCAAGCCACAATTCCAACATTTTAACCCTCTACTGCCCAAATTTTTATTTCGAAATTTTTTATTTTTCCCGTGTTCAGGAGGTCATTTTGAGCAACTTTTGTTCTACGAAAAACTTTACTTCTCTTGTTTTATGTTTTTCTTGTTTCATTTTAAGTATTTTAATTTGCATTTATCTTGTTTAGTTTATGTTTGTTTTTGGTAGTATTTGGCCTATTCTAACACCTCCTATCATTACATTTTGCCTATCTAATTTTTTCATGTTTTTACAGTAACTTTTTCAATTTTTTGCATGTTTTTCACATTTTCTGCTATAGGGACCATCCATAAACCACGTGGACACTTTAGGGGGGGGGGGTATGGCGATTGTCCACGATCCATACAAAAAAAGATTTTTTTTGTATGGACAATTGTCCACGAAGGGGGGAAAAGATTCCCAAAAAAGTGTCCACGTGGTTTATGGATGGTCCCATAAGATGAAACCATTATCATTTAAATTGTAAATAAATGCGTAGAGGTATAGTCTGGGACACTAGAAAAATTACTGCATACTTCTTTTTACTTAAAATATAGGAAATGTTAGTAAAAAACACAGCCAAAGTTGACCCTTAAAAAATTACATTTTTAAAAACAATGGCAAAGTCACATAAAACAAGTCAAACTTCCAACCCTAAAATTTTCCAAAATTTTAAAAGTTCTTCTTTCCAATGCTTTTTGAAGATCAAAAATTGGTTGAAAAATGGATTTTTGGCGATTTTTTAAATCGAAGCCCGTCTAGAGGCGGGGTTGGGTTGTAGAGGGTTAAAGAAAAAAAGTTAAAAATATATAATTAATCAATAATAAAGTAATTAAATTAGTTGGAAAGTTGTACATTTTATTTAATAAAAAAAATTACATAAAATAAATTATTTTGATTAAATAATTGAACTCTATCATTGTTTTAAAAAATCTCTATTATAGAAATATCAAAAAAGTACGAAATTACAATAAATAAATAAATATAATTGAAATAAAAGTTGATTTGAATGATAATATTTCATTTGAAGATAAAGAAGTAACAAAAATAAATAAAATTAGTATTCCTCCTATAAAACTTAAAAATAAAACATAAAAGAATCAAACATCCTGATTGCTCCAAAACGACTCATTTGAAATCGACAAAAAACTGCTCTGACCGTTTGTCGCTTCCACACCAATCGTTACAGAATACTCTCTCTTTGCTCTCCCTCTTACTTCAATCGGGTAGTACAGCGAATGGTTCAGAGAGACCGATTGCGATAAGTCGATCAGTCGCTGAGTCGAAATAGTTTGCGATCGGTTTTGTTTTACTCAGTTTTTAAACTGCTTAAAATCTATGTTATCAAAAATGTTTTGCAATTTTGCTGATAACACAACATCAAACACACATTTACAAGCAATTTCCATCATGCCAAATGCAAATTTACGGCAAACTGTGGTAGTGCAGGCCAAAAGAGCGCCCAGCTGGTATGTTGTTAGATTCTCTCCTCTCTGAACGTATTCGTGTGTGACTCGGGTCGACCTGATGGTAGTGTTTGCTCGTGACTGGCTGCAAGCTCCAGTCGGCAAAGATTCGCTCGGCGATGAGTGAGTGATTTCTGATCTTTGAACCGAAAATCAGGACCCTTGGAATCAAAAAGTTTTTGCATAAATTCCTGTTATTAGGCATGTTAAAAAGATTTGAATTAATAATACTAATCCTGTAGCTAAGGTTGATACAAACATTTTTAAAAGTTTTTTAAAAATATTTTTTTTTCAAATTTCAATTTAAACTCAAGAACTCAACTAAAATTCATTTAAAATGTATTCCCTTGCTCATTCATTTTATTCAACAATCCTCTGATTTTTGTAAATTTTCGATGTACAGTACTGCAAAACAGTTTTTTTTTCGCAAAAATTTTTGTTTTCGTCAAATCTTTCATTTTTTTAAAAGTAATGATTGCAAGACAACTGAATTAGTGTAAAATGCATTTTAAAACACTTTTTTCATTAAAATGTTAAGACTATGGCTTGCTATTTAAATTTTTATATTTTTATATATTTTTAAAAAAAATTTAAAGTTTATTTAAAAATCGGCAAAAACAAATGTGTTTTCCTATTTTTTCGGAATAATCCTCATCAATACCTATTAACAGCTGCCAAACTGGTTTGAAGACTTGTATGGGTGAACCAATACAACAAAAAGGCTTCTTTGGCCAAAGGGAAAGCCCTCACAAAGTTAGAGCCTAATAAAAAAAAAAAAAAAAAAAAAAAAACAAATGGTAAAAATGGTCGAAATTGGCCTATTTCGTAGAGAATTGTTCTTCTATTTATTTTTAAATCTTAAAGTTTTTTGAAAAAAAATATACTTTTTTTGTCCTTTGATTTTTCGGGCCGACTTTGAAGGGGAGTTGGGACGACAAAAACTTTGAAAAATATTTGCAACATCCTTAAGGTTTTCTCACAAAATGGTAACATGAGTAATCTGGCTTGTATTTAAACCTTTTTATAAAGACGAATAAAAATTAACGAGCACTAAATTTTGACTTATTTTTCATTTAATATCTGGTTTGAAGAACAACATTTTAAAATAACTATCCGCTGACTGATTTGCTCCCCAATCTTCTCACTTAATAACTCACTAAATCAACTAACTCTCTTACTTACTCGAGAAAAAAGTGGAGTCTTCATACAAATTTCCCCCTTTTCTCGAGCTTGGGTGTTAATCATACACTCACTTAATCATTTCACCCTTACCAAAAATCATGATTTTTTGAGTTTCAAATCCCACTTTTCATACGATTTTTTGAGTTCAAGTACTACAACCATAAAAATGGTTATATGGGTTCAACTGAAAAATTCGTATGAAAAGTGGGATTTGGAACTCAAAAAATCATGATTTTTGGTAAGGGTGTAGTTACACGCCGCACTCACTCATTTAGTTACTCACTTGCTCACTCACTCATTCACTTGAAAAAAAATTGTGACTCTTAATTTTAATTTGATTTGTTATTTTTTTTAAATCATTTTGCCTTTTCTGATCATAAAATTTTAGATTTTTTTAATGATAAATTAACCTTGTAAATAAGTAGGGGAGTTTGGGGTAATATGGACAGTGGGGGTAATTTGGACACCCCTTTAAAAATCACGTTTTCTTCGGATATAAAGTGAAAACGGTAATTTAAGTGATAAGGCTAGTACAAGTAATGGCCTAGGAGTATGGACAAACCAAAAAAGTTGGAATAGGTTAAGTAGTTTTGGTATAATATGTAAAAGTTTCCAAAGGCCGGTTGGCACTGCCTTAAATTCTAATATTTGAAGGTTAGGAAATAAGGTTTTGCAGGGGTTATATGGCAAAAAAGTGGACATTTTTTGTTTAAGGGGGTTGCTTGGACGATGCCTGAGATATGTACGTATAAAAATTGTGCATTTTATTCATTTGTATTATCAAAAATTGCAATTTATGATAGAAAATGCTATGGGGGTAATTTGGACATACCTGAAAGTCTACCTGTCAGGCAACAAAAAAGTAACTTTCATGGTTGGATGAGTTTTTAAAGCGATTTAGATAAATTTAGAGGGATTTAATATGTCAAAACAATCAAAAAGGAATGTGAGCAATGAGAACTTTCACAAAACCCCTATTTTTGAATTTAGATAAATTTATTCCAATATTCGATTTGATGAAAATCTGATTACTGTACATTTGGCGTTCAACAAGACTCTAATGTTGATTGCTTTTAATTACTTTCTTTGACATTTCTATGCTGGTTTACAATAATATTTAAATTTGAAGGGCTACAGAATGTAAAATTGAAAAAAATATTTTCAGGCTAATAAATTCTATATAAAGATTGATTTATATAAACATAAACGATACCTTAATCACAAAAAACAATACCTGTGTTTAATCCAGAATCAATGTTTAAATCAGTATTAATGATTAAATTAAGTTGACTACACTGAACTATTTGTTATCTTCCTATTGAATTATAGTTCTATCACAAAATCATTATTTAAACCTTTGATGAAATATTGTGAACAAAACAACACTTCAAAATATAAAGCAATTACAAAACCAGGTTGAAGGATAAAAAACATGCTCAAAAAATCAAATGTTAAACTTATTCTTCAACATGTGTCCAAATTACCCCACAAAAGGTGTTCATATTACCCCACAAGGTATGTCCATTTTACCCCACAAGGCATGTCCAAATTACCCCACAAGGCATGTCCAATTACCCCATAGGGTGAATCCCCCACAAAAATGTGGGGGTAATTTGGACACCTTTTAATTTTTACGATAAAAATGGGTTTTTCATCAAAATTTATCGAAATGAATGACATTTTTCCATCAAATATGGTCTCTATTATCCTCTGGTGTCATCCTTATTACTTTAAAATATCCATACAGCCCGTGACAGAGCAATTTCCTTAGGGTGTCCAAATTACCCCACACTCCCCTAGCTGTCCAGCAAGCACAACAATATTCCTCTAATTGGTCGCAGTGGTATCAAGACTCAACAAAAAAAAAAAAAAAGCACAACAATGCGATACTTTTAGGCACCCGCCATAAAGTATTCCAAACTCCAAGCCGCATTCCACATTTTAATCATTTCTAATCTCTTTCGCAATCGTCACCGTCGTCAGTGTAATTAGATGACACGATGATAAATTGTAACTCACACACACGTCACATATACTGTAAGATAAGGGGACCCTTTTGCTCTGATAAAAATGTCCAGAGTGGAATGTTGGGACATCAAAAAAAAAAAAAAAAAAAAATTAGACCAATTCGTCATCATCATTATTTAGCAATCATTGCACTAGTAATGCACCTGTTTCCGTTCCGTCAGACACTCTTTCGAAAATGTTTTGTAACTACATTGCGACAGTTGACAGTTGACGCGCGTTATCGCACTAATTTACATTCACTGCAAGCAAGCTCCATCAGAGTTCAACTGGCTGAATCGTTCATTAGACATTCTATACGTCAGTGTATTTTTTTTTGTTTTTAATTTGCTTGATTTAGCTACGCCGTTTTTTTTTTTGCGCCACTCGTGACTTACGCATAATCGCGTCATAAATCGTGATACTCTGCTTTATTTGCATGTTTGCTAAGCGAGTCAACGAGAAAAAAAAAACAAACTTGTGGGTAACGATGGAATTTCCGCACTTGAAAGACGCAATTTAAACGACCATTTTCCATTTCTAATTAAAGCGGCTAAATCCTTTGCTTTTTTTGTACTTGGTACTCTTGTCCAAAAATATGGTCATTTACCCTGCGCGACGGCGCGCGCAACTTGGACATTTCCGTCCGCCCGAGTCGGTTATCATACATTATACAGAAATTTGTCGTCGTCGTCGTCGTTTTGACGTGCACCACGAATGTGTATATTTTTATTGTGAAATTCAGCCGGCCGGCGTGGCGACGACGACCCGTTATTGCGTGAATAAATAATCAGCTTTTTTTTTTCGGAGGGCTTTTACGCCATCCACGGCGGTGGGGAACAATTGTTTTGTGAATGGTTTTTGTGCTGGATTCGATGAATTTTAATGGAATTTTATATGAAAATTGACGAGGTTTGTTCCAAATATAGACTGGATTTTTTAAAATTTATTTTGAATACAAAATTTATGCAATTGGAAACAATAGAAAATAAAAAAAGATAGATGAATCCCAAAACAAACAAAAAATCTCCTTTTCCAGACAAATGAGATAAGAAAAGAAAATTTCCAACAATTAATACACAACAATACTAAACCTTTGACAACATCCTTTGAGTTAATGATGTAGTTTGGTTCAAAATCGTGTGCATTTTTTCGTTGTCTTATTTTTGATGGCCGAGCTTAAGTATGACCCAAAAACTACTCTAAAATGATTTAGAATTTTTAAATCCAAGATGGCGGCCAAAATGGCGGCAATGGCATATTTTAAAAAAATGCATTTTTCAATTTAAAAGGCAATAAAATATTCAAATTTGACTAAATTGGGGTCGCAGAACTCGAATTTGTTGTTTAAAACAGGAAAATAATAAAAAAAACATGAAAATTTTTTTTTGTGATGATTCGATTATCCGAAATTCCATACAAACCTTCGGATAATCGAGGCTTCGTATAATCGAGTCTGCGCTGTATACCAAAAAAGTACTTTGTTCTACAAATCTGAAGGAAATCCTGTTTTTTCGCGAAAACAAAAAAATAACATTTTTAATTGAAATTTTGGGTTCTAGTCTGAGTTGTTTTATGTGATATTTATTATTGTTTGAGTAAATGTTTGCCCTGTGTTTTAGTAATTTAAACAAAAAAATGGAATGTTGACAGCTTTATGTAAAAAATAATAATTTTGCACCATAAACAGGTGAAATTGTATCTTTATTTTCTTAGCTATTTTGCTTCTAGGTAGATTAAAAAAAACCCGATTTAATATCACCAGAGGTGAAATAGAGCCTTTCTTACAAAATGATGAAACTCAGAGAAATATATTGGTGCAATTAATTTTTCAAAAACACAATGATACCATCCAGTGAGAATTTTACCAAAAGCTTCGAATCTTTTTAGGCTAAACCTCAAATGCAATTTTTTTCATTTCAGAGGTACATTATTTGTCGCCAGACATTTAAATTTAGTTAAGAAAAACATATTGGATTGACATTATTAGAAAAAATAAAATAAAAATAAATGGTACGCAGTCTTTATTGTTAGTCTATGATTAACTTAAAAAAATATGTATCGCTATTGCACTTTGTCGATCAATTATGAGAAGCCAGAAAGAACACTTTCACGCGCAGCGTAAAACGCGCAAGCGTAAAAGCGCTGGCGTTGGAGCTTCGACTTGACGACTTGTCGAGCTTTCGAGCGAGAACGAGCCGGCACTTCGAATTTGATGTTCAGTATATGATTTTGTATAAATCCAAAAATTTAATAGGAAAAAATAGGGTAAAAATAAGACGAAAAACATTAAAATCGCTATATCTCTGGAAATACATTTTGAAAAAGCTTCAAATTTTGGGCCCAAACAGTTTATGGCGCATGTTTTCGAATGGCTTTTTGTTTGAAACTGAATTCTTTCAATTTGATAGTGTTATCTGTAAAATAGTCCAAAAAATACCTCTAAAAATGGCTTTGACCACATTTACTGGTTGAAAATTGTGAATCGAAAAATAAAATGTTCGTCTCCGACCCCACGGCTACAGATCTGACTTTTAAAAATTGTGGGTTTTACGAGCGGTTTTCCAGTGATGGAAGACACAAATTTTTAAGAGCGGATACAGACATCGGCCATGTATTTCAGAAAAAGAGCTCTCAAAAATCGAACTTTGAGTTCCGGGTTTCGGGCCAAAATTCAATCGAAAGAGCGCATCTATACCTTCAATTTAGTAATAGGATTTTTTCCTGGGACGAATCCTCGCCGTGTACGATTTTTTTTAGATTTCTGAAAAAAGCGTTTTTCCAAAAGCAAACCTTAAACCTTTCTTTTGTAAGAAAGGCAAAAAATATGTAATGTTTCCGTTAAATTTTCAACTCCTTTTATGTAATTTTGGGAATGGTTCAAAAAGAATTAGTAAATATACATAAATTCATCAGTTACTGTTGAACTTCACATTTTTACACATTTATTTATGTGAAATTAATCAGAAAAGAGTTAATACTTAACCAACAAAATTTTCAACCTTCTAAAATATTTTTTCTGTGTAACTAATTGTGCAACAGAGTTAAATGACATAAGGCAAAACATGCACAGTAAAAAAATGTAAAATTTTAGCTGCAAATTTTAGTAATTTTCCTAAAATAATTTGTAAAAATGTGTGATTCAACAAAAACTAATGAGAATTTTACCAGTTTCTGATGTAAAATAAAAGATTTTTCGACCCAAAATCTATCAAAACTTTTTTTTATCTGTTTCACCTGTTTTTTTATGTAATTTATTTAAAATAAAATCTTTCAAGAAAGTTTTTGTGTAAGGAAATGTGAAATTTTTCATCAAATATTAATGTAAATAAAACTGACGAGGTAAAATTTTCATATTTTTCTTTGTGTAAAATTACATAAAAAAGAGGTAAATTATTACCATTAAATTTTCAACTCTCCGTATGTTTTACTTTTTTTTTACTGTGTACCAGAAAACGAGAATAACATAACAAGAAAAATGCACATGAAAAAACTAAACATTCAACAAAAACAAGAGAACAGCTAAGTAAAAAAAAGTTATATTTTGCAAAATAGAAAATTTGGTTTGTTCAATATTACCCCTTTATTACTCGAATAATGTGTAGAAATGTAAAATTCAACTGAAACTGATGCAAAATTAATCATTTTCTGATAAAAAATAATTGACATAAAATTTGTTTAAATTATTAGCAGTTTTTTCTATAGAAGTAAAATTACCAAAAGGTTTTTTGAGAACGTTTCCAAAAAATAAAAAATAAACTTTTATTTTATTTTATTTATTATAAATCAAGTCTAACATTAAAAAAACAACAAGCAATATAAATGTTTTGAAAGAATAATTTAAAAAATCAAAAGGCAATAAAAATTAAATGCAAAAAAGTACACAAAATTTCAACAGAAAAATTAAACATTATGACGTGATGGGAGCAAGGGCGTCTATGCGAAGTGTCCCTTCACACGGAAGATTTTTTCGGCGCTTTTGGGATGGGAAAGAGAATCTTTTTGTTATGTGGTGCAAATAAAAGTATTGCTTTATTAGCTTGCATTTTATTTTTTTGGGTGCTTTTTATTGTTTAAAAATTCTCTGTAAATACGCTTCTTGGGAATTTCAATTAAGCATAAGCATAAGCATAGGTGCCCACCCGCAGTTGCTACTCCGTTATTGACCAGGACCTCCAGAAGTTACATCCACGAGCCGTGGAAGATGAGTAGGTGCTATCTTTCCTCGCTTCGCAACTTCTCAAAGGCCCCTATCATGCTGATCAATACCGGCGCCGGCCACGACCAGTGGTAGAGTCACGGGGAAGTGGATGGGAATGTTAGTCCGATACTTGAGTGATAGAGACCGCCCAATCGACTGCTTCTCCGACAAAGTATCACATGAGTTTTGAGGGGGTTAGTAGATGGGTATGAGGTCAGGATTCACGAGTGGCAGTGATGTGACCATGAGCATTTTGTTTATCGGTTGAAAATTTTAAATCTTAGGCAGCCGGCTGCGGAAAGATAAATAATTGATTATTTAAAAAGTTTTTTAATCGAACGCGTGCCAACCGAGCAGTAGTGCTATGGGCTGGACTTATCAGTATATTTTACTGTTTGTACAGTTTACATAACACGAGCAAATTTTAAAAATAGTAAATAAAAGACGCTGAAGAGTATAAATAAAATCGATAGTTTGATGAGTTAATACTATAACTGCCAGTTTGGAATATATTATTACGATCAACGAATATAAACGAAAAGAAAACAGTACACCACGTAACCGATTGTAATGAAAGCTTCTTGGGAATTTCAATTAAGCGAACAAAAATGAAAATAAGCCGTATTCTCTTAGGTTTTTATTTCGAATATTCTATAATTTTATTTTCTTTGGTCAGAGGGAAGCCTCTCAAAAAGTTCAACGTTCTTTTCAAATTCTTATGAAAACAAGGGCGTCTATGCGAAGTGCCCCTTCACACGGAATAATTGAATTTTTTCAGCGCTTTTTGGATGAGAAAGAGAATTATATTGTTATGTGGCGCGAATAAAACTAATGCTTTATTATCCTGCATTTTTTTGATGCTGTATATTATTTAAAAATTCTCTGTGCCTCAAATTATACAAAAATGATAAAAATACGCTTCTTGGGAATTTTAATTATGAGAACAAAAATTGAAAAAAAAACAGTATTTTTTAGGTTCTTATTTCGAATATTTTATAATTTTATTTTCTTTGGTCAGAGGAAAGCATCTTAAAAAGTTCAAATTCCAAAGTTCAACGTTTATATCCTAGGTTATGTAACAGACATAACCAGAAAGACATATGATTACGTAATATATATTTATATGTTGGATCTGGGTTGTTTTTTTTTACTTGATACATTTATTTTTACTCAAAAAAATTTCACATGCTTCCAAAAAATGAATAACATCATTTGTTACATTTCATAGGAGCCAAAATAGGAGAACATTTTTTCAGCAGGAGTTGTACATTTATTCAACGAGATCTACCAAGTTGTATACATATAACGAGTGCTGAAAAGATCGAAAAAAAAAACTCTTTGAATAAGATTGTTTTGTTTTTGCTGCTGGAATTTTTGTTTTCGATACTGGTTCAAAAGAGTGCGGAAAAGTTGAGCTTTTTAGTACTCAAAAATTACCATTCCAGAAATCCTGAAATATACTTTAATTTTAATTTTTTTAATGTTTGTAAACTTTTGATAATTTATCAAATTACATGATTACACCTAAATGGGAAAAAGTGATTTGTAAAATTGTAGTAAATTAACAAATATATTTAAAAAAAAACAAATTAATATAAAAAAATATATTTTCCTCTCTCCCTCCCGCCTGCTCCACATCTGGATCCAGGAGTTCCTGGCGCACGTGGCCGCCCGCCGGCCCGCCTTCATCGCGCTGCACCTGCAGGAGGTGGGCGGCAAAACGTACGAAAAGTCGATGGAGTACGTGCAGGAGTTCATCAAGAACCTGTGCGAGTCGCGCGAGCTGGCCGACTACAACCGCATCCGGGTCTACCTGGACGAGGACTACAACTCGGCGGAACATTTCACGGTAAGAGTCACCGCCTTCTTTGCACCTGATTAGATTATGTAATCCAGATGGGAGGCACTTTAGCTTGAGCGTTTTCGTCTATTTTTATTAGCTTCGCGCACGGTGGGTCAAAAAGACGACATCTTGCGGCGAGTAGATGCAACCAAACGGTATTCAACTTGTATGCAAGCAAATAAGCTAGTTGCATTCAAGAGTGGTCGAACGAAACAACGCCATCTTTTGGCAATTTTTATTTAGAAGCATAATTTAGCACCACCGTGCCCTTTTTATGTATTCTGTTGACACACTCAAACGTTCAAGTGCACCGAAGACTTGTCTAGGGTATTGATTTTTGTGGGGCTTCTTTTTGGCACACACTCGGTGCGAAGAAGTGTTGTGCCGAAGGCTCCAAAATCCAATTTTCTTACACTTCAAAACAACTCGCACTCTGTACACTCGTACTCGTGGGAGGAATTGAATCAGCCATCAATCCACTTTCGATTTGGTTGGGTAGCGTTTGGATTATTCATATCATGTCGCGTACTCTCGGCCTCGAGAAAAGAATGTTTTATAAGGTGTATGTTATGAGGAGACTCTATTACGGCCAGATGTGATTCTGTGCGCTTTGATTGTGCGAAGAGGGAGGAGAAATTCGATCCAAAGACAAGAGGAACCAGTTGGACAGGGTGTTGAGTCAACTCGACATCTGGTGGCAACTAGTTGAAACTTGCAGTTTGAAACAAGAAAGGTCAACTTGCATGCAAGACTTGCTTTGTTGCATCGCGACATCTATTGGCAAGTAGCGAAATTTGATCTTCAATCATTATTTCGAAGCAAAATCAAGTCGCCACCACGTTCACCTGATTTTATATTCTTGCGGTAGATGCCATTAGGTGGTTTCATTAAGGTTTTCGGTATCAACACCACCCACAATCCAGACATCCTGTCGCTTGAGCTCTTCTTGGAAAGCCCAACCACTTCCGTTTGCTTATTTCGCTCTACTAAAATGTTGACCTTTGTTTTGGGCCGTTTAGCCAAACCAAACAGTTTTTCTTTTTCTTCTGCTTGCCGACAACATCTCCATAAACATATGGCCGCTGGGGGGGACTTGGTTGTGCAAATGAGTGCCATGGGAGCAGGTTGGTTAAGGGGCGACGCCGAGATGGGCTCATTATTTTTTCGCATGCTTTCGCTCTCTGGTGGCTGGTTCATGCGTTAGTAATGAAGGAGCGACCTCGTGGTGGGCGTTTTCGAAAAGGGTTATTGTGATGAGTTGGTTTGGCTTCCTCTCTGAAGGGGAAGGTGAAGTTTGGTAAGATGAATTGCTGTAACTTTTGACCTGTCAAATATGGAGAATTCTGCGAAATGAGAAAATAAAAATATAATCTGGAAAAGTCAGATTAGAAACTGATATCAAAATAATGCGTCATCTGGTGGCAACTAGTTGAAATTAACAGTTCGAAACAATAAGTACAAACTTGTATGCGATACATGAATTTAAGACAAGCGACATCTGATGATGAATAGTGAAATGTGAAATCTAAAAACTACACGGAAAAAAGATTTATTGCAAAAAATACAAAAATGACAAAAATAACAATAATTACAAAAATGACAAAAATTACAAAAATGACAAAAATAACAAAAATTACAAAAATGATAAAAATTACAAAAATGACAAAAATAACAAAATGACAAAAAATGGCCAAAATTACCAAAATCACCAAAAATCAGAAAAATCGTCAAAATTACTAAATTTACTAAAATTACCATAATTAATTTTGACAAAAATGACTAAAATGACAAAAATAACAAAAATGTAAAAGTTACAGAAATGACAAAAATAATAAAAATTACCAAAAATGGCCAAAATTACCAAAATCACCAAAACCACAAAAATCACAAAAAAAAACACCAAAATCACAAAAATCGCCAAAATTACCAAATTTACCAAATTTACCAAAATTACCAAAATGGCCAAAATTACCAAAACGACCAAAATCACCAGCATCACCAAAACCACCAAAATCACCAAAAATAATCACAAAAAAATCACCAAAATCGCCAAAATTACCAAATTTACCAAAATTACCAAAATGGCCAAAATCACCAAAATGACAAAAAAGACAAAAATTACAAAAATGACCAAAATGACCAAAATGACAAAAACGACCAAAATGACTAAAATGACAAAAATGACAAAAATGACCAAAATGACCAAAATAATCAAAATGACCAAAATGACCAAAATGATCAAAATGATCAAAATGACCAAAATGACCAAAATGACCAAAATTACCAAAAATACCAAAATGATCAAAATTACCAAAATTACCAAAATGATCAAAATGACAAAAATGACCAAAATCATGAAAATTACAAAAATTGCAAAATTCATGAAAATTATGAAAATTATGAAAATTATGAAAATTATGAAAATTATGAAAATTATGAAAATTATGAAAATTATAAAAATTATGAAAATTATGGAATTTATGAAAATTTAAAAAAATATGAAAATTATGAACATTAGGAAAATTAAGAAAATAAGGAAAATTAGGAAAATTATGTAAATTATGAAAATTATGAAAATTATGAAAATTTAAAAAAATGTGAAAATTATGAAAATTAGGAAAATTAGGAAAATTAAGAAAAATTAAGAAAAATTAGGTAAATTAGGAACATTAGGAAAATTAGGAAAATTAGGAAAATTAAGAAAATTAGGAAAATTAGGAAAATTAGGAAAATTAGGAAAATTATGTAAATTATGTAAATTATGAAAATTATGAAAACTACGAAAATTACGAAAATTAAGAAAATTAAGAAAATTATGAAAATTATGAAAATTAAGAATATAGAGAAAATTAAGAATATAAAGAATATAAAGAAAATTAAGAACATTAAGATAATTTAGAAAATTAAGAAAATTATGAAAATTATAAAAATTATAAAAATTATTATAATTATAAAAATAATGAAAATAATGACAATTGAGGTTTTGCAGCGCGACTGTGTTTCAAATGTAGGTGGCGCCAAAATGAGGTTACTTGCCAAAAATCGTATTCCTTTCTGCTGGATTGAAGAACAAAATCGCTTATTTCTCATGATTCCCTGCATCAATCATAATGAAACTGGTTGCAAAAGACGAGAAAAATTTTTTGCTTCAAAATAATGAACATCAATTTTTAAGCGCGCAAAAATTTGTGACCTTTTTCTTTAAAAAACATGTTTTGGAACACGAAAAAATGAGTTTCCCCATATGTATCAATGAAATAAACAGTTATATAGTTGATAACAGATGTGTTAACGTATATTCAACAATTTTTATTGATTTTTGACAGACTTTCTTGCCAAATAGTCCAAATTACTATCTTTTTATGAATTTACAGTTTTCTCATAGAAAATTCAAACAAATATTGGAAAGTTGCACACCAAATTGTTGGAAATATTTTTTCTCATCCGAATCTGGCATAAGTTTCGTAAAAATGTTGGTAATGGAGGAAAAAACACATTTTTCCGATAAATCATAGGTTTACGCTATTTGTTCATAGGTGGCGACATGTGTTTTTTAGCTTTGTTGCAAATCCTCTATTGTAAAAATAATTAAAATCATAAAAATTATGAAAATTTTATAATCATGATAATTTTAAAAATTCTGAAAATTATGTTAATTTTGAAAATGATTAAAATGACAAAAATGCAAAAAAAATCTATATAATCCGACATCTAGTGGTGACTAGTTGAAACTTGTTATTCGACGAAATTAGCAGGATCTTGTATGCAAGACTTGAATTACAAAACAGTGACATCTAGCGACGAATTGACGATTTTTTTAGCAATATAATCAGAAATAATATAGTTTAAAATTAAAATATAGTGAATAAAATAAAATATCTCCAAATTCAATGCTTCAAGCTAATTTTGCAAGCATTTCACACAGCGAGTGTCACCAGGGCTATTGAATTGTATCCCCCCGCATATCAAATTGTATAATACGATATCGTGTTTCTCAGATATTAGATTGCTTCCACCCGCTCGTCCCATTGTCGTCATTCAAGCGGGGAGAATAACGTATGAATCTAATAAAGCGCGCGCGCGCACTTCGCTTGGACCAGGGAGGTTAAGCATCATCAGAAGCTGGAATGTGTATCAAGATATGTGATGGGGCGATGGTCATTTCCGAACGTAACAGTATACTGCCTGAACAGGGGTTTTGAGATGATGGACTAGCTGGGGGTGACGCATTTCGTTTAGTTTTTTTTTTAAACTATACCTATCGAAAATTTAAAAATTACCTTCTTAAATTAGATTCATTGGTGTCAAACCAATTCGACATCTGGTGGCAACTAGTGAAAACATGCAGTTTGAAGCAATAGCTTGCATGCAAGTTTTGCATTCTAGCATCGCGACATCTAGTGATGAGTTGTAAAAACAAAATGCAATCCTCAGAAAGAATCTTTGTTTTGTAGTGTAATACCTCCTTCACCGCCCTATTTACGTGATTTAATAAACTTTGTCATGCCCATGAAGCCCTACACGACCCCTCCCCTCAGGAGAATTAGGTCATCGGTGTGAAAAGCATTGCGAAAAGCATAACTTTGAAGAATCGGTCAACTGAAGCCCCACAACGGCAAACAAAAGTGAGGGGGCGGAACAAAACCTGCCAACAATATTGCAAAAAAAAAAAGTAAAAAAGCAAAAAATGAGCGATCCCATCCCATTACGAATGTTGAACCCGGCTGACGTTCTCGAGAGAGAAGCGCGTTATTCAATTTGTCGTGACCGTGGCCGTCATCGTTGTTGTCTGGCAACCCCGTGTGAAGATGATGAAGATGTGCTCCGATGGGATCGGGGGATTAGGGTGACTGATGATTTTTGATCGAAATTCATTCAATTGAACTATTTTTAATATCCGATTTATTTTTTAATGTCTACCTTCCTGAAAATAAATATAAAATCTAACTTGTTTCAACTATGGATTAAATTTTGTCAAAACTTGAGGTAAGACAGTAAGCAAGAGAGCAACTCTCAAAATCTTTATGTCTTCGAGCTCTCATTTCTCCAATTTTCACGTTTGCTTTGCTTTGCTCCTTAAACTGTGGAGCAAATTGAGTCTAAACTCGAGGTAAGACAGTAAGCAAGAGAGCAACTCTCATTTCTCAAAATTATTAACGTTTGCCTTGCTTTGCCTCTCAAATTGTTGAGTAAATAAAGTCAAAACTGGAGAGAAGACAGTGAGCAAGAGAGCAACTCTCATTGCTTTCAACTTTTCACGATTGCTTCGCATTGAAGTTTTATTGAGGAGTAAATTTGTTCAAGCTCGAGGTAAGACAGTGAGCAATGTAGCAACTCTCTTTTGTTTTCTCTAATTTGGTTAGGTTTTCTTTTAATATGCTCCTGATTCTTGCAGTGAGAGTTGCTCTCTTGCTCTCTGTCTTGCATTTTTGCTTTGAACAAAACTAAATGTTCTATGCGCCAATCTTGAAAAAAAAAACGATATTAATTAAAAGTAGATCGAAAAAATCATCAAAAAATACTCAAAATTTCCGGTCAATCTAACATTAAGTGGAAGTGACCTAAGAGAGAGAGTGAAAATGTGGACCGGGGTCCTGGGGCAGACGACGATCGATACTGTTTACATTGTTTAGCGCCTTTCCGCCGCTTGCCGCCGCCGTAAATGTCGTGCCTCGGTCGGTCTTGTGTGTTATTATTTATTATTGTTGTCTGACGTGCGCGACCTGGCTCTTTCAAGCTCGCTGCTGCTGCTGGCATATGCTCACGCGAAGCCATTCTCGCGCGCGCACTTAATTTTAGCGAAGCGTTTTAGAGCACTGTGAAGTGGGGTGAAGTTGAGCTTTTTTAAATTGCATTTTTTTTCTTTTTTTAATTGTTTGATCTAGTTAACCTTTGAATAATTTAATTATAATTCTAGTATAATTATTATACTTGCTAGTTTTCCATAATTACTTTGTTTTTTATTATAATAATAATTATAATTTATTTATAATGTTTTAACTTTTTTTAAATTTATTTTCTTTTAATGTTTTTCTCAAGTTTTTTTAATCTCTTAAATCTTTTTTGCATTTGAATTTTTGGAACGATGAGTTATGTTTTCCCTTTTTTCAAATTATTTAATGTTCTTTTTTTAATCTTTTTTAATGTTCTATCAAAATTAAAGTTTTTCTTGTTTTTTTTTTGTTGTTGATAATTACAGATCTTTATCTTAAATAACCCGTTTGTTCTTGAATCAACTCATTATTTGTTAAGTTTATTTCAGTAGTGATCCATAACTGTGGGTCTCGTGGCGCAGGGGTAGCGGCTTCGGCTGCCGATCCCGATGATGCTATGAGACGCGGGTTCGATTCCCGCCTTATCCACTGAGCTTCTATCGGATGGTGAAGTAAAACGTCGGTCCCGGTTTCTCCTGTCTCGTCAGAGGCGCTGGAGCAGAAATCCCACGTTAGAGGAAGGCCATGCCCCGGGGGGCGTAGTGCCAATAGTTTCGTTTTTCGTTTTTTTTTCCATAACTATTTATATTTTGAATTATTTTAACAAAATGATTGATTTCCCTGTTTAATTGTTTTACTCTGACTTATTCAATTGTTTTGTTTTGATTTGTCTTTTCCATTTTTTTGATCAATTTTCAATTTGTTATGTTATTTTAATAGTTTTTATTTTATTTTTAAAGTTGTATCTTTCTCTTATTTTTTTATAAATTTTATGTTTTTTGTAATTTTCTATTTTTAAAATAAAATTTAATTTTTTTGTTGTTTTAAATGGTTTTTGAAATTATTGTATTTTTCTCTTCATGTTTTATTATTATTTCTTTTGTTATTTTTTCCTTCAAAATTTTGATTTTTCTTTTTTATTTATTTTTTATCTTTTCTTTTCTCTAATCTAAATTATTTATCTGGTATTTTGTGTTGAACTTGTTTTTTTTTATTTTCGTTTTTTTATTTATTTTGCAATGTTTTTTATTTATTTTGCAATGTCATTTACCTGTTTTCTTAGTTCTTTCTTTTATTGTTTTCTTTGGATCTGACTTTTTTTTTTGGTATTTGTTTGTTGTTTAAATTTTCTACTCTGACTTATTCAATTATTTTCTTTTGATTTATCTTTTCTATTTTTTAAAACAATGTTCAACTTGTTTTGTTTTTTGCTAATGTTGTCTTTTAATTTTAGAATTGTGTCTTTCTCTTAATGATTTTAATGTATATTTTTTTTATTTTTTGCTTAAAATTTTGTTTGTTGTTTTTTGAAATTATTTTTTATCATTTTTTTTTCTCTAATTTAATTTATTTATCTGATCTGTGGAACTTGTTTTTTGCTTTTTCAATTGTTTCTTTCTATTTTTTAATTTTTCGGTTTGTTTTCTTTTGATTTGCTGTTTTTTTTGTATTTGTTGGTTGTTTAAATTATTCAACTCTGACTTATTCAATTGTTTTCTTTTGATTTGTCTTTTCTATTTTTTAATTTTCTACTTGACATAACATAAGTTATTTCGAATGTTTTCAATAATAAAATTTTATCTTTTTCTTCATGTCTTTTTAATTTGTTTTTTCTTCAAAATTTAGATTTATTCTTTTTTATTTATTTTAATCTTTTCTCTCTAATCTCATCTCTAATCCAATTTATTTATCAGATCTTTTGTGTGGAACTTTGTTTTTGCTTTATTTTAATTGTTTCTTTCATTTATCGGTTCTTTCTTTTAGTCATTATATATTTTTTAATTTGCTGATTTGTTTTCTTCGGATTTGCTTTTTTTTATTTTTGTTATTTGTTTGTTGTATATTTTTTCTATCTTTTCTTATCTTTTCTTTTTTAATCAATTTTCAATTTGTTTTGTTATTTTAATTGTGTTTAATTTTAAAATTGTATCTTTCTTTTCATGTTATTTTTTTTTATTTTTTTTTGTTTTTTTCCCTAAAATTTAGATTTTTTTTATTTGTTTTTTTTATCTTTTTTTCTCTAATCTAATTTATTTATCTGATCTTTTGTAGGGAACTTGTTTTTTATTTTGTTTTTTGTTTTTCAATAGTTTCTTTCATTGACCTGTTTTTTTTTTTTGTAGGATTTATTTGTTTTAAGTATTTTGATCAATTATCATCATGAAATATTTTTTCTGCTTCTTAAAAAAATGTTAAATTCTTAACTTATTTAAATTCTTTGGTTTTTTTTTTCAATTAATTTTCGTTTGTTCATTTTTGCTGTAACTCGGTTTATTGTTCTCTTCATTCTAATTTTTGTTAAATTGGTTCAACGTAATTTTCAATTTGTATTGTTTTATTTATATATTTTCAGTTTTTTTTTTCTCTGACTCTTGTTCTTCCGATATTTCTTTTCTTTTCTCGAAACTATTCATATAATCGTTTTTTTCTGTGGTTCTTGTTTTTTTGTTTTGTTTTTATTATTGTTTCTTTTATTTATCTCAAATGTTTTTTAGGTTCTTTCTATAAGTATTTTTTTTTGTATTTTTTTAAATTTTCAACTGAATTAGTTTTTTATTTTTCCAACAACATTGTTTCTATTTTTTTTGTTACATCGTGTAGTTCAAATAATTTAAGGATAAGTTTCCCCCCACCTCACGGTGCCGAGATGACGGTGGTGCAAGTGCACTCTCCACCACGTCTGACACTACTTGCTCTTATGTGTGTTTTTTATTTTATTTTATTTATTTTTTCCTCATTCTGAACATGGTAATATGGTCGTCTTGGTGTGTCGGCTGATTACACTTTTACCACGCGAAATGGAGTAATCATACTTCTCTGTGTCCGCGGTGGCGTTGAGTGCACAGAATTGCTTAATGGAATTTTATTAGCGCTCTGGATTGAAATTAATCGCTACATGGTGTATGGTTTGATGAGTCACTGAGAATATCAGTGAACTGGACACTGAGCTGTCTGACGTAAAAAGTTCAACAAAAGTAATTTGAGTTTTGATGAAAAATTATTTAAAGATTCATAAAGCTAACTCGACATCTAGCGGTGAATAGCTGAAACACGCAGTGTTTGAAAGTTTCATTAACTTGCATGCAAGTTCTGTAATTTGAAAAAGCGACATCTAGTAGCAAGTAGGGGGAATCGATTATTTTAATCTAGTCAAATACAATGTAACGTCGGTAATTGCTCGTTAGACTCATTGCTGTACAACACGATGTATCTGTTTGAACAAACGATCGTTTGAGCATTATTGACCATGATGCCCGGCTGCTGACTGGAAGTTGCGACAATCTAAATCTAATATAAACGATCGCATTTTCAGTCCCTCCGGTCTCGGTCTCTCTCTCTGTTTATAATGTTAATGGCCACGCTTGATTGCAAATCAGATTAAACAACAAGCACTCCTCCTGCGAGACGACGCGAAAACGTTGTGTCGTCGACTGTTCTTGTCCAAATGGCGCTTGCAGATGTTTGTATGTTTTTGATATTTGTTTGCTACAAAAAAGTACACACAACCAACTCGAGTTGCGAGAATTTGACGTGCAGTTCTGCTCCATTGATAAGTTCTATTTCCAGCGTCGGCTGATTGTGTGAAACGCTTGAGCGGAAATTCAAATTATATAAAAAATGAGAAGTAATCTCTTTCCATCGTCGTCACGCGAATTTGAACTCGCAGGCAGTCAACCTGGAAAATCAATTTTCCCACGCAGATGCGGGTGTCAAGTGTCCCAGCCGAGGCCACCCCGGTGAGCGCAAACAGCTGTGCCAACGATCCACTGCAAACAAACATATCGATATGGGGTTTGTCACCTTGATGGTACACGCAAAACTAGATCGAAATGCAGAACTAGCTTTAAGTGCTTCTTTAGGGCTGATTTGGTGTTAATTTAATGCTGACTTTTAGTTCTTATCAGCCATTGGCGAAAAAATCTTTAAAAGTATCAACAAAAACAAGTGTAAATTCAAATCACAAACAAAATTGGTTCTACTTTTCACCGCAGCTAACCATTGTGGCGCCACCATCGTTTGAGAGAATTGAACACATCTTTTTATTTGTTTTCTTTGATTTGCTTAGTTATTTGTCCGTAGTTCGCTCAAGATTGCACAATTTAAATCACTAATTCAGCTAACCATAGTTCGACTATTCACCGCAGTTGATAGATGTGGCGCCACAATCGTTTGAGAGAATCCTTTTGGTTTGTCATTTTTGTCATTGGTATTTTTCTAAAGAAACCATAATTCAAATTACAATAAACCTAATCATAGTTCGACTTTTCACCGCAGTTAATACATGTGGCGCCACCATCGTTTAAGAGAATTTGTCATCTCTTTATGTTTGCTATATTTGTTTGTTTTTTTTTGTATTTCCCTGAACAATGCACAGTTCAAATTACGAATAAATCTAATTTTAGTTTAAATTTTCACCGCATTTTACACTAGTGGCGCTACCATCGTTTGATAGATTTTGACATCTCTTTATACTTGTTGCCTTAGTTTTATATTTTGTCTAGTTTATTTCCTTCAAAAGAGCCTAATTCAAATTTTAATTAAGAAAAAACTAACCATAGTTCGACTATTCACCACAGTTGACACTTGTGGCACCACTATCATTTGAGAGAATTTTGCTTTCTCTTTCTCTTTCTTTTTTCCAATTATTTCTTATACATTTCCCTGTTTAGAGTGTACTTTATCGCGTCAAATCAACACCTTCTGCTTGATGTAAATATATCCGGGCTCATCACTCTTCATTTGTTATTCCCACAGATGTATCACTCCAGAAGGAAACAAGAAACTCTGGAAAATCAGCCACGCGAAGCCAACTTTTGCAGAAGAGAGCATACATTTTCTAAGGCTCACACATGTATAGATATCGGGGATAGTTTGTCCTTAACTTTACATTGTAAATGTTTCGCAACAAGCTGGAAGGAGATTAGGTTTGAGAGCTGGTTTCTATTTTTGAAATTAAGTGATTTCGAGGGTTTCAAACTCAAACTGTTTTGCTTAGATCGAAAAGAAAGTTTCCTGAAATGTAATACCCTCTTGAAGAATTTCGTCTAACGCTCACCAGATAGCGCTAGTGTTTCATGGCGTTTCATAGATTCCAAACAATAATAATTTAAATAATAATCTAAAATTAAAATACAACCACAGACATGTCGACGAGATTTATTTCAAATATATCTAACGCCATAAAACACTAGCGCAACCTGGTGAGCGTTAGACGAAACTCTTCAAGAGGGTATTACATTGCAGGAAACTTTGTTTTGAAGCTTCCAAAAACACAGTTTTGACAATTTCAACGAAATATCAATTTCAAGTATCAAATTAAAAAATATCAAAACAGCGCCACCACATTTGAGTGTGAGTTTTTCTCGTACTAATTTCATCTTTTTTTAATTTTAATAAAATTCAACAAAATTTTCATGAGTATCAACTGGCTTGCAACATCTCAAGAAATACCAACAACCCCTCCCTCGAGGGAAATCCAATAAACCATCGGGGTAAATCTGATTAATTCATTAGTGGCGGTCGGATGCCGGATTGTGAGGGTGGTGAGTGGATGTTTTCGCCCCTCTTATCCACATCCGAAGCGAATAATTGGGGGGAAAATTGCTGCTCTCAGCGGGATTCGCCGCTACGGAGTTTTTTCTCCTCCTTGATTGATGATTGAGAGTGGGGGTGAGAATAATAGGATAACACGTTGGGGAACGATTTTATTATTAGGGGTTTCCCAAAAAAGGAAATTTTCAAAGTTTGAATTTCGTTGAAAAAAATGGCATTTATAAAAGTTTTCACATTTTTATCTTCTTTTGTTTCCAGGCCCTCGGCAACCTGTACTTTGCGATCCGCACCATCGACCACCTCCAGATCTGGAACTTCCTGACGCACGAGTGGGACACGGTCGCCGGCAAGAACATCCACACCGGCAACATCGAGTCGGTGGCCTCCAAGGAGAAGGCCAAGTTCCCGCAGCAGTTCTTCCCGGAGGTTAATAATTTAATAATTTAATAATTTAATAATTTAATAATTTAATAATTTAATAATTTAATAATTTAATAATTTAATAATTTAATAATTTAATAATTTAATAATTTAATAATTTAATAATTTAATAATTTAATAATTTAATAATTTAATAATTTAATAATTTAATAATTTAATAATTTAATAATTTAATAATTTAATAATTTAATAATTTAATAATTTAATAATTTAATAATTTAATAATTTAATAATTTAATAGTTTAATAATTTAATAATTTAATAATTTAATAATTTTATAATTTTATAATTTTATAATTTTATAATTTTATAATTTTATAATTTTATAATTTAATAGCTTAATAATTTAATAATTTAATAATTTAATAATTTAATAATTTAATAATTTAATAATTTAATAATTTAATAATTTAATAATTTAATAATTTAATAATTTAATAATTTAATAATTTAATCATTTAATCATTTAATCATTTAATAATTTAATCATTTAATCATTTAATAATTTAATAATTTAATAATTTAATAATTTAATAATTTAATAATTCAATAATTTAATAATTTAATAATTTAATAATTTAATAATTTAATAATTTAATAATTTAATAATGTTATAATGTTATAATTTAATAATTTAATAATTTAATAATTTAATAATTTAATAATTTAATAATTTAATAATTTAATAATGTTATAATTTAATAATTTAATAATTTATTAATTTAATAATTTAATAATTTAATAATTTAATAATTTAATGATTTAATAATTTAATTATTTAATAATTTAATAATTTAATTATTTAATAATTTAATAATTTAATAATTAAAAATTTAATAATTAAATAATTAAAAATTTAATAATTTAATAATTTAATAATTTAATAATTTAATAATTTAATAATTTAATAATTTAATAATTTAATAATTTAATAATTTAATAATTTAATAATTTAATAATTTAATAATTTAATAATTTAATAATTTAATAATTTAATAATTTAATAATTTAATAATTTAATAATTTAATAATTTAATAATTTAATAATTTAATAATTTAATAATTTAATAATTTAATAATTTAATAATTTAATAATTTAATAATTTAATAATTTAATAATTTAATAATTTAATAATTTAATAATTTAATAATTTAATAATTTAATAATTTAATAATTTAATAATTTAACAATTTTATAATTTAATAATTTAATAATTCAATAATTTAATAATTTAATAATTTAACAATTTAATAATTTAATAATTTAATAATTTAATAATTTAATAATTTAATAATTTAATAATTTAATAATTTAATAATTTAATAATTTAATAATTTAATAATTTAATAATTTAATAATTTAATAATTTAATAATTTAATAATTTAATAATTTAATAATTTAATAATTTAATAATTTAATAATTTAATAATTTAATAATTTAATAATTTAATAATTTAATAATTTAATAATTTAATAATTTAATAATTTAATAATTTAATAATTTAATAATTTAATAATTTAATAATTTAATAATTTAATAATTTAATAATTTAATAATTTAATAATTTAATAATTTAATAATTTAATAATTTAATAATTTAATAATTTAATAATTTAATAATTTAATAATTTAATAATTTAATAATTTAATAATTTAATAATTTAATAATTTAATAATTTAATAATTTAATAATTTAATAATTTAATAATTTAATAATTTAATAATTTAATAATTTAATAATTTAATAATTTAATAATTTAATAATTTAATAATTTAATAATTTAATAATTTAATAATTTAATAATTTAATAATTTAATAATTTAATAATTTAATAATTTAATAATTTAATAATTTAATAATTTAATAATTTAATAATTGAATAATTTTATAATTTTATAATTTTATAATTTTATAATTTTATAATTTTATAATTTAATAGCTCAATAATTTAATAATTTAATAATTTAATAATTTAATAAAATAATAATTTTATAATTTAATATTTTTACGATTCACTCTCAGTGCAAATGGTCCCGCAAGGGCTTCCTGCGGACGCGCTGGTCCCTGAACGGGACCGTGTTCGATCTGGTCAACATTCACCTCTTCCACGACGCTTCCAACCTGGCGGCCTGCGAGGAGTACCCGTCGGTGTACTGCAAGAGCCGGCGGCGGGCGCTCATCCACACCCTGGAGAGGTATGCGCTTTTTTTTGAGGTTATGTTTGACGGTGAAATTTTAAATTTTGTTTCGATTTTGTAGATTTCACAAGGACGCCATCAACCAGTCCGTGCCATATTTCGTGTTTGGCGATTTCAACTTCCGGTGTGACACGGAGGGAGTCATTAAGGTTAGTTTGGGCGTGACTTTTGTTGTTTTGAAGATTTTCAAAATTTTGATTTTCGTAGAAATTGACGGAGGATCTCACGATGCACCGGATCGCGAGTGCCAAAAGTGACAGTACAAAGGTCCAGTACCGCGATTCGGACGGCGCGAACGTACTTACCGTGGGCAAGAAGGAGTTTAACCACCACGACCAGAGCACCTTCAAGGGAAGCTGGGTAAGTTTTCGAAATGGTTCTAACCTCAAAATTTGAACTAAAAAAACGACTTCCAACAGATGCGTCAGTTTGACCGCGAGCTGGAATCGCTGCGGAGCATACTGTTCGAGTACCCGGTGAGCTTTCCGCCGTCCTACCCGTACGAGGAGGACCCGGGCCAGCCGGGGGCCTACATGACGACGCGCTGTCCGGCGTGGTGCGACCGGATACTGGTCAGCCCGGCGGCACGGAAGCTTATTGACGAGGGAGGGAAGGGATACGCGTACGGTATCATCGGCGAGGCGGTCTGCATGGGGGATCATAAGGTGAGTTTGGAGCGGTTTCCGCTACTCGCCACCAGATGGTGGTGTTAAAGATAGGCGAACTTGCATGCAAGTTTTCTGTCAATTGGATAGAAGTTGAACGGTATTTGATTTTTTTCCATTGCAGCCGGTCTATCTCAGCATTCGAATAAAGACGAGTCAAGGTATTTTAACTTACTGTTCCTGTGATACGCATGCGCAAAACAATCGTGTTGAACACGCCAATTCCACTAGCAGTAGCATTAGCCTTAACGTTAATAATAATAATAATCTCAGTAATAATATTAATAACAATATTACTAGCCAACACCATCACCACCTTCACAGCAGTAGTAGCGAATCCGTTAGCCAACTTATTAGTTCTAGAGTCAACAACAACAACAACGATGCCAACAGCAACAACAATAGAATTAGCTTGCCTAACGACCTGACGACGACCGTCTCGACCGCCACCCTCACTAGCCATAGAAGTAGCACGAGTCTGCTCGACCCGGTAGATCCGAACCGGTGTTCGCACTGCTTCGAGCACATCCAGTTCTTGTTCGACGAGATCCTGTCGGAGCTGGAGATTCCGTACGCGGATGAGGAGTTCCTGGAACCCACCCCCCTAAAAGAGACCAAGGTCACTCCGGCCCGACCTTCCGTCCGGATCAGCGTGTTCGACACGGAGAGCAACGCCAACGTTTGCATGTGTTCGCTGTACAGCAGCAGCTTCAGCTTAGGAGGCAAGAGCGTGGCGGAAGCGACGCCGGAAGGAGACCAGGCCATCTGTCCCAACTGTCGGAACATCATCAAGCACCAACCGGTCGAGCACCGGAAGACCCTCGTATCGCGCCGACTCATGCTCGCCAACGACATCATCGTGAACCGCATCGACACGCACTACCTGAACACGTACACGTCCCCTTCCGGGCTAACTTCCGGCGCAGCCGGACCAGGCACTTCCGGCGCCCAGTTCGAACCGTACACCCCGGAAAGCGTCGAGTCGCACTCGCCCGTCCCGGAAACCGTCGACCGGATGGACTTTGACGAGACGCAGGTCGAGGAACCGCTGCTAACCCCACTTCCGGAAACCGCGCCGGAAGTACCACCTTCGGAACCAGCCATCATCCCACCGGCGGCGACCAAGAAACCCACCGTCGCCACCACAACAAACAACAGCAACAACTCGATGACGACGACCGGAACGAGCACCGGATGTGGCGGCGGAGTGTCCCCGCGGCAGCTCAAATCGCGGCTAGAGAAGCTGAAGCGAATCTCGGACCGGCAGAAGACGTACGCCAAGACGTGCGAGCGGTTGAACAATAGCGCGGTGGGTGAAGAGGTGCCGCTGGCCGAGCCGGGTAAATTGACTAGTCAGGGTGGTGGAGGAGAGGGGCGGCCGGCGTCCGATTCGGAGCGGAACGACCGAAAGTTGGTGGATTGTTGCCGGAGGCATTGTTGTGCTATTCAGTGAGGGCGGAAAGGTTGAGAGAGTTGTTCTTGTGTACTTATAAGTGAGAGAGATAGGGCTTTGCAGACGAGTTAGGTACACCGATTGTTTCATAATTTTTTTTATTATTATTTTTGTTTTTGCCAAATGAAGAAGATAAGCAAGAAAGTTTCGAAAATCGACATTTTTCCTTTTGTTTTATTTCTCTCGTTGTGTGTTGTTTGCTTGTTTCATGTTCCGCTTGAATCGTCATTGATGTCGTCAATTTTACCGTAAAACTAGCTGCTACTAGAATGTTCACCCTCCGACAAAAACTCTGGATCTTTTCTCTCCGCTTTGCTTTAGATGTGCTGAGAGAGAAAAAATTGAGAGGAAGAAAAAGAGAATGGGAACAAAAGAGCACGAAAGACAGATGAGAGAGAAAAGAGCGTTGGGGACGATGCAAAACAGTCTGTGAAATTCTTCAGTGGTCGAATTGCTTCGCAGTCTTTTGCAACATTTCTTCCTAGAAATCGAACTAGAAACTCATAATGTTTAGGCTGGTACAAATGTTTTTAAAAGTTTTTGTCACCCCCCCCCCCCCACACTTCTAAATTTGCCCGAAAAATCAGGGGACAAAAAAAATATTTTTACAATAAACTTCAAAATTTCAATGAAAATTCAAGTGCAACCAGCTGAAATCAAATTAAAATACATTCTCCTACGTTTAAAATCATTTTTAGCATTTTTGGGTTTATTAAAAAATCTTAAGATTTTTTGAAAATTTTCGATGCAAAATCTTTTTTTTCGATACAATTTTTGTTTTTGTCAGATCTTAGATTTTTTGAAAACTAATGATTGCAAAACAACTGAACTAGTGTAAAATGCATTTTAAAACACTTTTTCATTTAAATGTGAAAACTATGGCTTGTTATTTAAATTTTTATATTTTTTATTTTTTTGCCCACTCCCCCCCCCCCCCCCCCCCCTTGACCTCGGCCAGGGCCTTAAGAAAAAAATAAAAATTGTGCAAAAAAGTGGTAAAAACCATTTACCACTAGGTTGAATACCAATAAAAATTGATTTAGCTTGAAATTCCTGAATAATCCAAAAATTGGGATTAAATAACTCTAGCTTTTTTGTTTAAAAAAAGGTTGAAATACGATTAATTCAAAACTATTTGTTTTGACATAATTTAAACTTTAAAAAATGAATAACATAAAATTGAGAAATGTAAATTTTACCAGTCCATTTTTGCGATGTTAAATTACACTTTTTCTAACAAAAAAAAAAACTGTCAAAGAAGATATGTAATTCTCAAGGTTGTGAGGGATTTTAGAAATTTCAGGATTTTCCAAGGTTGTTAACGATAAAATTATCGAGGCTCGATAACGATCATCTTATCGCCGAAAATGGACGAAAACCTCATTTTGAAAATCTTTCTAAAACCGATTAATTAAATGTTAAATTTTCAAAGCATTCACTATGATTACATTTTTTGAAAATCTTGTAATGTTCAAAGTCAAATATGACTCAAAATTGTTCACAAAAAAAAAACGTATTTTGTTCGAAAGTACTCAAAGTTTCAAAATTTGCTTTATGGGTATCAAACGATGTGAAATTTTGTATGCTTTTTCACTTTATCAGAGTTTTTTTGTTAAAAACTAAAATTTTCACAAAATGCCGTATTTTTCGAAAATACTCAAATTTTCAAAATAAGCAATAAGGGTAGTTTTTCTAAATACTAAAATTTTCACAAATTACATTAGTTTTAGAAAATACTCAAATTTTCAAAATATGGAAGTGGTAAACGAATCACAAAATTTTTCATAATTTGCAATATGAATATCAAACAAGCGAAATTTTGCATGCTTTTTCAAATTACAAGAGTTTTTTTTTGAAAAATATTAAAATTTTCACAAATTACCGTATTTTTCGAAAATACTAAAATTTTCAAATTATGCGATATTGGTATTAAACAGAGCCAAATTTTTTATGCTTTTTTTGGAAAAGACTAAAATTTTCACAAACCACCACATTTTTAAAATATACTCAAATTTTGAAATTATGGAATTGGTAAACGAAGTATTCAAATTTTCATAATTTGCAATATGGGTATCAAACGAAGCGAAATTTTGCATGCGTTTTCAAATTATAAGATCTTTTTTTTGGAAAATATTAAAATTTTCAAAAATTACCGTATTTTTCGAAAATACTCAAGTTTCCAAAATATGCAATATGGGTATCAAACGAAGCGAAATTTCGTTAGCTTTTTCACATTAATAGATTTGTTTTGGAAAACACAAAAAATTTCACAGATTACTGTATTTTTTAAAAATACTAAAATTTTCAAAATATGGAATTGTTAAAGAAACCAACTTTTTTATGCGTTTTTACTTAGTTAGAGTTTTTTTATAATACTAAAATTTTCACAAATTACCGTATTTTTCGAAATTACTCAGATTTTCAAAATATAAAATATGGGTATCAAACGAAGCGAAATTTTGCATGCTCTTTTAAATTATAAGAGATTTTTTGAAAATATAAAAATGTTCACAAATTACCGTATTTTTCGAAAATACTCAAATTTTCAAAATATGGAATTGGTAAACGAAGCACTCAAATTTTCATAATTTGCAATATGGGTATCAAACGAAGCGAAATTTTGCATGCTTTTTCACATTAATAGAGATTTTTTTTGGAAAACACAAAATTTTGCACAGATTCCGTGTTTTTCGTAAATACTAAAATTTTCAAAATATGCAATGTGGGTATCAAACGAAGCGAAATTTTGTTTGCTTTTTACATTAATAGAGATTTTTGGAAAACACAAAAAAATTCACAGTTTACCGTATTTTTGAAAATACTCAAATTTTTTAAATATGCAATGTGGGTATCAAGCGAAGCCAATTTTGTTATGCTTTTAGAGGTTTTTTTTTGAAAATAATAAAATTTTCACAAATTACCGTATTTATCGAAAATACTCAAATTTCCAAAATATGCAATATGAGTATTAAACGAAGCGAAATTTGGTTTTCTTTTTCACATTAATAGAGTTTTTTTTTGGAAACACAAAAATGTTAACAAATTACCGTATTTTTGAAAATACTCAAATTTTTAAAATATGCAATGTGGGTATCAAACGAAGCCAAATTTTATATGCTTTTAGAGGTTTTTTTTTTGAAAATAATAATATTTTCACAAATTACCGTATTTTTCGAAAATACTCAAATTTTTATAATATGCAATATTGGTATCAAACGAAGCCAAATTTCGTATGCTTTTAGAGTTTTTTTTTTAAATTACTGAAGTTTTCACAATTTGAAATATGGGCATAAAACTTTTAAAATTACCAATTCTATGTGCGCAGCAAAAATCGCGAAATTTTGAATGCATTTTCACTCACTGACTGTGACAATTTTAAATGAAAAATCCAAGGTTGTTAATCGATACAATTATCGTCGATAATATTATCGTCTGACGATAACGAAAATGGTTATCGTTATCGTCGGGACGATATCCATACTTTGTAATTTTCATCAGTTTCTTGTGTAGGATTTCACGTTTTGTCTGACCAAAATCTGTCTTGAAAGAAGAAATGTGTAAATTTACATGACAAGCTGGTGAAATATTCATCATTTCCAATGTAATTTTATTTTTTTTTCGCATTTGTTTACGTAAAATAACATGAAAATGTAATTTTATCAAATATATACAGAATTCCTAATTTTTTTTATCTACAGATCTAAAATTTCAATATAATTGATAATTTGAACTTCTACAATCCCCAAAAATTTGAAGAAATGATTGAAATTGAAATATATTTTGCAATATTTTAGTATTTATAATGCAATTATGTGTAAAGCTTCTTCATAACTTTTTTTTAAATAAGCATTGGAAATTTAATTCATGTTTTGTCTGAACTTTCTGTTAACTTATTTTTTTAGTTTTATTGAATTTTGAATGGGTTGGTTAGTTTGGAATCCTCAAATTTCAAAATTCTAAGATTTTGGATTGTTTTACATTTTTAATACTGATTTTAAAAAAAGCGTCAATCTTCGATCCAAAAATTTCGATCGCCTATCTAAATTTTGAAGGTCAGGGTGATATATTTCACTTAAGTGCCACCAAATGTAGGCAGTGTTGCCATCTTTGAAAAATTATGTATGACATTATTAGTTTCACACGTTTTGTTTTATTTGGTTTATATTTAGGTCTTGTAATATAATTGATGCAAAATTCTGAACATTTATTACGAATATTTGTTACCTTTTTAGGTAAAATATTCTAAATGTTATTTTAAAATGTTGTAAATATTTTTTAAAAGTAAACATTCTTTACAATTAAAAAAACAAATGTTAATGAAATATTATTAATTTTTTTAAATATATTTGAACTTATTTCAAATTATTTTGAATATTACATTGTTTTTCGTTTAAATTATTATATTTTTAAAATGGCTTTAACAATGTAGGAATAAATAATTAAATAAAATAATATCACATCTTCCTTCATTTCCCTGTTGATTTCGTCAGTTTTGTTTTGTTTCGCACTCTTCACCTAATATTATTCCCGTTTTTCCGTTCACCTGCTAGCATGATTGTTAGATTTGCTCCGTTTCAGTTTTCAGTTCAACTTATTTTTCCGCGCACGTGTCACCAACAATACTACCATCACAACAACACTACACAATGCTTGCTTTGCGCTCGAAATTACCACACGGATAAGTATGATTCAACATCCGGTCAAAAATTCATTATTTTTTTTCAAAATAATTCTAAACATTCTCAAAATTAAATTAGGAGCCCTACCGGAAATAACCCACGAGGAGCTGCGCGGCCGCCTGCAGGAGTATTTGGACCTGAACGCGCGCATCAGCGACGAACGCGGCGTGGTCGTGACGACGCACTACGTGCAGATTACGCCGACCACTTCGCAGGACTCGACCTCGGAGGAGCTTCCGGTGGCCGAAGCGGAGGAGGAGGAGGGCGCGTCCGCGGCCGACGCCACCGCCGAGAGCGATTCTGTGTTTTATGGACAGAACGCCACGAACGCCGCCTGTAGTTCGATGATTTTCCGCGAGACTACGGTTTAGACTGTTTTTTAGCTGAAATTTTGAGGGAACGAGCGTGGATTTGGGTTGAAATTGTCAAAAGATGGCGCTGTAGCGCCATACAAACTTGGTTAGTTCTGGGTTGAAAAGATAGATGGCGACACGAACACTAAGGGGCTCAATTGAGCGTTTGTTCTCTCTGTCTCCGTATTTCGTTATGTGATTGGAATTCCGTTAATCTTTCTCCACAAACGGGTTAAACTGTTTTACTTATAGATTTAATACGTTACTAGTCAAACGTTAGTTGCCATGAAATAGTTTGTTTTATCTCCACAAATGAGTTTTAATTAGTAAAAAAATACCATTTTATTTACACTCACCAAACTTTGCTCCAAAACGAGTCAATTGTAGTTCTTTGAAAAATTTTTAACGCGCCAAAGAAGGTTACTTAAGCCGTTGTACTACTAAAAATAACAGAAAGAGATTAGTCATCCGCGGGCAGAAGCCGTCAACTCAAACATGTGACTTATTGATGAAAATATCGTACATTTTTGAGAAATCAAGTAAATGTTTTAGATCAGCATTGTTAAACGAGTGTGCGAACGCATGATCCACCACCAACAGTATCAAATAATATATTGAGAAAATATTAAATTAAAAATAAAACTAACCCCTATTATAAGCGCAGCAACAAATCATAACAGAAAACATCAAATTCCAAAAAATGTCCAGCAATAAATGTCTAGAAGTGCACCGAGAAAGATGAGCTTAGTAGAACAAATTTAGTTTCTTTTGAAAAAAAGCCATTCTTTTCGTTTGAATTCGTGCACTTAACCCCACTTTTAAAAAAGTGACAGCTGTTAGGGCATCTCCACGCGATTGGACACGCGCGTCAATTTGCTCCCTCACAGTGGAGTTGCCCTCAAGCTAGAGATTCTCCGCAACCAAAAGATTTCAGTTCAGTGTCTTGCCATTAGTTTTCTACTAAGTACAGTTCCAACATGAGTGTGAAAATGCCAAACAATCACCTTAAAACAGTAAACTAAGTTTATTTGCGTGAATATATTTAGAAGTTAACGTGAACATTTTGCGAGGTTTGTTAAGCCAATTTGTAGACGCAAAGCAGCGAACCGATTTACAAATTTAAAAATAACAAAAAAAACTTATTAGTACAGAAGTAGCGACCGAATTTGTCAGTCGAACAAGATCTCAATACCGCGTAGGCAATACAATATTATAATATGTTGACAAATATATTTCGGTGACGTTTACAATTGGTACTTATTATATATATTACGAAAACAAAACAAAAAACAACTTATATATACATTTAGGCTACTAGTAGTGGCGCGTGCCGAAACAATTTTTCGACAGTTTAAAACCAGTTATATTTAGCGGAGTTTTGCAAAGAAATGCAAATTACAGCTTGCGGCAAGCTTTGACAAAAAAAGTGACGGCGCAAGAACATAATCGATTGTAAGAGAAAGCAAAATAACAAGTGACAGAATGTTCAAAAAGTAAAAAAAAATATCACACCCACACACAAATAATCCCCTCGATGTGCAATAAAGCGGATAAACGTTGTCGTTAGAGCTGTGAGTTGAAATTATTTAGTTAGATAGAATTGAAAGAAATCCATAAACACGTTTTGAACTTTTTGTTTTTTTTTTTGCAATTCTTCTTTTTTTTGCAGATAAAATCACCTTTTAACACCTGTATCGAAAAGTAATACCTTTCGACACTGATTTAGTTTAAAAGTTGACCACGGCAGTCAATCTTTTGGGCAGAAACAAAAGTTTCACTGAAAAATTCTGTTTAAAGGTGTTATTCGGAGTAAAAAAAAAGACAAATCTCGATTTTTTCAGCACTCGTCGTATGTATACAACTCGTGTTGGAAAAATCGTCATTCTGTAACTTGTTGTATAAACTGCAATTTTAAATCGGATGAAAATGAATGGTTCTTTTAGTTTTGTCTTTGAATTCGGATGTTTGAAATATTTTTTTTTCTAGTGTTTATAGTTTAATTTTAAATTAAGCATTTTATAGCTGATTTAGCTTTGGAAACACGCTTTGTATGTAAATAGATTATTTTGGTGGGAGATCTTACACAAATTTGTTACTTGGAATATATTTTCTTGTAGATATAGTTTTTTAGAAAAAATCAGTACAAGTGAGATACACTTACAACCAATGACTGTTTTCGATTTTTAATTTAAGAAAATATTTATGTGGTTTTTTTAATGGTTCAATGAATTAGTATTAAAAAAAGGTATTTGACCGTTATTGAGCGTTATTCCACTTGGCCGTCGACGAGAAAGTGTCCCCTACATATGAAACAACTTTTTAAAATCAGAATTTCCTTTTGCTGCCCGGAAGCATCATTTTAAAATAGAACATAGGCCACACCTCGGGCCACACCCTTTTCCTACTGCAATCCAAGTCGAGCTTCTCATTCCCATTGACCAATCAGAATTAGTTAATTTGAACTAATGTAAATTCCAAAACTAATGTAAATTTTCAAAACTAATGTCAATTTCCAATTAATCTATTGTAAATTTCCAATGAACCTAATGTAAATATATATCATTTACCATGATACCTTTTGGAACATGATAAATAATGTAAATTTACAGGAATATTTTTTTCTGTGTATAAAAACACGATTAAAAACCATTTCTAACCACTTTTTTTCATTTTAATTTAAATTTTAATGCAAAAAAAAAATTGTCAAGACAACATTTTTTTGATGGATCAACTATGGCTCCCTTGAACGAACTGTCAAGTAGGACCTTTTTGGTCAAGAAGGGCCGCGAAGTTAATTTTTCAAAATTGATTCAAAAATCCATTTTAAATCCTTTGCGGTCGTACAAAGGGTCATTGTACTCCGAAAAATAAAAAAAATCAACGTCGAAAATAAAAAAAAAGTAAATTGGTTTATTTTGAGTAAATTGGACGAATGATGGTGCGATCTAAGCATTTAGAAAAAAAAAATCATTTATGTTCTATGACAATTTAAGTCTTCCCTGTGTCATATTTTCTCCTTTGATTTTAAGTAGGTTTCAAATTATATTTTCTTGCTTAGTAAAAAAAATTCCCTTGTGTAAGCTTTTTTTTAATTCTCCATTTTTTTCTAATATGTATTAATTTTATTTTTGCTTGATTTTTTTTTTGCTTTAATTTATAAACCGTTGATGTGCACAAACTTGCAAATATTAATGGAATAATGATTTTTTCTCCTTAAACCTTTGTTCCTTTTCTGTTCGCTAGGATACAACAATTCGAAAATTTGTGATAAATATTAATAAACTTAAATTTAACGTAAATTGCAAGTCTTAAAGTGTATTCCAAATAAACGATTAAACAAGTTTTTTTTAGCCATTTTGTACTCCTTTAATTTTATTCTGAAAACATATTTTAGTTAAGATTTTATCATCGGCATCATTAGCATTATTTATTTTAGATAAATCCCTACAATCAGGCAACGTTTGAACCATAAAAAAAAACTTTTAAAGATTTATGTGATTTTTTTAGCTTTTCGAAAAAAAAATCTTTGTGTTAAGGGTAAAAACATCGAAAAACTCGTCAAATTTTGGGTATTTCTTTTTTTTTGGCTCCATTTTGTTAGGGGCCATTCCTATGACAAAAGAAGTCATTTTGTGTCATTGGTTCACCCATACAAAAATGGTCTCCATACAAAAATGGTACGTAAATATTTGAAAATCTGAATCTCTTGAAGGAATTTTCTGCTCAATTTGGTGTCCTGGGCAAAGTTGTAGGGTATTTATTGATAAGGACCATTAAGAAATATAGGTACATAAAAAAATGCCAATAAAAAAAATTAACAAAAATTCAATTTTTCAAAATCAGTTTTTCTCAATTTTTATTATGTTTTAGGAGACAAAATATGTGCAATTTTTTTTTAAATTGTTTTTTTTTCGAAGCAATCGAAATTGTTTAAATCACTTTTTTTATTTGAATGTAAAAAAATAAATTGACAAGGCAACTGTCAAGTAGGACCTTTGCTGTCAAGAAGGACTGCGAAGTATTTTTTTTTACATTGGTTTGAAAATCCATCGTAAATCCTTTGCGGTCGTACCAAAGGTCATTGTACTCAGAAAAGTAAGCTTTATAGTTGTGAACAATAATACACTCAACTCCCGGTGGTTGGTCACTTTTTCGTTTGACACTTTTTAGTTTGTACCCCGTTGCACAGTGGGAAAAACGGGCCCAAAAAATTACCGCAACATGATTTCGCGCAAACCATCGATTGCTATACACCAAAAGCTTCGTTTTTGCACCAGGAACAATAATCCGATGGAAAATCGCACTGCACGGACCGGTGGCCGGAGTACAGGCCACCGGAAGATCCGCATTTTTGGAAAAGTGTCAGATTTATCCAATTGGGTCCTAAAATGAAGCTTAGATTGCTGATATTATTGTTTACAGCGATAAAGCTTATTTTTCTAAGTACAATGACCTTTTGTACGACCACAAAGAGTTTAAAATGGATTTTTAAATCAATTTTGAAAAATTAACCTCGCGGTCCTTCTTGACAGAAAAGCTCCTACTTGACAGCTCGTTCCAAGGGGACCATAGTTGATCCATCGAAAAAATGTTGTCTTGTCAATATTTTTTTTTGCATTAAAATGAAAAAAAGTGACCAGAAATGGTTTTTAATGGTGTTTTTTACCGTTGTACATAAAAATTGGCATAGGGCTTTAGTACCCAATTGTGAACTGATAAGCTTTCTTCTACCATGAATAGGCATGCAAAACAATCCTAGAATAATATTAAATACCATAGGACCCGTCGGAACCGGTTCCACCGATCTCCGGTGGCCACATCCGGAACCGCAATAGGAAACAGCGTAAACTAGTCACGCGACGTATCAAACTTCTTGATTTTGGATGGAGAGTATCCTTAAAATGTATTTTTGCCTCCGGTTCCCAGGTTCTCCGGTGGCCATATCCGAAGATCATATTTGGCAAATTCCTGAAACCACTCTTGCGACATATCAAACTTCATGTTTTTAAAAGAGGAGTGTTAACTCATGTCCCCATCCAACATCAAAAAGTTTGATACGTCGCATGACTAGTTTACGCTGTTTCCTAATGCAGTTCCGGATGTGGCCACCGGAGATCGGTGGAACCGGTTCCGATGGGTCCTATGGTATTTAATATTATTCTAGGATTGTTTTGCATGCCTATTAATGGTAGAAGAAAGCTTATCAGTTCACAATTGGATAAATCTGACACTTTTCCAAAAATCCGGATCTTCCGGTGGCCTGTACTCCGGCCACCGGTCCGTGCAGTGCGATTTTCCATCGGATTATTGTTCCTGGTGCAAAAACGAAGCTTTTGGTGTATAGCAATCGATGGTTTGCGCGAAATCATGTTGCGGTAATTTTTTGGGCCCTTTTTTCCCACTGTGCGTTGGTTTGACAAAGTCAATCTAAAAAGTGACAAACTGTCACTTTATACACGGCGCTCACGCACACTATCAAAACAATCAATTGGTAGTGTGTGTGAACTCAGTGTAAAAGGGGTGTCAAACTAAAAAGTGACCCCGTTCGCTTGACAACAGTTCGACGGTAACATTTCAAAAGGCATCATGTACATTTTGACACTTTCTGGGTTATTGCATATTCTGAAAGTACTCCTAATAAGCTACCTCTCCACCAAAAATGAGCAAAAGTTACTTCAGTAAAGTCTGTTTAATCATGATTTTAAATAAAGTAACATAAACAAAATCTCTGCCATCAGCAGTCCCTGTTTATATAGCCCTGTCAACCTGTCAAACAAAAGACTACATGAACCTCGTGACGGAAAAAAAGCTACATGAACAAAGCGCCATGTACATTCGGCGAAGAAAAACGAATCATAACAAAGCGCCCCCCTCAATGACAGCAGGGTGATATCGACGTTGGTGATTTCAAAAGGAGTTATGTTTGTTTTACTCAAATAAAATTACGAAAATGATGTTTTATTGAATTTTGGATGGTCAAGTATCAATAAAAGCAACGTTTTTCATCATTTGTTATCATTAGAACATCTTATTTTGCTTTTATATTAAAATGGGAATTGGAAATGGATGCTCAACATTCAAATGCGTTTTTCTCAAAACGCACGGTTTGTACATGATGCTTTTTGAAATGTTGGCGTCGAGTTGGTGTCAAACCATCGGGGTTTGAGTGTATCACAAATTTAAGCTTAATTTTAGGACCCAATTGAATTTATCTAAGTCTTACCCACCTCACAGCCCCCCATTATCTAAGTCTAATATCTCAGCAACTGATGGTTAAATTTTCAATCCTAAAAAAAACATGTGTAAAATTTTTTGATCTCTTCGAAAAAAATATTTTGAAAATTTTAAAATCAAGACTTGCATTACAAAAGGGTCAGAAATTCAATATTAAGGGTCAATCAAACACCCAATCCAGAACAAGCCAACCTACCATCCACAACGAATCAACCGTGGTTCATCATGATGGATAGATTGGATACAGTTTTTTATGCATCGTTGCAGATTGTACTTACTGTTTCAGAATAATTTGTTTGTTGTGATTGAAGAAAGCAATTTAAAATAAAGTATTGAGCGAGAAAATTAATGTTAAAAGCTGAACATAAGAAATCGTAAATAAGTTCATTAAATAAATTAGCTTGATTTAAAAACTAACAAAAATCTACATTTGTCTTGCAGACTTTTTCACCACCTGGCCTCCCTGCTCTGCGAACGAAAACCTCACCAACACAGAAACATTTTTCCCGAACTGTCAGTCGCGACTGTGCTCGCTTGTCAAAATCAACAGAAAAATCCATCTTCCCCGCAGCTCGGTGCTGCATTCGAAAGTTATCTCGCGACCAGGTCACAACAAAAACGGCCCTGCGTCGTCGTCGTCCGGAATTCCGCCGTGTGGCCCCCGCCGTGGACATCGCCCTAAAGTTCCGATACTCGTAGTGTGGTTCCGCGACCCAATCAAACAGTTCTAGAGGTTGGTGAAAAAGTGTAAGCAAAAAGAGTGTTTAGTCGTCGTCGTCGTCGGATTCGGAAGGAGGGTAATTTCGGGTGGGAAACCTCGGTTCCGGAGGTTTGCGGGACGAAGACTTGGTGACATCATGCCTTCTTAGAAGAAAAAAAAAACACCTCCGCCGTCGTCGTCTGTCTGGAGGTGGTGTTGCCCTTGATGGCTTTTGCGATCATTGCTTTCTTGAGTGTTTGTGAGTTATTTCCCTCCCGTGAAGTAGCGGAACTTCCGGACTTCCGGATGACAAATCGGAACGCCGCCTAGCTGGGTGTGTGTTGGGGGGGCTTTGGACAGAAATAGCTGCTGCGGGGAGTGTGTGTCTGACTTTGAGTTTTATTGCTTCTTTGCTGATTCGAGAATGTGTGTTTTTTTTTGTGTGTACCGTTTTGTTTCCTTTAAAATTTGAAGAAAAAAATAAATTGCATTGAGAGCTTTCCACTTTTTTATTTTTTTATTTTGTCTTTCAAGCCAAGGTAAGTTTGGATAAAAGGCATGAAAATAAGTAACTTGTTGAAGTAATAATAAAGCAAAATAAATTGTAATTTTATTTGGTAACGATATCCTGTTAGATAGACTTTTTACCAGGGCAAGGATGGGAACTGTTTAGAGAAAGGGGTGACCAAAGTATGGCCCTTTGAATCTGATTTAATTTAATTTGATTTAATAATTCTAAAAATTAAGGACTAATGAACATTTTTAGTTTCAGTTAATATGAAACCAATGAATCCTGAATATACGAAACAGATATTTTTTTTGAAAAATCTAACTTATTGAAACAATTTCACACGTAAAACAGTAAATTTCGTCTAAAACTTCATTATTTTCTTTGGAAATGAGTTGTAAAATATTCAAATAGTACTAAAGTGGAAAACTGTAAAGACAACACAAATATATAGATATTCTATATTAATTGTATAACTCATCAATACGCAATATTTTTAAAGGCTGGGTCCCAAACTTTGTTTGCACTTATAAACCGCCAACCATGGGATTCGAGCTCATGACATTTAGGTTACGAATTGATTACGTAACAGCAGGCCAAGGATTGATACCTAAGAGCATGCAATGGCACTGACCTTGTTGCGTGCTCTTCGGTTGACGTCCACGTAAGGAACATCCTGGAAGGAGCGCAACTAACTACATCCGTAGTTCTGTTAGATCATCCGAATTATCTTGATCAGAACAGTATAGCTCTGGTTCCTTGCGAGTGTCCTATTTTCTTACCTCCACGTTGGCTTGGTTTTCATGATGACCTAGCTGGTGGCCTGTGGAAACGGATCGTAAACCTTTGACCACCGCGGGTCAGAGTCGAGACGGCTAAAAGAAAGGGGCGCGACAATGTGGGAAAGGGAAGTCATTTGTGATTGTAGACGGTATTGTTTTGATTCGCAGTATGTTGAGTCAACTGCTGTGGATGTACCTGAGCATCGCAGAAAGGGGTTTCTCTTCTCTTCATTCTCAGCCTATCTCCTATTTTTATTTTGCTCTACTGATTCTCAATTCCTAAAAATATACTTTTCCTTAATGTACTAGTAATATCAAGTCTATTTAACATTTGTCTAATCTTTTTGATTTTATTGCGAATTTATTTATTTGAATAATTCTTTATCTGTCCTATAAATTATCATTACTATAATCTAAGCTTGTTTTGTATCTCTATTTATTAACTATTGTCTAATTTCACATCTAATACATCTAGCTTCTCATTTTTATTCTTTAAAATACGCTCATCATTCTCTTACTATTGATTCTTGATTTTTATAAAATAAATTCTCTTTTACTGTCTATTGTTTTCAATCTTCACCCTTTTTTAAACAAGTGAGGTTTGAGCCCTTACTCAATTTATGGAATGGTTAAAGGCTTAACACAAATATTACTATTGTATTTTTGGTAAACTTTTATAACATGCTTAGGACCAAAAATTGTAACAAAACACCGCGACAGAAGAAATAGCAACAGATGAACACGAATCAACACTAGGAAAGATTTCAGGAGAAAACAATACACAGTGAAATAACAATTAGTTTTTGAATTCAAACTCAAATAAAACAGTTTTTGCTTTAATGAAAATTGATAGGCACAAAATGGTTAGGCGCTTATACTTACATCAAACCCTACGTAATGTACCACCCCCGGCCGAGTTAAAATGCGTAACCGGAAAAGAAGGTGTGCATGCCTGGCACGAACACTCAAAGCGTGTTCTAGCGTGCTGCTCGTACTGACTCAGAGCAAGGGTGAGATGTAGGTGTAAGGGCAGTGCGTGTTCGTCGGGAACCTGGTGCATAAGATCGGTCAAGGCTCGTTCTTACACTGAAAATTGCGAATTGCGAATTGCGAATTGATTACGTAACATCTGATTTAGGCTGACCAATATATATTTAAATATTCTTGAAATTGGAGGCATAACTGTTGTAGCAATTTATTTATAAACAAATTACTCATTTTTTTAAGAATCGTTCGCCTCATTTGAAATATTTTTTACAGAAAAAAAAAATGTATACATACTAGTTTAAAACCTTTTTTTTTCATTTTCATTTTATTTGTTCAACAACCAATGTCTTCAGTCACAAAAGTATTTATCATTCATCAACTTATACCAGACCGTGGTGTTTTTTTTTACAAAATTATTGTAAAACCTGAGGTTGAGGCATAAACATTGCAATATTTTTGGTATATTTCTGGGATGGGATAAACAAAGAGAAAAAAAACCTATTGTTAAACTAAACCACTTTCAACATGGTCGCTTCTGTCAACCTAAACCAGTCCTTTCTTATAAGGAGAAAATGAGAAGTATTGTAATTTGAGCTGAAAAAAAATAAAAAAAATAAATCAATTTCACAAATAATTGTAAATTGCATTAAAAGATTGATTAAAATATTTTCAATTGAAAGGCATTTATTTCTATCGTACACCGAATGTTGATTTATCAGCATTTTCATTTTAAAAAACAATACATTTCATGAACTGACTATTATTTTGCCCATTTGTTATTTTTTTTTTGTGCGTTACATAGAAATGTAATCTAGATTGAACAATATTAAACCTGAACTTCCCAAGAAATTAAAATATGGCGTGAAGAAACAACATCGTAGAACTTGATTTAAAAAGCAAACAAAAATAATGGCCACTTAGCCTACTGATTTTTTCGCACTTTTTTATTCCAACACATTGCCACAAATTGAAAAACAAACTTTTTTGCTCTTTGAAGTGAAGCCATTTTTTTTGCCAGCCATTTCTTTCGATTCTGACACCTTAGGGCGTGCGACCTATGGAATGTTAACTTTCTTTAAAGTTGAGTAAAAATTGCCGTTGAATTGGACGTGCTCCTCTTTGGGGAACTGGAAAAGATTTATTTACTTTCTTTGCGTAACGGGACAACGACAGGAGCAGATCTAAGAAAAAATCTCCCCTCCCATTTAATGACTTGCAGGCTTTTTAGGATTTTTTTAGATTGAAGTAAGAAAACGCATTTAAATCGTATTGCATTTTTCACATCCAAATGAAAATTAAAAATCTTTCATATAAAAAACACATTAAAAATTGAAGAAGTGAACTTTTTTGAATCATCTTTGATTTGCCAACCATTTCAAGTAATTTGTATCCTGCAGCTCCTTATGAACGGATCCACCGTAAAACGATGGAACATAAACTCAGGATTCTCCACCCAAGTCCAACCGCAAATTACAACAGCCAAATTCAAAAAAAAAAATCTGCAAGGAAAAACTAAACAACATTTCAACCAAAGAAAAAGTCATCCGCATGCTTGAGCACTGAGTTGAAAAACATCATCAAGAAAATTTGAATTGTCAAGCTATCTGAATCACAGATTGCTTGATATTTGTTTTCGAACACGAATTTTCTTGCAAAAAACAGAAGAAGAATACAAACGTAAACACTCAAAAAGAAGACTCTATCCAGCCGTCCTGTCCCAGGTATATTTTTGTTTTTTTTATTTAAAAAATCATCAATTTAATAAATTTCAGAAATTTCCAAAAAAGTATTCACGTGGTTTATGGATGGTCCCTTACGAGTTTTTGTAATTCTTTTCCATTTTTTTAACCTGCTAGTTTTGTCTGTTTTTATCAGTTTTTCAGAAAAAAAAATCCTTTTAATTAAATAGATTTTCAAACAATAATTTAATCTCAAAGTTTTACAAATTTAATAAAAGAAATAATAAGTAAATTGAAAAATGATTTTTGACTCTGATTAAAAAAATTAGCACAAAAATAAAAATAACTAAATTATTTATTTTGATCAAAAATATCCTACTTTTGAATAGTACTATAGATAAATCAACCATTATGCAATTATCGTAAATGTAAAATTTGCTAAAAATTTTCAAAACATTTTTTTTAGAAAATTACTTATTTTGTTATTCAAGCAAAACAAATCAAATATTTTTTTCTGCTTATCAACTTTGTTCATCATTTTTGTGCAAACAATCCTTCTAAGTTATGAAAAATGTGTTTTTTTCTATTTTTTTTTGCGAAAAAGACACTTAATATTACACACTGCATGTACACTTTTTGTAAACACAAAAAAAAGTTGCACCCGACGGGATTCAAACCCAGCACCAACAGTAAGGTCTGGCGCCTTAGCCCGCTCGGCCATCAGACCGAAGATGAATGGAAAGGATAAACGCATATATGAGCTTGACGTTTCGGTCAAGTAAGTTATTCCATACTGATGGGCTACATATTTCAGGGTGAAATATTACATAAAATTTCATAAAATATTGCAAAATTTGTTTGACCCCCAGGCTTTTTACGCGCAGCTGGATTACACCTTTTTTTTGCTGTGCACCTGCACAGACAAACAAACAAAATCTTTTTCAAAATTATATCGATAGGCAATTTAACTGTCAACTTGAATCATTGGAAACTCATCATGGCAGGTTTGAGTTCACCACCGCTCACTTACATGGTTTGGCATGGTTTGAGAAGTTATCGGTGGATTTTTGATGAGAAAAATTCTGAATAAATTACGTCTATTTGTCTGTGCGATTCAATTATTTGACTAAATTATAACATTAGAAACAAAATTTTCATGTTGTAGAAATTTGAAAAAAAAACAAACATGAATTGTTGGCTACAAATGTACAATTGAAAACTAAATTTAAATGTTGTGTAACAAGATAATTTTATAATTTTTTTGAGAAATATGAATAAAATTGATATTTTTCAAGCAATTAGGGGAAATATACCCTTTCTCAGCCTATTTCTATTATCGGCCTATCAGCACTTTGATCATGAATTACAGCTTTTATAAAGTGTTTTTGACTGTTCCAAAGTAATAAATAGCTCAAATAAAAGTTAGCAAGCAACTCTCCATTGTTGATTTATCTGAAAATGTTGATTTGATAGCGGAAAACAGCAAAAGTGATTAGAATTGGTCGAACGGATTAGACTGATTAAAATGGGTATATTTCCCCTAGAAAACAAGTTTGCCAACAAAAAAAAATCCGGCGTTTAAAAAAAAAGAATTGGGATGGATCAGGTAACAATAAAAAAATATTTCAAATATTTTTAACAAATATTCCTTAAAATCAGGAAGCAAATAATATATTTTGTGCAATAAACATCAAAATTTTAAAGACATTTGACGGGCCAATTTTATCAATACTATTCAAAATATATTTACTTTGTATAACCCGCATAAAAAAGTACCATATAAAAACTTTTTTTCATATGGTAATTGAACTTTAAACTATATTGTTACTACCATTTCCAAAATGTTTGACTACTATTTTAAAAATGGTATTTATATGGTTGGCATGAATTTTTACTATCTCACAAATGGTTTAACCATCTGGCATAAGGGTGGTTAGCAATGGTAACCTTAAAAAACTCAGTACTATTTTCGTCAAAAAACTGTTTGCTGTATGGTAAATAAATGGTTTAAGTACTATTTGGCAAAAAGTAACCTTAAATCAAACAGTTCACAAATAGTTTAATATAGTTAAATTTTAATTTTGGGAAATTGAAAAAACGATTTCACAAATAGTTACCATTTCTCAAAGTGTCATTGTATGATCCAATATGGTAATCAAATGGTAATTTTTTATCCGGGAACTGTTCACTATATTTGAAAACAATTTAAAATATACTGTTAACAGTAAAATTAGTTTGTAATTTGTTTTTTTTATTGATAACGATAGCCTGTTAGCGTATACAATTTACCTCAGGTCAAAGAAGTAAATTTAAAGGAAAAACCTTTGGATAAAATAAATCAAACAATCGAAAAATAGTGACTAAAACTTAGGCCAAGCGAAATTTACGTTAAGAAGGATGCCCGTTTCTTCAAAGGGGGCGTCTGCATTGTCTTGACAAAAAGTCTGCAGTTTTTTTTAAATTGGAAAATTATTATTAATTAGAGACTCTTACTTCCTAAAATTTGAGTTTTTGTTTTTTTTTTTATAATGACACAATATAATTTTAAACATTCAAAATAGAAATAAATCATATTAACTAATTTTTGAAGAGAACAAAAAATAAAATAAAAATGGCTTATTTGCAACAATTTTCTGAATTTGTTAAACTTTTTATCAAAAATTTCTTATCAGCCAGAGTTTTTTTTAAATTGATGCCTAACAGTTTTTAAATTTGTAGCAAATGATTTAAATCTGGCCCAACAAATTCAAATTTCCGTGCTTACATGTAGAAAATCACAAAATTTAACTAAAATTTTATTTATTAAATCCACTTAAAAGATGACTATCAATCACTCCTGAAAGTTTCATTAAGATATTTCATGATAAAACTGAGTAAGAGACGATTAAAGTTCACAATTTTGCCATGCGTAAAGCGAACTGTCAAATTTTGTGAGCGTTTTTCTCTAAACATCGAGTTGATTTACGGGTGCCACGATATCTCGAGATGGGATGGACAAAATTGGCTAAAATTTGGGTAAAGACTCGCAAGATATATTCCGTGTGCATGACGAAGCCCGGTTTTGAAATTTTGCATTTTAAAAAATTACAAAATTCTAAAACTTGTGATCATAAAAATTCAGGATGGCCACTCAAGTCGGGAAATCGGGAAAGTCGGGAATAAGTCGGGAATTCGCCAAAATCCGCTGAAAATCCGTAAAAAGTCGGGAATTTGTGATTTTTTGTCAGAAAGTCTGGAAAAGTCGGGAATCCCAAGTAAACCAGCATGTTTTTTTTCTAATTCTTTAATAATTTTGTAATATTTTGAACAATTTTCAAATAAATTCACTCAATTCTTCTTTAGTAACTTACTTTAAAATTTTAAGGTTTCTTTAACTATTTCAATCTATTTGAGAATTAAAAGGTTTTTTCATTTCGAATATTTTTTTTCCTAATGATTCCCTTGAATTGTTGTGAGTATGGGTAAATTATTTAAGATAAAGCTTGATTATCAGTTATCGGAAAACTTAAATATCAAAAAAATCCATTCGATGTTCGTTCTAAATGAAAAAAAAAGTTTTTTTTTTCATTTCGAACGAACTTTTTTTTAAAATGAAAAATTATTGAACTTGTTAGAAAATAAATCCAGCAAATTTTGGTTTAAGCCATTATATATCAATATGTAGAAGATTTTTTTTCTTTCAAACATTTAACATAAAATAACTGTTTTTTTCATTGAAAATAAAATAAAGCAGTTAAATACTGACAACTAGATAAATAAACATTAATTCAAAAAATTAATAACAAAATTATCAAAATTCATAAGGAAACTTAGTAAAAACATTTTTTTTGAGAATTCCTAGATATTTTAAAAAAAAAAATTAAAATAATATTAACAGCAATCATATTTTAAAATTAAAAATAAAATTTTAAATTTAGTTATCTTTAACTTTTTTTCATTTTCAGATGAAACGAAGTACCAAAAACTATACTTTTGCCAATTTTAAAAATAAACATTGAAATTACAAATATTATTAGGCTTTGGGCTACCCGTCCGTGTGGATCAATCGGACCGCGCTCTGGACTCACAATCCAGAGGTTGCCGGTTCGAATCCCGCGGCGGGCGCTCTAAAATTCTTTGTGTAAATATGGGTATTCGGCGCCGTCGCTCCGTGCCATACTTTCATACACTTAGGAGCCCAGGGCGGCGAAGTCCTTGTAGAGGAAGACACTAGTGGTTGGTACTAGCAATGGTTGCCGACAGCTATAAAGTCAACTTCGTTTTCGCTATTTTTCAAAGACTAATTGTTTATGTTTCAGATCAAAATAATCAGTGCTTCAATTTAAAAAAATGTTTGATTTGAGGAATTTGTTGTTAAATTTCTGTTTTTACGAAAATTGTCAATAATTTTAGATTTTTTAAAATGATTGATATTGATTTTTTTGTAAAGAGTTTTTTGTTTGAAATCATTCTTTAGAACAGAAATGCCTATTGTTTAAGATTCTGGAAAAGTCGGGAAAATGTCGGGAATTTCAAAATGGGATTTGAGTGGTCACCCTGTAAAAATAAATCATAAAAAGAAAAGAAATCATAAAAATATTTCTATCTTTTTTTAAAATAAACTTTTTGAAAATCGACCTTCGTCATGCACACGGAACCGGTTCAACAAGGCTTCACCAAAATTTTGAGCCGATTTGGTCAAAGCAGTGTTAAGATATCGTGGCACCCGTTTTTTGAAACTGCTAACTTCAAATAGCAATATCTCGGCAATAATACAACCAAATGTCTTCAAATTTGTTTTGAAAACAGATTTAAAAAAAGTTTAAGTGTGCCCAAACCAACCTCTGACATTTTTGCCGATATACATGTATGTAACCCCTTAAAACATAGTTTCAACGAATCATCTCTGCGGTTAGCTTTGCGTGGTAGGCCTGGCCGCTTTTACGAATACAGTATTTGTTCGGTAACTGGGCTGAGAACGTAGCCCAGTCACCGAATGCTGTTCGCTAACTGGGCTGAACGAAAAATAACGAGGGGACCACCGATGCATAATATTTTCCTGATGAAATATAAAAATAAAATTTACTTAAATTTGTTAACAATGCTTACTTTCTATATTTCTTTAATTGTGACTTAAAATTAAATAAAAATTTGAAAACAATATTTTTGTTTCTTGCACAGGCTTTTGGCATCCATTAACCCCTCGGTCATTTCGGTTTGTTTTGGTTTTTTGACGTTTGTCTGCTTTTTACCTAGGCTACGGCCCAGTTATCGAGCGCCCAGTTAAAAAGCAGCCCAGTTAAACAACGCCCAGTTACCGAACATCTACTGTAGTTAAATTCTGTTACCGCTAAACTACGTATATGGTTAAAATTAATAATTGTTGTCGTTTGAGTCGCTTTCATGCTTGATTTTCCATTAACATAAATTTGTTACCTTACCACAGTTATGAAGAATTAAATAAAATCACAGGTACGCCACCACTTTGAGCGACCCATCTTAACTACTTAAACTTTCATCAGTCTTATAAATATTCGCCCTATCGCCTCGTTTTTTTTTTAAACGTTTCCAAGTGGCCCTGCATTAAACAACAACACTTTGATTCGGTCACACGTTTCTCAGCAGCAGCATTTCAATTTGCACCATCAAGAGCTGCAAAAGTTCTCACCCTCACCCATTCAAAGCAACGGGTCTTTCTTTAGTTTTTTAATGTTGTTGTTGTTGTTTTTGCTCCTCTCCAACTCTAAATTCACTCACTCGAATCATTGTTTTAGTTTTACTTTGAAACTCATTTTTCTCTGGATCATCATCATTTTTTGCTGTTGTTGTTTTTCTTTAGGAGAGATCTCTTCTGACTGCTTGAAAAGTGTGTGTGTGCGTTCCAGAGCAGGGAGGAAGCTTGCTCGAAAAGTGTGTAAAATTACGTGTTGGACGTCAGACGTGCAAAAAAAAAAAAAAAAGAAGTCGAGTGGCGAAATATTTGGGTGTTACTGTTCATTAAACATGCACGGTGAGAATAATTAGAGACTTCAAGACTTCATCCAGAAAAAATAAGAGAAGGAAAAAAGTGTCGAAAACCCAACGTCCAAACCTTAAAGCAGAGAGTGAGATGAAGCAACCGGCCACGACGGATGCGGACCGGGCCAGCAAGGCCAACCGGCCGAGCATGCTGCTGACGAACGAGGAAAATGAGCAACTCTTTGGACTGCTCGGGAGGCGCTGTCAGGTGAGTGGTGTCCACAGTTATGATTTAGCACCGTCTTGAAGTCAGGAACTGGAGCATTTCAGAGAAAAAGGGAGATCTGCAAGTCTTGGGGGGAAAGTGGTTGTGGGTAGAATACACAGTAAAAAATCATGATAATATTACATCTGGGAAAGGCTGCATCTTTTAGGACAGAAAAAATGTGTAATTTTACCTCTGAAAATGTGTAATTTTACCACTTTTAAGGTGTAACGTAACTTTTTCAGTTTAAATTGAGGTAAAATTGCATCATAAAAGAGGTAATATTCAACCTTCCAAAATTTACACATTTTTTTTACTGTGTTGTACAGCATATTACACGTGCTCGTACGAGGGTAACTGCAAATTGGCGACAATCGCGTTCACTTGAAAGTGAGTCAGACTTTCGCGTTATCAGGGCAGGCAGCACTGCTGGGAAATTGGCGCGACAGCTGACCGCGTAAAGTGGTTAAATGATTCACTCGAAGGAGTTGGGCTAAGTGATTTCAAAGCAGTTTCTTTAAAAATCATAGTTTTTCCGAAGATTCTATGTAATCTTTTTGACGTTTTTCTACCGATTTTGAACAAAAACAGTCTTCTTTTTGAAAAAAATCGCAAAAAAGTTTTGTGCGACACCTTTTCGACGTAATCGTGCTATCTTGTCGTGTGTCGATTAGATATGGTAAGGCGGGTTTTCGAGCTGTCAAAAAATATCAAGCACGAAAAACGGATTTTATTTGGAGAAAAGTGACAAATTCTGTTTTGTATTTGCACACAAAAATACACAGAAAAAAATAATGTAAATTTGGAAGCTGTAATTTTGGAAGGTTGAATATTACCTCTTTTATGATGTAATTTTACCTCAATTAAGACTTAAAAAGTGATATTACACCAGAAAAGTGGTAAAATTACACATTTCCAGAGGTAAAATTACACCTTTTTTCTGACATAAAAGATGTACCCCTTCCCAGATGTAATATTACCATGATTTTTTTTTCTGTGTATCTTGATTTTTTTTTTGTAATTGTAATTTGTAATTTGTTGTTTTATTGGTTACGATAGCCTGTTAGTATAAACTGTGCACCAGGTCAAGGATTTAACATATCGAAAAATTACAGTTGGATCCAAAATAAAACGTAACAAACATCAAAAACTGAACTAAAGCTAAAGCTGATTAATAACTAATCGTTCGTTTAAAGATCTAAAACAAGATCTAAAGTGGCAATTACGTTAAACGTAATATTAGGATTTTTTTAGTGTGTACACTTAAAAAAATAACCCAATTATTAACTAAAAAGGCACCCAGCTACAAAAAAACTCGGAATTATAAAATGAAAACTTTTGTTACAAATTATAGAATGACATTGCTGAGTTTTTAAGTCATTTTGTGTTTTTTTTTTCGATGAAAATTACGCTTTTTCGAATTGTTCATTCCGTCATCAAATCGGGCGTCCAATTTTACAGACAAAAAATCTCAATAATATTCCTGAAAATTTTTATTTTATAAACGCAAACACCCTAATCGTGAAGCACCCTAATTTTTAACCAAACCAATCAAAAATCAATTTTATATGTAAAACCGAATTAATAATACTCGTTATTTTTCAATATGATTCCACTTGCAGGATTTTGAGTTTAACAAAGGACCTAAAAAATCGGATATGCAATAGGGTGACAATAAAAAAAAATCGACATCAGGAAGACCTTCTGACTCGATTCCTTAAGGGGGTATTAGACTACGGCAAACAAACAAACAAACTCGCACATTTTGACAGTTTGCCAGTTTGTCTGCGTTGTTTGTTCGCCAACATTTGTTTGCAGAAACGGCAGCTTGCATACATTTTGGCTTGTTTGCGAGTTTGACAAACTGTCTAACGCGAAAAAGGGCGAGTTTGTTTGTTTGCCATAGTCTAATACCTTCTTTAGGCGAAAATAAGTATCTGTGCCAATTTTGAGCTAAATCGGTTAGGGTAAGGTGGCGCTATAGATGATTAAAGTTGGTGAAAAAAAAACTTCGAACGTCTTCTTTAAAAGTACACAACAACCAAGAAAGTTGTCTTCTTTTTCTAAAATTTTCGAACTTACGGGCCCAATCCTGAAATAATTTGATTATAAAAATTGACAAATTTTGTTGTAAATATTTATGGAAATAGTAGCTTAAGGGTAGAATGAAAAATTACATCGATAGTTGCCGTAGTTTTCAAGATACTAAAATGTCTGTCACAAAAATTTGGGTGCAAAAGCTCTGGTTGATGTGTACCGTTAAATCGCTAACAACTCGTCAGGGTTAACTCGGATCGTTTTGCGGTCTTCGACAAAGTTGTTTGTCATACAATTTCACATAGGAATCTCACACTTGACAATGATTTCACTTATTTAATGCCAGCTTTTAGAAAAAAAAGAAATTTTTGCTTTTTTTCATATATTTTTTCGATTTTAACCTTAACCAATGTGGCTCAAAATTGGCACAGTTACTTTTTTTCACCTTAAGAATCGAGCCAAAAATTTAAATTTTCCTGTCGCCCTAACATGCAAAGACTTAAAAAAAAAACTTTTCAACAATTTCTACATTTTAACTACAGTACTTGTTCGGTAATTGATCTGCTTTTTAACTGAACGCTCGATAATTGGACTGTAGCCCAAAAAGGCATATGAGCAATTCTCTACGAAATCGGTCTTTTTTCTTCAATTTTATTTTTTGTATTTTTTAATCCGACTGAAACTTTTTTGGTGGCTTCGGTATGCCCAAAGAAGCCGTTTTGCATCATTAGTTTGTCCATATAATTTTCCATACAAATTTGGCAGCTGTCCATACAAAAATGATGTTTGAAAATTCAAAAATCTGTATCTTTTGAAGGAATTTTTTGATCGATTTGGTGTCTTGGGCAAAGTTGTAGGTATGGATATGGACTACACTGGAAAAAAATGATACACGGTAAAAAAAATTTGGTGATTTTTTTATTTAACTTTTTATCACTAAAACTTGATTTGCAAAAAAACACTATTTTTAATTTTTTTTATTTTTTGATATGTTTTAGAGGACATAAAATGCCAACTTTTCAGAAATTTCCAGGTTGTGCAAAAAATCTTTGAGCGAGTTATGATTTTTTTTATCAATACTGATTTTTTCAAAAAATCGAAATATTGGTCGCAGAAAATTTTCAACTTCATTTTTCGATGTAAAATCAAATTTGCAATCGAAAAGTACTTTAGTAAAATTTTGATAAAGTGCACCGTTTTCAAGTTATAGCCATATTTAAGTGACTTTTTTGAAAACAGTCGCAGTTTTTAATTTTTTTAAATTAGTGCACATGTTTGCACACTTTTGGAAAAAAATATATTTGAAAAGCTGAGAAAATTCTCTATATTTTGCTTATTCGGACTTTGTTGATACGATCTTCAGCTGCTGAGATATTGCAATGCAAAGGTTTAAAAACAGGAAAATTGATGTTTTCTAAGTCTCACCCAAACAGCCCACCATTTTTTAATGTCGATATCTCAGTAACTAATGGTCCAATTTTCAATGTTAATATATGAAACATTGGTGAAATTTTCCGATCTTTTCGAAAACAATATTTTCAAAATTTTTAAACCAAGACTAACATTTCAAAAGGGCCAAACATTCAATATTACGCCCTTTTAAAATGTTAGTCTTGGTTTAAAAATTTTGAAAATATTGTTTTCGAAAAGATCGGAAAATTTCACAAATTGGTGAAGTAAGCATTGCAATTGCTTGCCCCTCGTCATTTTTCGTTCAGCCCAGTTAGCGAGCAGCTTTCGGAGACGTTCTTAGCCCAGTTACAGAACAAGTACTGTATTTTTAAAATTTTTAAATCATGCCTCGCATTTCCAGAGGGTTAAAGTTTGTTTTTTTTTGGTCTTTTCAAATGTTTGCGTTATTTAGGAATTCTGAAAGATTTTTTTTTCGTGGGTTCTGAAAATTTAACAAAGATCTGTTTTTATAACATTGAAAATAAGACCAATCGTTTTCAAGCTACTTTTAGTTGAAAAATGATTAATTTAGTTTAGCTCAATTTTAACTCGATGCAATGCTACATCCCAACAATTTTTTTTCCGATTTTTAAAGTGCCAAAATTATTATAGTAGAGTTTTAACCCTCTACTGCCCAAATTTTTTTTTCGAAAATTTTTATTTTTCCCGTGTTCAGGAGGTCATTTTGAGCAACTTTTGTTCTACGAAAAACTTTACTTCTCTTGTTTCATATTTTTCTTGTTTTATTTTTAGTATTTTAATTTGCATTTATCTTGTTAAGTTTATGTTTGTTTTTTTTTGTTGTAGTATTTGGCCTATTCTACCATCTAATATAATTACATTTTGCCTATCTAATTTTTTCACGTTTTTACAGTAACTTTTTCAATTTTTTGCATGCTTTTCACATTTTCTGCTATAGAATGGCACCATCATCATTTAAATTGCAAAAAAATGCGTAGAGGCATAGTCTGGGACACTACAAAAATTACTGCATACTTCTTTTTACTGAAAATATAGGAAATGTTAGTAAAAAATACAGCCAAAGTAGACCCCTAAAAAATTACATTTTTAAAAACATTGGCAAAATTACATAAAACAAGCTAAACTTCCAACCCTGAAATTTTCTAAAATTTTAAGAGTTCTTCTTTCCAATGCTTTTTAAAGATCAAAAATCGGTTGGAAAATTGATTTTTTGGCGATTTTTTAGATCGAAGCCCGTCTAAAGGCGGAGTTAGGTTGTAAATTATTTAAAAAATAATAATTTCACAAACTGACGTATGGACACTATTTAAAAAAAATAAAGTTATCCTTCAAATCCTTAAAAAAAATTAGCATTTTTCGATTTCAAATTTAATTTGACATTTATAACTGATTTAAAAAAAATGTTTTGGGGGACATTTTAAATATTTTTGATGGATCAAAATTTGTTTGAAATATCTCCATTATTTTTTGTTCCCTGGGCCTTGTAAAGTCAAGGGGCATGATTTGATCCTAGTGCATTAGTTAAAATTTGGGTATACATTCTTTTTTTTAAGCACTATGGACACCACTTCATGCTACGAGAACTCGCTTTGGCGTAGCCCCAGGGCTTAAGCGTTGACCGATAAGCTGTCTTCGTGAACTAGGTAGTTCTCCGATAGTGAAAATATCACAATTGCACAAGACACCGCTGCTTCTGTGACTTTTTCACTATCACAATGTGGGATTTAGGTGGGACTTTAGGATAGTACAGTTGATTTGTTTCTTAGCATTAGCATTTAAAATAAATCTGTATGCCTTCCAAATCTATTTGATGATAAATTTAGTTGCAATTGTTAAGTTAGAGTAATGCTGTCAATAAACTTTGATTGATATAGAATACTAGGCATTCTTTTATGTCAAATTGTCCATAGAGTCTCGATCAATCAATAATGTAATGATATCGGACAAAATTCGTTGATCTGTTGAACTAACGGTTTTCGGATTATGGTTGTATTGACCATTGTTGCGAATCGAGGAACTACGGATCTTTTGACGTAAATGGTCATTTCGTTTTCAAATCGCGATTTCTATCCTATTTGTATATCAGTTCACAATTGTTTATTGTTTTTTGATAGAAGTAGTACTACAACAGTTAAAGGAACGTTTAGTTTTGAACATTAAGTTTAGAGGATTTTAGATTAAAATTTAGATTTTCAATCCAAAGTAGTTAGCAAATGAATATTGGGACTTAAATGAATAATTGAACATTTTGGACTTATGAATAACACACAACTGTGCATTTATTCTAGAGTCAGATCCATACAGCGTCAGTGTTTATTTGGTCGAAGTGTACTAATTCATTGGCAGATCTGATTCTAGTTGTAATGTACGACAAGACTACTGACGGACGTGACAGGACGAGGGCCCAGTTTAGAGGTTTCAACATCAACGATGTGCGGCTGGACCACCCTCCCAAAAAAAAAAAAAAAAAAAAAAAAAAAATATCTCCATTATTTTTTGTTATTTATGCTTCTCTTTTGCTGAAAAGATGTTAATTTTTCGTCCTTGAAACATATAAAAAAATAAATTCTATGACTTGGATTGTCCTGATCATTATTCATTACCCACAACTTTGCTGAAGACACCATATCGATCAGATAATCCCTATGCAAGTTAGGAATCAGATTTTCGAATATTAACATTCACACATCATTTGTTTTGTATGGACAGCTGCCCAAGTTGTTTGAATACTTGTATGGACGAACCAATGATGCAAATTTCCTTCTACTCCCCTAAAAAGTTTTGACCAAATAAATAATAAATCCAATGAAATCGGGCGTAGAGAATTGCTCTGTGGTTTAAAACAAAAATCTTTAAAATCTTTAATTTTTTCTCAAGTATCGAAAAAAGACCATAACTAATTTTAAATCTCAACTCAACCATCGATCGTTAGTATGCAGTTGGCAAAACGGGAAATACAAACTAGTTCACAACTAAGGCGAAAGAAGGGTGGTCAAAACAAAAAGGTGCACATTCCAACTGTACTAAACCTCGCGACTCTGTCGTGCAAGACACTTCCTCAAGACCGATAGAGAGAGAGAAAAAAACCCTGCTGATTCCGGCATTTGACGAAAGGCCACCTGCTGCTTTTTTAGCTGGTGTGACAGTAAGGCAAGGAGTACCTTCCAAAAGCATGCAAAAGCATACAAGGTACTTTTCACTTTCATTTGGCGGCCACCAGACACATTTTCTTCCTAGCCGCAGATGATGAATAATGTATTTTTTTATGTGTGTGCGAGGGGAGAAAAGGCATGAAAAAACATGACCAATTTCATCGCACCCCAGAGCATAACTTGGCCTAGGTTCCGCGATCGATCTACTGGCCATCATTAACCGGTTATTGAATCTGGTTTTGCTTCCTCCCAAGCTCTATTGGACTATAAGGATGGTTAGTTTCATAGTCACACTCACTTTTCACCACTAGCGAGGTGGAGATCGTTTAAATTTGGCATGCTTTTACCCCGCACGTCGCGTCTCAAAATCCAAAAATGGTGATTTTCCACCTCATCGCAAAATTTCCATTTCTTTCTCTATCACTCCGCTGGCATCAGCCCATTAAGTAAACAAAATTGGTCAAATTATGGGTGGCTGGTTGCATCAGGGCAGCGGCCTCCACCGCACCAACCTTACGCAAAATTAAGGCGAAATCGAGCTGCGAATGATTTCGATTGCAAACAGTCGCAAGCTCCCACATCTGATGATGCACAAGAAGAAGAGGCTAATTAAATGCAACTGCAGCTGCTGCGGCTCTGAAACAACTTGTGCTAAGCAATGCAGCAAGATTGCTCTCTGTGTGCAATACAATAATCGCACCTTTGCTTTCCATTAAAATTAATCGGTTTAATTTTGTGGAATAAATGCAACATCCAATTTGCTAATTCAAAATGCTTAATTCTCAAAAACAAACTTGGGCAATCAATTATAGCTGTGGTTCTCAACCGTTTTCAGTCCATTTCTCCATATCTCTGAATTGCAAATGTAACATCCTGGAACAGAACTGCAAAATTCTAATAAAAATACTTAATTGAATTGTAATATAAATGTTAAAAAAAAAAAGATATCACTAAATTCTAATTCTGGAAATTTCAATTCAATTCTGAGACTATATATTGTTTTAAAAAGCTGAGAAAGCTCTCTACAGACTTTGAAAATCGGACAAATAGGAGAAATTCCTGTCTGTTTGGCAGGTTAATGACTTTTTTAAATTTACCGATTTTTGACTTCAATTCACTTATCAAAATATCAAAACTTCTGAAAGAAACCTGCTTGCTTTTTTTTGCTTCGATTTTTTTTTTGTATTTTTTAATCCGACTGAAACTTTTTTGGTGCCTTCGGTATGCCCAAAAAAGCCATTATAATTTTTCATACAAATTTGACAGCTGTCCATACAAAAATGATGTATGAAAATTCAAAAATCTGTATCTTTTGAAGGATTTTTTTTCGATTTGGTGTCTTCGGCAAAGTTGTAGGTATGGATTAGGACTACATTGGAAAAAAATTATACACGGTAAAAAAAATTTGGTGATTTATTATTTAATTTTTTGTCACTAAAACTTGATTTGCAAAAAAAAACTTTTTTTTTATTTTTTTTTCATTTTCTGATATGTTTTAGGTTGATGTCTCCTAAAACCAGTGTTGCGATCCTCACGCGCTCACGCGCTCGTGAGCGCTCACTTTTCGCTCATGCGTGAGGAGGAGCGCTGCGCGAGCTAGCTCACGTTTGCCCGCGCTCACGTTTGCTCCGATTTTTTCAGCTCGCGTTTGCCCCACGCTCGCGCTCGCGCTCATTTTTCGCTCACGGAGCGCTCACTTTGGAAGCATCGCGAATTGAATCGTTTTTCGTTTTTGAGAAAGTTTTTGTTTTTCAATACTAGTTTATTTTTTTGCTGAAGGCGCAGCATGTCAGGGAAAACATCACTTAGGAACTTTTTTTATATATTAATTGTAATAGCTTATTTTAATTAACTATGTTTTTGAATAGTAAATTGGATTCGCAAGGGTCAAATCATATTGGAGACCTACAGTCAGAGTTGAAAATGTAAATATTTTCTAATTAATCAGCCTTACCTTAATAATAGTTAAGGCAAGCAGAGACAATTGCCAGGGGAAAGGTGTGAGCGCGTAAACAAAAATGACTGAAAACCTTATAAAAACTAACAAAACAATGAATTAATTCAAGAAGATGTATGCTGTGGTAAGTTTGATTCAATGTTATGTGCTTGGTTGATTAAAATATAACATTAAACTGTTTTATGGTCCTAAACAGTTTGTTGACTACCTTTCCAGCGTGCGGGTCAGAATGAGCAACAATTAAAAACGTCATTCCGTTTAATAAATCGTTCAGTGCTTGGAAACGGCTGATCATTTTTTATAAAGTTAATCTTTCTCTTTCTCATTCTAGAAAATAGGGTAAAATTGTTGAAACAGTTCCTTTTTTACAAAAAAACTTCCAAATTGCTAATGTTTGAAATAACCCATTTGAATTAAATAATATAAATTGTCATTGTTTTGTTTTACCACATAAAGGGAGGCTCTTCTCTCAAGTAAATTATATTTAACACTTCCGCTACCAAGCCTCTGAAAATATTCAATTACAGATTCAATAAATGATTTTTTGAATATGGACATTCTCTAAAATGTTCCGAATATGAGGGATTATTACAACTTTAATAATGCTTACTGCTGGTTTTAACACAAATTTTATTTTTTTACTTTTTTTAGTGTTTTTAAAACCGCTTGAGGTCGGATTCAAAAAACTTAAAATAAACATAATTTGTCAATTAATTCAATTTTTTGTACATATCAGTGCATCTCTTCACGTCAATGAATGTTTACATTAAGAATGAGTTAGCTCTTTGTTAGCTAATTCGGTTCTCCGACTTAATCCATTTCATTGCTTACTTTTGTTTGTTTGACTACTTTCTTGTTTGTTTTTGCTGCCTGTGCTGAGATAGTTCTAGAAACTTCGTTTCAAGCAGGCAGATGCTTCAACAGGGAAAAACAATTACCTACTTTGGCTCACCAGCTCACGTGAGCGCAAAACGCTCCGGTGAGCGTGAGCGAGCACGAGCTACCTGATAAAAACTCACGCTCCAGCTGGAGCGAGCACTTCTTCCGTGAGCGCTCGCTCATTCGCAACCCTGCCTAAAACATATCAGAAAATGAAAAAAATTGAAAATAAGGTTTTCTTGCAAATTAAGTTTTAGTGACAAAAAGTTAAATAAAAAATCACCAAACAATCGTGAAATTTTCCGATCTTTAAAAAAAATATTTTCAAAATTTTTAAATTTTGAAATCAAGACTAACATTTTAAAAAGGCCAAACATTCAATATTACGCCCTTTTAAAATGTTAGTCTTGGTTTAAAATTTTTGAAAATATTTTTTGTGAAAAGACATTAGAAAATTGTGGGTTGTTTGGGTTACAGAACCATCAATTTTCCTGTTTTTAAACCTTTGCATGGCAATATCTCAGCAACTAAGGGTCGTATCAACAAAGTTCAAAAAATCAAAATATAGAGAATTTTCTCAGCCTTTCAAAAAAAATTTTGTCAATAGTGAGCAAACATAATCACCAATTAAAAAAAAAAACTGCGGCTATTTTCAAAAAAGTAACCTAAAATGGGTTTAACTTGAAAACGGTGCACTTTATCAAAATTTCACTAAAGTACTTTTTGATTGCAAATTCGATTTTACATCGAAAAATGATTTTTTGCGATCAATATTTCGATTTTTTGAAAAAATCATATTGATTCAAAAATTCATAACTCGGTCAAAGGTTTTTTGCACAATCTAAAAATTTCTGAAAAGTTGGCATTTTATGTCCTTTAAAACATATAAAAAATTAAAAAAAATTGTGTTTTTTTGCAAATCAAGTTTAAGTGACAAAAAGTTAAATTAAATATCACCAATTTTTTCACCGTGTATCATTTTATTCAGTGTAGTCCTTATCCATACCTACAACTTTGCCGAAGACACCAAATCGATCAAAAAATACCTTCAAAAGATACAGATTTTCAAAATTTCATAAATCATTTTTGTATGGACAGCTGCCAAATTTGTATGGAAAATGTTATGGACAAACTAATGATGCAAAATGTCTTCTTTGGGCATACCGAAAGCACCATAAACGTTTCAGCCGGATTAAAAAATACAAAAATTGAAATTTAAAAAAAAGATCGATTTCGTAGAGAACTGCTCACTTGTGAAATGTCATTAAATTTTAACAACTTTTTTTTTCGAGATAGCCTTATTCAAAAATTACCGTTTATGGTCCACAATGGCATATAAAAAATGATTTCCGTGAATTTAAATTTCAAGTAAAACATTCAAAATAAAAAAAATAAAATAAATACGGTAGCGAATGACCCATAGGATTAAAGTTCCCATAATAAAATCAACAACAACAACATTTAAAATAATCTCAAGAACGGTCACAATGATTAAAGGCTGGTACAAATTTTATTTAAAGTTTTTGTCTGCAAAATTGGCCCGAAAAATCAGGGGACAAAAAAATATTTTTTAAACATCAAAATTTAAGTGAAAATTTAAGTGGAATAAGCTGAATCCAATTTTAAATGCATTCCCCTGCGTATAGAATAATTTTTAGCAATGTTAAGTTAATTTAAAAATCATTTGAATTTTTTTTTTCGCTAAAATTCTTGTTTTTGTCAAATCTTTACATTTTTTGAAAACTAATGATGCCAAAACAACTGAACTAGTGTAAAATGCATTTTAAAACACTTGTTTCATGCAAGTGTTGAATAATGGCTTTTTATTTCAATATTTTTATTTTTTATTTTTTTTCTTTCCCCTCGCAAGAGCCGAGGGACAAAAAATTTGAAAAACATTTTCATTGGCCTAATCTTTTTAATTCCAAATTCTATTTTACATTATTTTTGGAAGCTTTCTCGTGAAAATTTTTGATATACTCTAAAAATAACTTTTTAAAATCAACAACAGCAACAGTTAAAATAAATAAAAAATGAAAAACCGGAAAAAATGCTTTTCCAAGATACAGTCCAGACTCGATTATCCGAAGTCCTCGGAAAAAATTCACTTCGAATCACGAAAAAAAAATTGTTTTCGTTGGGTTATTTTCGATGGTCGAGCTTAAATTTGACCCATAAACTACATTAAAATAATTTAGAACTTTTAAATCCAAGATGGCGGCCAAAATGGCGGTAAATACATATTGAAAAAATGATTATTTTTTCTATTTAAAAGGCAATAAAATATTCAAATTTGAATAAATTGGGTCACAGAAGTCGAATTTGATGTTATAAATATAAAAAAATAAAAAAAATACGAAAACAATTCTTTGATCGTGATTCGAAACCTTCGGATAATTGAACTTCGGATAATCGAGGCTTCGGAATCGAGTCTGTACTGTACTCATTTTCACAATTTTACATAGAAATTTTGTATGCATAGATGCTAAAACTTTTGGGAGATTTGTATTGATAAAACTATGATGAAAAAAAGCTTATTTGGATAGGAAAGCCCCCTCAAGGTTTCATCCAATAAGTATCAGCCTTATTAGCAACAGCCTTATGATTTTTTGAATTAGTTATTTTTTAGTGTGTATCTGAAATTCCCACGAAAAAGCTTCCAAAAATTATGTAAAATTAAATTTGGAATCAAAAAGTTCATTCAATTAAAGTCATTCGGGGCGTTCTCGAGTTCAAGCCATTATTAGGTTAAAATTTTCTGAAAAATTGTTCTTCTTCTTTTAAACAGTGTCCATTCTCGTCCATCTTCAAAATTATTATTTTTGATAAGCTGAGAAAATTCATTCCTTTTTTAAATTTGTCTAAGAGCTACTCATTTGGCCGTCAATTTTCAATGGATGATATCTTGGAAACTTTTTAATTTTGAAAAGTAAAACTCGTTTGAAACTTTTTTCAGATTTTTTTTAAGACCTATATTTCAAAAGGGCCAAACATTTTGATTTAATTATTAAGTTATGGAAATGTACTGTGGAAACATACAAGATAACAAAATAAGAAAAAAAAGATCAATTAATTGAACATTGCACAGATTTTTTGAGTGTTTCTGTATCCTCAATTCAAACATTTTTCAAATACTGTGCATTGTTCAGTTTTAAAATCAAAACGATTTTCGAAAAACAAAACAAAAACGCAAAATCATATATTTTTCAGTTTTAAACACACTCATTACAGCTGGTACTTCTTGTTTTAAATGAATTGAAAAGAAGAAAAATGAAACAAAAAGACAAAATTATGCGCATATTAGAAATACATAACACATAACTCCACATCTGTGTCACCAGAGTCGACAAAAAGCCCATAATCACCAACCAATAACTCATTTGGTCCAGTCCGAGACCGGTGTGTTTGTGTTGTTGTGCCGATTCTTAATCGGTTTATGCCAATTTTGAGGACTCACTCCGAAACATGTTTGGTTTGTCCTTGCTCCACACTCTCTGCCTTTTTTTTTAAACAAGTTTTGAGATCAAGCCCAATTCGATAATATATACTGAATCGTGTGCCCTCAAAAAAAAAAAATATGTTTCTCGCTCCACGTGTGACACACTGACTTAGACCGACTTGTTGCTTACATGTTTTTGTTATTAATAGTTTTTTTTGCTTGCAAAAAAAAAGTGCGATAACAGCCTTATTTGGCATGCACACACGTTGTTTCGATGATTGTGCACATATAAACATATTAATGCCGTGATTTGGCACAATTATCAAACTTTGTTGCCTTCTCTTTCGTGTGCAAAAAATGACACATTCGCGGCGGGGATAAAAAATATTCATGGTGTGTGTGCAATTTTTGATTATGCAAATCACAACACACTCTCGCGCCCCTCTCTTTCTTTTGTTTGTTGAATATATTTTGCATTCATGCAAAGGTGTTATGCACACACGTGTTTCCAATATCTGTTTTGGGTATTTCTGGTGATTCTGTTTGTGCTTTGTTTTAACCCATTGACAGGTGCATTTCAACGTAACTAAAGAGGGTCTAGTCAATTTAAGTAATTTACCTAATTGAAACATAAACTAAACTTAGAACAGTTATGCACTAATGTTATGCCAAATTAATTGAATTTGAAATTGTTACTATCAATAATTGATGGTAAAAAAATAGGTACACATTAAAAAATTGATGTAATTTTACCTCAAGTCAGACAAAAAAGCGACATTACACCAGAAAATTGGTAAAACTATACATTTCCAGAGGTAAAACTACATTTTATTCTAACATAAAAGATCTACCTATTCCTAGATATATTATTGCCATGATTTTTTACTTTGTTCATACATCCAACATAAATATTCAAATATTTTTGGTAAAGATGATTGTAATTTTAGTATTTCTCATAAATGTAGACTAGGCCGTCCCAAAAAAACGAAAATTTGTCAAATCTTCGGTGCTCACCCCTAGAATGATAGATTAGGATGTCAGGAACAATGTTTTCATACAACAAAAAATTCCCAAAAATGGTTTACAACTCGCGCGCGGAGCTTGAATAAAAAAGTGCATTTTTCGAGTATTTTTCAGAAATGCGAGTAACAGTCATACTAAAGTCATTTAAATTTGGTCGCCTTGGGCTTCAAGTTATAGTTTAATGTCCCCTGAACAAATTCCTGTACAGACATAGTCCATAAAAGCTTGTGTTTGGGCATGTCAGGGCGTTTTAGGGAGAAAAAATTGTATTTTCTAGCCAAAAAATTTCAAAAATCACTCCCCAAAACGAGCCAAAAAACTTTTATCTTCAATTTGGTACTCCTTGCAATTCCCCATTAAAATCGACTGCTGCGGTCAATTCCGCGAGTGTGTACAACTGACCCAGTCCGGTTACTGACCCAAAGCAGGAAGTTCCATTTTTTATTCGCCTTCCACCCCCGGGGTTCCTCCCAGTCACACCAGAAACCCACTCACATGAGATCGCCGATCGATACCTGCTCACCGATTCGATGGCAAATAGATTTGCCAGATATCTCGCCATTTCCATCGGTGGTTGCATCTTTGGCGAACGAAAATATTAAAAGAAGCAGAAATAAATGAGGAAAAAAAAGAGGAAAACCGGCCGACACTTCCAGAAAAGCAGCAGCAGCAGCAAATTGAATAATAATGATGCTGGTTTATAATCGATGTTACATGCACGACGACTCTTGGCAGTCAGGTTGGAAAATGTGGTTTTGCAACCGAAATTTTGGAGAAAGCATCTCTTTCAGATCGATTGAAACAGAAACTTTAAACTTAAATAGTGATTTTCTATTAGTTCTATCCATCCCTAAAGCGAACCGTTTATCTTCCGGACCCACCAGCAAGATAATCTACCAAATTTAATTAAACTTCAGAAAGTAAACCACAAAGCCGGAACAAAATCAACCAAGTAGGCATTGATTGCTTTCTTTGCCTATCAATGGCTAAAAGAAAAGGAAATTTGCTTGAAATAAACGATGATAATGCAGTTTTTTCATTGAAAACGATTAAATTACCTGCTTGAGTTGAGTCGTACAGTTTAAAATCTCAATGTTTGCACTTTTTTTTAATTAGCAGTGTTTTGTTTCGAAATAAATAACGCCCATTGACGTAATGATAAAAACAGTCCGTTACGTGTCGAAAGTCACTTTTCTTATGAATTTTTAATTTTTGTTTGCGCAAACTAAAAGGCGTTCAAATTTATTCAGTGCACGAGGGGGAGCCACTGTAAAATGCAACACTGTGTTGACCAGCAAGGTACAACAAGATAAAGACAGATTGCAGAGGTTGTTTTCTCGCGAATGTTATCACATAGTGATTGTTTTTTTTTGTCTTTGATAACATTCGCGAAAATAATTGCTGTCATTTATTTTTATCTTTTTTTTTTCAATATATGGTTCCTCTAAATGCCTATAACGAATAATTTTTGCAGTATTTTTTTTATAAAATTAAGAATTTTCAATTTTTGGCGTGAAAATCACAAACTGAAACAGCTGAGTAGTTAACATAAACGTTAAAAAATAGGGGACTGTATTGACCTTACATTTTCATTCGAGCCCCTTTTAAAAGTGCAAAAATGTGCGAAAAGAATTTATTTTACAATTAAAAACTGTATGTTTCAACTACAAAGCATATTTTACAAAATAAAGTTATTATTTTTTAAGTAATTAATTTTTTTATCAGACTAAGTTTAATTATAAAAAAAACTAATGGTCCGATTTAAAATGTTAACCCTCTACTGCCCAAATTATTTTTTTCGAATATTTTTATTTTTCCCGTGTTTAAGAGGTCATTTTGAGCAACTTTTGTTCTACGAAAAACTTTACTTCTCTTGTTTTATGTTTTTCTTGTTTCATTTTTAGTATTTTAATTTGCATTTATCTTGTTTAGATTATGTTTGTTTTTGGTAGTAGGTACTTCTTTTTACTTAAAATATAGGAAATGTTAAAAAAAACACAGCCAAAGATGACCCCTAAAAAATACATTTTTAAAAAACATTGGCAAAGTCACATAAAACAAGTAAAACTTCCAACCCATAAATTTTCTGAAAATTTTAAGAGTTCTTCTCTCCAATGCTTTTCATAGATCAAAAAATTGGTTAAAAAATGGATTTTAAGCGTTTTTTTGAAAAAAATAATAATTCAAGACTAACATTTCAAAAGGGAGTAATAAAGAATGTTTGGCCCCTTTGAAATGATGGTCTTGATTTAAAAATTTTGAAAATATTTTTTTCGAAATGATCGGAAAATTTCACGAATGTTTCATGATTTAACATTGTAAATCGGACCTATAGTTGCTGAGATATCGACATTAGAAAATGGTGGGTTGTTTGGGTGAGACTTAGAAAACATCAATTTTCCTGTTTTAAATCCTTTGCATGGCAATATCTCAGTAACTAAAAGGTCGTATCAACAAAGTTCAAAAAAGCAAAATATAGAGAATTTTCTGAGCTTTTCAAAAATATTTTTTTCAAAGCTGGGCAAACATGTGCACTAATTTAAAAAAAAAAAAAATCTGCGACTATTTAAAAAAAATCCTAAAAATGGCTTTAACTTGAAAACGGTGCATTTTACCAAATTTCACTAAAGTACTTTAAATAAAGTTGATATTTTTTTTTTAAATCAGTATTGATTTAAAAATTATAACTCTGTCAAAGATTTTTTGCCCAACCTGGAAATTTCTGAAAAGTTGGCATTTGATGTCCCCTAAAACATAACTAAAAAATAAAAATAGTGTTTTTTTTGCAAATCAAGTTTTAGTGACAAAAAGCTAAATTAAAAATCACCATTTTTTTACCTTGTATATTTTTTTTTCAGTGTAATTCTTATCCATACCTACAACTTTGCCGAAGACACCAAATCGATCAAAAAATTCCTTCAAAAGATACAGATTTTTGAATATATCATTTTTATATAGGCAGCTGCCAAATTTGTATAGAAAATTATATGGACAAACTAATGATGCAAAATGGCTTCTTTGGGCATACCGAAGGCACCAAAAAAGTTCCTTTCGAAATAATAAATACAAAAATTATAAATAAAAAAAGACCGATTTCGTAGAGAATTGCTCTACTTTTAAGATCAAATTTGAGTTCTACGATCAATTTTTGTCAAAATTGAATACTTGATTGTCTTTTAAATTAAAAAAGAGTTATTGAAAAGAAAAAGTCTTATAACCGCCATTTTGGCCGCCATCTTGGATTCTTGAATTCTAAATAATTTTAAAGTAGTGACAGCGAAAAAAACTGTTTTTCGTGATTCGATTATCCGAAGATTTGATTATCCGAAGGGAAATTTTTCCGAGGCCTTCGGATAATCGAGTCTGGACTGTATTCCAAAATGTCGTTTTTAAACTCATAAGGGGACGTACTTTTCAACTATCAGAAGTTCTTCGTCATTATGGTTATGCGTGTAGCATTAACACTGCACCTTTTCATGAGGAAACTTCATGTTAAATTGAGCCATTTGGTCCGAATAACTAAAAATGTTAAAATTCTACGTGGGACAAGTATGCGATTATGACAAAATGTTATGCAATGCAAACGAAATATTACCAAATAAATAGCTGAAAACATATTAAAAGGTCCAATAAACATCTTTTTTTAAGGACGCTTTAAAAACACTCTAAATCAAAATATGAAAATTTTATTGATTAAACATTAAAAAAGAGTCTGAAAAAAACAATCAAAAAAGTCCAAACACAGCAGACAAAGCACACACTCATAAACCACGGAAGATCAAAGCAACCACTTTTTCATTCGGAAGATGAGCGTTTAATTGTCGGAATTCGAACACAAAAACCGGCTAGATAAGTAAACGCACAATAATTTGGCAAATGACTTCACATATGAAATAAAAGCCATTTCACAACAAACAAAAAAGCGCAGACGGAATCGTTCCAGTGTCTCAACGTGTGTGTGTCTTTGTGAGTTGTTTTGATGGCGGGACGATAATAGCGATAAAAAAAGCAGAGGCATTTTTCCTCTCATTTTCGCGCTCATCATCTCTTCCGCTCGTTACACGCGGAACCATCATCATCAACGTCGTCATCATTATGACCAGCACCAACCTGCTGCCAGAGCGCTACCTATTTATTATGCAAAGAAAGAAAAACCATCACACACTTACATTGGTGAGGGAATGAAAGAAAGAAGAAAAAAGTAGACACTGAACTACATTTGACTATATTTTGCTGGAAGTTATTTTGAAAAGGCGTATTTCAAAAAGTAAAATCTTTATTACCAAAAAACCTAATATTCGAAAAAACATTTTTTATTCATAATGTGCCCTTTTCAAAACATCATCTTGTTCAACACTATCATCGGAATGCAGTACTTTGCTCGCAAAAGATACAATACCATTCATCTATTTCTCACTCTCTTGTTTCTGTTTCACCAGAGCATCACCATCATTACCTATTGGTCCATTATACCTACACACAGTTGAATTGAATTCGCATCCTACACATCAATCGCTGTGATAATAGTGTGGTTCGATTCCCGTGATTACACACTCTCTTATATGGATTTGCCTTTCGTTTAGCAATGTGATGTGAGATTTTAAAAGGTGTGAAAATGTGCAGTGGAAAAATCTAAAGGGAAAATAACCTATGTTGGAAATTGTGCGCCTTTGTAATTTATTTGTATTTGTTTTAATCTTTTTTCCTAAAATTCAGAATTATTTTTATGCTTGATGATTTTATTCTTAAATGTTGAAGATTTTTTTTAATTCAATTTAATGATATAAATGAAAATCAAAACTAAGAGGAAATATACCTACAAATTTAAATATTGTAGCCCTAAATAAACTTTTTTGCAATGCCGTTGTGTAGCAACTGAGTAATAAAAGTAGAATTTTGCAATTTTTTTTTCGAGATTTTTAATATGATTTTTTTGGATATGTCAAAAGAAGCCGTTTTGGATCATTAGTTTTTTTTTATACAAATTGGCATGTTAATATTCGAAAGTTTGTATCTTGAGAAGGGATTTTCTGATTGATTCAAAACATGGAAAAATCTTGTTTTTTTTATTTCCCTTTAAACTACAGTAAAGTTCGTTTCCGAAAATACGTTTAAATTTTATTTTTTTATGTTGTTGGGAAACCGAAAAAGGCATATTTTACGCTAAGCTGGTGCAAAATCTGATACTGGTAACATTGAAAATCTAAACAATAGTTTCAAAGATATCGCTAGCTCTAAAATAAGAGCCAATGAGAACAACTAATTTTTCTCAATAATAAAACTTTTAGAGGCTGCTTAGCTTTTCCTTAAAAAAAGACAAAGTTTCATCCAAATTCAAAAAAAATCTTGAAAAAATTGCGACATTTAGGAGTTTTGGCTTTAATAATTTGAAGACTATGCAAAATTAAAAGCAGGGTTGCCAGATCTTTGAACTTTTTGAAACTTTGGAAAATATTTTGATTACCTATCCAACCATATGTCGGATGAGGGATCCGGACAATGTTTACATACAGATAAGTGAGATCCACTTTCTAAAAAATACATTAATATGACTGAAGTGGTCATAACTTGAGATAGGGTTGCCAGATCTTCAACCTATCTACCTATCCAACGAGGTAAAACAAGATGGTATTTGAGTCGAGATCCGGTCACTTATCTAACATTTGGATATTTTCGAAAACACATTTTTATACATAACTTTTGAACTACTTATACAGCAACTCCATTTGAAAAGAGCCTAAACCGATAAAAAAGTTCTCCAATCGGGCTCAATTTTTTTCTGGGGGTTCCTTATCCGAAATAATTAAATCCGTTTTTTTTTTTATTTGGCCGTTAGGGTGACCTACACCGTGCTAGGGTGGTCCAAAAAACGGCAATTTTCGTCAATTTTCGCAAAAACCACATTTTTCAAAAAATCATAAATCTGGGCCGTTTCAACCGATTAAAACTGTCTTGGACGCAAATGAATGGTGATTAGTTTGCCTTTAAGGAAACATAATTTGAGATCCGAAAAAAACAGCCAAATATTTAAAAAAGTCGTATGAAAACTGAAAACGCGTCGAAAAGTCAGTTTTTATTTTCAAAAAATCATATCTCGGAAATGTATGGTTATTTTTTTATATGTTATGTGAAATTTTCCGAGGAATGTGACAAAAATATTTTCACACATAGGCTCTTTGGTCCAAACCCGAAAGTCAAAATATAAAACATTAAGAAATGTATGAAATATCTTGAAAATTGATCCTCAATTAATTACCATTACTTGATGAAACTGCTTGCTTTTCATCACCAATAATAATAGTACTGAATAGTACTTTTTGCAATTCCGTCGTGAAAATACTTCTTTTTCCTGTCATTCTTGAACGACGAAACAGCCTACTTTTCTGTACTAAAAATAACAGAATCGAATAGTAACACTTTTCAAAATAAATGCTGAAAAGTTCTACTTTTCAGCACTAAAATGGGTGCTGAAAAGTTGAACTTTTCAGCACTTGTTTCGAAAAGTATCACTTTTCAACATTTTTTTTTGATTTGAACGATTTATTGACAAAATACATGAAAATTTGACTTAAAATTTCACTCAATGGGTGTTTTTCGGAATTGCAAAAAAATTTTGTATGGAACTCGTTGCAAAACTTGATTTTTTCAGCACTCGTCGTATTTATCCAACTCGGTGAACCTCGTTGGATAAATGTACGACTCGTGCTGAAAAAATCCTCTTTTTGCAACTTGTTGCATAAACTACTATTTCAGCATCCATTTGAGTGTTGAAAAGCTCCACTTTTCGTTATTTGTATCGAAAAGTAATACTTTTTGATTTTGTTTTGGAGTTTGACACTTAATTTGATGGCAAATAACATTCAAGGAAAGGCAAAGTATTGACAGGTTTACCTAAATGTATAAAAATATCAAAAAGAAGCCTGATACCTTAGATAATTACTTTTGTTAAAATGGTTTTCCAAAAAATCTCTCAATTCATATTACTCAACTGCACGTGTCCCCCTCGGAATAATCAAAATTTGCACACTGAGTGCCCCCATTGCGCTTAGACAAACGCTATCCGCAACCATTATTGCCTCTGTGCTCCAGTTTCACTTTCATCTCGCGCAAAAATAGTGCTCCACAACAAATAATAACAACAATAATAACATCAACCACCCCGACCAACAAACGCAATTGACTGTTTCCTCTTTGTTTTTTTCTCTCTTTCTCTTCAACATTTCCATGCATCTTCTCGCCGGCCTACTCCGATCTCTACGACTTGATATCAGACCCAATGCACGGCCGTGGTCCAGCTGTACCTGACGCAATCGCCGGCGCACGCTTCCTGGGTCAAAAAGTGGACCGGCGCGCTCTGCTTCGTCAAGGACAACATCCGCAAGTCGTACTACTTCCGGCTGTACTGCCTCAAGACGAACCGCCAGGTCTGGGAGCAGGAGCTGTACGAGAAGCTCGACGTCACCAAGCCGCGCCCGTTCCTGATCGTGTTCGAGGGGGCGGTTAGTATTACTTTAGCGTGCAAAAGTGACAGCTGCGCGCTCGGTGGCGCCGCGCGTCGCTAGCGCGGCCGTTTTTGAAACTAAATCAAAATTGCTTTTTTTACTTTTTATTAGGAGGGCATCGTGGCGTTCAACTTTGCGATGGAGGACGAAGCTACGGCGTTTATGAACACCACCACGAGCACGCTGCACAACCGAAACCGGCGAAGAGATGGTGAGTTGCGATTTCGATGTTATGGTTAGCTTATAGAGGTTAGGTTCGGTTTAAGGTTTGCCAACAGATAATTACGCAAAAAAAAATCACCGCCAGCTAATCTTATCTTCTTATCGATTTCACGAGGGGCTTTTCCTTGGATTCTGAGTGAAATCTACTCGCTAATTACAACCTGTGTGGTCGAATGACTGATAACACACTTCTTATATCTGCGAGTGGATTTCAAAGTCGCTGAAATAAAACGATAAGATAAGATAAAGACAAATTGAGGTGCCACAAGTTGGCGAAGGTTTGCTGTAAAGATTGATGCAATATTTTTGATTTCCGGATGTAGACATTTGCTTTTTGTAAATAATTTGGAACTGTAAAGGACAAGCTTGTCTCATTTCAACGAATGAGACAAGTTTGACCTGTTGGACAGCAATCGAAACAAGAAAGAAGTGTTTTTTTCTTGTCTCAAAAGTTGAGACAAGCTTGTTTTGTTTGGTTTAATTTCAAACTACATTGAAAAAAAAAACTTAGCTGTGAGACAAACTCGGTCACTTGGACATGAGTTTGAAGAAAAAATAAAAGGCAGCAATTGAAATAAAACAATGCAATGAGACACACTTGTGTTATTGGACAACGATCCAATCTTGTCTCAGGAACTGGGACATGCTTGTTTTGTTGGGCTTTTTTGAGAACATTTAAAAAAGATAGTATTGAGACAAGGTTGGTACGTATGACATTAACTGAAACACTAAAGTGTTGAGACAGATTTGGTCAATTGTACTTCTGCTAAAACAATATAGAAATCAGTTGATAGTGAGACATGACTAGCTTATGTTGCATATGAATTCGAATCAATTAGATAATCTTATCTAATTGGGATCAATGGAAAAAATAACAAGCAGTGAGACAAGCGTGTCATATTGGACACACATTTGAAAAAGAAAGCTATGAGACAAGCTTGTCATATTGAACAGATATTGGAATAAGAAAGCAATGAGACAAGCTTGTCATATTGGACAGCTATTGGAAAAATAAGGCTATGAGACAAGCATGTTATCTTGGACAGCTATTGAAACAAGAAAGCAATGAAACAAGCTTGTCATACTGGACAGACATTTGAATAAGAAAGCTATGAGACAAGCTTGTCAGACTGGACAGCTATTGAAACAAGGAAGCAATGAGACAAGCTTGTCATATTGGACAGCTATTGAATTAAGCAAGCAATGAGACAAGCTTGTCATATTGGACAGCTATTGGAAAAAGAAAGCAATGAGACAAGCTTGTCATATTAGACAGATATTTGAAAAATGAAGTAATGAGACAAGCATGTTATATTGGACAGGTATTGGAAAAAGAAAGCAATGAGACAAGCTTGTCATATTAGACAGATATTGGAAAAATGAAGCAATGAGACAAGCATGTTATATTGGACAGGTATTGGAAAAAGAAAGCAATGAGACAAGCTTGTCATATTGGACAGCTATTGGAAAAAGAAAGCAATGAGACGAGCTTGTCATATTGGACAGACATTAGAAAAAGGAAGCAATGAGACAAGCATGTTATATTGGACAGACATTGAAACAAGAAAGTAATGAGACAAGCTTGTCATATTGGACAGCTATTGAAACAAGAAAGCAGTGAGACAAGCTTGTCATATTGGACAGCTATTGAAATAAGAAAGCAATGAGACAAGCTTGTCATATTGAACAGACATTGAAACAAGAAGCAATGAGACAAGCTGGTCATATTGGACAGCTATTGAAACAAGAAAGTAATGAGACAAGCTTGTCATATTGAACAGACATTGAAACAAGAAACAATGAGACAAGCTGGTCATATTGGACAGCTATTGAAACAAGAAAGTAATGAGACAAGCTTGTCATATTGGACAACTATTGAAATAAGAAAGTAATGAGACAAGCTTGTCATATTGGACAGCTATTGAAACAAGAAAGCAATGAGACAAGCTTGTCATATTGGACAGCTATTGAAACTAGAAAGCAGTGAGACAAGCTTGTCATTTTGGACAGCAATGCTGTGAAGCAAACTTGTTACATTTAGCAGCAAATGCAAAAAGAAAGCAATGAGACAATCTTCTTTACTTCAATAGAATATTTAAAAAAAACAGTGAGACAAAAAAAAATTAGTGTTGTGAAATATTAATTGAGCTGAAAAAATAAATAAAAATTATCACAAAACCCAAATTTTACTAAAAATTTATTAATTGAACAGTATTTTAAGGAAATGCTTGAATAGGTTATACATTTCTGAATAATTTATATTTGTGTTTTTTGCAGATCGCATCAAACGGAACAGTACCCGGAAGGACCCACCGCCGGCACGACCCCCACCAGTGTCGAACCAAAACAATGCCTTTGACAATACTGTCACTTTGCGGCACAAGCCTTCCTGTAAGCACAAACTTCCCCAACATTCGAAAATCCCACTAACAATTCCCTTTCTTTGAACCTTTTCTTCCTTCAGTTGGTGCCCCGACGGCGGCCGCTTTCCCGCAGCAACCGGCGGCGGCAGCGGCGATGACGCCCCACCAGCGACCCACCAAGAATAAGGCCAAGGGCAAGCTGCGCAAGGAGGACATTGGGATGCCGTCGAACTTTAAGCACGTGACGCACGTTGGATGGAGTCCCACCAGCGGGTTCGATCTGAGCGGCGAGGAGGACACGCTGAAGCCGTTCCTGGAGAAGGCGGGTGTGCGGGATCAGCATGTGAGTGGAAAGGGGGATATTTTAAATTGGAACATAGAAAAAGTCTATTTTTTTGGTGCTGACAAGTTCTGTTAAAGTGAGCGGGATACACTGTTTGGTTAACTCCTGATTTTTTTCCGCACTATAAAAAAAATCATGACGATATTACATCTAGGAATTTTGACAGATTTTGTGTCAGAAATAATGTGTAAAATTACATCTGTAAATTTGTAAAAATTACATATTTTTAAGTGTAATTTTACTTATTTCACAAACAAACCTAAACAAAAGCTATACAAAATGTAAAACTCTCTAAACATTTTGTTTTGTTGTGATTTTTTTTATTAATTATGTAAGTAATAAGAGGTCAAATCAACAACTCACAATTTTTTTCTGGAGTTTCTTTTTTATAAATCTCATATAAATATTTTTTTAAGGCTACAAATCAAAAATGTAATTTTCTAGAAAACGGGAAAATTTCATAAAAATATTTTTTTTTGTTTTAGTTTTTCTTCTTTCCAATAATTGCATTCATTTCTGTTGTAAGTGTGTTGTAAATTCTTTAAACATAAAAAAAAATCAGAATCAAATTTAAAGCAAATCACAACATGATTGTTGCACTTTTTTATAATTCAAGTTGAATTTTTAGCATACAAAATAAACATCAAAGTGCAGACTTTTTGAAAACTAAGTTTTAGTTTTAAAAAAATTAAGCAAATTGCATCACCCAGTTATCTATGTTGTATAACTTTTTGTATTTATTTTGCTTTCAGAAATTAATATCATTGATGATGTTGTCATGATCTTGTTATCTAAAGGAGCGTTCTTTTATTACGTAACGCAAAAAAAATATTTTTTAACCCCTTCCCACTCGCAACAAAATTTCCATACAAATTTGGAACACTTTGTATGGAGCGTAACACAGCTTCCGACCCACCCTCCCGCCAACCGCGTTACGTAATACAAGAACGCTCTCTAATCAACTGAAAAATATTTGAAATGCATTTTACTGCTTTATTAGCATGTTTGAGTTCGTTAAAAAATGTTTTGAATTATTGTAAAGTACCGCAAAAAGTTTTTTTTTTGCTAAAAAACAACTTTCGTCTATACTTAGAAGTTAAAAATGATTGCAAAACAGATGAACATTTTACACCAGGGATTTTAAGACTAATATTTCATTGAAATGTTTAAACCATGGCTTGTAATTTCAGTTTTATATTTTTTTGACCCCCTCCATCCCTCTCGACTTTGGTCAGAGTTGAGGGACATATACTTCAAAAAATATTTGCAACGGCCTAAACACTTCAACAATTAAGATTTTCTTCTGATTCACAAGAAAAAGGGGTATTTTTTAATATATATTTATTAATATAATCTTATGGGAAATTGGATGAGCTTTCCGGTAAAAATATTTTCGAGACTGAAAAATCAAGTCCTCATATAGAAATTGCCAAAAACCATCAAAAAACTTATTTTTTAAACATTTTTATTTTTAAAATCGCTGTAACTTCACAAGGATTGAACTTAGGACAATTGTCAATATGGAGACTTTTATGTAAAATTGTCTGGATTTTTGTATTTTTTTAAGGTGAGTTGCTCCATCCTGCATTTTTCGTGAGTCTTTTTGTCACATCTTAGGCTATTTTCACAAAAATTTTGAACGAAAAAAAATTCGTGGGCTCACCTTCAAATTTGACTTTTAAACTTAAAAATCAAAAAGTCTCAGTGTATTTTTTTTTTAAAAGCCCGTCAAATTTCCTACAAGTTTGTCTTTAACCACTTTTTGACACGATGCAACGGCTTCGAGATACAGCAATATTTAAATTACGAAATACAAAAATATTTAAAACACTTACGCCCTTCTCAAATGTCATTATCGAGTGTAACTGGCTCCATATACACAGTCCGTTCACAGTCTCTGCTGTAAACACAACCCAGTAGGGCGGGCCGCTTTATTGTTTTGTAATATATTTTCGGATGTTCTCGGATCTACTGCACTTGTCGATATTTACAATAAAAAACTTTCGACGTTTTTTTTTAACATTACCTTATACCTTTTCGAAAAAACAGATGAGTTTTGACTTAAAAATAAGGTATTTTTCGCATTTTTTTTTTTGCTGCAAATATTTTTCAATGTTTATGTAGTTTGACTCTGGCCAAATTCAAGGCTGAGGGCAAAAAGTTTAAAAAAACATTACATTTGGTGCCTTCCATTTTACTAGGGCACATAACTTTGGTAAACAAAAGTGTATACTAGGATGTAACAAAAATGACTTTTTGGCGGGCATTCAGGGGTTTGTTCCGTTGGGCATACTGAGTTTAAATCCCAAATATGAGCTTGATTGGACGTAACAGGAGCTGGCGATTTGCATTTGAATTTTAAATGGAACTTAACCCGCAAAAAAAAAAGATTTTTTCGAAAATGTCAATTTTTGAGGCACTTTGGCCACTGGAGCGTTTAATTTCAACATAACTGGCGTGTAGGCCAGATCGCCAATTTTTCTAAAAAATGCCAAACTTTGAAGGCCTGTACCAAGCTCTAGGATGCTCAAAATGTTATACATACCAAAACATGCGCAAGGATCTGGCTTACACGCCAGTGATGTTGAATATAATCGCTTAAGTGGCCGCAAAAATTGTCATTTTTGAAAAAAATCTTTTTTTGCTAGTTAAGTCCAATTTTGAATTCAATTGGGTACTAAAGCCCTATGTCAATTTTTATGTACAATGGTAAAAAACACGATTAAAAACCATTTCTGATCACTTTTTTTCATTTTAATGCAAAAAAAAATTTGACAAGACAACATTTTTTCGATGGATCAACTATGGTCCCCTTGGAACGAGCTGTCAATTAGGAACTTTTCTGTCAAGAAGGACCGCGGGGTTAATTTTTCCAAATTGATTTAAAAATCCATTTTAAACTCTTTGTGGTCGTACAAAAGGTCATTGTACTCAGAAAAATAAGCTTTATCGCTGTAAACAATAATATCAGCAATCTAAGCTTCATTTTAGGACCCAATTGCAAAGCTCCAGCTCCTGTTACGTCCAATCATACTCATATTTGGGATATGGGCTCCATTTCCCCACCGGAACCAACCCCTGAATGCCCGTCAAAAAGTCATTTTTGTTACACTCTAGTGTATACCTCTCACACCTTATGTAAATTGTCATTCAAAGGGTCAAAGGGTTTCACTTTTATTTACAAATTTAGTAAAATGTCAGGCTCTATTTGATTAAAAAAAAGATTTTTTTTAAAGTGCATTATACGCCAATATAAAATATAAATTTCGACAAAAAATATCAGCGAAAAAAAATTGTGGCCCAAACTACCCAAATTTCACCGAAAATTTAAAAAAATGGGACCAAACATGCTTAAAAATGATTTTTATCGCCAGAATATTTATTTCAAACTGTTTTCAGTTGATAAGATATCTAATACTTTCATATAAATTTGAATGATTCCGAAAAAAATGTTTTGACCGCTTGATTTTTCAGGCAGATTTTTAAGCGACAAAAATTTAAAAAAATACTTGCAGCGGCCTAAACAAATTCAATAAAAAATAGGTAATTTTTTAAGAGTGTAACATTATGTTGATGGATTCTTCAAGTTTGTAAGAAGATTCGTATATTTAGAAGATAAGTTATTATAGCCAAATCACAAAAAAATCATGAAGGTTGGAGATTTTCTCTTACATTTTTATTTACAATTAGTTAAAAATAATGTATTAGTAGGCGTTAGCAGCTTTCTTTTGTCAACACAAACACTGTTTTTCATACCTACCTAACCAAATTTTACTGTGAAAATAAATATCCCCGAGTGCCCACCCTGCTTCTCTCTCCAAGCCAAGCATCATTCCATCTAAGCGCGGGTTCGTTATCTATGTTGCCCACCGCGTGGTGGACCTGTTAACATACTTTGTTTTGGCGAGAAAAGTTGGTTACGCTCTCCGTCCGTCCGTCCATGCGCCGCCGCACCGTGTGCAGTGCGTACCGTCAGTAAACCAAACCACCAATTATAATGTTGCGTTCGTTTTTTTCTTTTCTTGTTTCTTCTCATCTGTTTTCACGCGATGCCGATGCCGCTGTCCCCGTTCCGTTCCCCACCCCTCCCCTACGCAGCTGAAAGATCGCGAGACGCGCGAATTCATCTACGACTTTATTCAGAACCACAAGGTGTTGGACACGATGAAGTCGGAACAGTCCGGCAACAACCGTAAGCAGAGACCACCGCCCGTCCCGATCCGGAACCACCACGAGCAGCAGCAAACCCAGCAGGTTGGTTTCGGAGTCGTTTTCACGGTCACATCGTACTAATTGGGTGACTCTTCACAATTACAGTCCCCCCAACAGCCCAACGGAAACGTTCAGCAACGGAACCCACCGCCACCGCCCCCGAACCGGACACTGCCCCCACTGCCGGCGACGACCCCACCCAAGGTGAACCAAGCGCCTTCCCGACCCCCGCCGATCCAGCAGCAGCAGCAGCACAAGGAATCGCCGGCACCACCCGCTCCTGCGGCACCGATTCCCGGACCAGTAAGTAAACTCTCTTCTTCAAGCAAAAATTCTGACTAATCGAAAAAATTCTAACAAATTTTTAGCCCCCACCACCGCCACCTCCACCGTCGGCCGCCGCCCCTCCCCCGCCACCGCCCATGGGATCGATGCCGAAGGCGCAAGCCCCCGCCATCCCGGTGGTCGTCGACGACAACCGGTCCGCACTGCTGGACAGCATCCGCAAGGGGACGACGCTCAAGGTAAGTCGAGGCTGTTACGATTGCTTGTTTGATAAGACTAGTTTTTGGGGTTAAAGTTGTTGGCATAGATTCGCGGCGGCGTATTAAAATGTGGCCGGCATGTGCTGATATCGGAGTGTGATTGCCGGAGAAGACGCGCGCGCTCGCGCGCAATCAAAACAAAAGCAAATTTGGAGCGATTGGAATTATGGCACCGGACTCGTGGTCGCCCCAATGGCATAACCGGTGAGCCGTGGACTAAGTGAAAAACAAATTATCAAAAATGGATCTTCTTACGTAGAAAGAGCGTGACTTTGCAGAATTCACAGCGGTGCCGGTGTCAGCGGACGCGCGCTGCTAAAGGAGGCATTAGACTATGGCAAACAAACTCGCCAACAAACAAACTTTTTGACAATTTTCAGTTTGCCTTCTTTGTTTGTTTGCCTGCATTTGTTAGCAGAAACGTCACCTTGCATACATTTGGCTTTGTTTGCGAGTTTGGCAAACTGTCAAACACAAAAAAGTGCGAGTTTGTTTGTTTGTTTGTTTGCCATATTGGACTAGCTTCTTTACAAACAAAGCAAAACAAATGCAGGCCTACCGAAAAACTGTCAAAAAGTTTGTGTGTTGGCGAGTTTGTTTGTACGTTTGCCATAGTCTAATACATCCTTTAGATTGATTTGTAATGTTTCGACATTTTTCACTGCTGAGTCTTGGAATAACTGAACTTACATGTGAGACTACGAATTTTCAATGCTTACCCATGAGGATTTTGACAGCTAGAACATTTTTGAAAATTCCGATACAACGGATAACTATTTATTTACCCTATAAGAGTTTTCTAAAAAAAACTAACTTGAGTCTGGAAATCACCAAATTAAATCAATCTGTCAAAATGCATATCCGCCCATTCCTCGTGATTTTTACCAGTTTTTTTAAGGACCTTACTAGTTCATATTCCGGGGGACAACTTTGCCAAAGGGTCCAAAGCGATTTGTGCACTCTGAAAAATGTTACAGTGTTTATAACATCGTACCTCTAAAATCCTTTGAACCCCCTTTTTTACTTTACTCACCTCTAAAATATAACTGTTTCTTCTGGAAGAATTACCCTGGCTTGTTCAGGCCATTTCCACGATAGGGGTGCAAAGCTAAGTTGATCCCGGTTTATGAATACCGATAGCGAACTTTGCCACAGATAAAGCTCACCGCGGGCGCGGGGGGGCAAATATGACTTATTCCACTTTTTCTCTCTCGTTAAACCGTCGAAATCAAAAGTTATGCGTTGTTCCATGCCTAGAAATGCTAATAGTTTATTAAACTTTTCAATCCTATTGCAAATTCCAAATAATTAACATAAAAAATATCAAATCTTCAGGGTGGCCACTCAGGTCGGGAGTCACAAAGTCGGGAATCCCAAGCATACGAGCTTGTTTTTTTTTTCTAATTTTTGAATCATTTTGTAATATTTTGAACAATTTTCAAATTAAATTTACTCAATTCTTCTTTAGTAACTAACATTAAATTTAAGGTTCCTTTCACTATTTCAGAATCAAAAGGTTAAGACATTAAAAATACTAATGAAAACTGGATGGATTTGACACAGAATTTTATAATATTTTTTTTGAATCAAAAGTTTTTTTAATAAATTTTTGTTTATCAAACATCACTTACATTTACTCTAACTGAGTGAATTAAAAAATAATATTAAAATTGAGCCTAATTTAAACTATTATGGCTAGCGCAAACGTATGATTCTGTTTAATTTTATCAGTGATAGAAAAGCTATCAAATGATTATCTATGCACCGGCTACATCCGAATGTATAGCGGCCGTCACTATAGCTTCTGAGATCTCTTCTTGTGTATCATGATTCCCAGCGATGTCATTCTCTCTCTATCAATTCTCCCCTTTTCCTCCACTATGCGCTCTCATCGCTGAGTCTCTCAATCTCTCCGAAAAATGCAATGAGATAACGCGAGATGGCGATTAGGAACCGACCACGCATGACGTCCCGGTAAACTGCGTTTGCGAAATTGGTTTTGTGGCAGCTTTTATGGATAAACGCTGTTGCGGTAGGATGATCGTGAAAGCGAGAATGAGAGAGAAAAGGAAAATGTCAATCGCGAGTGTGTAAACATGGAAACGTGTTCGGCTATGTTCGGCGCTGAGAGTTTCAATAAGGAGATAAGAGCAGTTGTATTTGAGGCATGAATATTCTGGCGGGATAATTGTAGTTGCTGAGAGCTGATATTTTGATATTTTAACAACCCTGGTAAATATGTTAAAAGATTTTTTTCTTACAAGCATTTTACATAAAATAAGTGGTAAAACAGAAATTCTTATCAATATAGCCCAAAAAGCCGCAGCAAATCAAAATTTGCCAACGCCTCGTATTACGAGACGTAATACGAGGTCGGTTCCCAATTCCCCTCTCGCGTTTTACCATTGCCCTTTTCTGAGAAAACAAAAGAATCTTCGGTGTGTGTGCGTGAACGGGGAAAAGAGAAGGAGTGATAGAAAATGGATGCTCTTGCTGGCAATAATCATAATGAGATGAAAGAAGAAAACTCAAAAGCTATTTTGACAGTTGATGCAGGAATCATCAAACAATAGGTTTTTCTATCAGTAATTTACAAAAAATACAAAATATTCAACATTTAAAAGTTCTAAAATTTAAATATTACAAATTCAATAGTTAAAATCTCACTTACTTTTTCGAATGGTCCTATGTGCATAGGAAACCTATGGCGCATAGGTTGTTTTAAAAAAGTAATCTTGAAATATTCAGAAATTTATTTTAAAATTTAATGTTGTTTTTGATTTTTTTTTTCTGTGAATTTTCAGAATTTAGGGATATATTTTTATTTTTGAAAGGCTTAGAAATATAGTTTTCAAAGATCATTCTATTTTTTTAACTTTTAAATTTCCTAGAATTTTTCGAAATTTAATAATTTTTCATCTGTTTTGAATTATTATATAATTTTTTTTATTTTTTTTTTCTTATTGAAAACATTTTTTTAAGACTTCTAAATGGTGTTATTTTTTTTCCCTTTTTCCTTCTTTGTTTTAGAATTTTAAAATTTTGGAATTTTTTTTCCTAAATTTTAAATTGATCTAGTTTTTTTATATTTTGAATTCCTGATTTTTTAAGTTTTTAGTCCCTTTAAAAAGATCTTATAGATTAATTTCAACAAATTCCAATTTTAAAACTTCTTTCCTTGCAAGATTATGAGATTTTTTCGTGCATCATTCCATTTGAATTAATTTAGAAATTGTATGTTATTTTTGAACTTTTTATCCTGTAAATTTTCAGAATTTAGAAATTTATTTTTTGTTTGGATTTTTTTGAAAGCATAGAATTTGTTTTTCAAATAAATTTTGGATTAAAAACACATTCTAATTTTTAGATAATTTTTTTAGCTTTTAAAAACTTCTTGAATGCCAGGAAATTTCCTATTTTACATTTGTTTTGAATTATGTTTTTTAAGTTTGTTGATTTTTTTTATGTTTCAAGAATTTCTAAAATTTTGTTGTTTTTTTTTCTCTCTTTTACATTTTCTTTTTAAATTTTGTAATTTTTGGAATTTTTCTGAATTTATTTAATGGTCTAGATTTTTTTAATATTTAAATTTAATTTTTTTTTATTGTTTGTCCCTTAAAAATCTTAAAGTTTTAGTTTTTTTAGATTTTAATTTTTAAACTTAAACTTTTTTAAGATTTGAAGGATTATTTGATTTTTTTTTCTTTTTCTTTGCATAATTATTAGACTTTTTTTTGGTGAATCATTACATTTTACGCGGGAGCAAATCCCTCGTGTGCAAATTTGATTTGCTTGGATGTTTGCCCCCAGCTGTGGCGACACCCTTAAATTGCATACAATTAAACCTCGCATAGTGCGCAGGCGTTACGCTTTGTAATCCTTCGATTAATCTAAAACGGTATTATATTTGTGCAATCTTTTTGAAGCAATTTGTTCGTCTTTTTCCAATCTACAACTAGCCTCAAAGAGATTTCAAAAATATTACTTTATTTTAGAGCAATCAATGAAATGCAAAGCGTAACGCCTGCGCACTATACGAGTTTTAATTGTATAAGGTTGCAATTTTGAGAGGTGTTACACATTTTCAGAGCGGACGAATCTCTTCGCAGTCTTCAGGAAATTTGTTCCCTGGAACACGAACTATAATCTCATGTGGTTAAAAAAAAACAAAAATTGTAGAGGTACTGCAAAATGTCAACAACCAAAACGCACCGATCTTACGACCAGCCATGCCAGATATTCAGACAAATCTGTATTTTACAGATTTTTCTATCCTAAATTCACAAATAACAGAAAAGGAAATAATATTGGTAATGCTGCGAAAGGTGTTTATTAGATTTCAAGTTTTTTCTTGTTTTCGTCTGTCACAGCTTCCAAAACAGTTTGTTTGCATTTTTTCACGATATAAAATTTGATTTCGAAGACGGAAATTTTCGACGCTCCACTTTTTTAAGGGGGCAAGGGAAATTCTCCATCTTGAGACTGAATTAACATTTTGATTTAAATATTTTTTTTAATATCTTACTTTTTTCATCTTTAACAGCCAGTGGACCAGAGCGCCCTCAGCACCGGCTCCGGTTCCGGTGGCGGCGGAAGCGACCTCCGGGGTGACTTGATGTCGCAGATCCGGAGCGGCGGAGTGGTGCTGCGGCCGGTGCAGGACCGCGAACAGAACGCTGGCCCCGGCACGGACCGAAGCAGCGGAAGTGCCGGAAGCGGAGATTGCGGCACGGATGCGCTAGCGGATGCCCTGAGGAGAGCGCTGGCCGAACGAGGCCGCGTCATCCGGTCGTCGGATGAGGACGACAGCGACTCGAACTCGGCCAACGACGATTGGGATGATTAAGCGGGTGAGGTTAGTTGTTTTTTTAAAGGATATTTTTTTCGTTTTGTGTTTAAAATTTTTAATGTTTAGTTTTTTTTTTGTTGTAAAGTCAAATTTTTGAGAACGCGGTGCCAAATGAGTGTGACTGTATGTGTGAAATAATTGTTTGTGTGTATATTGAGAACGAAATAATTGCGGATTGAAGCAGGTTACCCAGAGAGGAGGAAGTGTTAGCAATTATTAGTATGGTAATTCTACTTAGCATTAAAAAACGGCACATCAGACGCACCAACATTACTGTGTAGTGTATTTTAAGAGCAGTATGCAAATGCGCGCGTGTCTTTGGTTGTTTTTAGCAATATTTTAAAAATCTTTATTTTCCCCTTTTGTTGCCCCGAGTATTGAATACGCTGCCTTTAAATTGTGTATTTATAATAAAATATTCTAGCATAAAACAAGCAACTACTTTTTAGCCTTTCATCTATAAAAACTTAATCGAAAATGTCGTGCGAAAAAAGATTAGAGGGATTTAAAAGGGAAGAAAAAGAATTCGCTGTTTAGGAAGGAGACGAAAATGAAAGTTTCCGCTCTAGCACTTCTCGAGTTTCGATTTTCCAAATCTTACTTTCGGCTGCCATGGTCTGCTTCTCGGTTTTCGAATTTTTAGTTTGAGTCACTGACTAAAATTAAACAAAAAAATCATTTTTTCGATGAAACGCCATGCGTCTCCATCGAGCGCACTTGCCATGGAGACGCATGGCATTTCACTCAATTTGTGTGTAATTTGCACAGTGACAAAAACATGAAAATTCAAAACCAACTTTGGAAAGGCCCTTCGCTACCCTTTCTCTTTTCCCCTTTCGCACCCTGGCGAAAGGTGGCCTGCAAAGAGCTCAATTTTTGTACACTTCTTTTTCTGTCCCTGTCCCCACACTTGGTAGAAGTATTTTTAACGAAACGATAAGTAACACTGATATCTGCTCACACACACTTTAAAGCGCGATTAACGAATAAAAACAAAACAAAACGTGATTTCGTAGTAACAGAAACAGTAAAGAATAAAACAGTTAGCCTAAATAGCACTAAGAGAAACTTTCACTTGTTGTTTTAGTCAAACACAGTCAATACTAATGCAATTGCAGATTGTCGTTAAATGTTTCTAAGTGTAATAGGTTCTTGTTAATATTCATATGTACATTTATCTTTCCTTTTTTCTGCAACCACAGTTTAACGTGCATATTTTTTGCAATTCGTTGATAATTGATTTGAGAAACCCGAACCAATTAAGATTAATCTAGACAAATAAACAAATAAAAAAATATCGTATAGGTGTATTAACTTAATCGGTTAGTCAGTTTAAAAAATAAATAAATTTGGTTTAAAGATAATCTTTCAACAGAAAGCCAAAAAAAAAACCAAGCGGCTGTTGATTGTTATATCCCCTGTCGTCGACTAACTTGTATGTAAACTCATGAGCTGTTTAACTCTGTGTATTTTTTTACAATCACATCTATATATATATATTCTCTACTTCTACAATAAAGCGCTCTTAACACGACTATTCCGTTAAAATATGTAATGCGTTGCTTTATTTGCTATAGAATCGAAAGAAAATCCCACCTTAATTTGAAGGTCAGATCGTTTCGTGGTGTCGCCGCTTGGAAGGCACACCGGTGGAGATGTGTTTTGTGCGTGTTTCTACCTGCCCAAGTTATGTCATATTCAATTTTTTTTTTGGTACAGTACAGACTCGATTTTCCCCCTAGGCCTAGGACAAATTTCACTTCGGATAATCGAATCACGAAAAAAATAATATTTTTCTCGATTTCTTTTTTTTAAGTGCGGCTTAGGGTAGACCCCTGAACTACTCTAAAGTGATTTAGTAATTTTAAATCCAAGATGGCGCCCAAAATGGCGGTGATGGAATATAAAAAAATGCATTTAGTAATTTATTGGGCAATCAACTATTCAAATTAGACTAAAATGGGGAATTCGAATTTTATGTTAAACAAGCCTTACCCGAAAAACTACGTCTTTTCCTTTTTTCGCTTGTTGACGTTTTTAGCTATTTCCTTGTTCAGCCTCCTATGATCAAAATTTGATTTTACGCAACTTTTTCCATACAATCTGCAGATTTTCCGGAATCGGTTCCAGAGTGGCCAAAGTTGCCACTTTTTGGCGTAAGAACCTTCCTTGGGCTTATACGAACCCAACGCAACAAAGAGCACCTCGATCCGACGCTCTGTATTGAACTGATTCGCGTTCGAACAAAACCGTCGAAATTTTTTATATATATATTAAAAGTAGGAATATAAAAAATATGAAAAAAAAATGTATTCATGATTCGAAGTCCCATACAAACCTTCGAATAATCGAAACTTCGGATAATCGAGTCTGAACTGCACTGCAGTAAATTTTCCAATATTTGTCAAACGCTTGTAAATGCGCTGTGGTGAAATTGAAATTTGTCGTGGTGAATTATTGATTCTTCAAATTGTTTGGTAACCGGTTGAAGATGAACATTAACATTCCAACGCCCAAGGCTCCAAAAAAGTTGGAACGGTAACTTCAACTCGCTGGTTCTCGAGCATAACTCACCCAATCAAGACGATTCTTTTTTCCAGTGATTTGTTAGGATGACTAGATGATCCTAGAACTTTGCAGAACTCAATTAGATCAAATCTGTAATTTTTGAGATCAAAAACATCGTTCCAACTTTTTTTTTCGCGTGCAAAAAAAAATTGCCCAAAAATTCCGTGGAGGCAGTCTTTTTTAAAAAAGGTGGAACGATGTTTTCAGTCGCAGAAATTACAGATTTGTTCAAATCAAGTTCTGCAAAATTTTAGGATCATCTAGACATTCTTACAAATCCCTGGAAACAAGATTCGTCCCGATTGGTTGAGTTATGCCCGAGAACCAGCGAGTTAAGTTGCCGTTCCAACTTTTTTGGGAGGCTTGGGCGTCCGTGTAAGTTTGACATGCGTTGGGCGTTCCAGTGTTAAAAGAAATTTACTTTTTGTTCTGTGTGGCAATATTTTCGTGTTGCTCGATACCGATTGGTATTGGAAAATGACCTTAATAACCCAAATGACAGAAATGACCTTAATTGACAAAATGATTAAAATGGACCAAATGACCTAAACTAATGAATAAAATAACCAAAATGACCTGAATATCCAAAATTATCAAAATTATCATAATGGCCAATATGATCTAAATAACCCAAATGGCCAAAGTTACCAAAATTATCAAAATGACGAATTTGACCAGAGAAATCAAAATGACCAAATGGCCTAAATTACCAAAATTATCAAAATGGCCAAAATGACCTAAATCACCCAAATGGCCAAAATTATCAAAATGACGAGAGCATTGATTGACCAAATTGACCGAATAACCAAAATCATCAAAATGACCAAAATTACCTAAACTACCAAAATGATCAAAATGAACAAAAAGAACTAAATGCCAAAAAGACCAAAAAGACTAAATTTACCAAATGGCCTACATTACCTAAATGGCCAAATGACCTAAACAACCCAGATGGCCTAAATAACCCAAATGACCAAAATTTTCAAAATTACCAGAATAACCAAAATCTACTAATTGACCAAAATAATCAAAATTACTTAAATATCAAAATGAATAAAATAAACAAAATTACCAAAACGATCAAAATGATCATAATAGCCAAAATGATCTAAATGATCTAAATTACCAAAATGGCCAAAATTATCAAAATGACGAATCAAAATGACCAAATGGCCTAAATTACCAAAATGACCTAAATAACCCAAATGGCCAACATTTTCCAAATTACCAATTTGACCAAATGATCAAAATTATCAAAATTTCCAAAATGAACAAAATGACCAAAATGACAAAAAATACCTAAATTACCAAAATTATCATAATGGCCAAAAGGACCTGAATTACCCAAATGGTCTTAATGATCTTTATTACCACAATGGTCAAAATGACCCAAATGGCTAAAATTACCTAAACTACCAAAATGAACAAAATGATCAAAATTATCACAACGACCAAAACAATCAAAATTACCAAAATGATCAAATTGGCCAAAATGACCTAAATAAACAAAATGATCGAGATGACCTAAATAACCAAATTGACCGAAATGACCAAAATTATCAAAGTGACTAATTTGACCAAATCTACCAAAATAACTTGAATGACCATAATGTCATAATTTACCAAAATGACCTAATTTGACAAATGACCAAAAAAATAAGAACAAAATAACAAAATTTACTGAATTGACCAAAATTATCGCAAACGACAAAAAATGCATTTTTTTAAATTTCTGAATATTTGTTCAAATTATCGTTTTATTTTTTTCGAAACTGTGTGGTATACTTTGAGAGACTAAAAAAGATTGCAAATTTCATAAAAAATACAAAAAAAAATGCAATAAGAAATTACTTCACAAATGTTTCGATAAAGTGCACCGTTTCAAAAAAAATGTTACAAAATTTAAAAATGTATATTTTTCTATATTTTAAGTGGTGCTTATTTTATGAAATATTTTTGAATTGCAAAAAATAATTAAAAATATAAAAATGTCGCTCTCAAATGTCTATAACTTAAAAAAGCGTACACTTTACGTTTTACACTGACTACTCTGATACTTTTGTATCTTTTGTAGTATGGCCCGTTCTTAGGTTTTATGTTTTGCTTCTGTTTATAGCCTGCCTGACTTCCGCGCTGACGATAAGGTTGCTGACAATAGCCGGGCCAGATAGCTGGAGTGTGGTAGGGGGGACAAGGGCTCCCCCGTAATCCGAAAAGTTGCGTACAGACTTCGATCGGGCTGATGGAATCCATAGGATTGAGTTCTGCAGTGGCTGGCGTGAGGATGATTTGCTGGAAACCAAACTTTTATCAAGTGGGGAATTACTGGGACATGAATACTTGCCTGAAGCCAGGTCGGAAACCCCAGCTCGATCTCCATGCGCCGGGTAAGGATGACTAACAAAAGGTGCGGAGCGATTTGAAGCCGCAGCGGAGAGAGAGGGGATTTAGTGTGCTTGATCATGCATCCTATTCCATGATCATACTGCATTATCTACAGTTGATATTGAGCTGTTAGTGGTAGTTTTTTTGGACTAAGCAAAAATTTCGAAAATTTTATTTTTTCCAAAATTTTACCCGAACATGATTATTTTGACTTTATTTCAAATTTATGCTGGACTTAGAAAAAATAGCAGTCACTGACATAATTTTCAATTTCCGACACTTCGAATAATTTTCATGAGCTGATATTTCAAAGTTTGATTTTATTTATGCTGGACTTTGAAATTTTTGCGTATATTTTTTAATTCTTTACTTTTTACAGAAAAAGCGAGTCAGATTTGCGATCCCTTTCCGTAGGGTCGTAGAATTTTCGCGTCCGCCGTCGGTGTGTTTTTCGTTTTTTTGGCGTGCGTGTGTGCGTGTGACGGTGCGGCTGGCTTTGGCTGTCTCGATGACAGTTGAGCCAGTCAGATTTGCGATCCCTTTCCGTAGGGTCGTACAATTTTCGCGTCCGCCGTCGGTGTGTTTTTCGTTTTTTGGCGTGCGTGTGCGTGTGACGGTGCGGCTGGCTTTGGCTGTCTCGATGACAGTTGAGCCAGTCAGATTTGCGATCCCTTTCCGTAGGGTCGTAGAATTTTCGCGTCCGCCGTCGGTGTGTTTTTCGTTTTTGGCGTGCGTGTGTGCGTGTGAAGGTCCCGATGACAGCTAGTCAGTCTGATTTGACCCTATCAACACCCTATCATACCATTTCAGCTCGGTACACATCGAAACTCGTCGTTCGCACCGTTAATCAGTACCTCACTAAACATCAATCATTTAAAACTCGTAAAATCATCTCAAGTTAAAAGTTACATTGTTTAATCCTTCATTCTTTAATTACAAATGATTTTGGTTCTATCTTTCCACAGCCGGCTGTCTAAGACTAGACCATTTCATTTAAAATTTAACAACCGATAAACGGGAAATGTCTCATCCGCAGCATCCGATTGTTTGCCTTGAGAATAATATATAACATCTTTCAACAAACACTATGATTTTGGGTCGCATCATCATCTTCTATGATGAATCCTGACCAAACACCCTATCCTACTAACAAGTTTTCAGGTTCCTGGCGCTCGTGGGGTGTAAGCACAGAGTAAATCAGCTGCCCTAGTAGCAACCTGCGCTAACTAACATTCCCGTCCCTTACAATCGAGGTCTACAAACTGACATGGCGGGCGCCGTTGGTGGCCAATGACTGTTACCTATTCGCAACTGATCTTGTTTTGGCAATCATGGTGTTTTATCTTTTCAGCGCATTCATACATGATGTTGATAAGGGAAACACCACTAGATCGTCGAAGCCTATAATCAGTAGTGCTGAAAGGATATTACGGTTCTGTTCAGCAACGGAGGGGCAACCATGGGTGATCTCTCATGCTCATGCTCATGTTTATAGCCTGCCGATAGATCGTCTTCTGGAATGCTTCTGTTTGAGCGATACAGTATGTTAGCGAGTAGAAATTTGCAGTTGAAGCACTTCTCTGTGTATTGTTACCGAGTTTTTCAATTCTCAGACTCAGCCGCCCACAAATCGTTCGAGAGATTGAATGTGTTGGGTTTTGGGAGGTTTATGACTTGAACAAATTCAACTCACGCTGCAGCCAAAATCCTCCCTCGACCGCCACCTATCCCTTTTGCCTCGCCAGATGGGATTCAAGCCATCCTTTCGCTTTCAAAGCAAAGTGAAACCCGCCAGGAGTTCGCACCCTTAAGCATTACTAGACTCTAAGATCTGTATTCCAGGACACTTTGGGGGACCCAGAACATCCCAAAAGTGATCCACATAGCTCATAGTGTTGCCAAAGGGTACCAGGGACATCACTGAATATGAAACATAATCGGAAACTTGGTAGAATCGTGTTGTTATGGCGGTAGACTCCAAGATCTGTATTCCAGGACACTTTGGGGGACCCAGAACATCCCAAAAGTGATCCACATAGCTCAGAGTGTTGCCAAAGGGTACCAGGGACATCACTGAATATGAAACATAATCGGAAACTTGGTAGAATCGTGTTGATACGGCGGTAGACTCCAAGATCTGTATTCCAGGACACTTTGGAGGACCCAGAACATCCCAAAAGTGATCCACATAGCTCAGAGTGTTGCCAAAAGGTCCCAGGGACATCATTGAATATGAACCATAATCGGAAACTTGGTAGAATTGTGTTGTTACGGCGGTAGACTCCAAGATCTGTATTCCAGGACACTTTGGAGGACCCAGAACATCCCAAAAGTGATCCACATAGCTCAGAGTGTTGCCAAAGGGTACCAGGGACATCACTGAATATGAAACATAATCGGAAACTTGGTAGAATCGTGTTGATACGGCGGTAGACTCCAAGATCTGTATTCCAGGACACTTTGGGGACCCAGAACATCCCAAAAGTGATCCACATAGCTCAGAGTGTTGCCAAAGGGTACCAGGGACATCACTGAATATGAAACATAATCGGAAACTTGGTAGAATCGTGTTGTTATGGCGGTAGACTCCAAGATCTGTATTCCAGGACACTTTGGGGACCCAGAACATCCCAAAAGTGATCCACATAGCTCAGAGTGTTGCCAAAGGGTACCAGGGACATCACTGAATATGAAACATAATCGGAAACTTGGTAGAATCGTGTTGATACGGCGGTAGACTCCAAGATCTGTATTCCAGGACACTTTGGAGGACCCAGAACATCCCAAAAGTGATCCACATAGCTCAGAGTGTTGCCAAAAGGTCCCAGGGACATCACTGAATATGAAACATAATCGGAAACTTGGTAGAATCGTGTTGATACGGCGGTAGACTCCAAGATCTGTATTCCAGGACACTTTGGAGGACCCAGAACATCCCAAAAGTGATCCACATAGCTCAGAGTGTTGCCAAAGGTCCCAGGGACATCATTGAATATGAACCATAATCGGAAACTTGGTAGAATTGTGTTGTTACGGCGGTAGACTCCAAGATCTGTATTCCAGGACACTTTGGAGGACCCAGAACATCCCAAAAGTGATCCACATAGCTCATAGTGTTGCCAAAGGGTACCAGGGACATCACTGAATATGAAACATAATCGGAAACTTGGTAGAATTGTGTTGTTACGGCGGTAGACTCCAAGATCTGTATTCCAGGACACTTTGGAGGACCCAGAACATCCCAAAAGTGATCCACATAGCTCAGAGTGTTGCCAAAGGGTACCAGGGACATCACTGAATATGAAACATAATCGGAAACTTGGTAGAATCGTGTTGATACGGCGGTAGACTCCAAGATCTGTATTCCAGGACACTTTGGGGACCCAGAACATCCCAAAAGTGATCCACATAGCTCAGAGTGTTGCCAAAGGGTACCAGGGACATCACTGAATATGAAACATAATCGGAAACTTGGTAGAATCGTGTTGTTACGGCGGTAGACTCCAAGATCTGTATTCCAGGACACTTTGGGGACCCAGAACATCCCAAAAGTGATCCACATAGCTCAGAGTGTTGCCAAAGGGTACCAGGGACATCACTGAATATGAAACATAATCGGAAACTTGGTAGAATCGTGTTGATACGGCGGTAGACTCCAAGATCTGTATTCCAGGACACTTTGGGGGACCCAGAACATCCCAAAAGTGATCCACATAGCTCAGAGTGTTGCCAAAGGGTACCAGGGACATCACTGAATATGAAACATAATCGGAAACTTGGTAGAATCGTGTTGTTATGGCGGTAGACTCCAAGATCTGTATTCCAGGACACTTTGGGGGACCCAGAACATCCCAAAAGTGATCCACATAGCTCAGAGTGTTGCCAAAGGGTACCAGGGACATCACTGAATATGAAACATAATCGGAAACTTGGTAGAATCGTGTTGATACGGCGGTAGACTCCAAGATCTGTATTCCAGGACACTTTGGAGGACCCAGAACATCCCAAAAGTGATCCACATAGCTCAGAGTGTTGCCAAAAGGTCCCAGGGACATCACTGAATATGAAACATAATCGGAAACTTGGTAGAATCGTGTTGATACGGCGGTAGACTCCAAGATCTGTATTCCAGGACACTTTGGAGGACCCAGAACATCCCAAAAGTGATCCACATAGCTCAGAGTGTTGCCAAAAGGTCCCAGGGACATCATTGAATATGAACCATAATCGGAAACTTGGTAGAATTGTGTTGTTACGGCGGTAGACTCCAAGATCTGTATTCCAGGACACTTTGGAGGACCCAGAACATCCCAAAAGTGATCCACATAGCTCATAGTGTTGCCAAAGGGTACCAGGGACATCACTGAATATGAAACATAATCGGAAACTTGGTAGAATCGTGTTGTTACGGCGGTAGACTCCAAGATCTGTATTCCAGGACACTTTGGGGGACCCAGAACATCCCAAAAGTGATCCACATAGCTCAGAGTGTTGCCAAAGGGTACCAGGGACATCACTGAATATGAAACATAATCGGAAACTTGGTAGAATCGTGTTGATACGGCGGTAGACTCCAAGATCTGTATTCCAGGACACTTTGGGGGACCCAGAACATCCCAAAAGTGATCCACATAGCTCAGAGTGTTGCCAAAGGGTACCAGGGACATCACTGAATATGAAACATAATCGGAAACTTGGTAGAATCGTGTTGTTATGGCGGTAGACTCCAAGATCTGTATTCCAGGACACTTTGGGGGACCCAGAACATCCCAAAAGTGATCCACATAGCTCAGAGTGTTGCCAAAGGGTACCAGGGACATCACTGAATATGAAACATAATCGGAAACTTGGTAGAATTGTGTTGTTACGGCGGTAGACTCCAAGATCTGTATTCCAGGACACTTTGGAGGACCCAGAACATCCCAAAGTGATCCACATAGCTCATAGTGTTGCCAAAGGGTACCAGGGACATCACTGAATATGAAACATAATCGGAAACTTGGTAGAATCGTGTTGATACGGCGGTAGACTCCAAGATCTGTATTCCAGGACACTTTGGGGACCCAGAACATCCCAAAAGTGATCCACATAGCTCAGAGTGTTGCCAAAGGGTACCAGGGACATCACTGAATATGAAACATAATCGGAAACTTGGTAGAATCGTGTTGTTATGGCGGTAGACTCCAAGATCTGTATTCCAGGACACTTTGGGGGACCCAGAACATCCCAAAAGTGATCCACATAGCTCAGAGTGTTGCCAAAGGGTACCAGGGACATCACTGAATATGAAACATAATCGGAAACTTGGTAGAATCGTGTTGTTATGGCGGTAGACTCCAAGATCTGTATTCCAGGACACTTTGGAGGACCCAGAACATCCCAAAAGTGATCCACATAGCTCAGAGTGTTGCCAAAGGGTACCAGGGACATCACTGAATATGAAACATAATCGGAAACTTGGTAGAATCGTGTTGATACGGCGGTAGACTCCAAGATCTGTATTCCAGGACACTTTGGGGGACCCAGAACATCCCAAAAGTGATCCACATAGCTCAGAGTGTTGCCAAAGGGTACCAGGGACATCACTGAATATGAAACATAATCGGAAACTTGGTAGAATCGTGTTGTTATGGCGGTAGACTCCAAGATCTGTATTCCAGGACACTTTGGGGACCCAGAACATCCCAAAAGTGATCCACATAGCTCAGAGTGTTGCCAAAGGGTACCAGGGACATCACTGAATATGAAACATAATCGGAAACTTGGTAGAATCGTGTTGATACGGCGGTAGACTCCAAGATCTGTATTCCAGGACACTTTGGAGGACCCAGAACATCCCAAAAGTGATCCACATAGCTCAGAGTGTTGCCAAAAGGTCCCAGGGACATCACTGAATATGAAACATAATCGGAAACTTGGTAGAATCGTGTTGATACGGCGGTAGACTCCAAGATCTGTATTCCAGGACACTTTGGAGGACCCAGAACATCCCAAAAGTGATCCACATAGCTCAGAGTGTTGCCAAAAGGTCCCAGGGACATCATTGAATATGAACCATAATCGGAAACTTGGTAGAATTGTGTTGTTACGGCGGTAGACTCCAAGATCTGTATTCCAGGACACTTTGGAGGACCCAGAACATCCCAAAAGTGATCCACATAGCTCATAGTGTTGCCAAAGGGTACCAGGGACATCACTGAATATGAAACATAATCGGAAACTTGGTAGAATTGTGTTGTTACGGCGGTAGACTCCAAGATCTGTATTCCAGGACACTTTGGAGGACCCAGAACATCCCAAAAGTGATCCACATAGCTCAGAGTGTTGCCAAAGGGTACCAGGGACATCACTGAATATGAAACATAATCGGAAACTTGGTAGAATCGTGTTGATACGGCGGTAGACTCCAAGATCTGTATTCCAGGACACTTTGGGGGACCCAGAACATCCCAAAAGTGATCCACATAGCTCAGAGTGTTGCCAAAGGGTACCAGGGACATCACTGAATATGAAACATAATCGGAAACTTGGTAGAATCGTGTTGTTACGGCGGTAGACTCCAAGATCTGTATTCCAGGACACTTTGGGGGACCCAGAACATCCCAAAAGTGATCCACATAGCTCAGAGTGTTGCCAAAGGGTACCAGGGACATCACTGAATATGAAACATAATCGGAAACTTGGTAGAATCGTGTTGATACGGCGGTAGACTCCAAGATCTGTATTCCAGGACACTTTGGGGGACCCAGAACATCCCAAAAGTGATCCACATAGCTCAGAGTGTTGCCAAAGGGTACCAGGGACATCACTGAATATGAAACATAATCGGAAACTTGGTAGAATCGTGTTGTTATGGCGGTAGACTCCAAGATCTGTATTCCAGGACACTTTGGGGGACCCAGAACATCCCAAAAGTGATCCACATAGCTCAGAGTGTTGCCAAAGGGTACCAGGGACATCACTGAATATGAAACATAATCGGAAACTTGGTAGAATCGTGTTGATACGGCGGTAGACTCCAAGATCTGTATTCCAGGACACTTTGGAGGACCCAGAACATCCCAAAAGTGATCCACATAGCTCAGAGTGTTGCCAAAAGGTCCCAGGGACATCACTGAATATGAAACATAATCGGAAACTTGGTAGAATCGTGTTGATACGGCGGTAGACTCCAAGATCTGTATTCCAGGACACTTTGGAGGACCCAGAACATCCCAAAAGTGATCCACATAGCTCAGAGTGTTGCCAAAAGGTCCCAGGGACATCATTGAATATGAACCATAATCGGAAACTTGGTAGAATTGTGTTGTTACGGCGGTAGACTCCAAGATCTGTATTCCAGGACACTTTGGAGGACCCAGAACATCCCAAAAGTGATCCACATAGCTCATAGTGTTGCCAAAGGGTACCAGGGACATCACTGAATATGAAACATAATCGGAAACTTGGTAGAATCGTGTTGTTACGGCGGTAGACTCCAAGATCTGTATTCCAGGACACTTTGGGGACCCAGAACATCCCAAAAGTGATCCACATAGCTCAGAGTGTTGCCAAAGGGTACCAGGGACATCACTGAATATGAAACATAATCGGAAACTTGGTAGAATCGTGTTGATACGGCGGTAGACTCCAAGATCTGTATTCCAGGACACTTTGGGGGACCCAGAACATCCCAAAAGTGATCCACATAGCTCAGAGTGTTGCCAAAGGGTACCAGGGACATCACTGAATATGAAACATAATCGGAAACTTGGTAGAATCGTGTTGTTATGGCGGTAGACTCCAAGATCTGTATTCCAGGACACTTTGGGGGACCCAGAACATCCCAAAAGTGATCCACATAGCTCAGAGTGTTGCCAAAGGGTACCAGGGACATCACTGAATATGAAACATAATCGGAAACTTGGTAGAATTGTGTTGTTACGGCGGTAGACTCCAAGATCTGTATTCCAGGACACTTTGGAGGACCCAGAACATCCCAAAAGTGATCCACATAGCTCATAGTGTTGCCAAAGGGTACCAGGGACATCACTGAATATGAAACATAATCGGAAACTTGGTAGAATCGTGTTGATACGGCGGTAGACTCCAAGATCTGTATTCCAGGACACTTTGGGGGACCCAGAACATCCCAAAAGTGATCCACATAGCTCAGAGTGTTGCCAAAGGGTACCAGGGACATCACTGAATATGAAACATAATCGGAAACTTGGTAGAATCGTGTTGTTATGGCGGTAGACTCCAAGATCTGTATTCCAGGACACTTTGGGGGACCCAGAACATCCCAAAAGTGATCCACATAGCTCAGAGTGTTGCCAAAGGGTACCAGGGACATCACTGAATATGAAACATAATCGGAAACTTGGTAGAATCGTGTTGATACGGCGGTAGACTCCAAGATCTGTATTCCAGGACACTTTGGAGGACCCAGAACATCCCAAAAGTGATCCACATAGCTCAGAGTGTTGCCAAAAGGTCCCAGGGACATCACTGAATATGAAACATAATCGGAAACTTGGTAGAATCGTGTTGATACGGCGGTAGACTCCAAGATCTGTATTCCAGGACACTTTGGAGGACCCAGAACATCCCAAAAGTGATCCACATAGCTCAGAGTGTTGCCAAAAGGTCCCAGGGACATCATTGAATATGAACCATAATCGGAAACTTGGTAGAATTGTGTTGTTACGGCGGTAGACTCCAAGATCTGTATTCCAGGACACTTTGGAGGACCCAGAACATCCCAAAAGTGATCCACATAGCTCATAGTGTTGCCAAAGGGTACCAGGGACATCACTGAATATGAAACATAATCGGAAACTTGGTAGAATCGTGTTGTTACGGCGGTAGACTCCAAGATCTGTATTCCAGGACACTTTGGGGGACCCAGAACATCCCAAAAGTGATCCACATAGCTCAGAGTGTTGCCAAAGGGTACCAGGGACATCACTGAATATGAAACATAATCGGAAACTTGGTAGAATCGTGTTGATACGGCGGTAGACTCCAAGATCTGTATTCCAGGACACTTTGGAGGACCCAGAACATCCCAAAAGTGATCCACATAGCTCAGAGTGTTGCCAAAAGGTCCCAGGGACATCATTGAATATGAACCATAATCGGAAACTTGGTAGAATTGTGTTGTTACGGCGGTAGACTCCAAGATCTGTATTCCAGGACACTTTGGAGGACCCAGAACATCCCAAAAGTGATCCACATAGCTCATAGTGTTGCCAAAGGGTACCAGGGACATCACTGAATATGAAACATAATCGGAAACTTGGTAGAATCGTGTTGTTACGGCGGTAGACTCCAAGATCTGTATTCCAGGACACTTTGGGGACCCAGAACATCCCAAAAGTGATCCACATAGCTCAGAGTGTTGCCAAAGGGTACCAGGGACATCACTGAATATGAAACATAATCGGAAACTTGGTAGAATCGTGTTGATACGGCGGTAGACTCCAAGATCTGTATTCCAGGACACTTTGGAGGACCCAGAACATCCCAAAAGTGATCCACATAGCTCAGAGTGTTGCCAAAGGGTACCAGGGACATCACTGAATATGAAACATAATCGGAAACTTGGTAGAATCGTGTTGATATGGCGGTAGACTCCAAGATCTGTATTCCAGGACACTTTGGGGACCCAGAACATCCCAAAAGTGATCCACATAGCTCAGAGTGTTGCCAAAGGGTACCAGGGACATCACTGAATATGAAACATAATCGGAAACTTGGTAGAATCGTGTTGATACGGCGGTAGACTCCAAGATCTGTATTCCAGGACACTTTGGAGGACCCAGAACATCCCAAAAGTGATCCACATAGCTCAGAGTGTTGCCAAAGGGTACCAGGGACATCACTGAATATGAAACATAATCGGAAACTTGGTAGAATCGTGTTGTTATGGCGGTAGACTCCAAGATCTGTATTCCAGGACACTTTGGGGACCCAGAACATCCCAAAAGTGATCCACATAGCTCAGAGTGTTGCCAAAGGGTACCAGGGACATCACTGAATATGAAACATAATCGGAAACTTGGTAGAATCGTGTTGATACGGCGGTAGACTCCAAGATCTGTATTCCAGGACACTTTGGAGGACCCAGAACATCCCAAAAGTGATCCACATAGCTCAGAGTGTTGCCAAAGGTCCCAGGGACATCATTGAATATGAACCATAATCGGAAACTTGGTAGAATTGTGTTGTTACGGCGGTAGACTCCAAGATCTGTATTCCAGGACACTTTGGAGGACCCAGAACATCCCAAAAGTGATCCACATAGCTCATAGTGTTGCCAAAGGGTACCAGGGACATCACTGAATATGAAACATAATCGGAAACTTGGTAGAATCGTGTTGTTACGGCGGTAGACTCCAAGATCTGTATTCCAGGACACTTTGGGGACCCAGAACATCCCAAAAGTGATCCACATAGCTCAGAGTGTTGCCAAAGGGTACCAGGGACATCACTGAATATGAAACATAATCGGAAACTTGGTAGAATCGTGTTGATACGGCGGTAGACTCCAAGATCTGTATTCCAGGACACTTTGGAGGACCCAGAACATCCCAAAAGTGATCCACATAGCTCAGAGTGTTGCCAAAAGGTCCCAGGGACATCATTGAATATGAACCATAATCGGAAACTTGGTAGAATTGTGTTGTTACGGCGGTAGACTCCAAGATCTGTATTCCAGGACACTTTGGAGGACCCAGAACATCCAATACTGAAATGTAACTTTTTTTTGCCTGTTTCTGTTTACTCATGGAAAAATTTAACTACTGGTACCAAAATTGCAGATTAACACACCTCAGAAAAATTCAGGCCTGAAAGGGTTAACGCGAAATGTGTTAAGTTATTTTCGACAGCATTTTTTTTTTAAATCCCTTCTATAGAATCAGATTTCTAATATTTACATGCCCTAGCAATTCCAGCTCAAATCAGGATTTTTTTCTGGTACTTTTGTACCCGACCCTCTCCGATTTCATTGAATCTTTGTAGACATGTTATTTTAGGCCTATATAAGCCATTTTTGTATATATGAAGCCAATAGTACTCGAAACTAACATTTGAGAAAAGCATAAGGTATTTACATATTTTAGTATTTTGCAATTTAAAAATTACTGTATCTCGAACCCGTTGCATCGTATCAAAAAGTGCTCAAAGACAAACTTGTAGGAAATTGGACGGGCTTTCTGAAAAAAAAATACACGCCACTTCTATGAGATTTTCTGATTTTTAAGTTTAAAAGTTAAATTTCAAGGTGATGTCACGATTTTTTTCGTTCAAAAAATGCAGGATGGTATGTCTCTCTTAAAAAAAAATACAAAAATCATTTACTAAAACTGTTTTTTTAAGTGGTCTAAATATCAAAATTTCTAAAAACCGATAGCGGGAATCGATTCCCCAGACAATTTTACATAAAAAGTCTCCTTATTGACCATTGTCCTAAGTTCAATCCTTGGGAAGATACAGCGGTTTTAAAAATAAAAATGTTGAAAAATAGTTTTTTTTTGTGTTTTTTGGCAATTTCTATATGACAGACTTGATTTTCCACTTTCGAAAATATTTTTACCGGAAAGCTCGTCCAATTTCCCATAAGTTTGTCTTTGACCACATTTCAATTGGATGTATGGGCTTACAGATATAAGTTTAATTACATTGCTCATAACTAAAAATAGTATATTTTTTTCAGTGTGGTAGAAATCTGGATTGTTAATAAGCTTACCTAAATATTAAAACGAGTCAAATTGAAAAGCTGTCAAAAGAAAACGTATGAGATTTTTTTTTTGCATATTTTTAACTTTTAGGAACCTATTGAAAAAAAAAATCCTCGACTCTTGAATGAGCCCTTCCCATGACGTCACAGCTTGGAAGGCACATCGTCAGATGGGACAAAGTTTGCTCTTTTAGTGTGGTTTGCTATTTGCGGGAGAAATGACAGAAATTTCGGACTTTTTTCAATCTTATAGCGCCGCAGCTTGGAGGGCACGCCGTCGGTTATGTTTCACATGTTTGTCATCATAAAGAAATGAAAAAAAAAAAACACTTTTTTTGTATAGCTTTTAATATATTTTCTCCTTACGTTTTCTTATATACTGAAAGGAAGGTTTCTTGTTTCATCATATAATGTATAATAATTTTTCAATAATCAATGAATTACTCCAAATCGATATAAGTAATGCTTGTGTGTGTGTGTATGTCTGTGTGTATTTCTTATGTCATCGTCTCGACGCCTGCTCATAAACATGTTTGCGTGTAGTATTTGTGTAAACAATCGTATCAAAAAGGAGAAAGAGAGACAGTTCTACATACTGCTTGTAATGGGTTTACACGTGGGGGAGGGGGAACGGAACGGAATTGACTGCTGCGACTCAAATGAGATTACTGAACTTCTTTTTTCGGGAATTTCTCTAATTTTTCCTCACACAAGTAAGTGTATGTGTGAGTGTGTGTTTTGTGTTCGTGCAATAGTTAATTGTTTTCGTAATGGAATTGTTATTCATATGATTTTTTGTTTGTTCTTTCTACTAATGTTTCGATCAAGTTTCGTCCCACTTTATGTTAAAAATGGTAAACTTTTGTTTTTCCTTCTGTTTGCGTTGCTGCATCATGATAACATTTATACTATTTTTTTTTGTTTTCTGCTGTGTTTAGATTTTTTAAATATACTTTCTTTGCGTCGTCATTTGTCATCGTCGCGCGGTCGTTTAAAATGCCAGTAGCAAACATCGTTTCTTTTGTTCTTCTTTTTTGTATAAATAAAGGAATTTTTGATATATGCGATTGTGTTTTAAACTAAATAAACTTTTCGATATTTTTTTATTTGATTTCGATTTCTCTTTCTGTGTGTGTTTTTTTTTTGTTAAAATACATAAAGTAGTTATGTAAATCATACTTAACGGCTAAAAATAAAGTTTTTTTTTTTTGTTTTAAGAGCAAACTTCCAACAAACATTGATTCGATAAGGAGCTGCTGCACGCAAAAGCGATAAAAGAAGTTTGAGAGTTAGTTGCCAATTGGTATCACATATTAGAAAGAAAGAACTCGAAAAAACAGAATAAAGAAAAAAATACTAAACTGAAATCCAATGTCAATCGATGTTGGAAGCACTTTTCGTGTGTGTGTTTTTTTAAATTGTGTTTGTGTGTTATAAGAAGTAAATTTAAAATAAAATAAAAATCAGAGTAATAAAACTGCCACCTTCCTTACAGGTCAGTGTCGTACCAGGCCGCGACCTGGTTGTTGTCCTGCGGCGGCGACGGCATCACGTCCAGATGGTCGAAGGTCAGCTCCGACGCGTCCATCTCGCCGACGTCCATGTCCATGGCGTACGGCGAGGTGGGCTGCCCCGAGGGTGGTGGGCCAACCGGGCCGCCCCCGTTCTGCTGCTGGGGACCACCGTTCTGGCCACCGCTGCCACCGCCGCCAATCTCCAGGCCCTGCATCGAGTCTATCGGCAGCGTGTCGTAGCCTGTGGAAGGGAAGGGAAAAAAATGGTAAGTAAAGAGCAAATAATGTTTTGTTGAGAATATCTTAAAGTTGTGCTTGATAAAAAAGGACTGAAAAAGGACTGAAAAATCTATATTAACTACATAATTAAACAAAACTCATTTTAAAAATTAACTAAAATTTATTTAAGATTTTTTTATGATACACATTTTTTAAATTTACTTTAAATTATAAAATAAAGTATTTTAAAATCACCTAAAAATGATAAGGTTAGACCGTTGCAAGACGTGGTTTCGAAAAACGAGCAAATAGCCGTACCTTTGTAGGTAGCAGCTGGTAGTTACCGAAAGTGGCCAAACATGGACAATTCCACATTTAAAAAATAATCATGAAATTTGAGCCGTCGCATGGTTATTTTAGATTTTAAACAAGATTTGGCAACATCCAAGAATCGGTCCCAGATCGGTTTCAAAAAATGGACATTTCGCGACGGATTTTCAATGTATTTTGAACTCCAAATTCTACAGGGAAAAATATTAAACAAGAAAAAAAACACTCATTTTAGTTATATTTGCACTAATTTAAAATAAAGTTGCATTTTTTGACATGTTCCCGTAAGATCTGGAACATTTTCAGAGGCCACGGACTACATCATAAATCTTGTCCATCTTGTCAAAATCTAGAACGATTTCTCTTCCATATAATTCTTGAAGTACCCAAATCTGTAGACTGCAGTATTCTAGCAAAGTTATCTTACCTATGCCGAAATTTTTTCTCAACCCCTGTAAATCGCGCCGATGAAATTATATCTTACAGCAGGGTTGCCAGATATAATTGCAAACTCATTACTCATTGAAAAGATTATAGAAATAATCTTTGCAACATTATTCGGCCTCCATAAAACAAAAGTTCAAATGTTTGATATAAGTGGTTATATTACATGGCAGGGCTGCCAGATCTGCAGTTTTTGTATCTATTCGTCAGACTTTAATTTACCTGTCCAATACAAATTACAGTATAACAAAACTTTAAAATTTCTCGACATTCAGCTAAATTTAAATCACGAAAATGCTCGTAATGTTAAGCAGTGTTGCCAGATCCTCCTTTATGATAAAAAAGGCTTTAAAAAATCTTTTTTGCAATTCCGTCGTGAAACTACTTACTTTTGCTGTCATTCTTGAACGACGAAATAGCCTACTTTTCTGTACTAAAAATAACGGAATCGAATAGCAACACTTTTCAATATAAATGCTGAAAAGTTGAACTTTTCAGCACTTGTTTTGAAAAGTAACACTTTCAAAATTTTTTTGATTTAAATGATTTATTGACAATATACATGAAAATTTGACTTAAAATTTCACTCAATGGGTGTTTTTCGGAATTGCAAAAAATGTTGTATGGAACTCGTTGCAAAACTTGATTTTTTCAGCACTCTTCGTATTTATCCAACTCGGTGAACCTCGTTGGATAAATGTACGACTCGTGCTGAAAAAATCCTCTTTTTGCAACTTGTTGCATAAACTACTATTTGACAATCGAACTTTACAGATAACAAAAAAAACTGTTTATATACTGAAACTGTTTATACTGACTTTGAATTAAAAAAATGGGTCAAAAATTCATTTTTTGCGTTACGTAATAAAAGAACGTTCCCAATTTGGTTGGGTGAGTTTCTATTCATTTTAAATTGGTCATCAAATTGCTGCAAATTATAAATCTAGCCCAACCATAGAAATTTTAAAAAAAATATGGGTTTGATCCTTTTCAAAAAGCTGTTGAGCAATTCTTCACGAATTCGGTCTTTTTTTTTATTTTTTTTTTGTATTTTTTAGTCCGGCTGAAACTTTTTTGGTGCCTTTGGTATGCCCAAAGAAGCCATTTTGCATCATTAGTTTGTCCATATAATTTTCCATACAAATTTGGCAGCTGCCCATACAAAAATGATGCATGAAAATTTAAAAATCTGTATCTCTTGAAGGATTTTTTTTGATCGATTTGGTGTCTTCGGCAAAGTTGTAGGTATGGCTAAGGACTACACTGAAAAATATGATAATTTTTTTTGGTGATTTTTAATTTAACTTTTTGTCACTAAAACTTGATTTGCAAAAAAAAAAACACTTTTTTAAATTATTTTTTCTGATTTTTTTTAGGAGACATCAAATGCCAACTTTTCATAAATTTCTAGATCGGGCAAAACATCTTTGAACGAGTTATGATTTTTTGAATCAATACTGATTTTTTTCAAAAAAAAATCGATATATTAGTCTCAATTTTGTTTTATTAGGACTAACATTTCAAAAGGACGTAATATTGAATGTTTAGCCTTTTGAAATATAAGTCTTGGTTTAAAAAAAGAAAGAAAATATTGTTTTCGAAAAGATCGGAAAATTTCACGAATGCTTCATATTTTAACATTGAAAATCGAACCAATAGTTGCTGAGATATCGACATTAGAAAATTGTGGGTTGTTTGGGTGAGACTTAGAAAACATCAATTTTCCTGTTTTTAAATCTTTGCATGGCAATATCTCAGCAACTAAAGGTCGTATCAACAAAGTCAGAAGAAGCAAAATATAGAGAATTTTCTCAGCTTTTCAAAAATATTTTTTTCAAAAGTGGACAAACATGTGCACTAATTTAAAAAAATTAAAAACTGCGACTATTTTCAAAAAAGTTACATAAAAACGGCTGTAACTTGAAAACGGTGCATTTAATCAAAATTTCACTAAAGTACTTTTCTCGGGTGAGTTTTAAAAAAGCCGTAAGAGCCACCGTGACCTCTGACACTAATATTCGTTTTTCTCCCAATTGTAACAAAATTTCATTAATTTTTAGTTTGGGGCACTTGAGAGACGTGTAGATGAACAATCTTAAGCATTTTTGATTTTTTTTTTCGTAGGTACACGCAGAGAAATACTGCCTTATCAAATTGATAAATATCATTATCAACTTCAATAACTTTTGATTATTGTTCTGATAACGTTGAATTATCGTTTTGATAAACTTTACGTATCGAAACGACAATCTTCTTTATCATTTTGATAAATAACATTATTGCTAGATTTTTTTTTCCGTATGCACGTTTTTGCCTGTCATTTGAAACATAAACAAACAAACCAAAATGAGTGAGGAAACGAACAAGTTTCTTTAAAGACGTTGTACCCGGAGGATTTGGCCAGCTTACAAAATAAAGGTCGTCTGCTGGTCGAGTCCAACTGTGTGTAAAGGTCAACGTGCTTAAAGAAGTTGAGGAACCACCGTCCCTCTCTTCCTACTGTCGTGGTTTCACCGGAGAAATTGGAATCCTCCAAACTCACGGTCACAATGATCAAGTTCGCAATGGCGAGTCCTGCTGCTTCCGCAACTGAAGAGACGCACCCATGCTGGCCATATTGGAAAAGCAACTGCAGTTTTCCGGAAGCACCAGATCCGGAGCCAAAGAAAAAAGGGAAACCGAAGAATCTGGCACCCAGGAAGAAGAGGCTGGCTGACGTTGCCAATGGAACCGGTGAAGGATAGTGTCAGATTTGCGCTGAATTTCAATAGGTGAGTTTTAAAATAAAAGTTGGATTTCTAATTGGTCGTGCTAAACGTGCTTCTTTTCAGTTGCGTGTTTCCTGAACCAAACCCTACCAGAAATCAGGACACCGTCAAGCCGCTTTTCGACGTCTTCGTCCTTGTAACACAACGCACCCTGTATCGAAAGAATCCTCCAAGGTGGAGTTTCGACCCGATGGCCCACCACGGATGCACATCTACAACCTGGAGAGTCCAAACCTTTGTCACAAACGGCAGCAACTGATGGACCATTCACCGAGTAGGATTATCTTCTTATGGTATTACAATTTTGTAACAAAATAAAGTTTAAAAAGCAGCATATATTTTGTTTGGTTTTATTTTATATACGAAGAACTAGCTGTGGAAGGAAGATAAATAACATTTTCAATTTGATAAAATACTTTATCTTTTCTATAAACTCATTTATCAAAATGATAAATATTTTTGTCGAAATGATACATTTTGCTTTTGACGTTTCTCAAATGACGTTTATAAAGCGATAATATATTTTGTCAAATTGATAAACATTGTTTATCAAACTGATAAGAAAAATTATCAAATTTGATAAAATAAATTATTGGTTGCCAACCGATAATTTAATTTATCGAAATGATGGCAGAAACTTATCGAATTGATAATTCTTTTTTCTGCGTGTAGGTCGGATACCGATGCAAAAAAGGCTTTGTTTACCATTGGCTCTTACGGCTTTTTGAAAACTAATCCGAGTTTTTGATTGCAAATTCGATTTTACATCGAAAAATAAAGTTGAAAAATTTTTGCGACTGATATTTCGATGTTAAAAAAAAACAGTATTGATTTAAAAAATCATAACTCGGTCAAAGATTTTTTGACCGTTCTGAAAATTTCAAAAAGGTTGGCATTTTATGTCCCCTAAAACATATCAGAAAATAAAAAAAATAAAAATAGTTTTTTTTTACAAATAAAGTTTTAGTGACAAAAAAGTGAAATTAAAAATAACCAAAAAAAATTGTACCGTGTATATTTTTTTTCAGTGGAGTCCTTATCTTACAACTTTATCGAAGATACCAAATCGATCAAAAAAATCCTTCAAAAGATACAGATTTTTTTTAATTTTTATATATCATTCACAATCTCAGAGAAATGCTCTGTTATTGATTAGAAAACCTCAATTTTTATTTTTTATTTTTTGAAAGAGCAGATAATTTAACAAAAGTTTCACTTTTAAACATCAAAAATCGAACCGTTAGTTTTCGAGATTCCGATGAAAAAGAGGACTTATAAGATGAGACTGAGAAAAAATACCGTTAAGATAAGATACCGTTAGATAAGATACCGTTCATAAAAATTACCGTTAAGAGGCGGTTTCTATTCAACTAGCAATCCCATCAACAAAGTGGATCTCAGCTCTACGACATTTTTTTTTTGTTGGGTTTTGTCCTTGGTGAAATATTTTTGAATTGCAAAAAATAAACATTTTTCGAAAAAAAAACAACTTTATATGCTTATAATTTCAAAACGTCAAAATGTGTAGTAATTTTCAATTGTAAATTTGATTTAACATCTTATCATGTTTTGTGAAATTTTGTTTGACAATATTTTAGATATTTTTTCAAAATACATTTTTTTTCAAAAGTTCAAGACTGCAGTACCAAATTTTGCCTTTAAAATTGTATGGCGTCTTCAATGAAAAAACTCGAAAAAAATTAATTCAAAAATAAAAATAAATAAATAAAAAGTTCGACAAAAATGTAAATTTTTGATATTTTTTCTCATTCGTTTTTTTTTTGTTTTCGTCAACGTCGAAAGATATACGACTAAAAGGACAAAATCTGGTAGCAAACAGCAGTTGAACAGCAGTTCTTTTAGACGGTCTCTAACTGATAAATAAAATATCTATTTCCACAGACAAATAGACGTAAATCTCTTTTAAAATTTATCAATCAGAAATTTAACGGTCAATTTGAACGATCATAAACTCACCATGGCCATTCTGAATTCACCACACGGGTTTGACAGTTGCGTTAAACTGTTTTCGGAACAACCATTTGTTCATTCGACCATTTGTGTTTCGACCTTCTTCTAAAATTGGTTAGCGGCATCTTCAATTTTTTTGAATGTCAGATCGATGATTTCGATAAGTATTACGGTTCGTTGAAAAGTTGAACATTTCAGCACTATGAAGTGTGTCGAAGAGGAACTTTTTAGCACTCATGTTTTGTGGGCAATAATTGTATGCTCAAAAGTCGAGTTGAAATTCAATAATAATGTCAACGCTGGGATTTTCTCAAGCTTAAAACGAAAAAGTTAACTATTAAATTGAAAAATTCTCCATATTATTCCTAAATAATTTAAAAACTATAGCGTGCATAGAAAAAAGCGACCCAAACCAAAATAACACAAAACCCAGTCAAATTCACTAGTGGTCGGAAGGAAATAAAAAGGGTGACAACTCAATCTCGTATATGGTGCAGAAAGTAAAACAGTTGCTTGCAGGATCAATCATAACAAAAAACTTTTAAACTTAAAAAAGCAAAATTACTACAAAAATTTGAATCGGTGCCATTGAAAATAAAAATTTTAAATTAAAAAATGCATAGCGTACGCAAAAAATAAAATAAAACTTCACACGGTGCAAAAAATCTGTAAAACCTTTTTTTTGCATCAATAGTCACCTAGTCTTTGGAAAATCGTGCGCTGCCCGCTACTGCGATCATAAACGACGTAACGACGACAAGCTTTGGCTGTTCCTCCTCTTTCCGTGTTTGACAGCTCAAATGTTGCGGTGTCTTTTGTTGTTTAAAAATGTGTCTTTTCTCTTTTCGATTTTTTTTCTCTCTCTCTTATAGGCGTTTTTTTTCTTACTTTCTTTTGTATCAACAAACAACGTGTTTTTGCTTTATTTTGTTTTATGCATTCTTTCTGTTGTATTACACAATTTATGTTGCATTTAAAATTGCAGCTTAGCTTCGCCTACTACCACGGTTTGTTTTGTTTTGCAATGACGGCTAACGTAGACATTTGTTTTTGTTTTTTTTTCGGGGAGACGATAGGAGGCAAGGGTGAAAAAACGAGACTTCTTTTGAAGAGTTTCACTGGGAATGGTTGCTTTGACTACTTTGTTTTTTTTTAGGTTAGGTTAGGTTAGAAGTACAAAAAAGGGAGAGGGTAAAACAGTTTTAGTGTGTAGGAACAAGGTAATAGAGGGACGAAGGTGTCGCGATTCGATCAGGGTTTTGGTAGTTAGCTCGGATTTTTTTGGTTTTTCTACAACTGTCGCTTAGTAATTTTACTTTTTGTTAGATTTTTGCTTCTTTAGTGATGATATATGTTAGGCTGGTTTAGCTGCAAGTAAGAAATTGGAGAAGAAGAGCAAAGAGAAGAAAGATTGGGCTGTTAATTGGGGATCCTTAAACGAATTTTCTCATCATATTTTTTTAGGTTAGTCTTTCTACTTTTAACTACAAATTTCGGAAGGTTTTTTATCCGTCTCTAGATGCAAAAAACGGCAAAACAGTTGGTCGGGTACGTACCTTGCTGGAATGCACGGCCACCGTGCGAGCTGTGGACACTCGGCGGTCCCTGTCCGTAGAGGCCCTCGTAGGCCTGGTCGGGCGAGAGGATGTCCTATTGGGCGTTTTTGGTTTAGCGTGTGTGGGGCGCGTGATTTTTTACAGTTTTTTTTTTTGAGTTTGTGAAAAAGTGTTGACGAAACGAAATCACGACAGAAACGAAAAAAATAAAGAAAGAAGAAAACGAAAAAGAAAAGAAAAACGGGAAATTAAGTAACAATTTTCAGTTGGAAGGGCACTTAACTAAACTAAGAAATATTGTTTTTTTAAGCAATCTTCTTTTGCAATTTTGACTTTACAAAAGAAGATTTTTACTTTTTTTAAATGTAATTTCCAATCGTTTCTGAAACAGACACATGAGAAGCTACCAATTTTGGGTTCGATTAAAAAGAAAAACGAGGAAGGCACTCGATGGAAGCGGAAAATTAGCGGCAATTTTTTGCAAGTGTGTTTGTGAATCAAATTATTTGTGGAATTAAATGAGTGGGTGCATTTGTTTCAGCAGCTAGAAATGCAATGTCCAGTGCATGAAAGCTCAAGAAAAAGTGCGTTTGTTGAATAAAATGAACTGAAGTTTAAAAGCAAGTAAGCGAAATGGAATTAAACGAAAATAAACGAAAAAAAAAATATCGTTTCCATTTATCAAGCTAGATTACACTTGTATTTGAATTTGCAAGAAAATTGATCATTTTGGTCATTTTTGTCATTTTGATCATTTTGATCATTTTGATCATTTTTGTCCTTTTGATCATTTTGGTCAGTTTGGTCATTTTTGTCATTTTGGTCGTTTGTTCATTTTGGTCATTTTTGTGCTTTTGATCATTTTGGTCGTTTTGTTCATTTTGGTCAATTTGGTCATTTTTGTCATTTTGATCATTTTGGTCATTTTGATCATTTTTGTCCTTTTGATCATTTTTGTCAATTTGGTTATTTTGGTTATTTGATCATTTTTGTCCTTTTGATCATTTTGGTCAATTTTGGTCATTTTTGTCATTTTGGTCGTTTTGTTCATTTTGGTCAATTTGGTCATTTTTTTCATTTTGATCATTTTGGTCATTTCGATCATTTTTGGTCATTTTTGACATTTTGGTCGTTTTGTTCATTTTGGTCATTTTGGTCATTTTTGTTCTTTTGATCATTTTGGTCAATTTGGTCATTTTGTTAATTTTGGTCGTTTTGTTCATTTTGGTCAATTTGGTCATTTTTTTCATTTTGATCATTTTGGTCATTTTGATCATTTTTGTCCTTTTGATCATTTTGGTCAATTTGGTCATTTTTGACATTTTGGTCGTTTTGTTCATTTTGGTCATTTTGGTCATTTTTGTTCTTTTGATCATTTTGGTCAATTTGGTCATTTTGGTAATTTTGGTCATTTTGATCATTTTGGTCAATTTGGTCATTTTGATCATTTTGGTCATTTTGATCATTTTGGTCATTTTGATCATTTTGGTCAATTTGGTCATTTTGATCATTTTAGGCATTTAGGTCATTTTGGTCAACTTGGTCACTTGGATCATTTTGGTAATTTTGGTCAATTTTGCCATTTTGGTCATTGTGATCATTTTGGTCATTTTGTTCATCTTGGACATTTTGGTCAGTTTGGTGATTTTGATAATTTTGTTGCATTATGTCATTGAGGTCATTTTACCATTTAGGTCATTTTGATTATTTTGGTCATTTAGCTCATTTTGGTCATTTAGTTCATTTTGGTCATTTAGTTAATTTTGGTCATTTTGGTCAGTTTGTCAATTCTGATAATTTTGGTTAATTTGGTCATTTAGGTCATTTTATCACTAAGGTAATTTTTATATCTTGGTCATTTTGTTAATTTCAATCAGCATGGTATTTTTTATATTTTTGGACATTTTCGTCAATTTGGTAATTCAGGTCTTTTTAGCCATTTAGGTCATTTTGTTCATTTTGGTCTTCTAGTCAATTTATTCATTTTGGTCAGTTTGGTAATTTTGAACATTTTGGTGATTTGGGTCTTTTTGTTATTTAGGTCATTTTGATAATATTGGTAATTTATGTTATGCTTAATATTATTGTAATTTTAGTCATTCTACTTTTTTGGAATTCTGGAATTTTAGAATTTTTGATTTTTAGAAGTTTAGAAATGTTTTTGTCATTTTGATCACCAAATTTAAATCATTTGGTCAATTTTGGTAATTTTTACTATTTTGATAGTTTTTGAATGATAATTTGGTTTTGGTCAATATTTTTTGTCATTTCTGTCTTTTTGTCATTCTTGTTATTATTGTAATTTTTGTTTTTTGTGTGTTTCACAGTTTTAGAATTTGAAAATTTGAAAATTTTTGGATTAGAATATCTGAGTTTCAGAATTTTAGTATCTAAGAATTTAGAAATTAAGAAACTTTAAAATTTTTGAATTTCGGTATCTAAGAAATTAATAATTTACAGTTTCAGAATTTTATAATTGACCAATAAAGAATTATAGAAATGTAGTATTATAGAATTTTAGAATTTTACAGTTATTGGAATACTATTACATACAATTTTTGTAGCATGCTAAAGTTTTTAAATTTAAAAAGTTCAGATTTTTTTATTTTTTAGATCGTTTAGAATTTAAAAATATAGTATTAAGGATTTTTTAAATTTTGGACTATGGACTTCTAGAATTTGACTTATAGAATTTTAAATTTTAGTATCTTAGAATTTATATTTTTTTAAATAGATAAATTCTTTACAAATTTTTGAATTTTGGAATTTTAGTATCTTAGAACTCAATAATTTACAGTTTCACAATTTTTTGATCTTAAATTTTAGAATTGTTCAATTTAGAATTTTAGAATTATAGAATTTTTTAGAATTGTGGAATTCGAATTTTTTAATGCTAGAATTTTAGAATTTCTCAATTTTTGTAGTATCTTAGAATTTTTAAATATGGAAATTTCAGAATATTATACCTTTTAAATTTTTAGATAATCTAGAATCTGATTTTTTTTATTTTTTTGGAATTTTAGAGCTTAAGAGTATTCAAATTTAGACTTCTATGATTTAACTTCTAAGATTTTGGAATTATAAAATGTTAGTATCTTCGAATTTTGAAATTTATAAATATATCATCATCATCATCATCATCATCATCATCATCATATATATAAAAAATTTCGACGGTTTTGTTCGAACGCGAATCAGTTTAATACGGAGCGTCGGATCGAGGTGCTCTTTGTTGCGTTGGGTTCGTATAAGCCCAATGAAGGTTTATACGTTAACTAATTGACACTTTGGCCACTCTGGAACCGATTCCGGAAAATCTGCAGATTGTATAGGAAAAGCTGCGTAAAATCAAATTTTGATCACAGGAGGCTGAATTCGCAAACAAGCAAGAAACGTCAGGAAACCAAAAAAGGGCAGGACGAAGTTTGCCGGGAAGAGCTTGTATTCTATAAAAATTTTAGAATTTCAAAATCTTAGTATCTTTGAGCTTTAGAATGTACAGTTTTAGAATTTAATAATCTTTAATTTTATAATTTCAAATTTTAGAAATTCACGGTTTTAGAATTTTAGAATTGTGGAACTAGAATTTTGGAATTTTAGAACATCTCAATTTCAGCATCTTAAAAATTATAATTTAGAAATTCAAAGAATTTTTATTTTTTTAGAAATTGTAGAATCATAAAAGTTTTGGAATTTAGGTATTTTAGAACATACGATTATAACAATTTTAGACTCTTAGAATTTAAGACTTTTAGATATTACAATTTCAAATTTTAATAATTTTATAATTTCAGAACTTTTTGGTTTTAGTATTTGAGTATCACATTTTTTTTAAATTTTACAATTTTGGATCTTAAAATTTCTGTATTTTGAAAGGCCGATGCAAATATTTAAAAAAGTTTTTGTCCCTGGGCCCTGGCCGAGGTCAAGGGGGGGGGGGGCAAAAAAATAAAAAAAATATAAAAATTTAAATAACAAGCCATAGTCTTCACATTTAAATGAAAAAAGTGTTTTAAAATGCATTTTACACTAGTTCAGTTGTTTTGCAATCATTAGTTTTCAAAAAATTTAAGATCTTACAAAAACAAAAATTGTATCGAAAAAAAAGATTTTGCATCGAAAATTTTCTAAAAATCTTAAGATTTTTTAATAAACCCAAACATGCTAAAAATGATTTTAAACACAGGAGAATGTATTTTAATTTGATTTCAGCTGGTTGCACTTGAATTTTCATTGCAATTTTGAAGTTTATTGTAAAAATAATTTTTTTGCCTCCTGATTTTTCGGGCCAATTTTGAAGGGGGTGACAAAACTTTTAAAAATATTTGTACCAGCCTAATATTGTAATTATTTTTCTAATAAATTTGATTTTTAAAGATTTTTTACGGTATTTTTATTTTAAGTTTCTTAGTTTGCAAATTTACAATTAAAATGATTTTAAATATATTTTTCTAAGTGTACCTACTTAAAAAGTTTTGAAGATTCATCATTTTAAAAAAAAAAAAAAAAAATGCAATGTAATAAACAATATTTGCAAAACCATAGACAGATACTTTTGTGTAATCTAGCTTGTATAGAATTTTCTATGCCCCCTGTTCTAAATAGGCATTTGCAAAAAGCTGCTCTGATCTTACCATGACAGTTTGCACACTTAACGCGGCGCAGTTGTACTTACAACACGTTTGCATGCAATGGGCTTGTTTTTTTTTTTAGCTATGGCCAAAATTGATGATTCAGGATGACAATAATAAGTTTAAATCGCTTGAAATTAACAAAACACCGACAACACACGCAACAAGTAAAACATGAACTTTCTACTTCGAACAAGCCACACAACAACAATACTCAACCTATAATATGACCATCATCATAGCTCACACACCGCGTAGGACGAAGAAGCGATTGGAAATCTTCCCTTTCTCTGTCTTTCACTCTAAAAAATAAATATGGGGGGAAAAAGCCTCACCTGCAGATCCGGCCCCATGCCGAGCTCGCCGTTGTTCCACATGCTGTCGTCGCGGAACACGGGCAGCGTCGTCAGCTCGCTGGAGAAGCGCTTCTTGTAGTCCATCGATTTGTCCTCGCTCATCTTGAACAGGACGGCGGCGGCGTACGTGGCGACGCCCTCGTTGGCCGAGTTGAGCAGCTCGGTGAGCGGTGCGGTGGCGCCCTCGGCCTCGATCATCTCCGCCACCTCCTTGTCGACGGCCAGCTCGCACAGGACGCCGGCGGCCACGCGCTGGATGAGGAAGAGGGGGAGAGAGGAAGTTTAGTAAACACGCCCACCGGAAGCTACTGCGCATGACCCTGGAAGGGGGGGAAGACTCACCTGAATGTTTTCAATGTCGTTGTAGAACAGCAGCTGGACAAAGATCGGAATCACGTTCTGCTGGCGGATGAGCTGCCGGTTCAGTTCCTCCTTGGAGAGGATGTGGAGGGCGCCGACCGTGCCCTCGACGATCTCCTCCATGCGGACGCCGTCGGCGTAGGCCCCTGGTGGTTGGGAACCGTTGGTTGCGACCGAGGAGCGTTGCTGAAAGAAGGATTGAAATTTAATTTTCAGTCATTTATCAGTTTTGAACATGGTGTCGACACATATTTTGATTAAAAAAAATGTTTTTTTTTTCACTTCTTCCTGACCTTGCTAAATCTCGAATTTATATTATCAGATTGGTTCATCAATTTATGTTAGAAAAGCAAAACAAAGACTTTTTTTCATTCCCTTGTGGACCAGCAATCAGTGAGGTACTCCTCGATATTAGCTCCTAAAAAGTGCTAAAAAGTGCAAAAATGCCTCACGGCAAGAAAAAGAGGCGGTCCTCACCAGCAGGATCGGCAGATTTGAAGAAGCTAAAGAATGCCGAAGCGCTACCTGCAAAGCCAGGCAGTTTGAGCAAGGACGCTCAAAATTCGTCTGGAAACCAGTTCGCTACCCTCCCTGTGGACGTAAGCGAGAAGGAAGAATTTGAGCGACGGGAAAAGTTGCCACCCATTTTTGTGAAAACATCGTCATCGGATTCGGTGCGAAAGTGGCTGACCGGGTTTATCAAATCTGGTGCTTTACGAGCTTCCATTCGCTTGTGTGCTGATGGACTCAAAATTCTGCTACCTACCAGAAAGGATTACAACTACGTTCGGGATTTCCTGAACAACACAAAGATTGAATACTTCAGCCATGACGATCCAGGTAAACGGCCCATGAAACAGGTCCTCCGAGGCCTGTACGACATGGATGTGAGTGTGCTGAAAGAAGAGCTCAAAACTCTGAAGTTGAACGTGATTGAAGTCTTCAAGATGACGAGACACAACAAGGACATCAAGTATCGTGATCAACTGTACCTGGTTCATCTCGAGAAAGGAACGACAACGCCGTCTGAGCTGAAAGCAGTTCGGGCGATTTTCAACATCATCGTGACTTGGGAACGTTATCGTCCAGTGCACCGTGACGTGACACAGTGTTCGAACTGTTTGCAGTTTGGACATGGTGGAAGGAACTGTTTCATCAAGAGTCGTTGTGCAACCTGCGGAGGTGAGCACAAAACTCAAGCTTGCGAAACAATCAACGAGAACATCGAAGCGAAATGCTTCAATTGCGGCGGCGACCATTCGACCAAGAATCGAAGCTGCCCAAAACGTGCTGAGTTTGTAAAAATTCGGCAGCAAGCGACGACGAGGCACCAACCAAATCGTCGCAAAACACCACCAGCATACACGGACGTGGATTTTCCTGCTTTGGCGTCACCACGAGCGGGACCTGTTCGAGTGGTTCCAAATCTGCAGCCATTGCCGTTGAATCAGCGGCAAAGAGTTGCAGAGAATATAACACCTCCAGGCTTCAGTCAGCAACCGAGGGAAAACCAACCAGCATCAACGGATGAAGGCAGCAGTGACCTGTTTTCTCCACAAGAACTTCTGAACATTTTCATCGAGATGACAACAACTCTGCGTGGGTGCAAAACTCGCCAGGAACAAGTAAGAACTCTTGGAGCATTCATCTTAAAATACAGTTCGTAGTTTACACGTTCTAATGATTTTGAATATTTCAATGAATTTATTTTTTTAGTTTTAAGTTAGGATTAGTTGTTAAAGTGTTTTTTTCTTTTTACCCAAATGTATTCGATTCAATGCAATAATGTAAAACAATTTGAAGTAAATAAAATAAATGTGATCAGTTAATAATAAAACGAAAAATACAACAAAGATGAAGAGCATTAGGCCATACCACTTAGCATGTAAAAGAAATGTAATTATTATAAGAAAGTTCAATAAAGATATATTTAATTTCAAAAAAAATTTCAAAAAAAAAAAGACTTTTTTATTTCTTTTTAAATTTAGAAAAATATTTAAAAAAAAAAAAATTAAAATAGGTCACATGAAACATATATAAAAAAGTAAAATTTGGGTTTTGGTAAAGTTAATTGGATTAACATCCACAAAATGTTTCCAAATATGCAAAAATGAAACCAAAAAAAAGAACCAGAAAAAGCAGATTAAAATCTAGCCAAAATTGCCACTTCCAATTTTCAATCAATTTTCTTAAGACAACAAGTCTGAACCACTGCAATGTTTGTGAAGTTAAAAATATATCCAAAACAGTGTTTTTTTTTTAATATAGCATGCACAAAGCCGCTTTAAAAAATTTAAATTAAAATCTCAAAATGTAACAATCATATATAGAGAAAAATTAAAATAAAAAAACTAAAAAACTACAGACTACAAATAAGTTCTTAACATTCTGAATTTAAAAATAATCCAATTCTAAAATTTTGAAGCAATCTGAATTTAAAAATTTTAGAATTCTTAAATTGTATTCTATTATAAAATTTTAAAATGTTGGGATCAAAGCATTTTTAGGTCTACAACTTTAAACTTCCCAATTTTTGAGTGTCGTGTGAGCAGCAGCGCCGGGAAGATGGATTTTTGTGGCGTTCTTTTTGTGCTGTATTCGTGATCGTGTTCATGTCGAATTATGTGGATGGTGCGAAGCCGCGTGTTAGGATTCTTATGTCTTTGTTGTTTTATTTGTGTTTCTATCTGGAGTATTAGTTTTAAAATTATTTTCATTTTTTACAGCTTCCTGGAATTATTTTAAATTAAATGTCTACATGTAAATTTGTCTACTCACTATATGATTTATTAAAATGTTCATATTATTCCTTATCCTATTGCTTTCCTGTAATATACCATCTCCTCATACCATATATGATCAAATTGCTTAAATTAACGAAACTTTCTAAAACAGCATGGGAACCATCTGGAGCATTTTTATTTTAAATAACTGTTTTTTTTTTTTTACAGCTTCCTGGAATCATCTTGATTGTATTTATTATATTTATTTTATTTACTATATTTATTATATTTATTATTTATCATTATTACAAAACTATATGCTTATTAGATAATACACTACAGACTCACATTTACACTTACAAACATTCAAATCATTAAATACATTACGCACTCAACCATTTTCATCGGCCCGATGAAATTCCCCTAACCCCCATTCCAAACCTCCCAAAAATATTCCGTTCACTTTTAAAAGTCGCATGGGTTCCCTGCACTTTTGCCACTAGTGAACAACAAAACATCCTCCCAAATCCCCACGGGACTGTATGGGCGTAGCCTTGGAGCACAGTGTGGAAATTTACGTTCTTAGATATTCTTGGTTGTACCGGGCAGCAATCAAATTGTCTAAGAATATTGAATTGACCATTGTGGCACCCCCTACAGCGTGGTGCAGACCCGTTATGCTATGCTTATGCTATGCTATGCTATGCTATGCTATACAACTTTAAACTTCCCAATTTCCACAATTTTAAAATTCCTAAATGTTCCAAATTGTGAAATGCTCAAATTCTAAAATTCTGAAAAATCTGAAATTCTTAAATTAGAAAATTATGAAATAAATATTCAAAAACAACACAAATTTAAAAATTTTAAATTTAAAAATTCTTAAATTTGCAAGAGAAATAAAAGTTGTATTGTAATTAAATCCAAATTCCTAAAATTTATTATTTTTATTTAAATTCCAGATTTCAAAATTTCCAAAATAAATAAAATAAAAAATTTGAATTCAGAAAACTGTAAATTCAGAAAATTTTAAAATAAAGAATAAAAATAGGAAAAAAAAACTCGCAATGCAAAAAAATCTAAGAATGCAGGATTCTTTAAAAATAATCTTAAAAGTCATTATTTAAAAATTATTAAATTCTGATCCCTTAAATTCAAAAATTCTAATATTTTTAGCATTCTTAATTTCAAAATTAATAAATTCCAAAACTCTGAGAAAATAGCGTTTTGAATTCTCGAATCCCAAAATTTCTAAATTTTAAAATTCTAAAATAAAAAACTGTATGTTTTAAAATTGTCAGATTTGCGCCTTCTAAATTTTGAAATCATATAATTACAAATTTATTTTTTTAAGTTCTAAAATTTACTAAATTATCAATATTTATAATTCTAAAATTAAAGAAATCTGAATTCTGAATTTTAAAATTTTATAATTTCAAAATTCTGAAAAATCTGAAGATTTGTTATTCTAAAAAGTTCGACGATTCTTCAAAAAATATTTGTTAATGTCTGAAAATTCCGCTTTCCAAAACTACAAAAAAAAAAAATCCTGGATTTAGAAAACTAAAAATAAAGGAATTTGTAAACTAAAAGTTACATATTTTAAATTGGGAAGTTTACAATTTCAATACAAGATTTTAAAATAGTAACAATTAAAAAAATTGTAAAATTCTAAATCCCTGATTTTTAAATTTTCATGTTCAGAAACATCTAAAATTTCTATATTATGAAAATCGGAGTTCTAAGCATTCCCAGTTTAAAATTATCAATTTCTAAAACTATGAGATTTCTGAATTCTCAAACTCCAAAATACTAAATTTATAAAATTTGATAACATATCATATTATCAAACAGTCAAATAAAAAAAGTCAGCGATCAAAGCATTCTGAAAATCTAAGATTCAAAAATTACAACATTAACAAAAATCCAAAATTCTAAATTTTTTTATTTCTAAAAAAAAGGTCATAATTTGAGAATTACAATCCTGAATACTCAAATTTATTTATTTTTATGCTGAAACATCTAAAATTTATAAACTTCAAAATTTTGAGCATAACACTTTCTAAGTCCTACAGTGAAAAAAATATAATCATGCTGCCATGTAAACATTCTTTGGATGTTTTGCTTCATTTCTGACTAGAAAGCCTTATTCTTAATTTTAACATTATGAAATTTTAAAACTTTGAGAACATAGGCATTTCGAATTCTATGAATCCAAAATTTGGAAATCCTAAAATGTATTGAGTTATTAAATTCTGAAATTTTAAAATGTATCGAATTGTTAAATTCTTTGATTATATAATTCTGAGTTCTACGCAAATTTTTATTATTTTAAAAATTCTGAAACATTAAAAAAATGTAATTCCAAAATTGAAAAAAATCAAATAACTATATTTTTGTATATCTTTAAAGGAAATTTGTAAATTTATTTCAAAATTTTAACATTCCAAAATTAAAAATCAGAAATATTTTTTTTTGTTATTTCCAAGATAAATAAATTCAGTTATTTTGAAGTTTTAAAATTCCGACTACTGCAAATTATTTAGAAATCCTTGATTCAGAAAACTAAAAATTTGGTAATTTGAAAACTAGACAAAGAAATTTAAGGTTAAAAGTTGTAAAGTTCACAATTTCTAAATTCTTAAAATACAGAAAAGTATCAATTTAAAAAAAAAACGTCGAATTCTAAATACTTCATGCTCTGAAATATCTAAAATTTATAAATTTCTAAAATTCGGAGATCTATGCTTTCTTAGTTTCAAAACTGTCAGATTCTAAAACTCTGAGATTATAGCATTCTGAATTCTAAAATTCCCAAGTACCAAAATTCTAAAATCCCAAAACTCTTAATTTTAAAATTCCCAAGAACCAAAATTATGAAATTTTCAAATGTTTTAAATTATTGAAGTTATTTAATTCTCAATTTAAAATATAAATTCAGTGATCAAAGCATTCTGAATTTTGAAAATCCAAAATTTAAAAAAATCAAGATCTAATAATTCTAAAATTTTGGAAATTGCTAAAATATGGATATTGTAAAATCCTTGAAAAAAATTTCGACAGTCAAAAAACACAAAAAAAAATAATAATTTTTTTAAAGTTTTTAAAATATTTTGAGTTTTATTTTCAAACTCTAAAATGCATTTTTTTTTGTTTTGCCTTCCTCATCTCACTGAAATTATTAATTTGACCTCCTGGACCCACCTTCACGTATACATATCGACTCAGAAACAAATTCTGAGCAAATGTCTGTGTGTGTGGTGGTATGTTTATAAAAAAATTGCACTGGATCATCTCGGCATTGGCTGAACCAATTTGGACCGTTTTGGTCTCATTCGATTCGTCTTGGGGTCCTATAAGTCGCTATTGAAAATTATAAAGATTAATTAAGTACTTCAAAAGTAAAATCGTAAAAAAAAACGATTTTAACAAAAGTCCAGAAGATTGTAAAAAGGGTGGTATTTTTGTAAGAAACCCAGTCATGTTATACATTTTAGAAAGGTATTCAAAAGACCTTTTCAACGAGTTCAAAAGATTGAAGATCTGACAACCCTATCAAATGTTAAAAGCACATAAGTGCCCTAAATTATGAAGATCTGACTACCAAATCTGATGGTATGTATAATGAGTCAAATTGATAGAACACTGAAAGGTCCGCCCTTTTATGTCTATTTTGGATAGCATTACCCTTTAAATGTGAGGAAGGCACCAACCACCTTAGGGTGGATTAAGTAACTTTTTTTTCTAATTTCAATTCAGTAAGATTCATCATAACAAAATTTAAATTGTGGAAATCAAAGTCCAAAAATAAAAATTACCAAATCTTCGTCCACATCAAAATTAAAAAAAATAGTTTGAAAAAATATACCATTTCCGTATTATATCTTAAAACGATTTACAGAAATATTATAAATTCGACACCATGTTATAAAAGCTAAAACTTCCAAACACTCACCCTCTGCGTATCCTGGAACGCCTTAAACAGCAACCGCACCAGCAGATGGATCGCCCCATTCTCCCTCAACGGTGCCGCATTCGACGGACACAGCGCCAAGTTACGAATCAACCCGATGACGGCCTTGATCAACGGCCAACGCGACGGCGGATTCAGCAGCTTCACAATAACCGGCAACCCATACCCGTTGCGCACGATGTTCTGCGCCTGCTCGGACTCGGGGTGACGCGACGTCAGGTGACGCAGGGCGCACACAGCCGGCTCGGTGATCTCCTCACGATCCCCGGCGTTGATGATCGTTCCGACGAGGGCCTCAACGCCACCGACCTGACAGACGGTGACCTTGTTGCGCTGGTTGTTGCACGTCAGGTTGGAGAGGATGCCGGCGGCGCAGGTCACCACGTTGACGTCGGACGAGCCGAGCACGGTGACCAGGCCGGACAGGAGGGTCTCGAGACCGTCGACCTTGGTTGCGGCGTCCGACAGATTGCGCAGCGTCCAGAGGCAGTTTTGGACGAGACGTTGGGAGGGGTTGCCCAGGTGCATTGCTAGTGCTTGCATGCCTCCGGCTTCGACGATGGCCGGCTTGTTGCTGGAGCAAACGGAGAGGACTTTGAGGACGCGGGACGTGGTCCAGAGGAGCTTCTCGTAGTCGTACGAACGCATGATGCGGACGAGCTCGCTTGGTCCGGTTGAGGCAAGGATGATCAGTTTGCTTTCCTGGTTGCCGTAAGCTAGGATCTGCAGGCAGTCCGTGACGATGGCCAAGAATTTGACGTTGTTACGCTGGAGGAGGGCCACCATCTTCTGGAGACCTCCGGCTAGGCGGACGGCCATTTTGGAACCGTCCTGGTGCAGCAGCAGATTGTGAAGGGTGGTGATCGCGTAGAACAGGACCGACTCAACCGGGGACGAGAGCAGCTTGACCAGGGCCGGAATGCCACCGGATTTGAAGATGGCAAGCAGACCTTGACGGTGGTGCGACAAGTTGTGCAACGTTCCGACGGCGCCCTTGGTCGTCTCGAGATCGTTGCTCTGCGACAGGGCTCGCACGAGGGCGGCCACCATCTGGGGACTGTTCATGATGGCATGACGGGACGCCTCCTTCTTGGACAACTGATGGACCATCATGGCAGCCTGCGACACCACAACCTGGTCCTCGTCGTTCAGCAGCTTGATGAGCTCGGGAATGGCACGCGTGGCCAAATCCGCATCGTCCTGGTAGTTGATAAGATTAACCACGGCATGCTTCAACATCTGCGACGGCTCCGACAAGCGCTGGACCGCCGTCGGCTGCTGCGGATCAAACTGCGTCGACGGAATCTCAATCCCCTCCTCCAGCGTCTCCGGGAACATGGCCGCGCGTACCCGCTGCGAGCGCGTCGTGCTCAGCTGCTGGTTCATGTCGTCCACCTGGTCCTGGGTAAAGTTCTGCGAGAAGCCCTGGTCCATGTCGAACATGAGCGGGTCGTCCTCCATGTCGTCGTCGCCCTTGCCACTGAGCGACGGCACCTGCGTGACCGCACCCGAGTGGATGCCGGAGTCACCGATGTACGAGTTCTGTTGCCACATCAGCGTTTGCTCCTTCGCCGACGGCATCGGCATATCCGGCGACGGGTTGTACGGGTTATGGGACACTAGAAGTAGAAGAAGGAACCGCGATTAATAATTCATCCGGGAAATTAGCAGCTTTGGGGGGATCTCATTCCAAGGGTTGTCAATCACACACACACGCGTTGTTCTAGAAAAGGACTAAAAATTAACATGTCACCGTCGATTCCCGGCAAGCGGAACGGATGAATCGCAATGTACCTATTGTGACGTGCCGTGTTTTGCACCTAACCTATCATTACCGTGCGGTTGACAAATTACAGACCGGAACGACGATCGGTCTTTGATGACATAATTTGCCGGGATGGAGGTTTTGCACCTTGCGGTTTTCCCAGTGCAGAGTGTTGTCCTTTAGGAATTTTTCATGAAGCATAAATGAAGCAATTATGGTGAAGGGTTTTGCGAAAGCCGTCACTCAAAGTTTCTATTGTTTGAAAAAAAACTTAATATTTTCTTGAAGAGTAAGTTACTATACCCACGCGAAAGAAATGCTGCACAAAATGTCACACAGCTTTTGCTACATCAATTGCTAGACTTGCTGTCAAAACAAGCATCCAATGCAGACAGAAGGATTGTTGCTTTTGGTTGACTTATCACACGAAAGGATTCCTAGAAGTTAAGTTATGAAGAATAAATTGTACATTTTTTCCCTATTTTCTTGTAGAATGGCCAAAATTTCTACTTACAGATTTTGGTAGCGCTACCAATTGCAGTTACCAACCTATTTTGTTATTGATTACATTTGTTACCACCTAAATATTATTTTTTTAAATGTTTTTTTTTTGTATTGCAAATTTACAATACCTTGGTTATTTTAATTAACCCTGTGTACCCTTTTCTATACGGGCTTCGATCTAAATAATCGCCAAAATCCATTTTCAACCAATTTTTGACCTTTAAAAAGCATTGAAAAGAAAAACTCATAAATTTTACGCAAATTTTAGGAATGGAAGTTTAAATTGTTTTATGTGACTTTGCCAATATTTTTTAAAGTGCCATTTTTTCCTATATTTTCAGTAAAAAGAATTATGCAGTAATTTTTGTAGTGTCCCTGACTTTGCCTCTAAGCATTTTTTTACATTTTAAATGATGATAGGGCCATTCTATAGCAGAAAATGAGAAAAACAAGCAAAAAACTAAAAAAAATGCCTGTAAAAACGTAAAAAAAAAAATAGATAGCCAAATGTAATTATATTAGGTGGTAGAATAGGACAAACTCTACCAAAAACAACCATAAACTAAACAAGATAAATGCAAATTAAAATACTTAAAAATAAATCAAGAAAAGCATAGAACAAGAGAAGTAAAGTTTTTCGTAGAACAAAAGTTGCTTAAAATGCCCTCCTAAACAGGGGAAAAATTAAAAATTTCGAAAAAAAATTGGGCTGGTAGGGGGTTAATGGAAAATTTGGTAGCCAAGTCTTGGAACGGTTACCAATAATTTTCTCTTTTACAGACAATATTATTGGTATTAGGTGTGCCACTTTTTACCCTTTCAATCGGTTATTCGACACTAATAATTTGTTAATCGAAGCGTAGGGTTGAAAATTTGGTAGCAGTTACCAACTAGATTTTTGTAGCACTACCTTCAGCTACTATCGAATTAAATTTTGATTGTTAATTCATGCAGTAATGAATTTGAAGATGCAAAATCATCCGATGAGCTTGGTAGCTAACTCTTGATGTCAGAATTTGGTAGCTAGGGGAAATATACCCATTCTAATCACTCTAAGCCGTTCGACCAATTCTCATCACTTTTGCCGTTTTCCGCTATTAAATCAACATTTTCAAATGTGACAACAATGGAGAGTTGCTTGCTCACATTTATTTGAGCTATTTATTACTTTGGAACAGTCAAAAACGCTTTATGAAAGCTGTAATTCATGATTAAAGTGCTGATAGGCCGATAATAGAAATAGGCTGAGAAATGGTATATTTCCCCTAACTCTTGAAGTGGTTACCAACAAATGCTTTTGGTTATTGAAAAATATAATGGTAACAGTATTTCAAGTTCATAATTTAATTTAAAGTTTTAAATTGCATCTCAGCTTAACCCTCTACTGCCCAAATTTTTTTTCGATTTTTTTATTTTTCCCGTGCCTATCTAATTTTTTCATGTTTTTACAGTCACTTTTTAAATTTTTGCTTGTTTTTTAACATTTTATGCTATAAAATTACACCATTATTATTTAAATTGTAAAAAATGCGCATAGGCATAGTCTGGGACACTAGAAAAATTATTGCATACTTCTTTTTACTTAAAATATAGGAAACGTTAGTAAAAAAACAGCCAAAGTGACCCCTAAAAAAATGTCATTTTTGAAAACATTGGCAAAGTCCCATAAAACAAGTGAAACTTCCAACCCATACATTTTTTAAAATTTTAGTAGTTCTTCTTTCCAATGCTTTTTAAAGATTAAAAATTAGTTGAAAAATTGATTTTTAGCGATTTTTTAAATCGAAGCTAGTCTAAAGCCGGGGTTGGGTTGTAGAGGTTTAAACATTTTGGCAGTTGAAATTTTGGTAGCAGTTACCCAGATCAAGGTGTTGGTAGCACTAGTATTCTATGGTGTAGCCTTCTACTATTAATTGAGATGAATTTCGATGAATTGTTTTTGGCAAATTCTTGGTTACCAACATAATCTAAAACTTTAAATTTGGTAGCCAATTGGTAGCAAAAGGTTTTCGAACATTTTTTTTTTAATTTGACCCTTTTTTAATTTGACAGATTAACAAATAATTAAATAATTTTTAGTTAAATGTTTTGGTAGCCAAATATTGGGGTTACAATTTTGGTAGCATCGATTTTGGAGTTACTATTGTCCTTCGTATCAAAGATTTATTCTAAAAACCAACAGATTTCTCTCATTTCCCGTAACAGCTCGCCAATCCGTGCTCTCGTCGATGAAGTGATATAATTATCCTTATTACAGTAACAATCAATTTCCGCCCGCCCATTTCGGGATTCATTATGACAGCATCCTGCCGTGTCTGAGATGTCCTCAGTTGGACCTGTTGGACCAAAAACGTCTCAAGAAGACGCGAAAAGCCAAACATTATAACGAGAATTATCTCACCCTCCCATCATCTTGAGACATTTCTCCGAAGAAGTCAAGAGTGCTTCTCCTTATTCTTTTGAGGACAATGGCCACCAGTCGGTTGATATTTTATTTATTTATCAATGATTAAACGCTCGGAAAGGAGAGTGTCTTCTCGTCGAGGAACAACAGGAAATAATTCAATAACAGAAAGATTTTCTCCTCGAGAATAAAAGGGGAGACGACGACGACGACGACTGTCTTCCCAAGGGGATTTCCCACGGCGGATTTGGTCAACCTGGCAAACAACGGTAATCCGCCCAAACTCCTTGAAATGTTTCCAAAAAGGAAGAAAAGATTTATCTTCTTATCCTCTCGCCGACTTGGAAGGCTTGTTTGTCGTCCTTTGAAATTTTCCAACTCCTTACAAATGTGTGGCAATCGAGGGGGGTGACATCTTCGTACCGTATTGTACGAATGCATCGATGGGGAATGACTGTTTTCCTCTCATTTTTCGCCTCATGAAATTCAATAGGTGCCGCCGACTCCGGCGCCACAGAAGAAGAAGGATATTGAAATGAGTTGATGATCTGGCTGAGACGAGTCTCGATTGCATTTTATTTGCAAATGTTTATGGCTTGTTTTACCTGCAGGCTTGTTGAGTTTTACGGTTGAATATTCAAATTTGGAAATGGTTTACATTTGTCAAAGTTGGGTTGAGTTGTTGTCTGAGTTGAAAATTTTAGACATGTCAAATTGGAGTATAATTCAGGGCTCGAATGAGTTTTAACCAACCAAATTTTTTTTTAGATTAAGAGTCCAAGTCAAATTTAGAGACCAAGTTAAATTGTGAGTTCAAGTCAAATTAAAAGTCCAGGTAAATTTTAGAGCTCAAGTCAAATTAAAGATAAATTTTAAAGTTCCGAGTCCAATTCAGAGTTCAAGTCAAAAAGAGTCCAAGTCAAATTTAGAGATCATGTCAAATTTAGAGATCATGTCAAATTTAGAGACCAAGTCAAATTGAGAACCAACGTAAATTTTAGAGTCCAAGTCAAATTATGAGTTCAAGTAAACTTTAAAGTACATGTCGAATTCAGATACGAAGTCCAATTTAGAGTTCAAATCAGAAAAGTCCAAGTCAAATTTAGATTTAAAGTCCAATTCAGAGTATGAGTCACATTTTGAGTTAAAGTCAAACTTGAGTTCAAGTCAAATTTAGAGACCAAGTTAAATTCATAGTTCAAGTCAAAAAGAATCCACGAAAATTTCAGAGTCCAAGTCAAATTTAGAGTTCAAGTCAAATTTAGAGACCAAGTTAAATTCATAGTTCAAGTCAAAAAGAATCCACGAAAATTTCAGAGTCCAAGTCAAATTTAGAGTTCAAGTCATATTAAAAGTAAATTTCAGATTCCAAATCCGATTCAGAGTTCAAAGTCAGAGTAAAATTTTGAGTTAAAGTCAAATTCAGAGCTGAAGTCAAATTATAGGTGAATTTTAAAATTTCGAGTCCAATTCAAAAAAAAAAAAGCAAAGCAATCCACTTTAACGACCCCCGGGTCTTTTGTGGGCTCTGTTGCAAGTTTCTGCTCATTTCTAGGCGTCCGAAGGTTATGTGTGGTGAGTCACCCAAAACCTCTTTTACGCAAATAGACCGACGTTTTACTTCCCCATCCGATAGTAGGCGTGATCAGGCAAATCTCGTCTCGAAAAATGCCACCGGGTCCGTCTGGGATTGAACCCAGGCCATACTGGGGTTTAGAGGCTACCACGCTAACCACTAAACCACCGGACCCGGCTCCAATTCAAATTCAAGTCAAAAAGAGCCCAAGTAAAATTAAGATTCAATGTCAAATTTAAAGTCCAAATCTAATTTAGAGCCCAAGTCAAATTGAGAGTTCTAATCAAATTTAGAGTCCAGGTCATATTTAGATACAGCCATGCCAGATATACAGATAAATCTGTATTATACAGATTTTTAGTTCCCAAAAATCACAAAAAGCTTTTTTCAAATAGTTTGATTTAAAATGTTCAACAATTTAGTAATAAAATTATGCTTTGATATGATTAAAAAGCTTCAATCTGTTGTTATAAGTCTTAAAAAAATCTTTATGGCTTCGAATTTGACATGATACAGATAAAATACAGATTTTTTTTTAAATACAGATCTCCCATAAAATAATCTGGCATCGTTGTTTAGATACCAAGCCAAACGTTGAGTCTAAATCAAATTTAGAGAATAAGTTATTAAAAAATCAAATTAAAATTTGGAGTTAGTCAAATTAAGAGTCCAAGTAAAATTTAGAGATCATGTCAAATTTAGAGTTCTAATCAAATTTAGAGTCTAGGTCATATTTAGATACCAAGCCAAACTTTGAATCCAAGTCATTTTTTAGAAATAAGTTATTAAAAATCAAATTAAAATTTGGAGTTAGTAAAATTTAGAGTCCAAGTCAAATTTAGAGACCAGGTCAAATTTAGATACCAAGTCAAATTGAGAATCAACGAAAATTTTAGAGTCCAACTAAATTTAAGAGTTCAAGTAAAGTAAAGTCCATGTCGAATTCAGAGACCAAGGCCAATTCAGAGTTCAAGTAAAAAAAAGACCAAGTCCAATTTAGAGTTCAAGTCCAATTCTGAGTTTGAGTCAGATTTTGAGTTAAAGGCAAACTTTGAGTTCAAGTCAAATTTAGAGACCAAGTTAAATTCAAAGTCTTGAAGTCAAAAAGAATCCCCGTAAATTTCAGAGTCCAAGTCAAATTTTGAGTTCAAGTCAAATTAAATTTTAAATTCCAAATTCAATTCAGAGTTCAATGTCGAAGTCAAAATTTGAGTTAAAGTCTTATTAAGAGTCCAAGTAAATTTTAGAGCCCAAGTCAAATTCAAAGACCAAGTCAAATTCAGAGCTCAAGTAAAATTAAAGGTCCAAGTCCAATTCAAAGTTCAAGTCAAAAAGAGTTCAAGTAAAAAAAAACCAAGTCAAATTTAGAGTTCAAGTCCATTTTAGAGTCTGAGTCACATTTTGAGTTCAAGTCAAATTTAGAGCCCAAGTTAAATTCAAAGTTCAAGTCAAAAAGAATTCTCGGAATTTTAACAGTCCAAGTCAAATTTAGAGTTCAAGTCAAAAAAAGGCCAAGTCAAATTCAAAGTTCAAGTCAAAAAGAATTCTCGTAATTTTAACAGTCCAAGTCAAATTTTGAGTTCAAATCAAATTAAGAGCCATATTTTCGCTAGGGGGCACGGCTTTGTTCTAGAGGTCGTATCGATGAGCTCCGATTTTGATGAAACTTTCAGCGTTTGTTGGTCTACACAAAAGATGAACTCATGCCAAATATGAGCCCTCTACGATGCGGGGAAGTAAGGTAAAATATCAATTCAAAATTTAGCAAAAATGTTCAAAAAAAAAGACCGAATTTTTAAAATGCTCATAACTCAAGTTTGGCAATACGTAAACCTGCTCGCTTGATTTCATTTGAAAGGTTTTTACATGCACTACAAATTTGACTTTGAATGACATCTGTCGGATACTTACTTCCAGAGATACTTTTCTAATTACTGAAAAGTCGTGATTTTTTTCAAAATTGTCGTATCTTTCTCAAAAACGTAGATACCACCATACCCTATGTGGCGAAATTGAGGCATGGCCTGTACTCCAAGTCTACAATAAAAACTTTTTGGTACCTCCGATTGTGGTAAAAAAATCAATAATTCTTTGAAAATCAATTTTTATTAATAAAATTTTACAATTCCACCAAACACAAAACAATGTTTCGATATGAAATTGTTCTTGTTGAGTCTCAATTTTATAACCGAATATGTTTTAACGCTGGAGATGTTAAATATGCCATATTTTGATAAAAGACTTTGCGCAAAACATCAGTTTTCATTCAAAAAAACTATTTTTTTAGGACTGGGGTGCTCAAAGTTTTTGGATGCCGGGACAACTTTGAAGCTCAAATGAGCTTACGGGCTAAATGTATAAAATTGGTTATTTAAAAAATAAATTACGTTATTTTAATTTATAATTCTAAAAAGTTTATCTATCACTTGAATTTTTTTCTAATTTCTGCTAATTTTTTGGAATTTTTGGTATTTAAAAAAATAATAGAAAACAGAAAATGAAAGTTGTCAATCAGGTATTTAGTTAAATGTTCTTGTGTTTTTTCCAATTTTAGAGTTTTTTTTATATTTTGAAAATGGTGACATGAATTTTGAACAGTTTATGTAATGCCGTGATTCTATCTTTCAATCAATTGTAACGTTTTGGACGTGATATTCCAACAATTTGACTCTGGCTATGGTCGAGGGGAGAATATAAAAAGTGAAATTACAAGTCAAAATTTAAAAATGTCAGTGAAAAAATGGTTAGAAAATGTATTGTTCACGCGTTCAGTTGATTTGCAATCATTCTTTTTAAAAATGTCTCAATAATCTCTTTTCTAACGCATTGCTTTGAAAACTTCAGCAGCAGTCAATATTTTGCCAGTTAATTCTCCAAGACTAAACAATTCCAACATGTACTGCTTCATATAGGGGTCAAAGCGTTGAGTTTCCCGATTACTAATACACCAAACTTTGCTATAATATAAAATACTGGATTCATTAAAACTTGTGATGTCACCTGCTTCTCTTGATTTTGTCAATGCTAATGGTTGATTCAACAAAAATGTCTGCTGAAAGTTTATGCATCTCATCCTGCATCGGATAGAAACGTTTACATAGTTTGATTTTTGTTATTTCATTTGCTTTTTTGGCGTTCATTTTGTGATAATCTTTGCGACCTAGCGGTCATAATGAGAAATGACATTCACATCCATTTTCAATTCAATTTTACTATTTTTTTATTTTCTCACCTTCTCCTATATTAAAGTATCTCCAAAAAGTCATAAATGTGTTTTTAAATTCAATGTAACAACAGCAATAAAGATAATAGTTTTTAAAATAGTTTCAGCTTGCATTCACAAACATTTTTTTTATTTTTTCAATACAGTTATTGGAATTAGTTTGGCATACAAGCTAAATATATGTCAAATTCCCAAGTAACATTTTTTCCCAGGAGTTCTACAAGAGCTCTTCAAGATAGCTACAGCATAGCAGTTTGGACCGCGGTAGGATAAAACTCTCTTCAAGTACTCTTCCAGACTCCTGAAGAAGTTTTGAAGAGTATTTTATCCTACCGCGGTCCAAACTGCTATGCTGTAGCTATCTTGAAGAGCTCTTGTATAACTCCTGGAAAAAAATGTTACTTGGGTTATGCCATATTTAACATCTCCAGCGTATAAACCATATTCGGTTATAAAATTGAGACTCAACAAGAACAATTTCATATCGAAACATTGTTTTGTGTTTGGTGGAATTGTAAAATTTTATTAATAAAAATTGATTTTCAAAGAATTATTGATTTTTTTACCACAATCGGAGGTACCAAAAACTTTTTATTGTAGACTTGGAGTACAGGCCATGCCTCAATTTCGCCACATAGGGTATGGTGGTATCTACGTTTTTGAGAAAGATACGACAATTTTGAAAAAATCACAACTTTTCAGTAATTAGTAAATATCTCTGGAATTAAGTATCCGACAGATGTCATTCAAAGTCGAAGTTGTAGTGCATGTAAAAACCTTTCAAATGAAATCAAGCGAGCAGGTTTACGTATTGCCAAACTTGAGTTATGAGCATTTTAAAAATTCGGTCTATTTTTTTTGAACATTTTTGCAAAATTTTGAATTGATATTTTACCTCACTTCCCCGCATCGTAGAGGGCTCATATTTGGCATGAGTTCATCTTTTGTGTAGACCAACAAACGCTGAAAGTTTCATCAAAATCGGAGCTCATCGATGCGAGCAGCGTGCCCCCTAGCGAAAATCTGGCTCTTAAAAGTAAATTTCAGATTCCAAGTCCAATTCAGAGTTCAAAGTCAAAATCAAACTTTGAGTTAATGCCAAATTTGGAGACCAAGTCAAATTAAGAGTTCAAGTATATTTTAGAGTCCAAGTCTAATTCTGAGACCTAGTCCAATTTAGAGTTCAAGTCAAAAAGAGACCAAGTAAAATTTAGACAAGTGAATTTAATAGTCAAAGTCAAATTTTGAATTGAAATCAAATGTAGAGTCCAAGAAAATTTCAGAGTCCAAGTCAAATTCAGAGATCAAATTTAGAGACCAAGACAAATTTAGAGTTCAAGTCAAACTAAGCGTCTACGTACATTTTTGAGTCTAAGTCAAATTAAGAGTGCAAGTCAAATTTAGAGACCAAGTCAAATTTAGAGTTCAAGACAAGCTTAGAGCACTAGCTAAATTTATAGACCATCAAATTCAGAGTTAAATTTTTTTGTTCAAGTCAAAATAGAAACCATGTTTTATTGAGAGTTCAATTCTAATTAAGAGTCCACGTATAATTTTAGAACCCAAGTCAAATTCAGAGTTCAAGTCAAATTTGAGTACAGTTCAAATTTAGAGACCAAGTCAAACTTTGAGTCCAAGTCAAATTTAGAGACCAAGTTAAATTAAGAGTTCAAGTAAATTTTAGAGTCCAAGTCTGATTCTGAGACCTAGTCCAATTCTGAGTTCAAGTCAAAAAGAGTCCATAGTCAAAGTCAAATTTTGAATTAAAATCAAATGCAGAGCTCATGTTTAATTTAGATCCCAAGTCAAACTCAGAGTTAAAATTTAGAGTTTAAATTCAGAGACCAAGTGAAATTGAGAGTTCAATAAAATTTCAGAGTTCAAATCAAAAAGAGCCCAAGTAAATTTCAGAGTCCAAGTCAAATTTCGAGACCAAATCAAATTCAGAGTTCAAATTGGGAGTCAAAGTCAAATTTAGAGGCCACAGACTTATTCAGAGTTCAAGCAAAAAAAAAATGCAAATTTAGAGACAAAGTCAAATTGAGACTTCAAGTAAAATTCAGAGTGCTTTGAATTTGGACCCTTATTTTCAAGCCAAATTTAGATTTTAAGTCATTTTAGAGTTCATGTCAAATTGAAGTCCAAGTCAAAGTTTGAATTATTTAATTCGAATTGAATATTGGGATTTCAAGTCAAATTTGAAGTTCAAGTCAAAAGCCTAAAAGTCAAATATAGAGTCTAAGCCAAATTTAGAATTCATATTGAGATTCGAAATGCAATTGGAGTGACGGTGTAATCATAAACTATGAAAAGTTTAGAGGTCAAATCATATTATTTAAAGAGCAAGTTCCAATCAAGAACAAAAAAGAGTTCAAGTCCGAAAATAGGTTATGTTTCTCCACAGATGTTCCGCGAAACTCTAGATTTCCGATAGTAGCAACCCCTTCCCCCTTTCCTCAAATTGTCGAGGCGTGTGCCGCGTACAACCGACCGTCCGTCCACCACAGGGCACAATTGATCAATTTGCGCTGCAAAACGGTCGCTAAAAGAGGGACATTGGAAATATCAATTACTGTGTAATTACACAAGAGCGACCATATTTTTCCCGAGAACGCATTGCCGAAGAATGGTTCCGGGGGACAACGACAACTGTATTATGGCACACAGTGCGTAATCCCTCCCTCACCCTCTTTTTTAAGGGGACAGTTTTAAAAGTTTAAAAGGAAGAGGCTTAAATGTTGTCAACAAGAGAGGGATCTGCTCAAATAATAAGGCACAAAACTTGAAACGGATCATGCTGATGAACATGATGATAATACCGATGACAAATAAAACCCACTTTTTTGGAAAGGGGTTGAAATTTCAAAAAAAAAAGAAGCGAGGGAAGAAGATAAAAGTAAATATTGAGGAAAACTATGTCATCCCACCCTATTAAATTCGAAGAGGGGGATGCAGTGATTGTGTCGCACGTGAGGACGCACCAGCCAAAAACGTGTCCATTTCAAGATTAACGCAATTTCGATGAGGACGAAAAACATGCGGGAGTCGCGCGCAGTGAAAGTGGGCTTCCCCCTCGAAGTATTCTTGGAAACCAGAAGTATAATGATGCACCCCTCGCCGTTAGCGTTTATTTGGTGCAAATTACTTGGGTCGTCGTGCTTCCTCTCTTTTTTTATTGTTGTTTGGTTATATACTGGGAAAAGGGCAAATTTGACAAACCGGAACTGGGTAAATATGAGGTTATGATGAGTGGAAAAATGGGATCATAATTGTGTCTTTTTTTTGGGCTGTGGGTACAATCAATTTGACACACTAATTATACGGCTTTATTGATGTGAAGAAAACTTTTCCCACTCGCCAATAGATGGCAGGGTACAACTTGGCTGGTCTTGCATGCAATTTTTCGATCAAGTGATTATCTTTCACAGAAGAAATGCAGTGTTGCACGCAAAAGCGTGACCAGATGATTGAAATCTGATTTTTTCAGCTCAGCTTTGCTGATTCTGGTTATTTTTTTCTTGAATCAAAAATAACACAGCTCAATTTTTGTAGAAAATATTACGTTTTCAGCCCCTGCATAACTAAACATCATGCTACCAAAACATTTAACTAAACATCAATTGAAACGATTAACAAACGAACAAATGGTTAAAAAGCCTTTTGCTACCAATTTGCTACCAAATGTTAGATTATGTTGGTAACCAAGAATTTGCCAAAACAATTAATTAAAATCGCCTGTTAAATTCATCGCAATTAATAGCAGAAGGCTACATCATAGAATACTAGTGCTACCATAATCTTTATCGGGGTAACTGATATCAAAATTGTAATTCCAATACTTGGCTAACAAAACATTTAACTAAAAATCCATTGAAACGATTAACAAACGATCAAATGGTTTAAAAACTTTGCTACCAATTTGCTACCAAATTTAAAATTTGGTGTTGGTAACCAAGAACTTTCAAAAAAAATCGTCAAAAATCACCTGTCAAATTCAATTCAATTAAAAGTAGAAAGCTACACCATAGAATTCTAGAGCTATCAAAATCTTGATTTGGGTAACGGCTACCAACATTTTAAACTGAATTTTCGACTGCCAAAATGTTTAATCCCAGATGCAATTTAAAACATTGAATTTAATTATGACGTTGAAATACTGTTACCATTATATTTTTTAAATAACCAAAGGCATTTGTTGGTAACCACTTCAAGAGTTAGCTACCGAATTGTGATTTCAATGAGGTTGGTATCGTGAGATTTTACATCTTCAAATCCATTACTGCAAGAATTAACAATCCAACTTTAATTAGATAGTAACTGAAGGTAGTGCTACCAAAATCTAGTGGGTAACTGCTACCAAAATTTTCAACCCTAAACTTCGGTTAACAAATTATGAGTGTCAAATGACCGATTGAAAGGGTAAAAAAAGTGGCACAGCTACTTCCAATAATATTGTCTGTAAAAGGGAAAACCATTGGTAACCATTCCAAGATTTGGTTACCAAATTTTCCCTTAAATAAAATTGGTAACCATGTATTGTAAATTTGCAAAAAAAATATTATTTTGATGGTAGCAAATAAAACCAATAACAAAAACAGGCTGGTAACTGCAAATGGTAGCGCTACCAAAATCTGTAAGTAGAAATCTTGGACACTGTACAAGAAAATACTAAAAAAATGTCTATTTTATCCTGCATAACTCAACTTCCCAGAATCCTTTCGTGTGATAAGTCACCCAAAAAGCAACAACCCTTGGCTACCAACATTTCTCCGGATCATACCGGCGAGAAATTCCTCTCCATATTTCGAGCAATAAAGGAGGAGGAAACCCACTCAAAACCATAAACCCGAAGGGTTGAAAGATCAAAGAATTCTGCGTGCAGAGAACGCACAACACACAATATGCATCATTTCCCCTTTTTTTTTGCTGCTGGGAATTTGTGTGTGTACTTTTGAAGGATACACGCTGGGGCGCACAAAACGAAGAACTTGACAGGACTTGCACGACTTCAACGAGGGAGAAATCAATCCAATGTTCATTTTCCACGCCCGAGTGGTTGGATTGTGTTTTTCTCTTGATTTTTCCAGCGACACAGTTGAAAAAAAATATTACCTACTTTTTCATGTAATTTTACCATACTTTGCGTGGAAACGGGTAATTACACACAAAAATATGTAAGATTACATATTTTTTCCTCAAGATGTTATATTTTTGTTTTTTTTTAACTGTGAAGTTTTTTTTTCTCGATTCACCTTGTTGAGTGAGTGTGATATTGCGGGCCAACCTCCCCCTTCTAAACGGTTAAGTATCCGTGAAAATGAGGTGTCGAATTGCTTCATTTTAACCCCTTTCTCTCTCTCACTTTGGTGGGCTCAATTATTAATTTCTCTACACGGGGTTAGTTTGTTCAACGAAAAAAATTGCACAACGTGTGTAGTTTGCGAGCAAACGGTTACACCTTGTGGTAATTAGTAGTCTTTCACTTTGCCGGATCCTTAATTATTAACAGCTTGAGAAATTATTCACGGTGAAGTTTTTTTTTGTTGTTGCGAAAGCAAGTAGGAAAAAAGATTTTAAATTAATTTCACTCCTTTATTTTCAAGCGAGAGTTGGGCTTGGGTAAGAAACTTGCCCCTTTTCTGTAAAAAAAAAGCAACCCTCTCAAAGAGAACCAGAATCGTCGGTCGTCACCAGGGCCCTGTAATTACGAAATACACACGTTTTCCTTTGAAGTTGCTGGTTGGTTGGTTGGTTGGGTGTGTGAATGGGTTTTCCACTCTACTGTTCTCCATTATGGACCGGGGGAAACCCGTCTCTTCTATTTCATAATGAATGAATGAATGCGAAAATGTTGTTGCGGCGGCAGGTTGAAAGGATTCTCCGGGCCTAGACGACTCGGATTGAAGACGAGAAGGCCGGGTAAAAGGATTATGCCAACGACGCCACTTGAAAGAGGAGAATCCGGAATCAAATTTGATATTGAAATCGGTTGATTTTACTCCAGGGAGTATCGATTAGATGTATTGCGATCTTGTTTGAAGACCATTTACCATTTTCAATATGCGAAATTGAGAAAAATGACGAACTTCTTTCAAGGAAATTAGATAAGGTTGCTCACTTTTTTTTTAATTTTCTAAAATTTAAACGAATTTAATTTATTTTGTGCTCTACTAAATTTATATTCTGATTAGCTGTTTGCTCATTAATAAAGATAAATAATAATAATAAATTTATATTCTCAAATTTACAATAATTTTAACTTATTGAGATTTTTTCCCAGATAAATCTCAACTCACTGTTGCTAGATCATCCATTTCTCTGAACAGGGTTGCCAGACCATCAAATATGTTGATGATTTTTTACGATATTTTTCCAACGATGCCCAGAAATGTGACACCGGAAGCAATTTTCATCATGATTCGTGCCATACAGACTGTTGAGGTTATGTTTATTTCATTAAAGTGTTCATTCTTTAGACAGGGTTGCCAGTTTAGATTATTTTCCTCCAAATTGGAAGTTATTGCATTTGAGTTACTGTTTTGTTTACACAAAACATTGTAAAAAATACTCAGAAAAAATTAACAAATATCATAGTTTAAATTTAAGACGATATAAAAAAAATGCCAAAATAACCAATGTTTAATTTTGAAATTTGTGAAGTTTTTTGTTTTTTTTTTTCATGTGAAATTTGAAATGCGTGAATTTGTATTTTTTTGTCATTATATTCAAATTTATTTAGAAAAAGTGGAAAAATTTGTAAATCTGGAGTTTTTTTTAAAGGTTCAATAAATCAAATTTCCAACAAATAACATAGTTTAAACCTAAGACGATATTTGAAAATGCGAAAATAACCAAAGTTTCATTTTGAATTGTATGAAATTTATTATGTTTTTTTTTCATGTGAAATTTTGAAATGCGTAATTTTTTTTTTGTCATTTTATTCAAATTTATTTAGAAAAAGTGGAAAAAATTGTAAATCTGGAGGTTTTTTAAAGGTCTAATAAGGCCGTTGCAAATATTTTTCAAAATTGGCCTGATTTGGCAAAAAAAAATATTTTTCGAAAAACTTCAAAATTTTAATGAAAATTTAAGTTTAATCAACTGAAAACCAGTTAAAATGCATTCTCCCGCGTTTATAATCATATTTAGCATGTTTGAACTCCTTTGAAAACATATTAAATTTTCATGAAATACCAATGTACAGTCCCACGAAAAGTTTTTTTTTTTTGCGAAAAAAAATTCCGTCTTTACCTCGATATTTTCAAAGCATTTTAAAACACTGTTTTTATTCAAATGTTGAAACCTAGACTTGTAATTCCCCCTCGACTTTGGTCAGAGCCGAGGGACATAAACTCCAAAAAATATTTACAACGGCCTACACCAAATTACTAGCAAATAACATAGTTTAAATTCAAGACGATATTTAAAAAAGCGAAAATAACCAATGTTTCATTTTAAATGGTTTGAAATTTATTATGTTTTTTTTTTTTCATTTGACATTTTTAAATGCGTGAATTTGTTTTTTTTTTGTCATTGAAATTTATTTAGAAAATGTGGAAAAATGTGTAAATCTGGAGTTTTTTTTTTTGAAAAGGTCCAATAAACCAAATTTCCAGTTTTTGCTTTTCGGGTGTTTTTGAAACCGCCTTGAGTCAGGGGTATTGAAAAAAACCCAAAAAGCAAAAACTGAAAATTTGGTTTATTGGACCTTTTTTTAAAAAAAAAACTCCAGAAATGTAGTATTTACACATTTTTTGTCACTAAATCTGTCGTTAACTCGAGATACAGTTGAAAAGTTTTTAGTGTTCGTTAACTAGGATTATGGAAAAAATAATTTATTTAACACTCTTATTGATACATGCTTAAAAGTTTAAAAAAAAATGATGTTAAGACTCTGAGAGGTATCATTCCCGGTCGGCCATGTTTGATTTAGAAAATCATGTAAATCTTGATTCAGAATGCATCAATAAAAAAAATAGAATCGTTTTACAAATCGTGCACAGAAAAAAATGATGGTAGATTTTGTGTAAAAAAATGATTAATTTTACCCCAGATAATGATGAATTTTCATCAGTTTTTGAAGAATATTCATCAGGTTTACATTTTTACACATTTTTTATGTAATATTACTCAAAAAAGAGGTAATATTCAACCTACCAAATTTTCAACATTCAATAATAATTCATCTTTTTTTTTCTGTGTGATTGATTTTTTATATCAATTTATTATTTCATGACCCTGAATTCAGAATTATGATTGAAAATTTAAGTTAAAATTTGATATGATGTGATAAAAATGTTTTTTTTTTTCTCTTAATTTTCACGTTTTTTTTTTTCAACCTTATACAAGTTCAAAAATCAAAATATTAGTATTTTGTCAAAAGCTTAAAAGTGTTCCTTTTGGTTTGATTTGATTTGGACAATTTCATTTAAAAGTTTTTCCCCCTCCCGCTATAAAATTTTCTCAAAAATTCAGGGGACAAAACATTGTTGTTGAAAGTTTTCGACCAGGACAGAGGGATGAAAACTCCAAATAAAATTTGAAATAGACTAAAAAAACAAAATTTTAATTTTCAAACCAAATTTTCAAAATTTGTAGGCAAAATAATGTGGTTCACGGACATATTAGAAAGACAAAAGCTGAGATGTTTTAGCGCATCAAATAGAATTTAGATTTTTTTGACCCCAGAACCTACACTGAAAATTGGAGCCCATTTGGTTGAGATTAAGTGGTTCCAGTTTTGATTGGAATTTTGAAATATTTAGAACGGGAAAGTAGCAATTTTTACATCTTGTTAGGCAAAAAATCGTAAAAATTTGCTAAATGATTTCTAAAGTTTTTTAATGGTCCTATAAAAATATGAACCACAATAGTTTGAAAGACCCTTTTTCAAAAAAAAAAACTCCAGATTTTATTCTCAGAATATATTTTAGGGTTTGATTCGGGGAACAACTTTGTAGAACATGGTAAATAATGATGAAAGATATATCCCAGTCACGAAATATTCTAGCAGAGCTGGTTCTGCCAGAATAAAATTTAGTTACAAACTGAAAAATAATCATGCTATTTTCAATTTTCTTTGAGAAAATAAATTAAACATGATCACAAGGGATCAAATAGTTGGTCGATCGCAGCAACCGGTGCGCGAGGTTGAACTTTTTTTTCCGCTCCGCGTCATTTTTCCCAACTTTTGATTTATTGGTCTTGAAGATAAAGTGATTTGGTTAAAGTCTTCGGGAAGTGAAGTGGTTTTCTAACATCCGGCCTGGATGGATCGCAGTGCTGGAGGAGGACGGTTCAATCAAAGACTTGTGCTCGTTCCAGGGTGGCCGTCGAAACTTCCCGGAAGAGCAGGGTGGTGTTGGGTTCGACCGGGAAATATACAACAACCGGAAGCATGCGGGACCTGGCCCGAATTGGGAAGGTGGCGAGCGTAGAAAGCGAGGCGGTCCTCGGTCACAGCGTGAACGGTCCCCGTCAAGGTAAAAGTCTTACGAGCGAAAAAGAATCGGAACCGTGGGCACGGTCGTTTTACGTGGCAAGTTCGATTAGAGGTGGAAAAGGAGGACGACGGAGCGAGCGGAAGCAGCCCAAGCGGTAACCGGCATATTTCTCCTATGCTTTCCATAGCAAATCTGGTGTCTGCTGTTGTTACAATCCTCCTGAAGACGTCTGAAGAGAAGCTATCTGGTGAGCTCGTTCTTTTTATGAGACAACCATTCTTCATATATTCTGACATACAAACACATCATTCAAGACAACCACGCCAAATTATTACTATAAAGGAGCGGCCGTAGCTGACTGTTTACGTTGTTCGCTTTGTAAGCGAATGGTTCTGGGTTCGATTCCCATCTGCTCCCAACGAGAAAGTTTAAGAAATATAAATTGAAGCTCTGAACATGAACGAAAAATCAAAGTTGCTCGAGTCGGGGTTCGATCCCCCGTCCTTTGGATTTTTAAGCAAAAATGCAAAACACTGAGCCATCACGGCTTGGTGAGCTACGACTGAAATTAAGAACGCTGTTACCACTAAAACTATATACGTGCTGGGCCTTTGTCCATTTGGCAAGGGTTCGGAAGTTCTAAATAACGTTTGAATCCGATTGATGCAAACGTTCTTTAGGGCGGGGCTTGTCGATTCAAGCTGAGGTACCTCGCGCTCGGCTAGCCAGCGTAGAAATGGGTCACCGAAGCTCGACAGAGCTAACACCATCCAAATGCCTATGCGAGTTATTTGCATGTATAGAATGTAAATCTAAAATACATGGAAACAACTCAATTTGTAAGAAGCGACCGCGTGGTCCCGTTTGGTCGGTTGCACAAACACACACACACACATCTCAAGGGATCAAATAGTTTAAACTTTCAAGAAACATTATACATTGAACAACATTTAAGGAAAAAAACTTCAGAAATAGTACTTTTAGGAAAACAAACACATTTTCATAAAACAAATAAAGCCTTCAAAATATTTCTCCAAGTAAACAACTTGAACCGAAAACAACCCTTCCCGTAAATCGATTAACCCCAGCGCCTGCCTGGATTTACCCCTTTTTATCTACCTACTTCCCCAAACATGGCCCCAAGCTCATCGTTCCCAAACTCCACCAGGGAGATGAACCTTCAAAATGGCGCCGCGCCGAAGCGAAGCAATCTCGCTCGCTCGCCGTCATCAGGTGAGAACCGTTCTCTGACATTTAAAACTTTCTCCACCCACAAAATTTCCCCATTCAACCGAAATCAGCGTCTGCGGGAGAGAAGGAAAATGGTAAATATTTGCTTTTGTGCAGTCGACGAGTGTCGCTCCCCTTGATTTCGATGCGGGGGAAAACAACTTCAAAGAAAAACTTTTTTTTCGTTTCTCAAAGCGATTTTCGGTATTAGCGAGGAAAAATAAGATGCTTTCGAGGAAGGAGACGAATTTTTAATCTTCGCAGCGAGGAATCCCCTTAAAAAAAGATCATCATCAGCGATTTCCCGCAGGGGGCGAAACACTCCCAAAAAAAAAAAAAAATGCTCCGACGAAAAAGGGCGAATCTCCAAGAAAGTCGTCGTCTCAAGTGTGTTGCCAGATAAGCGGGGCAAAACAAACTTCTAGCTTCTAGAGCTGGCCACAAATTGGCTCTAATCAGGCGAAACGAAGCGGCCACTCATGGTGGACCCGCCGCCGGACAGAGTGGACACTCCGGATGGTCACTCTGGGTTTTTAGCTCTTTTCCAGAGGGGGTCCATCTTTGTTTACTTTGTCGCTCTTAGGAAAAGGACACTGGACAAAGCGTTGTTTGCATTTTGATTATGGTCCCTTTTCCACACTGGCTTTGAAATGCAACTTCAAACGCGGAAGATTCGTACTGGGAACACTGTTCCGGACGTCCGGTTTGTGGTTGGGGCGGTGATGGTCAAAGGAAGCTCATTATTTGGTCAATGTGGGTGTTATTATTGAAGGACAAGGGTTTGAACTTTGCATAGAATGGTTTATTAAATTTATCAAAAAAAATTTAGCCGTCATCCACAAATGACGTTACATTTTTCCAAACATTTATTAATTTAAAAAAAAATAAATGTATTTGGCATTTATGACAGGAAGAATCCTTTTGACAGCTCGGTCAATAGAAAGAATGCGTAACTTGATTTTTGAATGATCCCAGTTTGTTTACATAAATAAGATATAGCCGTTGGCCACGTATTTTTTTCTAGATTGTTGTCTGTTCTTTATAAGTGGAAATAAAGAGGTCTGATCCGGGTGATGAAAAACTGCGTCGAAAGTAGGGGATCAGCATCTAATTCCATCGTGCTTGTAATGTTAGCATATCAGCACTTTGACGTTTACAGCTCATAAACATTGATTTTCTACAGAAATCGAGTGATAAATAAAAATCTCAGTGTGATGTGAGAAAGCTAGTTTCTATCATAGGTTTTTACAAATTAAGTTATTTAAACTGGGAAAATCAGAAAACTTTATGGAGTTCTTAACCTGCCAAAAAATTAGAATTTCCCCTAGGTGGAATTATATGAAGTCGGTTCTTAGAGCATGTGACGAGAGCTCCCGGCTGTGCAGTGAACATTTTAGGGAGCGTTCTTTTATTACGTAACGCAGTAGGGGGGGGGGAGGGGGTCTTAAAATCCGATTTTTTGCGTTACATAATAAAAGAACGCTCCCTTACAGTCAATGAGCTAGAAATTTCTCCTGTTTCTTACGTGAAATGTGGAATAATATGAATATCTGTTGTTTTAGTTATTTTTTATACTAAGGAAATGTTCCCACATTATTGATTTTGCATCTTTCCAAAATCTAAAAATCACAAATCAATAATTTACTACCATTTTTCTTTTGATCCGACCATTTTTGGGAATAAATACAAAAGTTGTTGCTGCTTGTTTTTGCTTATTCGCTGCCAATAAAGTAAAAGGTTTTTATGCATAACATTTATAATATGGGACATAAAATCACAACATAAAAAAAAAAACATTTTTCTCTGCAAAATAATATTTTTTATAAAAGGTCAAAGCGTAACCCTTAGACTAAAGGGTTAAAATTTCAAATTTCTCCAATCTTCAAACTTTATTGTTCTACAAATTGACCATTGAATGATCCATCAAATTTTGTACAAAACGGAACACCCTTGTTCACAATTATCAAAATGTAGAAGCTTGAAATTATATTTTGAAAATAGCCCACATAAAAAAAAAAAAACAAAAAGTCTAGTTTAGGGGAGAATAACTTAATGTGATATCTAGAGTTTTAAAAAATGTATATAGGATCTTTAAAAAAAACTCTAGAAATGTATTTTAATCATTTATATAAAAAGAAGAATTTTGATGTTTTAAATTTCGATTATATTTTTATTCATACAAAGTGTTACAAAGTGTTACGAATTAAAAATCATTCAAAGTTTCAAGGTATTTAGTTAAAATAAGGTAAGGTGGGTTTTGTAAGCTGTCAAAAAGGACGAAACCTGCATTTTACATGGAGACTTTCAGAAAAGTAAAAGTTTGACCATTTTCCGGGTAAATCTCAACGGTTTTTTCTGTAGGTTTTTAGTTGAATTTACATTTTTGAAAAAAATATGTTTGTTTGAAAAGCGTTTTTCGGTTCAGTTTGGCATACTAAACAACCCATCCAGTGAAATTTGCCAGGAAAATGGTCAAACTTTCACTTTACTGAAAGTCTCCATAACAAAACCAGGTTCCATACAAATTAACTATTATGACAGCTGGAAAAACCCGCCTTACCTTATCTAATCTACATACCTTGCGTGGTTTAATGCTTTTGACAGCTGTCAGTCGTTCCAAATAGCGAATTCGCTTTGTACCTTTTTTTTCAACGACCTTGGACTGTACCATGTCAATAGGTACCCCATGAATTCGAAAGCTGGAGACAACATGGTTCTTTTGAAGTCCGTTCTGAACATGGAAGGGGGTTCCATTATTGATGTGTATACAAATAAGCACATGTCACCATTTAATTAGACACTTGTTTGCATCTTGTGGAGGGGAGGGAAAACCTTCCACTCTCTTTCTAACTAATGCATTGACAATACCACTAAGATGATACTGAGCTATAAAGCCTCACCAGAAGGAAGAATCACAGTCTATGAATAATTCCTTCCAACATCAGAAGCCATTGGAGAAAGACTTCCTGGTTCCGAAGGTTGTTCCTTCCGTCGCTCCAACTTTCTCGTCAAAACAATGAATCCGGCTTGCCGCTGGTACAGTTCCACCAAAGTCTCTTGAAATCGACGACAACCTTCCACGTGTGTGCGCCCTAACTTCTACCTCCTCCTCACGCTCACGACGGATTCTCTCGGTCATGGGTATGTAATTTCCATTATGAGTGCTGCGACATGGGACACAAAAAGGAGGCAAAGTGGCGGCGGGACTAGTAGGCAGCGCCGGGGAAACATAAAGATCAAAGGGAATCCTAATCACGTTGATGACGAAGGCTTCAACGAGAGAGAGCGGCGGACAACGGCCTGAAGGGACACGGCGACGACGGCGTCTGATGCACACTCACACACACACATACACGTACAAGGACACCATCTGTATGTGTGTGTGTGCGTTCGTCAAAGTGTACGAAAGTACTTTAAAAACTGATGAATGCTATTAGGGATAAGAAGATTTCTTTGAGGATTGCGTTCTTGACGAGGGTTGAGGTAGTCGCGCGGAGTAGGCCATGCACAGAGTTTTGTCCTTTTGAAGCTGAGATTTTTTTGCTTTATTTTTCCTCTATTTTTTAATATGCCAAAGGACATGCCTCGCTTGCTGTGGTGGTACAGTCCGTTTGTCCGGACTGCAAATTGCAGTCATATTTCCTTGTTCCGTCTTCCGGGATACGACGATGTTCCTTTTTTGTGGGTGTTTGATTCGTTTGAAAAATTGGTTTGATGGCGGTTGATTTTGTTAATTGGATACGACAATTTGTTTGGATTCTATAACACACCAGACTTATTTTGATTTGAAGACAAAGTTTTTTATGAGCATTTACGAAAACATTATTCGATTTTAGAGTACTTAATATCTTAGTAAGGTAACAATCGACGCGGGAGAATATTCTTTATGGCCTATCTAGAATCACTTAGCTTAGAAAATTTCACATAGCTTTGGAATTTGAATCAATGGGAATGAATCTACAATGGAAAAGTAATCAAATTAGAAACTGACGTTTGGAAAATTTCAAAACTACGGTAAGTTGACGTTTCCATATCAAAGGTAAACAAACAGCTCCATAGTTACGTTTATCAGCCCAGCAAGTTTTCTATGTTGATTGTGGATGACGGCCGTAAGTTGCGTACTTTTCAAAGTAACTTGTCTATTTTAGATGTTCTATGCTAAGTGATTGTAGATAGCATATTAAGGTCCTGACATTGATTTGACCAAAAAAAATTTTTTCAGATAAATACATAAGTATTTTATTGAAAAAAAACATTTCAAAATTTAGGTCATAGAATTACAAAACATCTAAACAATTTTCAAAACATTTAGGTAAAACAAAATATTTGGCTAAAACATGGTTTATTACTATTTTTTTTGTAAAATGTCAAGTGGGCAAAACATCAACCATCAGCCTAAATGACACTCTTCGATTTCCTACTTCAGCTTCTTTTCGCCGCCATTTTCACAAACCAAATCATCATTATTCGCACCGGCCAACTGACGGGGCTCCCCTATTTCTATTTTGCAAATTCAAAAGAGCGCCCATTTCTTAAGAAAATTTCCGCTCGTCAATTTCTCGCCGGAAATAGCAGACCGAAAGAAAAGTCTTTTTTTTTTCTTCGTCTGATCACGCTTACCTTGGAGTCAAAACAAAGACAGTGCTAACAAAATTTGCCTTGTTATCACGACCCTCTCGTTTTCCATGGATCAAATATGCTAAAGGTTCCTCTTCAAAGGGGAAGAGAGATGTTGTTGGTTCACGGAAAAATGACGCGCTGCTCATTTCACATTCCAAAATGTCCGGAACAAGTGGTTTCCAATGGCAACCTGCTTGATGTTGGATCCTGCGAATCGCATGGCTTGCTGGTTCGTTTTGCATGTGTGCAACTGTTAACCTTTGGCCTGAGGGGTCCGTTTGGAAATATTGGTTATGTTTTTTTTTATTTTGATCATTTAGTAAAAAAAAATGCGAGGAATTTTAATTATTTTTAACAAAATTTTGTTATGACAGGCCAAAAACCACCCCCTCCTGTCAGTGTCAGAATTAATGAAAATATCGAAATGAAATGAAAATTCTCTCCCCAAAACCCTCAATTTCCTCAAAAGTTCTATAAACTCTAGATCTGACGATGGTGAAGGTGGCCGTAAAATTGCAAAACATGGTTTTTCATGAAAAGTTGGACCAACGTCGATTCTCTCCCCGGCAAAAACCCGGGGGCTGGGTTCGATGCGCACCACCGACGATAGAGTGGAAAAAGATCAAAGGAATCTCATTGAGGGTCGCGCCGTGCGCGCGTGGAGTTTAAAGTTGGGGGGGTTGTGTTTTCGGGGGATGATTTCGTGATGACAGGACGACGACTTGCCGGAGTCTGGTCTGAACGGATGGGCTGGGGAGGTGGAGGGCGGGGTGCTGCGATCGATAAAATGTCGGATTCAGGGCTAACGAGTTCACTTTGGAGGCGGAAATTACGCGTAGCTTTAATGGCGAAATTTGATTTACACTGGGGCTGAGCGAGCGAGCATTGTAGAAATTGTTATAATTAAATTTCATTAGCAAGTCTAGCAGTTTTAGTTTAATTTAGAAAAAGCCAGAATTAAAGAATCCGGAGTAAACAGAAATCACCAAATTAGCCAAATACTGTTACTTACATCTTAGACTTTTATGATTTATTATCTCGCTAAATTCAAATCAGAATTAAACTATTCGTCGAATGGTTACAATTTCATTAATAAAAATGTTACCTCTTTTTCGATGTAATTTTACCTCAATTTATGTGGAATAAGACAAATTACACACAAATCGATGTAAACTTGCACATTTTTATAAGTACACATTTTGACACAAAATCTGTCAACATTCCCTGATGTAATACTTCCATGATTTTTCAACTAAGTATATAGGGTTTGTTCAAATATTACGTCCAGAAATTTTCGGGATTTCAGACTACTATATTTTACACAGAAAAAAATGATGGTCATATTCATCAGGAAATGGTGACAAATTTTGTGTCAGAAAAATGATCAATTTTACCCCAGAAAATGATGAATTTTGATCAGTTTTTGATAAATATTCATCAGGATAGCATTTTTACACATTTTTATGGTACTATTCAACCTTTTTTCTGTGTAGAACGATTCCATCCTTATTCTTGTAGGAATCTCGATTGGAACTCAAATTTGACAGCTTGATTGAAACCCTGAGAGTAACATTTCGCCTCTCCATTCAGGCTCTCTAGTACATTTATTCAACGATGTTTATCGAGATGGATAAATACGACGAGCGCTTGAAAGATCAAGTTTTTCAACGAGATGAATACCTTTTTTTTATTCAGAACAAACACCATTTTTTTTTCAATGGAACGTTTGTTTCCCGGTTTACATGTTATTCTCCGTCAAGATTAATGTCAAACTCCAAAACAGTATCGAAAGTATTAGTTTTCGATACAAGTGCTTAAAAGTTGAACTTTTCAGCAGTTTATGCAACAAGTTGCTAAAAGATGATTTTTTCAGCACGATTCTGTTATTTTTCTCCATTTATCCATCGAGGTTCACCGAGTTGGATAAAAACGAAGAGTGCTGAAAAAATCAAGTTTTGCAACGAGTTCCATACAACATTTTTTGCAATTCCGAAAAACACCCATTGAGTGAAATTTTAAGTCAAATTTCCATGTATTTTGTCAATAAATCGTTAAAATCAGAAATAAATGTTGAAAAGTGTTACTTTTCGAAACAAGTGCTGAAAAGTTCAACTTTTCAGCACCCATTTCAGTGCTGAAAAGTATAACTTTTCAGCATTTATTTTGAAAAGTGTTGCTATTCGATTCTGTTATTTTTGGTACAGAAAAGTAGGCTATTTCGTCGTTCAAGAATGACAGGAAAAGTAAGTAGTTTCACGACGGAATTGCAAAAAGTACTTTTCAGTACTGTTATGTTTGGCGATGAAATGTAGGCCGTTTCGTCACTCGAGAATGACGGGAAAAGTAAAAAAGACGGGATGTCAGTGATGGAAGAATCATCATCAAAAGAAAATCATTTGACGCTCATCAAGAGAAAAAATCGGAAGGAAACATGGCTCTCCTCTCTCGCGCTTGAAAGATCGTCAAAAGGAATCGAAAAAAAAAAATCATCATCTTGATTATTCGGCGGAACATTTATTTCACTACTACACACTTGCTGGTGTAACGTCACACGTCAAAAAATGATCTGTCACATTTTGTAATTGGGCAATGTGTGTAAACAAAACGAAATAAATAATTTTAAAAGATGCTAACGAGGAAAATCACCAAAAATCTTCAAATGATTGATTTCATTCTAGAAGTTCGGAAGCGATTTTATTTTGCTTCATTTGCCTCCTCTCTCTTTCGCGGGAGTAGAAAGCTCGCAAGCGAAAATGATTTTTTTTCCCTGCGGGATTCAAACAAAATTTAGCTTTACTTATTATGAAATTTCATGTAATATTACAGCCAGAAATATGTAACCCATCAGTATGGGAAACTTACATAAACGAAATGTGAAGGCCTGATAGCCATGCAGACAAGGGCGCAGTCTTTTCCGGGTGTGCTGGGTTTTAATCCCGCAGGTTTTGATTTTTTGGAATCTGTACATTTAGTGTATACTATAAGGGAGCGTTCTTTAATTACGTAACGCAGTATGGAGGGGGGTAAAGACCGTGCTATGCACCATACAAAATTTTAAAAATTTGTATGGAAATTTTGTTACGAGGGTGGTCTTTTTTTTGCGTTACGTAATAAAAGAACGCTCACTTAAATGACTTTTCTCACAAAGACGATGCACAGCATGTTTTGATAGCGCTTGTACCGATTTTTTTCAGTAATTTTAGTAAATTTAGTTAACCGCGTTTAAAAGTCGTTAAAACGTACAAAGTTTGATTTAAAATTTTCTACACGGAGAAAAATCGGTACGCAAAATCGTGAACAAGCGTTCATGAAATTGGGAAACACGAACAAAGTGTTAAAATTTCATGGTATGTTTTTCAGACACATTTTTGAAAAACGTGCCATGAAATTTGAACTTTTTGTTTGTGGTTCTCAATTTCGTGAACGCTTGTTCACGATTTTACGAACTGATTTTCCTTCGTGTATATGAAAGACAAAAAGCAAATTATAAAAATAATGGTACCTATTTGTTTTATGTCATGACTTGTATTGAATTTGTAATCCAAAATCAGTATTGAAAACTACGAATAACTGTTTTAAACTTAAATCGTGATGCTTCGGAAGCAAAACAACCTATACCATAAAAGGTTGATTTATATTGCTAAAGTTTCACAGGTCAATATTTATTTTTGGGACTCAATTCTTTTATCAAAAACAAAGCTGAGAGAAAAAAAAATAGTTCAAGTTTCTGACGTATTTTGTTGGTTGAACATGGTCAAATAATGTTTACTTTTATCGATAAAAGACATGAGATTTGATAAACGGTAAATGTATTTTTAATATTCTATTCTATAATATACTACAAAATACCATTCAATCACACTGTCTAGGGAAAACGGAAAGACAAAATTGTCATCTTTGAAACACAATTCACTAAAAATCACATTTGCTTTTGAAGCTTAACAGTTCGCAGTTCTTTAGAATTGTTTTGGCTAATGAATGCTATCACATGAATTCTAATGAATTCTAATTCGACACAGATTAATCTGTTGCTAACTTTTTTTTTTTCTTTTTCTCTCCAAATGTCACAACTTTTCAACATTGTTTTTTTTTGGTTTCTTCAACGAGATGCAACTAAAACAAACCCATTTTCTTACTTTCACCTAGGTACTGTAAAAACTCCATTTCGTTCGGGTCCTGTCCATGGCACACCACCAACACGCTCAACCGACCGTAATCCTTTATTTTTGCGCTCAGAGGGTAATCCAATTCGAGTTTGAGAGAGACTTATTTAGATACTCTTCTATTCACTAGTTGGTTTCACTTACTCAACATGTTTTCTTTTCTTTTTTGTTTGAGTAAAACTTTTCTGTAATTAATTCGTTTTTCTTCACAACACTTTTTGTTTTCCCGTCGCAACTTTCCACGAAAATTTTCCAATCAAATTTTCTTCACTTGAAAATCAACAACAACAACAGCAAAATTTTCCCAGTTTTTCCACCAACCAAGCGAGAGCCGAGATCCTGCGCGCTTATCGAGCGATAAAAGTTCAATAAACAATTTTTCCCCAGCGCTGATTTAATTTATACGGCCACCAACGACGACGACGTCCTGCTCTATCAGGACATCTCCCTCGCACAACTGCCACTGGTCCATGTCGCGCAAGTGGGCCCTCTCTCCAGAAGCATTTTCCACACCCCCTCCAGAGAAGGACGACGACTTTTTTTTTTGCTTCTTTCGTCGAAAAGCAAAAACCACCATCCACGGAAGCCGAGCAGCAACAACAACAACAAAAAAGAGTACGCGGTGGCGCGCAGGAGAAAAATCCGGGGTTTTTCCCGTCACACACACATACAACCGTCACAGGCATACTGTTACAGAAAGGCGCGAATCTTGCGGGGGTTTCTGGAGTCTCCCACTCCCACCAGGGGGAGGATATTTTGGGGGGGCAAAAAAGGGATAACGATGCACGGCGCAGTGCTTCCAGTTGACTGCGTTTTTGATCGCGTGACTAACTGGAGGTGTAATGAAATTTGTAAGAAATTAAGACGATTTAAAAAAAAATCTCACTTTTTGCAATAATTTTCAAAACGAAGAACAAATCAAAACAAAATTGAAAATGATTACTTTTCGATACTAGTGCTAAAAAGTTCAACTTTTCAGCACACTTCAGTGCTGAAAATTAGACTTGTTGTTGCTCCACCTTTTTTAAGGGGACAAGGGAAATTCTTCACGAAATCCACAAATAAGTTTCTCTTGGAGTTGTATGGTTTTTGTGAAGGTAAATGGTCTTAGGATCCACCCTAGGTGGTAATAAACGTTTGCATTGTTCTTCGAAATTTGCGTGTGCTCTAATTTCTAATTTAAGATGGCAACGTAGATTTAATTTAAAATTCGCCTACGAGGTATGAACTCTTGTGAAGTTCTCAGCATTCAACTTTTACTCTCGTCCGACTGTTGAATTCATTTTTTTTCTTAAGCTTTCAAGCGTCTACGGTTGTTTGCTAATAAATAAAAAAGATCGAACCACGTCGTTCATCCAGTCAATACAATCCATTTCAATCATTTCAGAACTAATTTATTCGAGAACCTTCTGGTTGAGTGCAAATGAGAATCAAATTCAGGAACATTAAAAAACGACTGCTTTCCAAAATGAGGGTTTCCGCCAGTGATTGCAAACAAAAAATAAGCGAGTATTTTGCAAAATTCTTTATTTTTGCAGCTTTTGGCATTGATATGACTGTAATCGTACTAATCACAACACTTCCACTTTTTGGAATTTCTCGTAATTTAAAAAAAAAATCTCAAATTTCGATACCCAAGTTTTTCTTTCACAGCAATTGGAAATCCCAAAATAAAATATCCAAAAAACCTGTCCGCTGAAGCTTGGTCTTTCCAGAAATCTATCAGATTTTAAATGTTGGAAATATATTTCAAAGGGTATGTCCAGAAAATCAGAAACATTCATGAATTCTAATACTTTAAATGAGCTTAAAGAAAACGTAAATAAAATAGAGTTTAATTTTTTGAACGCGAAATAATATGTTCAAAATATGTATAGTTGAAGTTTCCCTAAACATTTTGTTTCAAACCTTTGAAAAATCTTAGATGGCTAATTTTAAATAATTTTTGTTTTTATCCCTTGGCTCTGATCGAGGTCGAGCGGGCATAATTTTCGATTACATTAGCAGTCATGGTACTGTCAAAAAAATGATCAATAAATTAATGAAAAATGTTGCGTTAATTGTTAATTATCAATTGTATTGCTTATTGCGAGATAAAATCAATTTACTCCTTCGCTGTGACTGACAGGAGGTTACAGCCGCCGAACTACCGCTGTGTAAAAATCAGCAGGTTGAATTGAAATTCAGCGTTGATTTGGCTGTCAACCTGATTTGTTTTGAATATTTTCCGAAAAGTCAGCAAAAAACTCGAGGTAACCTTTTACAACAGCTAAAAATTTGTTCTGCGGCTGTCATGCGGCCATTCTTCTGCGGTCATATCAGCGCGCGTGAACTCTAATTATTAACGCCCGCGATAATACTTCCCAAAATTAAAATTTGTTAGAAAGTAAAAAAAACTCTTTTTGATTGAAAAAATGGCGATGATGTAACATTAAGAAAATGCCTTTGGTAATTTAATAGGCAACTAACCATTAAAATTTTACTAAAACAGGCCGCAGAACTCTAATTCAAAGTGATTCGATTACCAGAAGTCCCATACAAAATTTTGGATAATCGAAACCAAGGGTCCTGATCACTCACTCATCGCCGGCGAACGAATCGTTGCCGACTGAAGCGCGTGACCATTCGTGAGCGAACACGAATCGCTAACTGCCAGCGTCTTAATCAATCGCTTCTCACAGCGATACAAATTCTTCAGAGAGGAGAGAATCGAACAAAATACCAGCTCGGCACTCTTATGGCCTTCACTACCACCGTTTGCCGTCAATTCGAATTTAGCATGGTGGAAATTGCTGTCGAATGTGTGTTTGTTGTTGTGTTATCACTAAAATTGCAAAATATTTTTGATAACATTAATTTTAAGCAGTATAATAAACGATCAAAATAAAGCCGATCGAAGACTATTTTGAGTCAGCTTTGAGCGACATAGCGCAATCGGTCTCTCTGAGCCATTCGCTATACTACCTGATTGGATTGAGAGCGAGAGAAAAAAGAGAGTTTTCAGTAGCGTTTGGTGTGGAAGGGACAAACAGTAGGAATACATCAAAGTAGTTTTGCGTTGCGTTTAATTTGTACTCGCGAGTGAATTAGTTTTTTGGAGCAATCAGGACTCTTGATTAATTGAAAAAAAAATTAATTTTTAGCAATAATAATATTTTTTGCCCCCTGATTTTTCGAAGAAATTTACTGAAACACCTAAATATTTTTTTATTTCAGTAGTAAAACAAAATTCATCAGGAATAATTCTTTACGAAATAAGCCAAAAATCTAACTTTTTGTTTGTGTGTTTCGCAATTGGGTTCTGAAATCGAGTTAAGATTATTGTTTCAAACAAAAATAAAGCATATCTAGAGTTTTTTTTTATTAGGCCCTATAAACATAAGAAACACAATAGTTTCGAGGACCTTTTAAAAAAACTCTAGGTATTTGAAACTTTGAACGATCGCAAAAGGTTCAAGAATAATTTTGAAATCAATTTTGATATTTTATTTTTCGATTTTTTGGTCAAAGCCTAAGTGTAAACAAAGAGTCTGTCCCGCTCGTTCCTAATGTAAACATCAACTGACGTAAGCAGGACAGACTGTTTGTTTACACTTCGGCTTTGGCCCCTTTACATTTATTTGCTTGATTTGCATAACAATTTGAGAAAAATGACAGAACTTTTGCATAAACATTTAAAAAATGATCAGACATTGTTCTCTCGCGTGCCTTTTATGGCTGTGTTCTAAAATTACAATAGGGCTTTTGGACTCAATTATCCGGATGACCTTATGTTTTATCAAACCCCTGAAAACATGAGAAAATATATCAAAAGACCTTTCTAAAGTGTCTTAAACATTAAAGATCTGGTCACCCTATCTTAAGTTATGGCTATAGGGGCAGGGGGGGCAGAATGGACCATGGGGGCAGAACGGGCCACCCTTGGTTTTGGGCTTTAGAATGGATTTAGACCAACTTTAAGGCAAGGGTCTTATAAAGGACGTCAAATAGCATCACCATACCAAAAACGACGTTTGAATTCATTGTATTTTTCGATTTATGAGCAAAAATGTAAATTTATTGACAAAACCACGCAAATGTTGTTTATTTTGAGGTTCTTAAATAAGTTTTCTGAAAAGTTGGATTGTTTGAAAAAGTTTGCTCAATGCTTATATCGCTACTAGATGCTACTACCAAGGTATACAAACAACAACGGAACCTTAAAATCATTTAGAGGCTTGGTGGTGGAAGTGTTAAATTAAAATCCACTTGGGGGCAGAATGGACCACCCTTTTCCTGCCTTATAAAAACAATCAAAAGTTAAAAAATTTGAGGTAAATGGATTATTTCACTCCTGGTAGCTTCACAAATCACGTTTGATGCAACAAAAGTTGATTTTTTAGTTGTTTTGACACTTAGTTGTAAAAAAAGTGTCTTTTTTCGACATATTTACACTATTTTCAAAAATCTTTGTTTTTTTAGGTTACTATTTTTATAAAAGTAATCAAATTTCATGGAAGCTATAATGGAAAGGTCCCTCAAGTAATTTCTTATCACCCTTCAACGTTGTATTGGAAGAAATGGCTTGTTTTCTAAGGTGGCCCATTCTGCCCCGCAGGGTGGTCCATTCTGCCCCGCACCCTGGAAAGTTAGTCGAAAAAGATTTTTTTTAAAGTGGCTCAAAAATAGTTTTAAGTGAATAAATTTTCATCAACCAAGTATACAACATTGAAGGGAACATTCCAAAGCATAAGCCTACTACACTGGATTCATAAATTTTTATGTTTTTCTATGGTTTTTGGTGCATTTCCCTTAGGCGGTCCATTCTGCCCCCCCTGCCCCTACATGAAAAATGCGTCCTTTTGTCCTTTTTCAAAGTCGGTTTTCAGTAAAGTTGATGAAAACGAAGTTCAGACACATATTTGGATAGGAAAAATGAAAGACCTTTCTAACGATTCTTAAACATTGTAGATGTGGTCACCCTATCGAAAGCTATGGCCACTTAAGTGATACTGGAATATCGATAATCGAATCATGAAAAAAAACTAGTTTTATTTATTTTTCTATTTTTGAAGTCAAATATTAGTTCAGCGACCCTAATTATAAGAATCCGACCTGTTGTTTGCCTGATACATCAAAATTAAAATTATACAGTATTTCTCCCAATCCCGTCATTTTGGACGCCATCTTACGTTTTATAAACAATCAGATTACGTTGAAGCATTTTTGGAATCATATTTTAAATCAGTGACCCAAATTTGGCTTAAAATAAAAAATGTGTGATTCATTTATTCCAATATTCAGTTATCCAAAGTGAACTTTTGGCGAGGACTTCGGATAATCGAGTGCTTGCTTTATTTTGAACCTTGGTTTTTATTAAAATGAATCAACGTTATGAAGATTAGTTAAACGTGCCATAAACATTCAATTGAAACCGGATCTTGGAAAATCGGATGTGAATACATCAAGATTTTTTAGTTTTTAGGGGTCCAGCAAGGCAACTTTTGAAGAATATACAGCAATTCCCCACGAAAACAGCATGGTTCAAAAAAAAAAGTTCTCCGATCGGGCTCAAAATTTTTCTGGGGGTTCTTGGCCGAAATAATTAGACCCGTATTTTTTCGTTTGAAAAATGGCAATTTTCGTCGATTTTCTCAAAAACCACTTCTTTCAAAAAATCATATCTCCGCGCCATTTCATCCGATTTTAGTTGCGTATTTCAATTTCGAAAATTTTGGTACCCTAACATGTATAGGTCATTGCTGAAATTTTTATGTTATCGCCGTTTTAGTGAAAAAAGTCGATTTTTTTCCCGTTTTCGTCATTTTCCCATTTTAGCGCGTGGCGCGTCGAAAAACCCAGTTTTTATTTTAAAAAGATCGTATCTCAGAGTATTGAAAACATAACTTCACCACTTTTTGATATGTTATGTGAAATTTTCCGAGGAATCCAATAAAAATATTTTCAGACGTAGGCTCTTTGATCCCGAGACCTTCGAAACAGCATTTTAAGTTTTCATACGACCTTATCAAATGTTAAGCTAGATTTTTGAAACTTCTTACTATTTTTCCTAAATAGTAAAACTAATCACCTTTCTTTTGCGTCTAAGACAGCTAAAATCGGATGAAATGGCGCGGAGATATGATTTTTTGAAAAAAGTGGTTTTTGAGAAAATCGACGAAAATTGCCATTTTTTGGACCACCCTAAAACGGTGTAGGTCACCCTAATGGCCAAACAAAAAAATACGGGTCTAATTATTTCGGCCAAGGAACCCCCAGACAAATTTTGAGCCCGATCGGAGAACTTTTTTTTTTGAATCATGCTGTTTTCGTAGGGAATTGCTGTATATTCATATTTATGAAGTTTTTGGTGCTCTGAAAATCCATTTCAGGAAGAAAAAAAACTTTAAAAATATTTGTAATGTTGCGACGAACGCGTCCCTCGTACGCCCCCTGTATCACGTCAGTGTCATTGTTTGTTATTGTTTACGTGGTGCCCGTGCTGTCGCTTGGCAATCAGAAAAAAGTTGAAAACTTCTTGAGCAAGCGGGAGCACGGGCGCAGCTCGGACATCGAGGAATTCGTCCGGCTGTGAAAAAACACCGAAGATGTAAGTTAATTGTTCTTTGTGAATGTGTCGTTAATTAATAAACGATTTTAGTTTTATAGCGAGTGGAAAAAAGGTGTTTTATTTTGACCACTCCGCTCAAAGAACCGGTGCCCGGTTCGACCTCCCCCCGCTTCTCAACATGTAATGATCTTAATTTTTGATCTTAAGCACTTATTAATAGGTGTGTAAATTCAATTAAATGATCATAAACTATAAATTATGGACTTTTTTTTATATAAAATCAGCAAAAATGTTTGGAAAAATAAAAAAAAAAAACTTATTAATTTCAAAAACCAATCAGAAAATGCGAGAGATTTTAGTGGGTGGCCACAAACAAACCCCCAAAGACCTTAAACCACAAATCGATTATTACCTTCCTCTCGCGGTCACTTGCAGCACCGTCGAGAAGAACCGGCTATCCTAGTCCTAGCTTTTTCTGCACAAAATTTAATTTGCGATCTTTTCCAGGAAGCTTCGATATTCGATCCTGTTGGGGACACTGCTTTTTTTACACGCTTTCCACTACTTTTCTTCCCGATTTTTCTTCCTTTCCAGCCTCGATGGCTTAATTGGAGGGTGTTTTTTTTTAATCCAGAACCAAAGGAAAATCCACTTTTCTCGCTTCACCACATCACCAACCCCCTTTCAATCAAGCTTCTTCTGGTCACACAACAATGCTGCTCTTTTCTACCTTCTGCCTCAACCCAACCGAGAGTTATTCTTTGTATGCACTTTTTTCCACACACCCGCGCGCGAAAAAAAACTGTCCTTCCTTGTTTCCTTCAGAAGGAAATTTCAAAAGTGCGAACAAAAAATGTCCTCTTTTTATCCCTGAAGGGGGAAGGAAAAACCACACACACCGGATAGAAAACTGCACCACACACTCTCTTCGAGTGTGGAAAAAAGGTCCGCGTCCACAAGAACCTGCCAACGAAGTAAAAGTGGACCCACTTACGGCACGAGGCCCGGGAGATCCTTTTGATCCTTTGGTCGGGCGAAGAAGGTTGGGAGCATGCGCGCGAAAATCGCACAGGAACGCCATTTTATGCCCCGGGAAAATGTTTTGAGAAGGGGAAAACTTGGACTCCACCCTAGAGAGGGAGAGAGTTGTTAGGGCGGTGCTTGAAACTTTTCTCGTGGGAGGGAGGACGTGTTGTGCGCAGGAGCTTTCTCTTTTTCAGGGAGGGGAAATTTTCCCCAGGTTAGAGGATTAGGTGTGGAGGGGAAAGAAAATGAAGTATGTCAGGAAAGTGAGACTGGGGGTAATCTCTCCAATTTGGTTCATTAACGTGTGTTTGATTAAATTTCCAGTCTGGGAGAGACAAAAAAAATCAACAAGAAGACTTTAAATGTTGAAAGAGATGAAAAGGTGGAAAGAAGCTTCAAATAGATTTTTGATTTAACTTGGAGACTTTATTAGTTATATTTTTCAAATAATTTTATTCTTTTATTCCATTATTCCAAAAGTTTTTTCGCAGGGACTCTGACAGCTTGGAGCTCGATCATTGTTTGCATCAGGACACTGTGACGAGAAGTTCGTCATTTTTGAGTTGAATTATATGTTTTTTACTGGGCCTAGAAAACCTTATATCATATAAAATAATAAATAATAAAAAATATATACTAAAATAACTAAATTGCTACATTTTTAAACGAAAAGTATCACAAAATGCTTTACACGCTATTTCAGTTATACTGCCTTAAATTTGCAAAATATCAATGCATTTGAAAAAAAATCATATTTTTCGTCTTTTTCCGATCTGTGGTCCAAACATACAAAAATAATTGTTATCCAACGCATTTTAATAAGGCTTTCTAGGCCCAGTGAAAAAAATATATAATTTAACCCAAAAATGACGAATTTTTCGTCACAGTGTCCTGATGCAAAAAATGATCGAGCTCGAGCTGTCGTCACAGCCCTGCGAAGTATGTTGGCTGAAACGGGCGGTCAGTAAAAAAAAAATTACCAACACATTCAAAGTATGTTTACATTACAACTGGAGGTTTGTTTGCATCAGGTTTCCTATCTCTTTCTAGCAAAAGTTTTTTGTCAGGCGACTTCTAGCTGAGTTTTTTGACTGACCGCCCGATATGTCAGCCAACATACTTCGCAGGGCTGTGACAGCTCGAGCTCGATTATTGTTTGCATAATTGTTTAGTTAAATTATATTTTTTCACTGGGCCTAGAAAGCCTTATTAGCTTATTTACAAGTGTCTTAAACAAAAATTTCCAGCAATATTTTTTTTGCCACCTAATTTTTTGGGTGGACAAAAAATGTAAAATTCTCATGTAAATTTTGCGTCTTTTGATACCCATATTTTTTTCATAAAATTATTTTTATTAGGTTGTTTTCGGTACTCGGCCTTTGTAATTACATTTTTCTTGGAACTAAGAGTAATTACAGAGAATCCCATATTGCAAATTATGATAATTTCAATATTTTTGAAAACATTCTGTATTTTATGGAAATTTTAGTATTTTTTAGTAAAAACTCTTATGAAATGATAATTTAAACGAGATTTTGCGTCTTTTGATACCCAAAATGTAAATAATTAAAATTTTAGGTATTTTTGAAAAAAAAACTTATTTACTTAAAATTTTATAATTTTGTGAAAATTTAAGTTTTTTCCACATTTTGGTATTTTACAATTAAATTTGCAAGGCTGTTGCAAATATTTTTACAAATATTTATACAAAGGCTAAAAAAAGCAGGGATGGAATAATCGCAAAAAATCAATTTCGCTTGCGAACTTTCTTCACCCGCGAAAGAGAGAGGAGGCAAATCACGCAAAAGAAAATCGCTCCCGAATTTCCCCAAGAAAATCAATCTGCTGATGATTTTTTTGTGAATTTCCTTGTCAGCACCACTGAAAAATATTTATTACACATTGCCCATCTACAAAATGTGACAGGTCATTGTTCGACGTGTAACGTTACACTTGCAAAAGTAGTAGTGAAAAAGATGTTCCGGCGAATAATCAAGATGATGTTTTTTTTAGATTCTTTTACCGATCTTTCGTGCGCGAGAGGGGAGAACCATGCTCCCTTCGGATTTTTTCTCTTAATGAACATCCAAAGATGTTCTTTTGATGATGATTATTCCATCGCTGGAAGGAAGTGTTTTTTTTTGTAAATATAATTTTGTTTACATTGTGATATCATTTTTGCATAGACAGCTGTCAAAATAGAGGTCAAATCCAGATCAATCCAAAAGATATTTTTAAACCTCATTTAGATCTTTTTCCAATAGCCGATCTTGAAAAAAAAAATAAATTGGATCCTAACACTAATCTTAAATTGGTGATATTATTGTTCACAACAATAAAGCTAAGTAAAATTACCCTTTGGACGAACGCAAAGGATTTAAAATGGATATATAATTTATTTCTTGAAAATGAAAAAAGAAAAACCGCATTCTTGACAGAAAAAAGTCCTCTTTGACAGCTCGTTCCATGGGAACTATAGTTGATCCGTCGTAAAATGTTGTCTTGACATTTTTTGCATTAAAATAAAAAAAGTGCTCAGAAATAGTTTTTTATCGTGTTTTTACATAAAAATCGACATAGAAAACCCTATTTTAATTAAGAACTCAAAACGCTTGACAGGGTTGCCAGATCTACAAATTTGTTATCCCATTTGTATTTCTGCCAGATGTCGTTCCACGTTTCATGTAGATTTCACTTAATTGCTCAAACACCCTTTTAACGTTATATAAGGTTGCCAGATTCTCAATATTTAAAACTTTTCTGAGTAGTTTTTCCAACACATTCCAGAAATATATTCAGTTGTTTTTCAAATGCATTTCTTAATATTTACTGCTGAAAAAACATCTAGGTCCAATAAACATAATATTCAGGTTTTGCTTTTTGACTGTTTTTTTAAAACGCCTTGAGTCTGAGGTATTCAAAAAACACCCAAAAAGCGATAAATGGAAATTTTGTGCATTGGACCTTTGAATTAAAACTCCAGATATGTTTGCTTATTTAAGTTTTCGATTTTGAATTTATGTGCCCATCTACACGATTGTTCAAAATCACTCAGTTTTCGTCACAATTAACCCTATACTTTCCAATTTTTTTTTAGAAACTTTCATTTTTCCCATGTTTTGGAGGTAATTTTGAGCAACTTTTGATCTACAAAAAACTTTACTCCTCCTGTTTTATTTTTTTCTTGTTTTATTTTTAGTATTTTAATTTTAATTTATCTTTTTATGTTTATGTTTGCTTTTGGTAGTATTTGACCTATTCTATCACCTCCTATCATTACATTTGGCCTATCCATATTTTCCATATTTTTATAGTCACTTTTTAAATTTTTTCCTTGATTTTCACATTTTCTGCTATAAAATGGCACCAAATTGTAAAGAAAAATGCGTAGAGGCATAGTCTGGGACACTAGAAAAATTACTGCATACTTCTTTTTACTTAAAATATAGGAAAAATACAGCCAAAGTTAACCCCTAAAAAATTTCATTTTTAAAAATATTGGCAAAGTCACATAAAACAAGTCAAACTTCCAACCCTGCAATTTTCTAAAATTTTATAAGTTCTTCTTTCCAATACTTTTTAAAGACCAAATGTTGGTTGGAAAATGTAATTTTGGCGATTTTTTTTAAATCGAAGCCTGTCTAGTGGCAGTGTTGGGTTGTAGAGGGTTAAACCTACTCCGAAATGAGTAAATTGAGCATTAATCAGATTTTAGATACTCTCACTCATATCTGGGTGAATGTGACTAATTTTTCGTAGAATTCGAGTTCGAGTAAAATGCACTCATATCTGACAGATGCCCAATTTACTTATTTTTTAGAAGGTTTGATTTGACGCAAACTGAGTGATTTTGAACGTGCGTGTATGCACTTTAAAGAGTTTTTTTTTATCATTTTATGGGTTATACCGCATTTTTTTTGCAAACACACTCAAAGCGGTGTCAAAAGAAGGTTTAAAATAAAACTGAGTGTTTTTTAGATTGACAACTGTTTGTTTTCCACACCACACGATGCCATAAACATATTCGTTTTTGAGGTAAATTCATTCCTCTAGAAAGCCTTATTGAACCAACACCTTCATTTCAAATCACTCAGTTTTCGTCAAAACTAATCCTACTCAGAAATGAATAAATTGAGCTTCAATTTTCGTTGAATTCCGGATTGAATTCACTCAAATTTGACAGATGCCTTATCTAATAATTTTTGTGTAGTTATTTTTTAACTTTTTCAGTGAGGTTAAAAAAAATAGAATTTAATTTAGAAAATTTAAAATAAAAAAGCATCATTTAGCTGCAAAAAAAATCTATCTTATGATCGAAAAAGCTCACCCTAATCTACCTGTCACTCATTTCAGGTGTCAAATCGTTTTATTACTTTACAGAAGGTCATTCATCCTTCGTGTCATGTGATGACAGCCTACTAAGAATTACAGTTTTACAACTTATCAGAACAAAAACCCAGCGTGTGTGCGAACAGGGTGACAACCCCAAGCAAAGATTACAAGGTGTCAGCAAAAGAAAACATTGTCACTTACTTGTTCGATTCTGCGGCATTTGGTAGCTCATGGTTGGTATTCACGGGCGAAGTAATCCACACCTAGAAGGAAATATTCAAAGAGAGAAGAAAAAAGATAAGAAAAGACAAGAATAAAAACAAATTCATTCATAAAAAAAAAGAAAGGTCCCCCGACACAATCAAAGGGCGCGTACAAATTACTGGTCCTGAGGGATTTCCGGAGCGGGGTCGGTTCAAAAGAAGAAACAAGAAAGAAGCCCCCGTGTTTTTAATGTTTCTCTGTTTTTTCTTCTTTTTGTGCTGTTGGTACGCCTGGGTGTGTTTGTGACGAGGCAAGTGCAAGCAGCGCTGTTGTTGACACGTGAGGTTATGCACCCGCCCTGGAGGAGTCTTTCGGAGGAATTTCGTGGAGGTATTTGTGACGTGGATTTGTTCGTTAGTCACGACACGACACGACAAGAATGAATAATTTTTTTTTACGATTTTAAACAGAGTTTTCATTATTTTTTTATAATCAATTTTGACATTTCGATCTCAATACATGATTTAACGAAAATAAGCGTGTAGAAATTACAATAACTGGTGCCATATTTGCATTGTTTGCAAACAATTTTGACAGATTCCGACAAACACGGAAACTGTCAAAACTGGGCTTTGACAAGTTTGCAAACGAAATTTCCTGCAGTTGAATAGCAGCTTCTGTCAATCAAAGTTAAACACAGATGGCGCAACCAAGTGTCATTTCTACACGCTTATTTGGTTTAATCAAGCTTTGAGTTTGAAATGTCAGTCATGTCTAAAATTTACACCGTAATCTGAATCTTAATTTTATTCTAAACATATTCCAACACAGGTATTCCTCAATCACCTGAATATCACATTCTCATACATAATTTCATGAGATAAATCAGAGTGTGATTCATCATGCATACGCAAACACTCACAAACACACACGGAGAGAGACATTGATTGCTCATGTTTCACACTATAGCAAGTACCACTGCTGGTGAGGAGGATATTAGAAGCAAATCTTTTGAGCTCGACTCGGAGATGAGAGAACGGAAAATCAGCAGGGAATCGCAGCAGCAGTGAAAGGAAAGCAATAAAAAAGAGGCAAAAAGTATAAAAAGAAGAAAAGAAACAACCATCAGAACGAGAACGGTGGAAATTGCTTGTTGAGAGTTTTAGATGGATTGGGGGGGGGATTGTGGGGTCATCGGTTTGAAATTTTTAGAGTTCTCAAATAAAAATTAAATTTAGCTGATTTTGTTTTTTTAAGTTACGACAAAGTATTTCCCAGTAAGAAATTTGTCAATTTTTGCTTGTGAGGCCGACATCAATTCAAAGTAGGTCGATGTTGAACAACCTCATGATAACTGGGAGCATTGCAAGTGACAGCTGTTTGTTTATCAATCGAAAATCATGCACGCTGACACAGAATGACATAGTTATTGCTTAAAATTTAGCATCTTTTGAGTTTAAAGAGAACAATAACATTTTTGAAGTGTCCCACAACACCCCACCGGACCCGGTCTGCCGCTGACGGCCTGGCTGTAAGGTCAGAGGAGACAGGAAGCTGCCGCTTCTTCAACACTGCTGGCAGGCTGGTCTACTCTGCTAGCGTCTGGCCTGCCCAAGCAAGTTAGGCTACATAAATCCGGTGTACAACAGAGTTTTATGATTCTTTCGCTTTGCTTTTCCTCTGTTGACGTCGTACGTGTACGTGTGTAGGAGTGTTTTTTTCCTCTTCACTTTTGTATGTGTGTCCGAGGCATATATGTGCGAAGATTGGAGGATGCAAGGGAACTCCATTTTGAACCCCCGACATTCCGTCTCCTCCCCAACCGCAGAGGTTCTTCACGTCTTCTTGGCATTCTTCGCTGGATCGAAATCATTTGGACATAGTATCAAAGGGCAATCGAGCCTATTAAATGTCTTGTTTATGATCATCTTTGGAAGGCGAATACACAAATAAACAGTTTTTTTCAACTCGCTGAAGACATGTTACGAATGGTTTTGGTTTCTTCTCGAATCTTACAGCTAGATTTTGGAGATAGTGGTCTTGCCTTTAAATTTTCCGCTCTCTTCACTCGAATCACTCTCCACTAATTTAACTTTCCAAGAAATTGGACCTCGTCACTTCACCAATTGGAACTCATGTTGCCTCAATTCTTCACCAAACCACACTTATTTATCAACTGGACACCCGGAGCAATGTTTTGCTATGATTAATCGCTTTGGAACGGCACAGTCAACCAAATCAAGCAGGGGCTTCCTCGAACGTCCAAGGCGAAAATAATACACACTCTGCGCTCTCTCGCACTCACTGGCTACGTTTACACTCAACGAGCACCTCTCCAAACAGCAGCCATTTTGATTTTTGTTTACTATACTTGTCCTCTCTCCTTCACCTGAACCTGCACCACCGCCCGCTATCGCCTTAAACACTGTCCAAGTCACCAACACAAGCTTGCAATCATGTTTGAAAGCACGCACACTAGTGTAGATCCCCTTGGCATAAGCCAAGGAGGTTGTCTGCAGGTGTTTACTGTTGTGTTCCACTCTGGTTGGCTGTCAGAATCAGCTGGACGATTTTGGTCCTTTAGGTCATATTCCGAGGTCATTGGGCATTGTCTGCTTAGCAAGAAAGGTTCAACTATCTTTAAACTTCCAATTCCAACACTAATCGATGCTGGCAACCATGTTGGATCTGTCAAAATTGATTGACCAGCACCATTTTCTTGTAGTTCTCTTCTATTACGGACTTCACAGTCTTATATCCACTTCGAATCAATCCTGAAATGAAACATTTTTCCAATCTCGGGACGTGCTATTCAAGTATCTAAAGTTCTTCGTCATTACGGTTATCCTTGTAGCATTAACACTGCATCGACCAATGTTTTGAAAATGTCACCACCTAACCCGCGCCACCATCTTGGTGGTGTGCGTAGCCCTAGAAAGTAGCACCACAGAATGTGTCCCCTCTGCTGCTGCTTGCTTCTTCTTCTTCTCCTGCTCTTGCTCACCACACCCGCGTGTACCACAGAAAAAAAAACCCTTGACGAAAAAAACCCACTTTTCCCCAACCAATCGAACCCAAATCCACTCAATTCCGCTGCCGAAACCTACCGTTTACCGAATTGCAGCACTTTTGCACACTTTCGCGCACCCGAAAACTGTCACTTTTGGCCGTTCCGCGAAATTTCGTTTACCTGAAAGAAGAAAAAACAGTTCAGCCACTGTCCGCGGCGACTGAATTGTGAGACTGGACTGAAGGGATGCAGAGGTGGAGAGAGAAAAGCGAGTGCTGCTGAGGTTCTCTCTCTTTTGAGTGAGAGAGTGCGGTGAGTTTGAGTTGTCAGATTTGTGTTGACGTGTGGTGAGATTTCGCGAGGGGTTTGTTATTGGAGTCAATGTTGTTTAATTATCTTCAAATATTTTTAACTGACGACTGCTTTGCAACTTTTTTGTCAGATTTACAATGTTAAAATATAAAACTATTGTGAAATATTTCAATCTCTCGCTCGAATAACAATATATTTAAAAAAAATCCACTCTAATGTACGGTATCTGCGGAAGGATTAGAAAACTGAAAAAACAACAATTTTTAAATAAAAACCAAAATTCTGATATTTAAAAAATATAAAACTCTTACATTCTGAAATTCTGGAATTAAATTGTAAAATTTACAAGTCCTTCCATTCTCAAATTCCTAAATTTTCAAATGCTGCCATTTTGACGCCACTTTAAATTAAAAAATAGACATTTTTGGAGTCATATTTTAGGTTAGAAACTCAAATTTAGAGAATTTAGAGATTGAAAATATTGACGAGAACTTTGGGCAATAGAGTACGAACTGGTTTTGCAATTTTCAAAATTCCTATTTTCGAATTTTAAATTTTTGAGTTTTTAAATAATTGATTTACTATTATTTTTAGTAGTTTTTGAAATCATAATTATAGTTTCTTTGAAATTTTTAACTGTAGAATTGTAGAACTTTTGATTTTTTTTATACATGTATGCAAATTTAAATTGTTGAATTTGTAAATGACTTTTTTTATTATTTGAATTTTTGATGCTTTGAATGAGTGATGTTTTTACTTCTGGAGTTTTTTTTTAAATAGCCCTATAAACCAAATTTGCAGTTTTTGCTTTTTGGGTGTTTTTGAAACCGCATTGGATATTAAAAAGCACCTAAAAGCAAAAACTGAAAATTTGGTTTATTGGACCTTTAAAAAAAAACTTCAGACTTGTAAATTCGTATTTCAAAATTATTGAATCCCTGTTTAATTTTTTGAATTTCACAATTTTGAATATCTTTTTTTATTTTTTTAAATTTTGTATTTGTATTTGTACTTTTGATTTTTTTATTCAATTTCAAATTCTTAATTTCGGTGTTTCCAAAGTTTGAATTTTTCTGCCATAAAATTGAGTAATAAAGCCTGATCTGCACCGGCAAATCGCAGAATGCTTCGTCTATCATTTTTGTCTGTTTACTTTGTTACTTCCATGTCAGACAGGGACCGCAGCAACTGATGGTCGATACTCGAACATGATGAGTGTTCTCGCAAAAGTTGGATTATAGATTAGGCTGAACTGTTTGTATTTTCCCTTGGTTTACTTCATTTTGAGCAAAAACAAAATCCGTCCTTTTAATTTCAGATGCTGCCTTTTGAGTTGAGTTATCGAATAAAACATAATTGATACGTTTGTAATTTTCAGTCACATCCAAATAAGCAAATCCAAATATTTGTTTTTTTCACCAAAACATACTGCAAAATAAGATGTTCTAATGATAACAAACGATGAAAAACGTTGCTTTTATTGATACTTGATCATCCAAATTCAATAAAACATTATTTCCGTAATTTTATTTGAGAAAAACAAACATAACTTCATTTGAAATCACCAACGTCTATACTGCCCCTGATCGCATAAATGTCCCATATGCATTTTCATCGTTTTTGAGTTATTTATGCAGTTTTGTTCAAAATCGCGAGATCTTTCAGAAAAGCATATAACATCCAGTACTGTGAAATCAGTACAGGAAATCCAGTTTTTTCGTGAAAACTTAACACGTAATCTTATGTGTGGGACAAACTTCAAACGCGTTTTTCTCAACTTTCTGTTTTTGCATATGGGACATTTATGCGAACATGGGCAGTATATCACCCTGCTGTCATTGAGGGGGGCGCTTTGTTATGATTCGTTTTTCTTCGCCGAATGTACATGGCGCTTTTTTCATTATGCTTTTTTTTTGTCACGAGGTTCATGTAGTCTTTTATTTGACGGGTTGACAGGGCTATATAAACAGGGACTGCTGATGGCAGAGATTTTGTTTATGTTACTTTATTTAAAATCATGATTTAACAGACTTTACTGAACTAACTTTTGCTCATTTTTGGTGGAGAGGTAGCTTATTAGGAGTACTTTCAGAATGTGCAATAACCCAGAAAGTGTCAATATGTACATGATGCCTTTTGAAATGTTACCGTCGAAATGAAAAAAACACAAAAGGGCGAATCGTGTGTATTGAACAAATTTTGTGTGCAACGGTGTGCAACAACCGTGTTACACGGTTTTTTAGCAAACGAGTTGACAGTTGTTATATTTGAATTTGACGTGTAATAAATATTTTGAAGTTTACAAAAAATCGAAAACAACGACGGCATCAGGTTCAAATTTAACTTCTGTTTGAGATCAAAGACTTAATTTTTACAAAAAAGTTCCAAACTTTCATTCAACCTCGTGCAAATGGAGCGCTTCATCCCCGCCCCGGACAGCTACTACAATCCGGAGTTCCCGGTCGACAGCGACGACGACGAGGAACCGCTGGGCGGTTGGAACCCACCGGACGGGACGCACCACGAAAAAGAGCCAGAACCGATTCCCGCTCCCTGCTACACCGAAGCCGATCTTTTCCCAACGACAAATCCGGACCCGGCATGCGCCGATCCCGAGTGGCCACTGGCGTGCTACTGGCCGGTTTACGTGTCCAACTTCCGGCTGGACGATCTGGACGAGGGCAAGCGGAACGCACAGGTTGCGAACTTTTTCGCCGCGAACGGACTGCTGGCCAGGATGATTTTCGTTTGGGAGCGGGAGAGGTGCTTTTACTATCGGGCGTTCCAGCAGATGTCGCTGCTTTTCGATATGTTGGTCTATTTTGTGAGGGAGGAGGACGCGGAGCGGGCGGTTAGGGTGTGCCACAGGAGGACGTATTACGGGCACCGGTTGAACGTGTGGCCGGGGAGGAGGCCGGTGTATTTTAAGGGAAGTCGGTCGGTGGGGTTTGTTTTGGCGAAGGCTTGCTGCGCGGAGAAGTCGGAATCGATGATTGAGCTGATGTTCCGGCGGAATGTTGGACCGTGCGTGGAGACTGTGGCCAGGTTTAGCTTGAGTGACGTTGTGGTGGAGTTTTCCAGCGAGGAGACGATGAGGGCGGGAGTTCGCACGGCCCGGTGGTTGCCGAAGGAGCTTACGGAGGCGACTCGGAAGCAGCGGTTCCTGGAGCAGGACGTCCAGGCGGAGTTGCTGGAGATGATCGCGAAGAAACCTGGTTTTATGGAGATGGTTCCGGAGGAGGAAGTTTTACGACAGTTGCTGGAGGGGAAGATACCAAACGTGGACAGGTCTTGGGAGAACGTGCCCCAACCGAGGGCACTGCCGGAATCTACCGTGAGCAAGTACCGCCGGAAGCGGGAGCACCGAGTCGAGAGTTTGAAGCGGAATCACGAAAGAAAACGCAACGGAGAGTTCAACGTTCTGTTGGATGGGGCGCCGCAGGCCAAGAAGCAGATCACGGTGAAGCAGAGGCGAGCTCAGGTGCAGCAGGAAGCGGATCGCATCCTGGGGGAGGGATCGCCCGCGCAGGATCGATTCCGTTACTCCATGTTGAGGAAGAACCAAAAGTACTGCAATCTGAGACTTCGACTACTGCACTCGTTAAAGCGAAAGCCCCCGAACGCCGCCATCGAGGAGAGGAACATGTTTTACGAAATGTTGGCCATGGAGGAGGAGCTGATGGACCTGTTGCCACGGGCCGAAGAGTACTTTGGCTGTCTCCGGCTGGAGCTTGGCCTCTCGAAAGCGATTCTCGTAGCGGGTGATTTCCTCCCCTTTCCAGAGATTCCGCCGAGCAGCAGCTGCGATGAAGTCTACGAGGACATTCCACCACCCGGCGATGCACGCGCCGTTCCCGAGCAAGTCCTCACCGTTAGACCGTACTCGGAGGCAGATCTAACCCCCAACTGCGACGACGATCCAAATTGGCCGTTGGCCAACTTTTGGCCCGTTCACGTCAACAACTTCCGCATCAACACGTTGGAAGTCGAACGCCGGAACGATCAAATCCGGGACTACTTCGCCACCAAAGGCCTCCTCGCCACTCTCATCTTCGTCCAAGACTCCGACCGTCACTACAAATGGTTCCAAGCGAAGCTCATGCTGCTGGACTTCCTGGTCTACTTCACCTCCCAGGAAGACGCCCTCAAAGCGATCGAGCTGTGCCATCGCGAAAGCTACTACGGCCACTACCTGAACGTATTCCCCGGTCGCGAACCAACCTTCTTCAACCTCGAACGCTCCGGCTTCACCAAAACCAACTTCCACGAAAAGGGCAAACGAGCCGACCATCCAACAATGCCCTCCACAACCTACATCGAGGAAAACATCCTGGAAGTCCTCCCCCAAGACGTGACCTGCGTCGTACGCCCAACCGAAGCTCACGTCTTCTTCGAGTTTGTCCAACGCGACCCCTTAACCACCCTCCTCCCTCGATTAAAATCCGAATTCCACTCGAAATCCGGCCCGCTCGAGCAATCAAAACGCAAGCAGCGCTTCCTGGAGACCGACGTAAAGGACCAACTCGCGCGCCAACTCCGCGACGATCCGACTTATCTCCAGCGGCAGCGACCGAGGCCGGAAGTGCTGCGGGCACTGTGCGAGGGCGCTATTCCCGGGGCGTTACTCAGCTGGAACTGGTTCGGATGGGTGGAGCCGCGCAAAGTACGCCACGCGAAGATGAGCGACGTCCGAGCTCGGATTCGCCAAGTGCTGCGAATTTGGCGCGAGCTGCAGGAGACGTTTGGGCTGATTTGAGGCTTTTTTGGCAGATCGATTTTATTAGAAATACTCACTTGAAGTTTAGGTTGAAAAACGAAACTTTCGACATTGTTGAATTTATACCTTGAGATTTTCTATCGGAAAAGAAAATAAATGGTTCTACCCTAGCAAAGTTAAGTTTTTTATCGAGTCGAAACTAAATTGAAAGCCAAACGCTGAACGGACGATTCTACAGGAAAGATTTCACTAAAAATAGGTAAATATGTAGATATTTTGGTCTTTTGTAGACTCTGTAAAAAAAACTTCAATCGATTCTTATTACCAGAATTTTGCAGTTATTTTCGGAAATTCTTAATTTTGTATTTTTTTTATTTGGATAAAACATTGTCCATGCATCAAAAGAAGCTATTTTTCATCATTATTTTTTCCACGCAAGGCTCAATACAATTTTGATAGGCTGATCATACGATTGATTGGCATGTGGATATTCGAGAATCTGCATGAGAGATTTTCTGATCAAATTGGTGTCTTGGTAAAATTAGGTACATAAAAACATAGATTACACTCAACCCCCGGTGGTTGGTCACTTTTTCGTTTGACACATTTTAGTTTGTACTCCGTTGGTTTGACAAAGTTAAACTAAAAAGTGGCGAACTGTCACTTTTTACACGGCGCGTGAACTCCGTGTAAAAGGGAAAAACTAAAAAGTGAACCCGTTCGTTAGACAACAGTTGTTGTCAAACCATCGGGTCTATATGCTAATAGTTCAATTCCCAAAAAACGTATTTTTATGTTTTAAGGAACGAAGAAAACCATCTTCTGCTCTATAGAGTTAATGATGTTGCAAAATCTGGAAATAGAGATATGCTATTTAAAAAAATATATTTCTGAAAAAAATATTGTAAAAAAACATTAAAGATGATTTTTTAATGCAAACTATAATTTCCAAACAAAAATTACCTTAAACAATTGTTTTTCAAAAGGCACCGTTTTCGAGATTCTCCATACAAACTTTGAAGAAACTCCATTCAGCCCTTTTTATATATTTATTCAAAAAAAAAAAATCAAAATGCACGTGTTTCTGAGGACCCCAAAGTTCATGCTTCCCCTCGAGTTAAGCCTGCGCAATCATTTTTTGTAGTTCAGTGTAATCAAGTCTGGACAGCTGTAATTCCAATATCTCAGACACTTGTGAAATTTGTTGATCCTTTAGAAAAAAAAAATGAAGATTTAGAATTAAGTCTCTCACATTTCAAAAAAGCCAAATGCTCAATACAAGGCCCTTTGAAACATTAGTCTTGATTCCATTATTTTCAAAATATTTTTTTATTGAAAAGATCACAAAATTTTTTGGGAAAAAACTTAAATTTTTTAGTTAAAATGAAACATTCAGGCCATATCTCGTAAACTGTTGCACTTTATCAAAATTTCTGTAAAGTACTTTTTGATTACAAATACGATTTTGAATTAAAAATTATAGTCAAAAAATTGTTTTGGTATAATTTATATTTTTTCCAAAAAAAAAAAACATTTTTTTCTAAAAATCATGACTTGGCGCAAAGATACCTTATTTAAGGTGAAATTTTTGTATGGTGTAAATTTTCTTTGCAAAAACAGGCTAAATTTTCAAAAATAAAAGCTTTTACGAGCCTACTATAAGTTTAGCCGTTTTCCCGTGGTTTTGTACGTAGTGATTATTTTTCTATATTTTTAAGCTAATCATAAGTGCGAGCAATTAACGATTTCCAAAAAAAAAAATCAAATTTTCATCCAATAAGGTGGATCAGGAAACAATCACTATTAACGTGGAACGGGACGGGGTTTCGCAATATGTTTTCGCCATATTTGATGATTGCCCGTTACACCTTAAATGCTTGGCAGTATTTTGTCACCCAAAACAAATAAAAAAAAACAGATCTAAAAATGGTAAAATTCAATTCAAAGGAAAACCATTTTCCAAAATTGCAAATCTCCAAATCTAAAAGTAAAAAAATAAATATGTTGTAAATGCCGTATTTCAACATCATTTAGATGACTGAAAACATATTTCTTTTTAAACTTCAGATTTGAATAAAAAATATCTTTTTTTTAGTGCAGAAAACGTTCTGAATTTAAAATGTTTGGTGTTTAAAAATTATTTTCGATAGATTTTTTTTATGTTTTGGAGTGACAAAGAATTCAAGAATTTATAAAACAGTTTTTAGAAATTCTAAAAAATAAAAATCAAGAAATTCGAGAAATTTATAGAATTTTGGAATAGAAAGGAATTTATGGAATTCAAGAAATTCAAAACTTCCAAAGATTTCAGGAAATTAAAAAAAAAATATAATAAACTCAGGAGACATTTAAGAATTTGTAGAAATTTAGGAAATCCAACAAATTTATGACTTTCAAGAGATTGAAGAAAAAAAGACATACAAAAATTTGATGAAATTGAGATTCATGAAATTCAAGGAATCCAAGAAATTTACGGAATTCATGAAATTTAGGAAATTCAATGAACTAAAAAAAAAAAGTAATTCAGGAGAAAAAAATTAGGAATTGGAGAATTTAAAGAAATTTATAAAATTCAAGAAATAACAATTTGTTGATATTGAAGAAAATCAATAAATTTATGGAATTAAATAAATTCAAGACACACAAGAAATTCAACGCATTCAAGAGATTCAAGAAATTTAAGAAGTTCAATCTATTCAAATAATTCATGATGTTTAAAAAAATGTTAGGAATTTTAAGAAATTCAAAAGAAATAAAAAAAATATTTCAAGAAATCACACAAATTTAAGAAATTCAAGACATTAAAAAATAAGAGATTCATGAAATCCATGGAATTTATGGAATTCCAGAAATTTAAGAATTGGATAAAATTGAAAAATTATTGATTATCAAGAAATTTTAAAGATTCAAAAAAATTCTGGGAATTTAGGAAATTCAAGAGATTTTTAAGTTATTCAAAGAGTTAATGAAATTCAAGATATTCAAAATTATAGAAATAAAACAAAAAGAAATTTATTATTAATTTTAAAAATCCACATGTTTGCTTATGCTTGGGTGTTAGATGCTTAGTGCCCATCCATAAACTACGTGGACACTTTTTTTGGAAATCTCAACCAGGGTGTAAGTTTGAAATAGGCTGTGAAAACAATCAAAAACACTAACACGGGTCCCCCACAGACCGTTATTATGCAGAAAAAATTTCCACCCAAACCAATGATTGGACATGGTTTCTGGGACCATTCTGCACCTCTGGGCCAAGTTTCAAAATATTTGCCGGCAGAAATTTCGAATACGGTCAGTTTTAGTATTTTTAGTTGAAATTAAGGGGAAATCGCATGTAAAATGCATAGGAAAACTTCAAAGTTTCAATGTTTTAACTCTAAAACGTTACTGGTAATTGTACTTACATGTAGTATAATGATATAAAACCATTTACGGAACTGACTTAGCCGGATTAAGCCTTAGTTAAGTGACTTAAGTGCATTATTTACAAGTTTATATCTAAATATTTTTTAAAAACTCCTGCATTAGGCAATTTTAAGTCTAGGAAGACTAGATTGCATAAAAATAATTAAAATGGGGTAACTTTGAGCCAAGGGGTGACAATGTACAAAAGATTGTTTTGTTTTGCATTAAGTTTATGTCAATATTTGTTTGTAGACTGCTTAATTTGGTCTATTTATGTTCCCAAACCCAAAAATAATTTGATGATATTGCTTCGCAGATCGCAAATTAATATATGCTCAAACATTTTTGTTGCCCTGTGTAATGATTATAATTAGCAAAAGTTTAATGGCACAACTTCCCACAGGGTTAATATTTCAAACCAATTATAATTTTGCAAAATTGCAGTTTATCATCATAAAAACTGTATTTTATAATTGATTAATGTATTGTTGATACAGTTTGATCATCGTTAAAAGTCATCAAAACATATTAATGATCAGCAAGTACTTTTACTGATATTCAGTAAAACAAAACCTACTCCTATCTCATGTGAAAACACAACCACTCATCTACTATTTTAACAAGCCTGATATTGCTTGAGAAAATGTGAAAAAGTATAGTCTAATATGTATAGATAATTGAACTTATAAATATTTACATATGAAGGACGATGTAAGTTTTCAATGTAGTTTGTGTCCTAAAACTTTTGTCAGGGTACAACAATAAGGCTAATAATCCTTTGTAGTTTTTTCGTTCTTAATTAACTTTTTATGGAATTTTTCAAAATTGTGGGAGAAGACAACAATATTTGCAACGAGTAATCTTTACAATTCAAGCTTATCGAGCCTGTTGTTAAGATATTTAGTTATTAAACAAACGTAAAATTTGGTACAATGTCACCCCTTGGCTCAAAGTTACCCCATTTTAATTATTTTTATGCAATCTAGTCTTCCTAGACTTAAAATTGCCTAATGCAGGAGTTTTTAAAAAATATTTAGATATAAACTTGTAAATAATGCACTTAAGTCACTTAACTAAGGCTTAATCCGGCTAAGTCAGTTCCGTAAATGGTTTTATATCATTATACTACATGTAAGTACAATGACCAGTAACGTTTTAGAGTTAAAACATTGATACTTTGAAATTTTCCTATGCATTTTACATGCGATTTCCCCTTAATTTCAACTAAAAATACTAAAACTGACCGTATTCGAAATTTCTGCCGGCAAATATTTTGAAACTTGGACCAGAGGTGCAGAATGGTCCCAGAAACCATGTCCAATCATTGGTTTGGGTGGAAATTTTTTCTTCATAATAACGGTCTGTGGGGGACCCGTGACTAAACTTTGCATGTAAGCTTTATTGGGACAATCGCATCAAATACAGAACTGTTACAATGAATATAGGATAATCGATACAATCAGAAAAACATCATCCATTTAATCCTCAATATACTCAAACGGCTCCGGCGCCTCCGGCTCCTTCAAATCGTCATTCTTCGGCCCGTACGCCGTAACGCGCTCCACCAGCACCTGCTCGCCGGCCGCCGCATTGTGCTGCATCATCACGATCCCCCCGATCGAGACGTCCTTCAGCGGGGTGAACGGCGTGCCCTCGGCAATGCTAATTACCTTCAGCTGGGCGCGCATCACCCGGGCCGGGTTGTGCAGAATCTCGAAGCTGGGTTCCGGTTCCTTGGGGGTCTTCTTTTCTGCTGCTGCTGTCGCAGCGGTTGACGGGGTTTCTTCGGCGGGAGCTGGGGACGGGGTGGCGTCCTTCGGCTTGGCCTCCTTCTTTTTGTCCTCCTTGACGGGGGTGGTTTTGGCTTCCTCCTTGGCCTTGACCGTGGCGGACAGGTCGTCCTTGGGAGGGGTGGCGCCGGATTCGTCGTCGACGTCCATCTTGGAGTCGGCGTCCTTGGCGTTGTCCTTTTTCTTGTCTCCGGTGCGGCGTTTGGCGCGGGCCGCGAGGGAGAGGACGGCGGTGGCGACCTTGTCGCGTTCTTCGCGCTTTTTCTCCTCGAGGGGAGCGGGGTAGCTGTAGAGGGAGGGGCGGGCGGCGGATTTGAGGTCGACCTTGGGCATTTTGAGGTCGGAGTTGAGTGCGATCAGGCAGGTTGGGGTGAAGGCGAGGGAGAGACAGTGGGCGAGCGGGAACCAGTACCAGTACTGGGTGAAGACGAGCATTCCGACGACGGCCTGGAGGTTGGTGTGGCCGGTGCGGGACTGGAGGCTGACGGTGACGTTGCGGCCACCGGCGTCGATGATGCCCTGGGCCAGGATGGCGCCGTACTTGGCCATCACGTCCTCGTGCTTGTTGGTGATGACCTGGGTGTAGAGTTGACGGAAGAAGGTGACCTTGGGGCAGGTTTGGTCGGTTTGTTGGATGAGGATCATGGCCGAGGCGATGAGGGCGCCCTGGCGGACAAAGTTGACGGGGTCGAACTTGGCCATCGGCTCGAGGAGGGCGATTGCTTCGCGGAGGCCGGTTCCGGCGCAAGCGATGCCGAGGGCCATGGCCGCGCCGTAACGGACGTGCGGGTTGTAGGACTCGGCCAGGAGGGACACAACCGACGGGCACTGTTCCGGCGTACGGAACAGGATGAATCCGATGGCGGTGACGGCGGCACGACGAACATCGTCGTTGACATCGCTGACGGCCACGTGCAGCAGCTTGCGGATCGCCTGGTTGTTACCGGTTCCGCAGTAGGCCATAGCAATGGTGTACATTCCACTGCGACGCAGCACCGGGTCCTTGTCGTTGGACAGGCTGGTCACCAGCGAATCCGCCTCCTCCAACCGAGCGTACATGGTCAGCGAAATTCCGACCGCCAACCCACGAAGGATCTTCTCGTGCTGGGTCTCCTGGGCGTACGCGACCATGTCCTCGATGGCCGGAGCATGCTTCGAACCGAGCATGACCATTCCCATGGCGATTCCAGCCGCCTCACCCGTAACGGCATCGTCCTGGTACAGGTTAAACTTCAACTGCTCGTACACGTCCTGCCGGTGAGTTCCCATCGCGGCCAAGCCCAACCCCAAACATCCACCGTGGCGGACATTCTCGTTCTGGGCGTCCTTCAGCTGCTGCAGCAGGTAATCGATGATGTTCGCCCCGTGATTGGCGTGGATCAACCCGAGCGCGTACAGGCCACCACCCTCGGAATACCCCGAGCTCGGTCCACTCTCCTTCGGCAGATAACTCTGCATCAACGCCAGCGATTCCGTCTCGTGGCCGCGGTGAATCACTCCCAGCGAGGCCGTCGCCGTCAACTTGGCCCAATTCGTAGCCCGCGCCAACCACTCCAAATTATCCCTCAAGAACTGATCGCTCGTCGTGCCGCTGTGCATAAACGCGTTCGCAATGACCGTCGCCGTGTGGCAAATCGACACCCGAACCGCCTCCTTCGTCGCGCGCAGAATCTGCAAATCTGCGTGGTTGCTCCGGATCAGGAACTGCAACTGCAGATCGATCGTAATCTCCCCGGACAAAATCCCCGCCAGCTTCTCAATGTTCGCCTGGTGCGTCTTCTCGCTCTCGTTCAAACTGTCCACGGTGCGTTCGATCTTGGCATCGCCACCCTCGCTCTCCTCACCAACCTCCTTCGGTTCCTGCTTAACTTCCGGCGCTGCTGCCGCCCCAGCAGCGTTCGTGCCCTGCGGCTTCAGATTCGAAATCAACGCCGACGGAATCGGCGCCGTGGCTTTGAGCGCTTGCAGCACCTGTCCCAGGAACTGCTGCGTGGCCGACTCGTACAAATCGAACGCGATCTGGTACGCCATAAGGACCGAGTGTTCTCCGCCCTTGGTCAGGTTGTCCAGCAGTTCGGCGACGGCCAGCGGATCCTCCAAAAAGATCAGACACTGGCACATGTTGACGTAGTCCGGCACGCCCAGATTGCGGTACAGACCAACCAGGCAGCGCAGCACCGTGTTGCGGAACGCGCGATTCTGAATCAGGCTCATGGTGACCTGGAACGCATACGCCAACATCCCCGCAATGTCGTCCGCCTTCATGATCGACGACTCCACCACGTCCATCCGGCGCGTCTCCAGCGCAATTCCCAGCGCCTGCCTGTACTGTCCATCGTCCAAACAGCGCTGAATCATCCGATTCACGATCGCCTCCAACCTCGCATCGATCGGCTTCGCCTTGGCCGGATTCTCCGCCAGCTGCACCCGCAACTGCGTGTAATGATCAATACACTTGGCGATGATCGTGTCCACGTACTCGTTGCGCGCGTTCACATCAAACAGATCCCCCGCGCCCAGCGCATACGTCAGCGAGTCCTCGAACGACCCCAAATGGTAGTAAACCTTGGAAGCCACCAACGCGGCCAGATCGTGCTGCTGAAACCCCTTGTCCTCGTGCAGAATCTCGATCTTCTCCACCGCCTCGGAAATCTCCGGCCAAAACTCGTCCACGATCGTGTCCAGCTTCTTCAGGGCAAACACCTTCAGCTCCTGGATCGGTTCGTCCAGCAGGCAGATGATGCCGGCGGCGGAAGTTATGTTCAGCTTCATCGTTTCTTCTGCACAAAAGTAACGCAATTTTAGCACATTTTATTCAGCAACCATCCGACTACAACTTACCACAATTTTCGTTCCGATTCCGAGCAAAATTACCACCAAATAAGTGAATTTTATTATGCCAACTATTTCTTCTCCGCCAGACGATGACTTTCACAAAAATGCATGAAATTGAAAATGGTGACGGCAGCCGAAGTGTCAAACTTATCGACGAACCTTTGCGGGAAGAAAAAGAAACTTCGATAAGTGCACGGTTCGGCAACGTTGTACAAATTTGGGTTAAAGCGCTGAAATACCGCAAAGACAATATTACACGCTAAAATGTAAAAAGGCAAATAAAGATATTTTTACTGATTTTAATGAATAAAAAAAAACAGTCAAATACATAAAACTTTTGCCTTTTATTTGATAGCTCTCTTGAAAAGTGAGAGAGAAAATATTTTACGGACTTGAAAGGAAATTTAGAATAAGAGCAATTCCATGTCAAATAGGGAATCGGTTGTACTCGACCCTCTCCGATTTCAATGAAACTTTGTAGACATGTTATCCTAGGCCTAGTCCTAGGCCTATAAAGGCCATTTTTGTGTATATGGAGCCAGTTACACTCGATAATGACATTTGAGAAGGACGTGAGTGTTTTAAATATTTTTGTGTTTCGTAATTTAAATATTGCTGTATCTCGAAGCCGTTGCATCATATCAAAAAGTGGTCAAAGACAAACTTGGAGTAAATTTGACGGGCTTTCCGAAAAAAATACACTGAAAGAAACAAACACCACTTTTATGAGATTTTTTGATTTTTAAGTTTAAATCAAATTTAAAGGTGAGCCCACGATTTTTTTTTTTCGTTCAAAATTTTTGTGAAAATAGCCTAAGATGTTACAAACAGACTCACGCAAAATGCAGGATGGAGCAACTCACCTAGAAAAATACAAAAATCATTTACTGAAACTGTTTTTTTCAAAAGTGCTCTAAACGTCAAAATTTTCAAAAACCGAACATGAGAATCGATTCTCCAGACAATTTTACATAAAAGTCTCCATATTGACCATTGTCCTAAGTCCAATCCTTGTGAAGTTACAGCGGTTTTAAAAATAAAAATGTTGAAAAAATAGGGTTTTTGATGGTTTTTGGCAATTTCTATATGACAGACTTGATTTTTCAGTCTCGAAAATATTTTTACCGGAAAGCTCGTCCAATTTCCTATAAGTTTGTCTTTGACCCCATTTCAATTGGATGCATGAGCTTGCAGATATAAGCGAATTTACTATCCAGGTTACTACACTACACTGAAAAAATATTATGTTTTCAGTCATGAGCAATGTAATTAGCTTATATCTGCAAGCTCATGCATCCAATTGAAATGGGGTCAAAGACAAACTTATAGGAAATTGGACGAGCTTTCTGGTAAAACAATTTTCGAGACTGAAAAATCAAGTCTGTCATATAGAAATTGCCAAAAACCATCAAAAACCCTATTTTTTCAACATTTTTATTTTTAAAACCGCTGTACTGCCCATGTTCGCATAAATGTCCCATATGCAAAAACAGCAAGCTGAGAAAAACGCATTTGAAGTTTGTCCCATACATAAGGCTACGTGTTAAGTTTTCGCGAAAAAACTGGATTTCCTCCTGATTTCTAGAACAAAGTACTGGATGTTATAGGCTCTTTTGAAAGAGCACACGATTTTGAACCAAACTGCATCAAAAACTCGAAATCGATGAAAATGCATATGGGACATTTATGCGATCAGGGGCAGTGTAACTTCACAAGGATTGGACTTAGGACAATAGTCAATATGGAGACTTTTATGTAAAATTGTCTGAAGAATCGACTCTCGTGTTCGGTTTTTGAAAATTTTGACGTTTAGAGCACTTTTGAAAAAAAAAAACAGTTTCAGTAAATGATTTTTGTATTTTTTTAGGTGAGTTGCTCCATCCTGTATTTTGCGTGAGTCGGTTTGTTACATCTTAGGCTATTTTCACAAAAATTTTGAACGAAAAAAAATCGTGGGCTCACCTTTAAATTTGATTTAAACTTAAAAATCAAAAAATCTCATAAAAGTGGTGTTTTTTTCTTTCAGTGTATTTTTTTCGGAAAGCCCGTCAAATTTACTTCAAGTTTGTCTTTGACCACTTTTTGATATGATGCAACGGCTTCGAGATACAGCAATATTTAAATTACGAAACACAAAAATATTTAAAACACTCACGCCCTTCTCAAATGTCATTATCGAGTGTAACTGGCTCCATATACACAAAAATGGCTTTTATAGGCCTAGGATAACATGTCTACAAAGTTTCATTGAAATCGGAGAGGGTCGAGAAAAAAGTACCTAAAAAATTCCTGTTTTGGGCTGGAATTGCTCATAAGTAGAATTAAATTTGAAAAAAAAAAACAAAAATATCAAACTTATAAAAAAAAAATTAAAGTAATAAAATTCTAAAGTTTTTTGTTTTTTATAACAATTAGGTTTAAAAACCTTTATTTTGAAAATGCTGAGCGTCGAGAATTTCTGATATATATTTATCAAATGTTATTCTAATTATTCGAACATAAATTCTAGCAAAACTACTGATTCTGTACTGATGAAATCAGAGTGGTTCTCTGCGAGAGTGTGCATATCCAGAATTATTCTTGAAGGTAAATTTCTCTGAGCAAGTGTGACATTGCATGTTGTAAGTATCCAGGTTTTTAAGCGGAGATGGCGTTCGAATGGTGAACGCCCGAAATGTCAAAATCGCGCAGTAGCACCAACATTAGAAAAAAAATGTGGCTGTCATGCCATGGCACACTTCTTCCGTAATGTTGGTACCACTGCGTGATTTTGACATTTCGGGCGTTCACCATTCGAACGCCATCTTCGCTTAAAGACCTCGATAGGAAAAGCGTGACAAAGGGGGGAGGGGGGAAGGGGGGTATATTTTGGCTGATTTTAGCGTGACGTACTTTATGGATGAAGCCTATGTTGTACACCTTTCAGTAAATTTACATTGTTCAGGGTTTCTGTGCAGATACACTCAAACCCCGGTGGTTTGACACCAACTGTTGTCAAACGAACGGGGTCACTTTTTAGTTTGACACCCCTTTTACACGGAGTTCACACACACTACCAAACGTTTGTTTTGAAAGTGTGCGTGAGCGTCGTGTAAAAAGTAAAACAAACTAAAAAAGTGTCAAACGAAAAAGTGACCAACCACCGGGGTTTTATCAAAATATCTGAGATCCGGCCTCAAAAAGTTTATTAAAAACATTAAAGTACTTATAACTTTTGATAGGGTTGTCAGATCTTCAATCTTTTGGGCTTGTTGAAAAGGTCTTTTGATTACCTATCCAACGATGGGTTGCATGATAGATCCGGACAACTTTTTTATCAAAATATTTGAGATCCGGCGTCAAAAAAGTGTATAAATAACACTTAAGTGCTCATAACTTTTGATGGGGTTGTCAGATCTTCAATTTTTAGAACGCGTTGGAAAGGTCTTTTAAATACCTTTCTAAAAATGTATAGCATGGCGGGTTTTCCTACATAAACCACCCTTTTTACAATCTTCGGAAGTTTAGCTAAAATTGTTTTTTTAGCAAAACTTTTGAAGTACTTTTCTAAATTTCATAAAATTAACTAGGGTCTTGTGGGACCCCAAGACGGATCGAATGAGACCAAAACGGTCCAAATCGGTTCAGCCAGTCCGGAGATAATCGTGTGCATATTTTTCGGTACACGGACTCACATCCAGACACACGCACAGACATTTGTTCAGAATTTGATTCTGAGTCGATAGGTATACGTGAATGTGGGTCTACGAGGTCGAATAAAGTAGTTCATTTTTCGAGTGATTTTATAGCCTTTCCTCATTGAGGTGAAGAAGGCAAAAAGGATTTTTTTTGCAAAAATAAAAAATGAAGCAAACATAATTTATCAGGTTTAAAAAATGTTTATTTTGACTTAAAATGTTAATTACTTTTACCTGGCTATTTTACAATAAATATTGAGAATACGATTATCATTGTGCTAAAATTCAACTAAAAACCAATCAAATTAATAATACTGCATCAATACGCCGTGCAATCACACAAATTCAACCTAATTACTTTGACCAACCGGTCTAACTCCGTCTCTCCTCCCAAAGCAATCGTACACCTTCGAAATGCCAAAATACCCAATCAAAAAGGCCACCCCAACGAATCCCAACAGACAGCACCCCCCAACCAGGACTCCGACCAGCATCATCGAGGCCACCGTCACGAGCGTGCCCTCGATCAGCACGAACCCGGTAAAGGTCATGATGGCGGTGGCCACGGTGAAGAAGATAAACATCATAAACGGGAGCGTCAGGATGAACATGATGGCGGCGATGGCCAGGGCCAGGGCCGGATAGCGCTGCAATCCGCGGAAGATTGCAACGGCCGTCTGCTTGAGCCGGTAGCGCTCGATAAAGTCGTTCAGCGCGGCCTGGAACATGTCCACTGTAAAGGGAGGAAGAAATGGTTTAGTTACAAGTGGAACAGTGTAAGGAAGAGGTTTGAGGGAGATTTTTACCGTAGAGTGTTCCGCGTTCCAGCAGGTGCCGGGCCAGGTCCTCGCTGTTCCGGTGGCTGCGGTTGCGGGACCGGATGTGGTCGGAGCCACCTCCGTCGGAGGAGATGTCGTCTTCCTTTGGGTTGAAGAGAGAAAATAAGTGCACATTTTCGGAAATTTAACAACGTTCCAAAGAACTTACCACATCACTAGTCTCGCGAATGACCATTTTGCTGCATTCGATAGCCTTTTGGATTATTTTAAAAGCAGAAACTAAAAGATTTAGTTTGATTAAACAAGAATGCCGCTAAATGTTTTGTTTTGGTTTGAATCAAGATGATTCAAATTGGTAGCAACAATCATGTAAAATGCACGTTTAACGTGTTTTAGGTATTTAATGGATTTTTCCTACACTCTCAGCAAAAATCATTCAGATGCTTCAACAACAAATCTGGAGTTTTTTTTTTGAAAAGGTCCTATAAACCAAATTTTAAATTTTTGCTTTTTGGTTTTTTTTGGAAACCAGGGATATTCAAAAACACCCAAAAAGATGAAAAAATATGAAAATTTGGTTTATAGGACCATACACAACTCTAAACTAAAAATCAGATTTTTGCCAAGTTAATTTCAAGAGAAAATATGAGTCATGGGTTTCATATGCAGATTGAATTGAATTGACCTTTTGAAAATTTAATCTAGAGTTGAAACCGAGGTTGAAACTTCTCTTAGAGGTCTAGTGTTTTTTTTTTTAAATCAGAATCGCTCAGTAGCACCAACATTAGAAAAAAAGTGTGGCTGTCATGCTATGTCACACTTTTTTCGTAATGTTGGTACCACTGCATGACTTTGACATTTCGGACGTTCACAATTCGAACGCCATCTTCGCTTAAAAATCTGGATACCTTTAAAAAAAAACTCGAGAGTTGAACTAACACAATTTTTTAATGTTTAATTATTAATTATTTACTAAAATAATAAGTAAAGTTTATGTAATACATTTAAAATATATTAATTATTTTATTGATTTAGAAAATGAGTAATAAGGTCGTTGCAAATATTTTTAAAGTTTATGTCGTCCCCCTTCAAAATTGGTCCAAAAAATTAGGGGGCAAAAAATATTTTTTTCCAAAAAACTTGAAAATGTCAATGGAAATAGAAGTCTAATCAACTGAAAACAATCTTAAATGCCCTATTCTGCATTGATAATCATATTTAGCATGTTTGGGCTCCTTAAAATTATTTTAAATTTTTATGGAATTCTAATCTATACATCACCGCAATAACTTTTTTTTTTTTCTCGCAGAAATAAAATTTTCGTAACTACTTAGAAATTTTGTAAACTTATGATTGCAAAACAACCGGACAGATGTGTAATGCATTTTAGAACATATTTTTCATGAAGATGTTGAAAACGTAGGCCTGTAATTTATTTTTTTACTTTTTAATTTATTTTTTATTATTTTTTTTTATTTCCATGATTCATAAATATAATTAAATTGGCTGTATACTTAATTTTTCAATTATTTAATAACTTTAATTTTTTTAATTGTTTCTTTACAAAAATATTTATCAACCAAATTAATTACTTGTGTAGTAAATCAATAGTAGTTTATGCAACAAGTTGCAAAAAGAGGATTTTTTCAGCACGAGTCGTGCATTTAACCAACGAGGTTCACCGAGTTGGATAAATACGAAGAGTGCTGAAAAAAAAGTTTTGCAACGAGTTCCATACAACATTTTTTGCAATTCCGAAAAACACCCATTGAGTGAAATTTGAAGTCAAATTTTCATGTATTTTGTCAATAAATCGTCTAAATCAAAAAATGTTGAAAAGTGTTACTTTTGAAACAAGAGCTAAAAAGTTCAACTTTTCAACACCCATTTCAGTGCTGAAAAGAAGAACTTTTCAGCATTTATTTTGAAAAGTGTTGCTATTCGATTCAGTTATTTTTGGTACAGAAAAGTAGGCTATTTCGTCGTTCAAGAGTGACAGGAAAAGCAAGTAGTTTCACGACGGAATTGCAAAAAAAAAATACATTTCATAATTTGTTGATTTAAAAAAAAAAGATTAATTTGAAAATATCAGGGGGGCGACATCTATATCTCACTACAGGCAGCTCGCCCGCAGCCAACACAAGTTGTCAACTTCGGCACCAGAACAAAAGGGAAATGTCAACTTCGGCTCCAGCACAAAAGAACAGCTGTTCGTTACGGAACCAAAACAAAGCAACTGCGCACTGTAAAAAAAAGTGCAAAAACTGCAGGCATAAAATGGAAATAAAGTAATTATTGTTTCTATGTAAAATGTTACCGCAATGTACGTTTAAGAGTTAGTGTATGTATGTGAGGTGATTTTTATCATTTTTTTTGCAAAATAAACTACTAAAGTTGGGATTATTAAGCACACATCGGGCCGATGACCTCATTTAAAGTTGTACTTTTATCACATGAAACGTTTAACTTAACTACTGTGTAATTTGACTTTTACTAAAGTAATTCTTATAACAAAAATTGAATTATTAAAAAAAGAAATATTTTTGTTTTCACTGTGCGCAGTTTGCGCGCGTTATCAATCTCAATCACCCAAGATGGCTGCCGTTAGCATCCCCCTGGAAAATATCTGATCCTTGAATAAATAATTGATACTGAAATTTTTGTATAAATAATTCTTTGCAAAATAATGACTATTCAATTAAATAATGTAATAAATAAAAAATTTGATTTAAAAAATAATAACTACATATTATCAACTTAATAATTTTATTTATCAGCAAATTAGAAATTTTAAGAAATTTTAAATGTTTTATTGATTGAATGTTTTTAGGAAAAAAAAAATTTCCTAGAAATTAACGTGTTTAATTACCATCTGTGTATACAAGCATTTTTTCGTTTTTCTTCTTTCAAAGCAAACATACATCAATTTTTAATAGTTTTTTGGCAAACTTAATAAGATTTTTAAGACGGCCACGTTTAAACATGTATGTATGTTCCAAAAAAAGTATGCCTTTGTTTTAAAATTTAGGACGTTGCAAATATTTTTCAAACTTTTTGGTCCGAAAAATCAGAGGGCAATAAAAATGTGTTTAAAAAAAAACATCAAAATTTGCATGAAAATATACTTCTAATCAACTGCATTGATGTGCACGGTCAATCAAACCAACCCATTTTTTTGTAATTGTCTTATTTGGGTAAAATAATTTTAATCGGATGTCGATATGAAGGTATTTTTTAATTTGAATTTGGGTAACCTTGAATGACCATATATCTTTTCCGCAAACTGTCAAAATACACGCTCGATAAAACTAGCTCAAAAAGTACTGAAATTAGGCTTCCCAACAAGCAACGCACTTTCCCAAAACTTGGCTACTCACCTGACCTGGTTTCTAAAGTTTAGTTTAGCTTTTTTTATAAGTTTAATTAAAAATTGACACATTCTTTCAATTTTAGGCACTTTGAAGTTCGACGAGTGTAAACTGTGCACGCCCAACGAAAATAGAAGAATAAGTTCATTTTCCTCGCTAAAGAAGGTATTACATTGCATCAAACTTTGTTTTAAAAGCTAATAGTTTTGACTGCCACGTTTAAACACCCCCCCCCCCCCCCCTGCTTCCCCCTTTCTACATTGGTCAGAGTCGAGGTACATTAACTTCAAAAATATTAGCAACGGCCTTAATAAAAAAAATGGAATAACTTTTTTTTTCTGTATTTTGATGACAACTTTGCCAAATCTTATCATCTTCTCATCATTCTTCTTGTATTATTGTTTAATGAAAATGGCAGTTTTAGCCGTATAAAACATTTCCAAAAATTATTTTTTTTTTAATTGTAATCTAAAACATTTCAGATGTTTTAGATGTTTAGAAAAATCAATCTGAAGATGCCAATTTAAGAAAAATTTGAAAGAACGATTGTGTGGACAACTGCTTAAATTGCTCAGTGATTTATTTAGACGAGCTATTGGTACAAATTGGCTTCTTATACACTTTAAAGAAATTGTAATTTTTGATAAGCGTGCAAAAACGTCAAACTACACGGCTAACTCAGATGGAGCACTTTTGTCATATTTTTAGTTTGTTTAGTTTCTTAACAAATAAAACACATTTCCCTTGCTGTTTATAACGATCTCAAATTTATTTCGTCACTGTAATCAATTAATTCAACCGACATTTTCATACAATTCAGAGTTATTTTGTTCCAAATGTTTACTTCTTTTTAGTTGAATTCACATCACTGAAGAAAAATTAGTTTTTTTTTTCTATTGAAAAAACGAAAAAAGTCTTCCTGTTTCGACCTTTGTTCGTGTTTTTTTTTAATTTAAATAATTGTCTTGCTGTGATAGAGAGTACACTACGTAGGTGAGTTGGTTGAAGTTTAGTTTTCCAGACTTCGCTAGTAAATTTGTGCAGTTAGTTGTTTTAGTGAGCTTGTACCTGTTTTGTGATTCCGTTTCATCATTTCTTTCGCCATCAGCTCTGCGCTGCGCTGCGGGGGTAATATTCGGAGTTAAATTGTATTTGGCGTGGGTGCTCTAAAAATTGAGTACAAAAAGTTTGTGTGATTTGGGTGTTGTATTTTGTTTTTGTTTTGGCTATTCCGTTCTTTCTGTTAGTTTGGAAGATACTTTAGAGCTGTGTATAATATTTGTTTTCGTTGATAGTGAGTTGTCTCCTTTAGTCGATATAGTTTTAGTTTTACTTTTCTGGTTGAAATGATAAATTTCTCTACAAGAGATTCGAAAGGAAAAGCGTGTAGAAAAACATCTAAAAGTCCAATCAAACACTTCACACTGACATATTTCAAACCTGTATCCGTTTGTCTATCTTCTCCTTCCCGATCCTCAAAACCTCGTTTGAGCTTTCCTTAAAATTTAAGGGTGAAATTCGGTAATTTTGTCTTCTTTGTTCTTTTAAATTGTATACATTTGGCGTGATTTGTATTGTTTGTGTTGGATCAGAGTCAGTTGTTTGTTTCGCGCCAAGCGAAACATGAGATTAGCTTTTAATACTTGTTTTATGTTGTTTGATTTCATGAGGATTGGGATGGTTATTTATGAATAACTTTTTTGTTCAAATGCATTACAAGATATTTAAGATGGAAGCTGCATGATGAAACAAAAAAGGGGGAAAAAAGCATCACTCTACTTTCTACATTATTTTTTGCTAGCTAAATGCAGCAATAATTTGTATTTAATTTTGTTCATAATCTACTCTTCGGATTAGTTTTTGTTAGTTGGAGCAGAACGTTAGAGCTTGTTTTGGCCTGGTGAGAATAATATGTGCTGGGTGAGATTTTTTTTAGGAGGATTAGTTACTTTGTTTGTTTAGTTTAGTTGTTTTAAAGTGATCAAGTGGGGAAGCGTTGCTTGTAAGAATTTTTAAAAATCTCTAAAATAAATTTGGCGGTACCATTTATGACATTTCTTGAAAAAGTCTATAATTGATAAGTTTCTAGAAAAGAAAATTATATTGAAAAAAAAATCAAAGATCAAACGATTAAAATGAGGCAAAGCATTTGCCTAACCTGTCAAAAAGTGCGTACTTTTTACAATATTGCATATATGCACGCTCAAATAATCCAACAAAAAAAAAAAAACCTTTTGTTGTTTTGGAATTACGTAATTTTTTTTCTGGATTTGATTTCACGTTGATTTTTTAAAATCTACTTTCCATACTGTCAGAGTACACGCTCGATGAAACTAACTCAAAAAAAAAAAACAATGAGATGTAGCTTCTCCACAAGCAACGCACTTCCCCAACACTTGGCTACTCACCTGACCTGGTTTCTAAAGATTAGTTTAGCATTTTTTTTTTTGTTATAAGTTTAATTCAAATTTGACACATCCTTTCAATTTTAGGCACTTTGAAGTTCGACGAGTAGAAACTGTGCACGCCCAAATGAAAATAACTAATTTTGGTGTTAATTTTATTCAGACTTTGTCGAAACCGAACCCACTCCGAAATGAGTTCTTTTTTCTCGCTTAAGGAGGTATTACACTGCATCAAACTTTGTCTTTAAAACTGATGTCTACTGCCGAATGCTTTGTTTGCAAACTTGTCTGTGTTTTTCTTTAAAAAAATTGCATGATTTTTTTCTGATGCAGAAAAGGGATGTTTCAAACAATGTTTCGGAAAGTTGAATATAAGCATTTAATAGCGATCATTTTCAGTAGATTGATAATTTTTATTGATTTTTTTGGTCTGAAATTACCGATGATTTTTTGCATTTTTTTTTGCTTTATAAAATTCCTTTTCAAATGGTCTGGAAATTTTCGAACTAAATATAAAATTGAAAGAATAAAAAATAAAAAAATAAATAGATTTTAAAACTGTATCGATTCCACAAAAAAAAAAACCAATAAAATTATTTAAACTATAAAACACAAATCAGCAATTCTCAGAATTCTCAAATTCGAGGAATAAAAAAACCTAACACATAATAATCTCTTGAATCTATAGAAACAAAAGTTAAAATATACAGAAATTACAAAACATCAAAAATCCCAAAAATTTAAAAGGTTCGAAATTCAAAACTCTTTCCTAATTCTAGTTAAGAAATCAAAATGGAACAAAAAAAAAAATACAAATTATTAAGCTCAATGCATGAAATTTAAATATTAAATTGAACTTTAAAATGAGAAACAAAAAAATAACGGTTTGAAATAAAAAAAAAACATAATTTGACACATTTTTATTTATTTAATTCCCAAATTTCACAACTCAGACATTCTTAGATTCTTCATTTCTAAAAAAATCCAAAATGCTAAAGTTTTTGTGACCCTTAAACCTTTTTTGAATGTAAGAAATAATGTTAAATTTTTATATCCCTAATAATTTTGTTACGTTTAATGAAACATAAAATTTGAGGAATTTAATCATTTTTTTATTTTAAAATTTCAGAATTTAATTTTTTTTATTTTAAAATTTTATAATTTAAGAATTTAAAAAAATTTAGAATTGAAAAATTGAAGAATTGCAGAATTTCAGAATTTAAGAATTAACCAATTAACGAATTTAATAATTTAAGAATTTAAGAATTTAAGAATTTAAGAATTTAAGAACTTAAGAATTAAAGAATTAAAGAATTAGAGAATTTGAGAATTTGAGAATTTAAGAATTTAAGAATTTAAGAATTTAAGAATTTAAGAATTAAAGAATTAAAGAATTAAAGAATTAAAGAATTAAAGAATTAAAGAATTAAAGAATTAAAGAATTAAAGAATTAAAGAATTAAAGAATTAAAGAATTAAAGAATTAAAGAATTAAAGAATTAAAGAATTAAAGAATTAAAGAATTAAAGAATTAAAGAATTAAAGAATTAAAGAATTAAAGAATTTTAGAATTTCAGAATTTAAGAATTTAAGAATTTAAGAATTAAAGAATTAAAGAATTAAAGAATTAAAGAATTAAAGAATTAAAGAATTAAAGAATTAAAGAATTAAAGAATTAAAGAATTAAAGAATTAAAGAATTAAAGAATTAAAGAATTAAAGAATTAAAGAATTAAAGAATTAAAGAATTAAAGAATTAAAGAATTAAAGAATAAAAGAATTAAAGAATTTAAGAAATTAAAATTTTTTTTTAAGAATTTAAGAATTTAAGAATTTAAGAATTTAAGAATTTAAGAATTTAAGAATTTAAGAATTTGAGAATTTAAGAATTTAAGAATTTAAGAATTTAAGAATTTAATAACTTTAGAATTTAAGAATTTAGGAATTAAAGAATTAAAGAATCAAAGAATTAAAGAATTAAAGAATTAAAGAATTAAAGAATTAAAGAATTAAAGAATTAAAGAATTAAAGAATTAAAGAATTAAAGAATTAAAGAATTAAAGAATTTGAGAATTTAAGAATTTAAGAATTAAAAAATTAAAGAATCAAAGAATTAAAGAATTTAAGAAATTAAAAATTTAAGAATTTAAGAATTTAAGTGGGGATCGAAGTAGCCATGCGCGAGATCGGACGTGACATTTGTTCGGTACCGAAAATTTGACGTTTTTCTTCGGTTTAGAGTTGTTTTACATTGAAAAATTCCAAGAAGTTTCTGATGTTTTTTTCTCGGATTTGTTTGTGCTGCAAGTGAATCTACATGCTGAAGACAAAAGTGAAGCTCTGCGAGATTTTTTTTTGTGGGGCGTAACGGAAAGGATTTCCGTTTAGTTCCAGCCGTTCCGGCAAGGCCAGAAGTTGCTGACAACCTGTGGATTCCTGGATTTGATGATGTTCTAGTGAAGCAACAGCATCATATTCGATGTATGTTCGGTTTGTCGAATGCATTGGAGACCCTTGGTGAGATCTTTCCATACGATTTTTTTTAGATTATTCATATTATATTCTCTTTATCAAATGAAATATCCTTCCTACCCCACCCCATCCTCCATGTCCTTAATCCAAATTACACCCCCCCCTCCTCCCTCTACCCCCCTCCTAAAATAATAACAATTACTTGCCAAATTTACACTTACACACCCAACCACAACTCATTCGGAGCGTTTGGTACGGTATGTCCACGCATCCTTCCTCCCCTGTTGATTCTGTGAAATGTGATCCGTTCTCAGAATCTGTCTCTGCGGTTAATGCAACGCAGTAGGCCTGGCCGCTTTAATTTTTGCAATACATGTTCGGGGTTACTCGGATGTAATGCAATCATTAATATTGACAAGAAAGGACTTGGGGCGTAATCTAACCAAAAGTTCTTCCAGGATGCTTTCTTCGGACTGGCTGCGCTTGTGTTCGATTAGATTAGATTAGATTAGATTAAGAATTTAAGAATTTAAGAATTTAGGAATTTAAGAATTTGAGAATTTAAGAATTTAAGAATTTAAGAATTTAAGAATTTAAGAATTTAAGAATTTGAGAATTTAAGAATTTAAGAATTTAAGAATTTAAGAATTTAAGAATTTAAGAATTTAAGAATTTAAGAATTTAAGAATTTAAGAATTTAAGAATTTAAGAATTTAAGAATTTAAGAATTTAAGAATTTAAGAATTAAAGAATTAAAGAATTAAAGAATTAAAGAATTAAAGAATTAAAGAATTTAAGAAATTAAAAATTTAAGAATTTAAGAATTTAAGAATTTAAGATTTTAAGAATTTAAGAATTTAAGAATTTAAGAATTTCAGAATTTAAGAATTTAAGAATTTAAGAATTTAAGAATTTAAGAATTTAAGAATTTAAGAATTTAAGAATTTAAGAATTTAAGAATTTATGAATTTAAGAATTTAAGAATTTAAGAATTTAAGAATTTAAGAATTAAAGAATTAAAGAATTAAAGAATTAAAGAATTAAAGAATTAAAGAATTAAAGAATTAAAGAATTAAAGAATTAAAGAATTAAAGAATTAAAGAATTAAAGAATTAAAGAATTAAATAATTTGAGAATTTAAGAATTTCAGAATTTAAGAATTTAAGAATTAAAGAATTAAAGAATTAAAGAATTAAAGAATTAAAGAATTAAAGAATTAAAGAATTAAAGAATTAAAGAATTAAAGAATTAAAGAATTAAAGAATTAAAGAACTAAAGAATTAAAGAATTAAAGAATTTAAGAAATTAAAAATTTAAGAATTAAAGAATTTCGCAATTCGCAATTCGCAATTTTCAGTGTAAGAACGGGCCTTGACCGATCTTATGCACTAGGTTCCCGACGAACACGCACTGCCCTTACACCTACATCTCACCCTTGCTCTGAGTCAGTACGAGCAGCACGCTAGAACACGCTTTGAGTGTTCGTGCCAGGCATGCACACCTTCTTTTCCGGTTACGCATTTTAACTCGGCCGGGGGTGGTACATTACGTAGGGTTTGATGTAAGTATAAGCGCCTAACCATTAATAGTGTGCCTATCAACTTTCATTAAAGCAAAAACTGTTTTATTTTTAGTTTGAATTCAAAAACTTATTGTTATTTCTGTGTATTGTTTTCTCCTGAAATCTTCCCTATTGTTGAGTCTGTTTATATGTTGCTATTTCTTTTGTCGCGGTGTTTTGTTACAATTTTTGGTCCTAAGCATGTTATAAAAGTTTACCAAAAATACAATAGTAATATTTGTGTTAATCCTTTAACCATTCCATAAATTGAGTAAGGGCTCAAACCTCACTTGTTTGAAAAAAGGGTGAAGATTGAAAACAATTGACAGTAAAAGAGAATTTATTTTATAAAAATCAAGTATCAATAGTAAGAGAATAATGAGCGTATTTTGAAGAATAAAAATGAGAAGCTAGATGTATTAGATGTAAAATTAGACAATAGTTAATAGATAGAGATACAAAACAAGCTTAGATTATAGCAATGATAATTTATAGGACAGATAAAGAATTATTCAAATAAATAAATTCGCAATAAAATCAAAAAAAGATTAGGCGAATGATAAATAGACTTGACATTACTAGTACATTAAGGAAAAGTATATTTTTAAGGAAAAAAAAAAGAACAAAACAAAGTTTATTACAGCAGTATCAATTGATAGAAAAGAGTTGAAAAGCGTTGAGAAATAAGAGAATCAAATGAGTAAAATCGAAATCAAATGGAGGATAGTAAACAGAAGCCGCGTTAGCAAATCAGTGAAACAAAATAAACAGAAGATAGGTGGTAGCTGAGAATGAAGAGAAGAGAAACCCCGTTGTGCGATGTTTCAGGTACATCCACAGCAGTTGACTCAACATACTGCGAATCAAAACAATACCGTCTACAATCACAAATTACTTCCCTTTCCCACATTGTCGCGCCCCTTTCTTTTAGCCGTCTCGACTTTGACCCGCGGTGGTCAAAGGTTTACGAGCCGTTTCCACAGGCCACCAGCTAGGTCATCATGAAAACCAAGCCAACGTGGAGGTAAGAAAATAGGACACTCGCAAGAAACCAGAGCTATACTGTTCTGATCAAGATAATTCGGATGATCTAACAGAACTACGGATGTAGTTAGTTGCGCTCCTTCCAGGATGTTCCTAACGTGGACGTCAACCGAAGAGCACGCAACAAGGTCAGTGCCATTGCATGCTCTTAGGTATCAATCCTTGGCCTGCAATTTAAGAATTAAAGAATTTAAGAATTTAAGAATTTGAGAATTTAAGAATTTAAGAATTTAAGAATTTAAGAATTTAAGAATTTAAGAATTTAAGAATTTAAGAATTTAAGAATTTAAGAATTTAAGAATTTATGAATTTAAGAATTTAAGAATTTAAGAATTTAAGAATTTAAGAATTTATGAATTTAAGAATTTAAGAATTTAAGAATTTAGATATTTTAGAATTAAGAAATTAAAGCATTGCAGAATTTAAATTCTTCAATTTCTAAATTCTAAAATTCTGAAATTCTACAACTCTGAATTTTTAAAATTCTTGAAATAAAAAATTCTAAAATGCTTAAATGCCTAAAATTTTAAGATTTTTGAGATGTTTTATTCTTAAATAGATCAAAAATGCAAGAATACCAACTGCTCAAAATTCAAATATATAGATTACTTTTTCGAAACAACCAATGCGCCATGTACATAGGACCTTTTGAAAAAGTAAGCGATATATAACGATGAAAATTAAAATTTTGAAAACTTAGCTTTTTTCCAAAAAATCCGAAATAACAAATTATGGAATAAGGAATAAAACATTTTAAAATTTAAAAACATTTTTTTATTTGATGAATATTAAAAAAGCTGAATTTAGAAATCAAATTTTAAAATATTTGAAACTTGTTTTTTTACTACATCAATCACATTTGAAAATTCCAATTGAAATTCAAAAGAACGAAAATGTATGAAAATAAATATAAAGCAAAAAAAAAAAAAATACTGCTTCGGCCACAATTCCAAATGTCTAAAGTTTTGTAGTAAACACAATTTTAAATTATTTATTTTTTTAAAGGCACAACATAAAACAAAACCGAGTGTCTAAAATTCAAAACCTTAGAATTATAAAAACTCAAATTAAAAAAAAACTATCGCTTCATTTTTTTCTGAATTTCAAAACATTGATTTTTAAAGCACACAAAAAGCTGAAAAAGCAAAATTTGATTTATTGCAGCTTTTGAAAAAATAACTCCAGAAATGTTTGTTTCAAAACAAAGATTGATGTAGTGTACTACCTCCTTAATTTTGGCCAAAATCTGAGTGGAACTTACCCAAAAGGAAACTTCTAAAACTTATCCGATTCGGTTTCAACGAAATTTGAATAAAAATTACTCAAAAATAAGTTAGTTTGACGAGCGCGTAGACGCAAACAAGCTACACCGAACAAAATCTACAGTTATAACAAATAAAACAAGAGACAACAGAATAAAACTTTAAACTTAAAAAGGGGGGACTTTATTGTCACAGAAGAAACGATAAAACTACATAAACATAAAAAGTAAAATTAAAACAGATTTCAAAGGAATGTTTGTTTGGTTGTTCGCTTCCCCCCGTGAGTTGGGACAGCAACACTAATACAGATTCATCGCGGATATTTATGATATTCCAATCGAAATTTTCTAAATCGAAACCTTACTACAGATATTTTTTTAATAGTTATAATTAAAACGGAAGCACTATCTAGTACGGCGAACCACTTTTCTCCACAGAATAAAAATCTAACATTTAACACCACAAGAGTTTGGAGTTTTTTGCTGGAAAGATTCTTTCAATTGCACGGAATTTAGAGTATTAAACAATTGGCAAAATAGAACTTAAACGAGTAGCTAATTATAGTCAGATCTTAATTATTCTTTTTTCAAGATACACGCACAAATAAAGCGCGACAGAAAGTAGTTTTTAATATAGTTAATATAGTTTTTGCTGTTACAGTTTTAAAAATAGTTCAGTAAGTATTTTCCCAATCAGCACATTCAATAAAAAGGTGCTCTTCCTTCTTTCTACCGCGTCGATTTTAAGTTTATTTGCAAGTAAAAAAAAAAAGTAAGACGTAAGTCTACGTCAAAAATGAGTTTTAGTTTCGCACTAGTTTTGTCAGAGTCGATTTTCGTAGAATATTTTTTTGCAGGTATTTTTCTACTGTAATATTTAGGTAAATGTGAGTTAATTTGTGTTTGTTAATCGCTTTACAAATTGTATCAATTCCTTTAGTTTGTTTTTTTTTTTGTTCAAACACTGCGCGTGATCAACACCTTAATTTCACGCGCGCAATGCTTCGTGTCTTGGCTAAATATTTTAATACGTAAATCGTTACATGATTTTTGCTGTAACTTTACAACGTTTTTTCTGTTAGAACTGTAAAATCTACAAATTACCTTAAATCCATTTCTCCCAAGGGGGGGACAAAAAAAAGGTCGCCCGCTCAAATCTCACTCACAAAGAAGAAGCCCCATATTTGTAACCCACCCTACTAGGCCTTGATGAGCCGGCACAGCCGCCCCCGGACCCACTTGTACGCCTTGCCGCGAAAATCGTTCAGCTTGGGCGAGGCCTGATTGCTGCCGCTGCTGGTGTTGTTGCTGCTGCAGTTGCCGACCGCTTCGCCGGCGGCCTCCTCCGTGGTCGACAACGTCGGCTGGTGGGCTCCCGCTGGTCATGGGACACCACCGACGAGGGTGGCGGAGGACGTCGTGGTTGTCGTCGTCGCCCACCGGGCGTCGTCCGATTCGTGCGTCAGGTAGCGCAGACCGACCTGGGCCTCGAGAATGCGCAGGTCGTTCCAGGTTTGCAGGTCCTGCAGCCAGCAGTGGAGTAGGCTCTTGTCCACGGTGAAGCGCTTGCGCTGCTTCACTTGGAGAAGGTTGTTGATGAGATCGATCGCTGAAATGATTTCCAAAATGTTCATGATTAAACTCTCAGAATTGAAGAAGCAGCGAATCTCACCATCGGAGGAAATCTCCTTCCACGGGTTCGGTGGGTACATGAAGGCCGCGTTCTGGATCTGGTCGTTGATGTCCTCGTCCTCGTTGAACGGGAACGTCCCGCTCAGGCTGACGTAGATGATGACGCCGACGCTCCACATGTCCAGCGAGCGGTTGTAGCCCTTGTTGCGCAGCACTTCCGGAGCTGCCCCCATAGCAAAAACATTTAAAAAACATTCAAACTTCAAATTCATGAAAACAAATTACCAAGATAAGCCGGCGTGCCGACCACCGACCGCCGGAACGACTTCTCGCCGATGATCCGCGCGAAGCCAAAGTCGCACAGCTTGACCTGCGGGAACTCCGCGTCCGACGAGAGCAGCACGTTCTCCGGCTTCAGGTCGCAGTGCACGATGTTGCGGCTGTGCAGGTACTTCAAGGCGACGAGGATCTGCAAATTGCGTGAAATTTGTTGAAAAATGTCAACAAAAACAAGTGCCGATTTTTCCCAGTGTTTGCGATTAAAAGTGACAGAAAGTGGCGAACTCAATTTTGGGTAGCATTCTAAAAACTAACGAAAGTTGGGTTTTCCACTGGAAGAGTGTACAGCTGTCATGGCAACTGAATCAACAACAACAGTTCGAACGAAAGGTAAGAACTCATTACAAATTTTGAAAAAACACCGATGTTGTAAGTAAATTGTAACATTGTGAAGCCCACCTGCGTGATCAAAAACTTGGTCACCCGCTCGTTAAGCCTCCCGTTTTGGTGCGACAGAATCATCTCCAGCATGTCCCCCTTTAGCTTCTCCATCACGACGAATATCCGCTCGGGCGTCTCGAACATCCGCTCCAGATTGACCACGCCGGCGTGCGACAGATTCTGCAGGATGGCGACCTCGTTCTTCAGCTGCGCCTCCTGCTTCGTCGGGAAGCGCAACTTGTCAATCACCTTGATCGCCACGGCGCGCGTCGTTTTCCGGTGGTTTCCTCCGTACACGATGCCAAACTGGCCGGAACCGAGCACCTCGTCCGGGTAGATCTGGTACAGTTGGCTCATGTCGGTGACCTTCTCCTCGGGTTCGCTGCTGGCGGACTCCGTCCGCGTTCCACTTGTCACCGGCATCAGGGCCTGCTTGATGGCCGTTTCCCAGCTCTTGGCCAGGTACGCGCCGATTCCGCTGTCCGGCGGTGGAAGAGCCAGCATGGGATCGCCTGAAAAGACAGAGTCATCAATTTGAGTACAAAACCATCGTCCCACAACCTACTCACCCTCCTTCAAGTTATACAGCGGGTCCTGCCCGACAAAGTAGTCTACGTTCGCAGTCCGGATCTCGAAGCAGTGCAGCACCTCGCTCTGTAGGTTCCGCGCCGGATCCACCGTCAAGATCTCGTTCAACGGAATCTCCCGGTAGTACTTGCTGCCCTGATCCGACACAAACAGCGTGATGGCCTTCGAGTCCAGCCGCCAGTAGTGCCGCTTGACGGTCTTCTCCTTGTTCGTAAAGTGCACCAGCCAGCCCTCCTTAATCGCGCGCCCGTCCCGTCTCTTCGTGTGCTTCACCGACTGGACGATCCTCATCAGCGGAATGTTGGCGCTCGGCGAGGACGAAGAATTGCTCGACTGGCGCGACTGTTCGCAGATGACCTCCAACCGATCCCCGCAATCAACCCCATCATGGTGCAGCGGTGAAATCATCCCGTTAATCTTAACCGGTGGAGGACCACCTCCCAAATCCAACAAATTTACATTCCGGTTATGGTGACTGCTACTATTGTTATTCCCACAAAACGCCCCACCTCCTCCACCTTCGTCCAAATCACTCTCATCGCCCGGATCCTCCTTATAAGCCATAACCGGTTCCCCGCCCGTCCCGTGCGGATCCACCGGTTGCGTATTCTCCCCGGTACAATCCTTCGGCACCAGCTCGACGCACTTTTTGTGCGCATTGTAGTGGCAGTCCCGACACTGGACGCCCTGCTTGAACAGCCCGCGCAGCAGCTTCTTGCAGTACTGACACACGGTGGGCCGGGTGTACGTGTGAATGGAAAAGCTGTGAGGTATCTTGATGCTGCCGCCGCCCATGGTCCGGCTGCTGCCCAGAGACGGCGACCGGTTCTGGCGGATGCTCGCACTGCCGGAGGTGGCGGCGTTGCCCAGCGAACCGGTGTTGGAGACGTTGAGCTGTGGATGTGAGGTTGGAAAATTGTCATTTTGATTTTTTAAACTCTTTGTTTTAATTCCAATTCCAAGTTTAGTATTTAAAAAAAAACATAAGGCTTTCAGAAATTTACCAACACATTCAAAGTATGTTTACATGGCAGCTGGAGGTTCGCTTGCATCAAGTTTCATTTCTCTTTCTAGTAAAAGTTTTTTGTCAGGCGACTTCTAGCTGGTTTTTTGACTGACCGCTCGATATGTCCGCAAACATACTTCGCAGGGCTGTGACAGCGGGCGGTCAGTCAAAAAACCCAGCTAGAAGTGGCCTAACAAAAACTTTTGCTAGAAAGAGATAGCAGATCTGATGCAAACAAACTCCCAACAGCCATGTAAACATACTTTGAATGTGTTAGTAGATTTCTGAATAGAAGGCCTTATTAGGAAAATAGATTAAATATAAAATTCATAGATAAGTAATAGTGCCAAACAAAATCTCAGAAAACGTTTAAATCGACATCAGTAAACAATCGCGAAGAAGGAAGTGAACAATCAAAATTTATCTCAAATTAGTTTAGCAACATAAATTGTTTGAATAGTGAAAATTGGCAAATTCGATGGAATTCAACCTAAATCTCACCAAAAATACTTACTTAAACATATTTGTTTTGGAGTCAAAATGTCTCGTGTTCATGAAGAGGACAATAATTAGTATTAACTAAAAGTGTAAATCAATTTGGTCAATGTAAATCGCTACCCCTACGAATGATTTTTTTTTGTGTCAATGCATTTTATTTCTTGCTTTGTTAAAAAAAAAAAAAAAAAAAAAACAAATACAGGGGACAAGAACAGAATAATTGCCCAACATTCTATTTTTCATTGATAAAACTGGTTTATTTATGCATTTTATTTTACTTTTGTTTAAAAAGGATATTTTTCTTTTCAAACCGTTTTTTTTAATATATACTTTGAAAATATTCAACAGTTTTAAAATATAGGAAATGCAGATTTGAAAAATTTATAGACGTAAGAATTTAAATGTTTTGGGTTTGAATGTTTCATAATTTTTAACTAACGATTTCTAAATGTTGTGTGTGAATTTGTTTGAGCTTGAGTTTTTAAGAAATTAATACTTTTGGGAAGGGCAGGGAAATGAACTAAAAAAAAACGAATTAAAGAATATTAGAATTTTAAGATGTAACAATTTTAAATGTAATAATCAGGAGTTTTCAATTTTGATTTTAGATTGTAAGAATTCGACAAGTGTGGAAATTCAGTTTATAAATTTCAAAATGTAAGGAATTCGAAGTGAAGAAGCTTTAATATTAAATTTTAGAATTTATTTGAAATGTGCAATATAAAAATTTTAAATAAAGGAATTTCAATTTAGAGGATTTAAGAACTACATAATTTAAAACATATTGAATTTAGATTTTTACCATTTTTAAATTTTTGATTGTATGAATTTTATACTTTTTGGAAAGTGTTAACAGTTTTGAGAAATGAAATTATAACAAAGAATTTTCAAAGAATAATTTGAAGAATTTTTAGATATAACAAGTTAAGAATGTCTAAGAGTTTTAAGAGATTTTTTTAGAGATCTAAGAGTTTTAAAATTTTAAAATTTTGGTTTTAGAATTTGAGCATGTAAGATTTCGAGAAATGTAAAAACATATGTTATATTCTATGATTTACAAAATGTAAGAATTTCGAAGTGAAAAAGTTTTGAAATAAGGGATTTTACGAATTTAAGAATTTATTTGAAAAGTTCAAAGTACACAGCTAAAAAAGTAGTAATCCAGCTGCATGTAAAAGGCCTGGGTGTAAAATAAATATTGCATTATTTTATGCAATTTTATGTGATTTCACACCCTGAAATATGTAGCCCATCAGTATGGGAAACCTACTTGACCGAAATGTCAAGCTCATATATGCGTTTCCTTGCAGTTTTTCATCAGTTTGATGGCCGAGTGGGCTAGGGCGCCAGTCCTTACTGTTGGTGCTGGGTATGAATTCCGTCGCTTGCAACTTTTTTTTTTGTGTTTACAATAAATGTACATGCATTGTGTAATATTATGTGTTTATTTTGACGAAGGTGATGTGCATGCTTTTGCATGCGATTTTACCATCGGATTTTTTGCTGTGTAAATATGTTAAGAATTTTAAAGTAAATGAATTTTGATTTTCAAGATTTAGGCATTCAAGAATTGTAGAATTTAAGACATTTTGAATTTTAGTGTGCGACTATTTTTAAATTTTTGAATCAGAATTCGCTTAACATTTTTAGATTTTTTTTATTAGGAAGGTTGAAACTGGAATGAAATTATAAAAAATAGTATTTATTACAGGATTTAAGTATTTAAGAGTTGTGGAATTTAAAACATTTAGAATTTTAGTGTTTTACTTTTTTTTTAATTTTTGAGTCTGATTTTTTGCATTCTAAGAATTTTATGCGTTTTGGGAAGGAATTTGAAAATATAAGAATTTGAATAATTTTAAGATATACAAATCTACACAAAAATAAATATCTTTGAATGTTACATCATTTATGACGTAACACTTTTGCACGTCATTCAAAATTTCAATTTAAATGCAAAATGGATGTAAATTAGCGACAAATTATACGAAAAATATGATTTTACGTGTGATTCAACCGTTTTCGTCGAATCTCAAGTTTATATCAACTCAGTTTACATGTGATTTATTTTATGAATTTATAAATGTTAGAATTTCGAAGTTTAAAAAAATTACAATTTGGAAATTTACGAATTTTAGAATCTATTTGAAAAGTTCAAAGTAAAATTTTTAAGAATTTTAAAGTAAATGAATTTTGATTTTCAGGAATTAGGAATTTTGGAATTTGAATTTTAGTGTTTGACTATTTTTAAACTTTTGAATCAAAATTTGTTTAACTTGAGATTTTTGGAGTTTTGTATTTAACGAATTACATAAAAAAATGTATTTGAGAATATTAAAAATTGATTAATTTTTTATATACTTCAAGTATCTTAAAATTTAGCAATTTTCAAAATGTTAGAATTGAAGTTAAAAAGTTTTAAAAGTAAAGGAATTTACGAATTTATCTGAGATGTTCAAAGCAAAGAACTTTAAATCAAGTAATTTTCAAATTTAGGACTAAACAATAAAGAAAGAATAATATTATTTAAGACATTTTGAATGATAGTGTTTTATTATTTTAGAAATATTTAGGATGATTTGTTGTAAAGTTTAGATGTTAAAAATTTTAACAATTTGTGAAGGTTTAAAAAACAAAATAAAATCAAAAATATCAAATATTAAAATCTGAATAAATTTCAAATTCAATAACTTTAGAATGTGAGAATTGAGAAATATAAAACTTTGGTTTTACAATTTTAAAATAAATTTTAGTTTAGGCATTTCTGAATTTTATAATTTTGAAGTTATAGAGTAACATAATAATAAATTAGTTGAATTCAGAATTTATTGGAAACGTTTAACTGATTTTTTAAAGGATTCAGCGAAACATAGCAGATGCGAAAAAAAGAAAATCTTTAAAATAAAAAAAATTAAACTTCTTAGAAATAATATTTTAAAAAACGCCTGGACATAAATAAGGACGTAGATAAAGGAAAAAAAGTTTACAATTGTCTTTTTTTTTTAATACTTAATTGGAACCAATTGTTTTTTTAAATAAGAAATAGCACAATTTGCACCTATTAAGCCAGATTTACCACATTTTTTTGTGTGGTTTTTATAATTATTATTCATATTATTATTTTAATAAGAAATACGGCAGGTGACATTTAACCTAGGAAAAAATAATACAGTCCAGATTCGATAATCCGAAGCCTTGGTAAAAATTTACTTCGGATAATCGAACACAAAAAAAATCGTTATCCTAATTTTTGACTTTTGAGGTTGAATATGACCCCTTAACCCTTTTTGTCTTATTTTTAACATAAAATTCGAGTTCTGCGACCCTATTTTAGTCCAATTTGAATGGTTGGGAACCTTTTGAATTACAAAATGCATTTTTTATAAATATTTTATCACGGCCATTTTGGCCGCCATCTTGGAATTTGAATTAGCGTCGAAATTCTAAACCCATGATGGCGGCCCCAATGGCAGTGATAAAATTTTGCTTACTTTTTCAAAAGGTCCTATTTACATAGGAAACCCATGGCGCATTGGTTGTTTTGAAAAAGTAATCTAAAAATATTAAAAAAATGCTTTTTGTAATTATCCATTTCCAATAGGCCATTTCAAACAACTTGTATGGTGAGGTCTAAGTTAAGAGAAAAACAATTTTTAAGTTACCTTAAAATTTTAAAACTTATCACTTGGACCAGTTCTGGTTAATCCGAAACGTCGGTCTTGATTCAAGGCTACAATTTTCATGTTATTGGGATCAATGGGATGTGCTACTCAAGGACAGGTCTGATAAAGGACTTTCTGTATCAATAAAGACAAACAAAAGAAAACACAAAAGAGTAATTTGTTTAATACTGCGTTTATTTCGTTGTAAAATAGTTCAATATAATAGTTTATAAAGAAACAATACAAGTTCAAAGAATTATAGAAAAATAACAGAATAGAAATATAAGAACTAAACAATACTGTTCCAAGAGAAACGGTTAAAGTAAGGAATGTCATTTATCAGACTCTATCGTTAAGAATGTCGCACCATCACCAGACGTTAAGTAATTAAGTATTTTAAAGTAAACATGATTTCACTGGACGGAATCGGTTAATACTACAACCACATCTCCACAGAATTTGTTCAGTTCAGTTCTTGATCTCGTTCATGAGCTGCTGCATCTTTCTTACCAGCAACGAGCCCGATCCGGCACTCGTTCCGTCGTCCCCGGCGGACACCAACGAATTGCTCGACCCGCCGGACGGACTGCGCGGCGGATGCAGCGACGACGACGTACTCCGCCGGTGCGTTCCCGTGTGCTCGACCCGGCTGCAGTTGTTTGGCACCTTGATGACGCACCGTTTGTGGTAGTTGAGGCCACAACCTTCGCACTTGAGACCCTGCCGCACCAGCCCAAACAGCATCTCGCCGCAAAAGTCGCAGAACGTCGGCGCCTTGTACGAGTGGACGGCGAGGGCGTGGGGCCGCACCAGCGGGATGTCGTCCTGGCCGGGGGCGCTGATAGCTGAGGGGGCGGAGGAGGGAATTAGTTTTAGATTTTATTCTAGGAAGAAATAGACTTACGATTTGCAGTCAGGACGATCTCGACCAGCGTTTCGTCCACAATCTCCGACGCCGAGTTGATCATCTGGAGCACGTTGGACGAGCTGTAGTCGTGGCGGAATAAGAGCAAACGGTCCGACAGGCGGTTCAGGCCGTTTTCGGGTATCTGGAAAGAACAAGGGAAATAAAAATTAAATTTATATTGAACAAAACAACTATGGAGAAATCTAGGCCGTGAACGGGCGATCCCCACGTTTTGTCCTACCCTGTAGATTCAGAAATTTATACACTAAGATTTTATTTTACCGAATTCGGTAAATTTTACCGATTTTTCAACTGCTGAACAGTTCGGTAAACTGAAAATTGCCGAATTCGGTCAAAACTTATTGAAATTCGTTAATGTAGGTTATTATTGCTCATCGTACAACCGAAATTCGGTACAATTTTGTTAATTTTGACAGATGGTTTACCGATCTAAACTTTACCGAGTTTTCAACTACCGAGTTCGGTAAAAAAAATCTAAGTATGTAGACCGTTTTTATGATCTCAAAATTCATAAAATCATTTCTTTACGATTAAAATTGTAAAAAAATCATCTTCAAGTTAAAACCACGTCTGTTAATTAAAAAAAAACTCAAAATTTATTTTTCCTAAGAGAGTACCTACACAAATAGATTTTTTTTTACCGAATTCGGTAGTTGAAAAATCGGTAAAGTTTAGATCGGTAAACCATCTGTCAAAATGAAAAAAATTTTACCGAATTTCGGTTGTACGATGAATAATAATAACCTACATTACCGATTTTCAGTAAGTTTTCACCGAATTCGGTCATTTTCAATTCACTGAACTGTTCACCAGTTGAAAAATCGGTAAAATTTACCGAATTCGGTAAACAAAAATCTAAGTGTGTAGACTTGAATATCCGAATTCCTCGGACAAATTTGACTTCGGATAATCGTGTGACAATTTTCCCGTTGCCTTATTTTGAACCGTTGAGTCTCAATAAGACCCCTAACATGTTTCGGATATTTGAGTTTGGAATGTTTTTCGAATACTGTTATGAATATATGAATTTTAAAAAATAAAAATATACAGCCATTTCACGTCAAACAGGAAGCCTCCAAATTTGCTCCGATTTGGCTCAAATTTGGAGTGGGGGTTCCTTGGCCTAAATAATTAGACTCGTATTTTTTTTTGTTTGGCGATTAGGATGGTCCTATCCGAAACAGGGTGGTCCAAAAAATTGCGTTTTTCGTCGATTTTCGCAAAAACTACATTTTCGTAATTGAAAGACGCAACTTTTGGTACTCAGACATGTTTAGGTCATTGCTGAATTTTTCAAGTTATCGCAGTTTTAGTGAAAAAAGTAGATTTTTACCCGTTTTCGGATTTCATATCTTTCGAAATCATATCTCCAAAACGTGTTAATGGATATTCGCATTTTTTTTTATTTGTTATGTAAAATATTACAAGGAATCAGGGAAAAATATTTTCAGACATGGGCTCTTTGGTCCCGAGACCTTAAAATCGGCAAGTGAAATTTTCATAGGACCTTTTAAAATATTCAGCTAGTTTTTTCAAACCTCAACATATTTTTCCTTAAAAGCCCAACTAATAACCTTTCTCTTGAATTGTGGCGCCCCAAAATTGATTCAGCCGTTCCGGAGATATGATTTTTTGAATTTATATTCATATCGTTTTCACGTTTTTGAATATTCAAATTTTCAAGATTTGCAGAGATATGAATCAGAGATAGATATCAAACACAGTAAATTTTGTATTGATTTTCGAATAATTTTAATATTTTAAAATCAAGCTTAACTTTAGGAAAAGTCTAAAAACAGATAGTTTTCTTTATTTCACATTTTATACAAACAAAAATTTAAAAGAATTAAATTAATGATCAGATATCGTCAGTTGAAAATTACAGCCTAATTGGGTCCTAAAATTAAGCTTAATTTTGAAATAGTATTGTTCACAACGATAAAGCTTATTTTTCTGAGTACAATGACCCTGTATACGTCCACAAAGAGTTTGGATTTTTAAATCAATTTTGAAAAATTAACCTCGCGGTCCTTTTTGACAGAAAAGGTCCTACTTGACAGCTCTTTCCAAGGGGACCATAGTTGATCCATCGAAATGCTTTTTAACCGTGTTTTTTACCTTTGTACATACCAATTGGCATAGGGCTTTAGGACCCTATTAGGTGAAGGAGGTATTAGATTATGAGAAATGAACCAACTCGCACTTTTTTGTGTTTGACAGTTAGCCAAACTCGCAAACTTGTTTGCGGCAAACTTGCAAACAATGCAAAAATTTATGCAGGCTGACGTTTCTGCAAACAAACGCAGGCAAACTTCCAAACTGTCAAAAGTGCGAGTGTGTTTGTTTGTTTTTCAAATGTCAAATCTGAGGCTGTATCTCAGAAACTTATTGGGCGATTTTGAAAATTCTTAAGAGAATAATTATAGGAAGTTTTCGCAGCTTTTCAAAAAAAAATACGGGTTTGCTTTTTTTTTTCAATAATCAAATTTTAAACTAAAAAAACCTTGACAAAATCGAAGCAAATATCTCCTAAATCAGATTTTGCACAAATAAAATGCTTCTACAAACAAATGGGATTTTTTTTTCCGTGTAATCATTTTTTTTTCTCGCAAAGTCCTCATAATAACCTACAACTTTGCCGAAGGCACCAAATCGATTAGAAAATGCCTTTTCAATGACTAGCCCTCAAAATTGTATGGATACTTGTTTGAAAAGAAAAAAACTAATGATGCAAAAAGACTTCTTTTGACATAGGGAATGTATGGGCAAAGTTTCATCAAAAATAAAATTAAAAAAAAACACGAAAAAAATTGCGAAATTGTAGAGAACTACTTAATAGCCCTTTTATTTTTTTAACATAAAAAAGAAACTATTAAAAAAATATTAAATTTTACTCAAGATATAAGAACAAAAAATACAAAATGTCTTCAAACAAATTTACAAAAAAAAAAATGCGTCTCATTGAGAAAGAACTGTGATGTGTGTGCGTGAAAACGTGATTTTTACACCTAACTGCAACACATGCCGAGCCAAAAACGGTTGAAATAGCCGGAAAATTAGTTGGGCCAACCAAAAAAAAAAAATGCCTGAAAAATCACAGAATTACAGGGTTGTTACGGAAAAGTCGAGAAAAAATCCGCGCCAGATCCGCGCCGACCCCAAAACCCAATCCGTGCGAAATCCGCGCCATATAAAAAATATCGCGACAAACATAGAAGAGAGTAACATAATGAATGAAATTTTAAACGAAAAAAGAATAATACAGAAGGCATTTGGATCAGTACCGTTGATCAGTTGTGGATTCATATGGAACCTTTTTTGCCATTTCTGAAGCAATATTAGTTTTTTTAAATATCGTTGCTTTAAAAACAAATTCAGGAAAAAAATTAAAACCATAAAATAAATCACCAATTTATAAAATCTAGGGATTTAGTACTTGGTAATTCTCGCCAAAACTTTACGCTGGAAAATCGAAACACGAAATTTCTATTATTTTCTTCTCTAAATTTCTCTAAACTAAAATATGACTCCGAAAATGGTCCGAACTAAGAAAATGGCAAAAAATAATAATTTAATAATTTAAAAATCAAATAATTGAGTAATTTAATAATTTAATAATTTAATAATTTAATAATTTAATAATTTAATAATTTAATAATTTAATAATTTAATAATTTAATATTTTAATAATTGAATTATTTAATAATTTAATAATTTAATAATTTAATAATTTAATAATTTAATAATTTAATAATTTAATAATTTAATAATTTAATAATTTAATAATTTAATAATTTAATAATTTAATAATTTAATAATTTAATAATTTAATAATTTAATAATTTAATAATTTAATAATTTAATAATTTAATAATTTAATAATTTAATAATTTAATAATTTAATAATTTAATAATTGAATAATTTAATTATTTAATAATTTAATAATTTAATAATTTAATAATTTAATAATTTAATAATTTAATAATTTAATAATTTTAAAATTTAATAATTTAATAATTTAATAATTTAATAATTTAATAATTTAATGATTAAATAATTCAAAAATTTAATAATTTAATAATTTAATAATTTAAAAATTTAATAATTTAATAATTTAATAATTTAATAATTTAATAATTTAATAATTTAATAATTTAATAATTTAATAATTTAATAATTTAACAATTTAATAATTTAATAATTAAAAATAAAAATTTAATAATTTAATAATTTGAAAATTTAATAATTTAAAAATTTAATAATTTCTCGCATAGGAAACCCGCGCCAGATCCGTGCGATACGCGCCATCCGCGCGATCCGCGCCATCCGCGCCGTCCGTAACAACCCTGGAATTATTGTTGTTTTGCGATGTGTTTCGCAGACAGCAATTTGTCTTTTGAACGAAATTAAAAAAAAATCAAAAAATAGCTGGAACAACCAAAAATCCGAGGAAAAACAATAAAAAAACTAATTTACCAAAATATTGTTAGGTGGTTTTTTATTAAAAATTATTACGACCTGATTAAAACATTCAATTCTAGTATTTTAAGGATTCTTTGCCTTTGAAAACAGGTTGAAAAATTCAACCATTTTTTTAGTAAAATGCACGATAAGTTTATTTTCCGAATAATCAAATAATTCGAATACATGAAGTTTATTTTTTATTTATTCAAAATTAAACCTCAAAGATATCTCAATGCAATGCTGCAAGATTTCAAAAGCTTCTTCAAATCTGGAGTTTTTTTTTTTTTGAAAAGGTCCTATAAAACAAATTTCCAGTTTTTGCTTTTTGGGTGTTTTGGAACCGCCTTGAGTCAGGGGTATTAAAAAACACCCAAAAAGCAAAAACTGAAAATTTGGTTTATTGGACCCTTTCAAAAAAAAAAAAAAAAACTCTAGAAATACACATTCAAAAATGCAGGCAGTGATGCCAGATCATCAAATTTAATGATTAATCGAAGAAAATCTTTTGAATCCAACTCTACCGAAAAGTTTGATGTAGGAAGTCACTTTCATTTAATTTTTTCTCTCATAAGGTCGAATGCTAAAAGGTCGAATGGACAAAAAAAAACTATGAAACATTCGTAAAGTTTTCCGATCTTTTGAAAAAAATATTTTCAAAAATTTTTAAACCAAGACTAACATTTTAAAAGGGCGTAATATTGAATGTTTGGCCCTTTTGAAATATTAGTCTTGGTTTAAAAAAATTAAAATAATTTTTTCGAAAAGATCGAAAAATTTCACGAAACATTCGTATTTATATTTTAACATTGAAAATCGGACCATTAGTTGCTGAGATAACGACATTAGAAAATGGTGTGTTGTTTGGGTGGGACTTAGAAAACATCAATTTTCCTGTTTTTAAACACTTGCATGGCAATATGTCAGCAACTAAAGGTCGTAGGGGAAATTCTCGTATCTTTGGCAGGTTAAGCTCTCGCTCCTAACTCCATCCAATTTGCTGATTTTCACTATTTAAACAACTAATTTTGCAAAACTTTTGGTAGAAACTTGCTTGCTCACTTCTTATTAAGCTATTTATCACTCGATTTCAGTTGAAAACGCTTTTAATTAGCTTTAATTGCATGTCAAAGTTCTGACCTGACAACATTAGAGGCACGCTGGAATTAGATGCTGTTCCCCTATCAACAAAGTTCAAAAGTGCAAAATATAGAGAATTTTCTCAGCTTTTCAAAAATATTTTTTTTTCAAAAGTGGGCAAACATGTGCACTAATTTTTAAAAATTAAAAACTTCGACTATTTTCAAAAAAGTCACCTAGAAATAGATTTAACTTGAAAACGGTGCACTTTATCAAATTTTCACTAAAGTACTTTTTGATTGCAAATTTGATTTTACATCGAAAAATGAAGTTAAAAAATTTTTGCGACCAATTTTTCGATTTTTTTAAAAAATTAGTATTGATTCAAAAATTCATAACTCGCTCAAAGATTTTTTGCACAACCTGGAAATTTCTGAAAAGTTGGCATTTGATGTCCTCTAAAACAGCGATTCTCAACGGGGGTACCGGGCCTACTTGATTTACATGGCAGGGGGTACCGGCCTAGAAGAAGGTTGAGAATCGCTGCTCTAAAACATATAAAAAAATATAAAAATAGTGTTTTTTTACAAATCAAGTTTTAGTGACAAAAAGTTAAATAAAAAATCACCCAAATTTTTTTACCGTGTATAACTTTTTTTTCAGTGTAGTCCATATTCATACCTACAACTTTGCCGAAGACACCAAATCGATCAAAAAATTCCTTCACAGATTTTTGAATTTTCATACATCATTTTTGTATGGCCAGTTGCCAAATTTGTATGGAAAATTATATGGACAAACTAATGATGCAAAATGGCTTCTTTGGGCATACCGAAGGCACCAAAAAAGTTTCAGTCGGATAAAAAAATACAAAAAAAATCGAATGTCCGAAATCTGAGAGAACTGCTCAAGATTATAATTAATTTTTCACATTCGACCATTTGTCCTTTCGACGTATGTCTTTTGACCTTTTGGCATTCGACCTTTTGTCCATTCGACCTAATGTCTTCCGACTTTTTGCGGCACATTCCTAAATTTTACCTGAACATCCCTAACATTAACATAAGACAGAATTGCCAGACAACAAATAAATTTCGATTGATTTGATTGCTTTTTTGAATATATTTTTTTCATTTTAAAATTGTGTGACAAATGAAAAACCAATGCAAATCTCCTACTAGCTTACCTTAGTATTGATAAAATCACAGGCTAGATCCTTGAGCGTTTTCAGCGTCAGCGCCTGGCTGGCCACGGTCACAATGTCCCGCAGGTTGCCAAACTGGAAGATGAAGGTGATTTCTGGTCCGGCCATTTTCAGAGATGTGTGTGAATGGTGACGATGATTGTTTGTAATAATCCTATTTCTTCTGATAGGAAGATTCTTTAAGGGGAGATTCCTTGGTCCTTAAACAGTACGTAAATTGTCGAGATTCGTCCAACTTGGAGAGATTGCGTTGCCTCGCGGATTCCCAACTTCTGTAAAAAAGAAAAAAAAAAACAAACAAATTGTGATTCATTAGAAAAATATTGATAAGCAAGGAGCGAAAAAAAAACAGTTGCAGCAAACAAGTGCGACGCTCGTCTGATGCGAGGCAAAAAAAGAAAGAAAAAAAGAAAAACATTGCGGACTTTGGCCCCGGTCTCCCTGGTCAGCATGTGGTTTCACGATGTGGTGCATGCAGCTGACCCCGAACATTCGGGGTTATCACGTGGCTTGGTCTGGTCTACAAACACACGACCTGGACACACACACCTTCAAGCAATTATTGCCTGAACTGATGAGATGCACTTGGAGGTGTTTTATTAGTTTGTTGTTTTTGCTTCGTTTCATGCTTTTCTTCAACTTTAGACAAACATCACAAACTGACGGGTGAAACTTTGGTTATTTGGCATTTCTTGGTGAAGTTGTAGGAGTTTCGAAGCAGAGGTTTCTTTGATGTACAACTGATTTGTTTTGTTTGGGCTAAAGGTTAATCCTTGGGGTTTATTTGAAATGTCAGACGATTGAAGAAATAAGTACAACTCTCAAATGTCAACAAATTCAAAGAGCTCAGAAGACAAAGGAATTTCAAATGTTGGTTTTTTGACTGAGACAAAAGAAGGTGATTTATTCGAATAGTTTATGAAAATTTTATGTCAAATTCGATTTTATTTGTTTCTAAGGTGAATATCATTAATTTTCAATTCATAAAATCAGTAGCTTAAGCAGATAAATGCATATCAAAAAATAGGAATCTTTTCACTAAAAAAATACAAATGTTGTTAAACAGACAGTTGTTGAACAGTTAGATAACAGAAATTGAATATTTGACGTTATTCAAGTTAAAGCATGCACTCAATTTTCTTATTTCTAGAGTTTTTTGTTTGAAAAGGTGCTATAAGCTATTTTGTTTCATATCTGGAGTGTTTTTTTTTAAAAGGTCCAATAAACAAAATTTCCAGTTTTTGCTTTTAGGGTGTTTTTGAAACCGCCTTGAGTCAGGGATATTAAACAAAACAGCCAAAAAGCAAAAACTGAAAATTTGGTTTATTGGACCCTTCAAAAAAAAAAAAAAAGCTCCAGATGTTTATCGGACCTATTAAAAAAAACTCAAGATTTGTTCTTCTTCTCTCAGCAAATATGGTCCAATTAATGATTTATTTTGAAGGCAATTTTCTGATATGTATTAACCAATTTTTCAGGAATGGTGGAAAATGTTCACTTTTGAACAAAATATACTTGAAAAATATCAAATTTTAATTTTTTCGCTTTTTGAGTATTTTCCCTAACCCTGACTTAACGCAAAAAATAAGAAAATTTAGTTTATTGGAACTTAAAAAAACTCCACTAATATAAACCAATAGCCTACCAAGATTTAAATATTTTTTGTAGCGTTTCACTATACAAACACGTTTTAATTATAAGAAACAGAAATACTTTTCTCGAAAAATTAGGACAGCAATTTTTTTTCAACATGATTCCTGAACATATTGGATATTGGTACGACAGCAAGATTTTTGTTTAAAATTTCGAAGCAAACAAATTTTTGCCAACTTGTTTGCCCAAAAAAGCATAAATGTCAAATGTGATTAATTTTTATTTTTGGTTATAATTTTAGGTTAAAAAAACTTCTTTTATTATAAAGATTCGAGAAAAGTAAATAGAATCGAATCTTTGTTCTGAGGATTTGGAAATTAAATTTTGATATGATCATGACGAAAATAATCGCAAAAATGTCCTATTGCACACTATTTAAAATATAAATTCCGTTCCAGCATAAAACAATAATTATATATGCTGGGAAGGGTTGGGAAATTGTGTTCTAATCAAAAATTAAGAAACGAACGAAACGAACGAAAACGTCAAATGCGTTTTTATTCATTATTTGCTTAAAAATGCACATGGGACAAATATTAAAAAAGTATCAATTTTAAATATTGAGCAATATTTTAGATTCCTAAAAAAATCAATTTTTATTTGTGTTGTGCACACAGTAAAAAAAACATGGTAAGAATACATATGGGAAGCGGTACATCTTTTATATCAGAAAAAATGTGTGATTATACCTCTGAAAATTTTACCACTTTTCTGGTGTAATATCACTTTTTTAGTCTAAATTTAGGTAAAATTACATCATGATTGAGGAAATATTCAACCTTTTCAAAATTATAGCTTCTTAACATATATTTTTTTTTACTGTGCACAAACAAAATCTTTGTAAATTTGGAAGGTGTAAAAAATGAGATTCAATAATACCTCTTTTATGATGTAATATAACCTCTGAAAAAGTGGCATTACAAATAAAAACACTAAATTTACCCATTTCAGAGGTAAAATTACGAATTTTTTTTCAGACATAATAGATAACTCATTTCTCATTCCTAGATGTAACTTTACCATTTTTTTTTTTTACTGCGTGAATTGTATTGTAATTGTTGATTTTATTTGGATGAAACTTCGATCGGTTTGCAACCTACGGCAATGTTAAAGGTTATAGAGCAATTCCAGCTCAAATCAGGAATTTTTCTAGTACTTTTGTACCCAACCCTCTCCGATTTCAATGAAACGATGTAGACACGTTATCCAAGGCCTATATAAGCCATTTTTGTGTATTTGGAGCTAACAGTACTCGAAAATAACATTTGAGAAGGGCGTAAGGTATTTAAATATTTTTGAATTTTGTAATTTAAAAATTACTGTATCTCGAAACCGTTGCGTCGTATCAAAAAGTGGTCAAAGACAAACTTGTAGGAAATTGGACGAGCGGGAAAAAAATACACTGAAACAAAAATACACGCCACATCTATGAGATTTTTTTGATTTTTAAGTCTAAAACATATATTTAAAGGTGATGTCACGATTTTTTTTCGTTCAAAATTTTTGAGGAAATAGAATAAAATGTTATCAAAAGACTGACGCAAAATGCAGGATCGTATGTCTCTCCTTAAAAAATACAAAAATCATTTAATAAAACTGTTTTTTTGAAAAGTGGTCTAAACGTCAAATTTTTTGAAAACCGGTAGTAGGAATCGTTTCTCTAGACAATTTACATGAAAGTCTCCATATTGACCATTGTCCTATGTCCAATCCTCGGAATGATTCAGCGGTTTAAAAAATAAAAATGTTAAAAACGGGATTTTTTGTGGTTTTTGGCTATTTCTATATGACAGATTTGGGTTTTCAGTCTTGTAAATATTTTTACCGGGATGCTCGTCCAATTTCCTATATGTTTGCCTCTGACAGCATTTCAATTGGATGTAAGGGCTTACAGATATAAGCCTTATTAAATTGCTTATAACTGAAAATATAAAATTTATTTCAGTGTGGTAAAAACTAGGATAGTAAATTTGATTACGTAAATATAAAAACGATATAAATCATAAAGCTGTCAAAGGCAAACTTATGGGAAATTGGACGAGCTTTCCGGTAAAAATATTTACAAGACTGAAAAACCAATTCTGTCACATGGGACCATCCACTTTTTTTGGTAATCTCAACCCCCCCCCCCCCCTCGTGGACAATTGTCCATACAAAAAAAATCTTTTTCGTATGGAGCGTGGACAATCGCCATACCCCCCCCCCCCCCCCCCCCCTAAAGTGTCAACGTGGTTTATGGATGGTCCCCATAGAAATAGCCAAAAACCACAAAAATCCCCTTTTTAACATTTTTATTTTTAAAACCGCTGTATCTTTCCAAGGATTGGACATAGGACAATGGTCAATATGGAGACTTTTATGTAAAATTGTCTAGAGAATCGATTTCTACTGCCGGTTTTCAAAAAATTTTGACGTTTAGACCACTTTTCAAAAAAAAAGTTTTATCAAATGATTTTTGTATTTTTTTTACTAGAGACATACCATCCTGCATTTTTCGTCAGTCTTTTGGTAACATTTTATTCTATTTCCTCAAAAATTCTGAACGAAAAAAAATCGTGACATCACCTTTGAATTTAAGTTTTAGACTTAAAAATCAAAAAAATCTCATAGATGTGGCGTGTACTTTTGTTTCAGTGTATTTTTTTCAGAAAGCCCGTCCAATTTCCTACAAGTTTGTCTTTGACCACTTTTTGATACTACGCAACGGCTTCGAGATACAGTAATTTTTAAATTACAAAATTCAAAAATATTTAAATACCTTACGCCTTTCTCAAATGTTATTTTCGAGTACTGTTAGCTCCATATATACAAAAATGGCTTATATAGGCCTACACAGAAAAAAAAATGTGAATTTATCCGACACGGAAAAAATGAATCACATGTAAACTCAGTTCATGTAAACTTGAGATTTGACCTAAACGGTTGAATCACACGTAAAACCGCGATTTTACGTATAATTTGTTGCAAATTTACATCAAATTGCATGTAAATTTAAATGTTGAATAACGTGCAAAAGTGTTACATCATCATATTCGGAAATATTTTTTTGTGTGTAGGATAACATGTCTACAAAGTTTCATTGAAAATGGAGAGGGTCGGGTACAAAAGTTCCAGAAAAAATCCTGATTTGAGCTGGAATTGCTCTATAAGTACACACAAAAAAATATTTCCGAATGTTACATCATTTATGATGTAACACTTTTGCACGTCATTAAACATTTAAATTCAAATGCAATTTGATGTAAACTTGCAACAAATTATACGTAAAAACATCATTTTACGTGTGATTCAACCGTTTAAGTCGAATCTCAAGTTTACATCAACTGAGTTTACATGTGATTCGTTTTTAACATGTCGAGTAAATTCACATATTTTTTTTCTGTGTAAAACTTATCAGGAAAGAAACGAGAACGCGGAAAAAACACCATTTTTATTTCGCTTTTTAGTAGATTAAAAAAAATATAAAAAAACTTTTGTAGTCGACCAACAGTGCCAATTTTTGAGTTAAAGAAAGACGTTTTTATTTTAAAAAGCATTGTTTTATGATTTTTTTTTTCAATAATTATTTTTGCATGTAAAATATCAATCAAAAAGTAAGTTATAACCGTTTTTAGGTTTTTTTTTAAATAAATTTATTCTTGACTCGACTATCCAAAGGTTTGTATGGGACTTCGGATAATCGAATCACGAACAAAAAATATTTTTTAGTGTAGTTTAGGGGCCTCAACTCGGCAATGAAAAATAAGAAAACGAAAAGATTATTTTTTTCGAGTCTGGTCTGTATTTTGAAATAGCTGAGAATATAATTTTCTTTGCATTGTAGGTCAGACCTTTGTTGGTTTCAAAGAATGAAAATTAGGAAAATATCTTTTCTAAATGCAACATTTCAAAATGGCGAAAAAATAAATTTTAAGCTTTTTTTTAAATGTCAAACATGATTTTAATACAGCTTATAATCTCATTTAAGGATCGGATCGAAGCAAGCTGTGCTTGGGGTCGGACGCGTTTTTTTGTTTGCTGTCATTTTTTACTTTCTGATCGTCTTAAAATTTTCTTTAAAATTTGTGAAATTAGTTAAAATTTGAAGGTCTTGTTACAATTGTAAGCGATAAGAACATAAGAAATTCAACTTCCACATCAACGGAAGCAAAAAAGGCAGGAACAACAATCGCGAAGTTGAAGTTAATTCAAGCGTTGCTGAAACATCGAGGAAGAAGGTGTGGGTGGTGATCATCGTTCGATTATTTCAAAGCCGTGTATCGGTACCAGGTCCGCTCCTGGGAATTCTACTGATGGTTCAAGAAGAACGTGTCGAGAAGATCGGAATCAAGCTGTTGAAGATTTCGTGTTTTTGGTGAGAGCTTTCCATAATTTTGATCAAATAACTCTTTCATCTACTCTAACATCCATACAATTCAATTAAGACAACTACGCCTATCTTACTAAGGAGCGGCCGTGGCTGACTGGTTACGATGTTCGCTTTGTACGCGAATGGTCCTGGGTTTGATGCCCATCTGCTCCCAACGAGTAAGTTTAAGACTTAGAAATACTTGAAATAATGAATAAGAACGAAAAATCAAAGTCGCTCGAGGTGGGGTTTGATCCCCCGTCCTTTGAATTGGTAAACAAAATGCTAACCACTTGGTGAGCTATGACTGGAATTAGGAATACTGTTACTATCAACTATATACGCGCTGGGTCCTTGTCCATTTGACAAGGGTTCGGATGTTCTAAATAACGTTTGAATCCGATTGATGCAAACGTTCTTCAGGGCGGGGCTTGTCGATAAAGCTGAAGTACCTCGCGCTCGGCTAGCCAGCGTAGAAATGGGTCACCGAAGCTCGGCAGAGCTAACACCTTCCAAATGCCTATGCGAGTTATTTGCATGTATAGGGTGGAAACAACTCAATTTGTAAGAAGTGGCCGCGTGGTCCCGTTTGGATGGTTGCACACACACACAGCTTATAATCTCATTTAAGTCAACACATTTTTATTTTGTACAAATATCAGTGTGTATGTGGCCGGATATAAAATTATGGGAAATTATTTCAAATATCATTACGACCTTTATGATCTCAATTTTTGCATTAATAATTTTTAAGCAAAAAAAGACACATTACTTTGTGTAAAAATTTAAGAGACAATAAATTAAGCAAAATTATCTAATTTTCAAATTGGAAAATATTCATAATGAGAAAAAATGTTAACCACCAGCCAAACCCAACTTCAGTCATCAATCAGTTTGGAGAAGCTGCCACGCCAACTCAGCTCCTTCCGCCACCGGCAAAACGTTAACGTTCATAAATAATTTACCCCGCTGAAACGTTAATTAAGGCGCACAACTTTGCAATCGATTTAAATAACTAACCGTCTCAATTAAAACGAAATCCCCAGCCCGAATAATAATGCCTTTGAACGAGTCAGCTAGTGGCGGCGGCGGTGGAGCTTTTCTAAGCTCTCGTTTTGGGGTAATTTGTCAATTTTCTAAAAAAAAACTAATTAAAAGTTTTAACTAATATTTTTGTTCAAAAAGCGTCAAATCACCCCCTCAATCAGATATCAACCAGCTTCTAAGAGAATTCCCCTCATTTCCTCCTGTGAAAAACTTTGGTTCCGTGTGATTTGTGAAAAGATCTGTACTACTCTGTGTATTACTAATACTCAAAGCTCCAATGAGAGTGAGAGAGTAGTTAAGCGCCACCACGGCATTAAAACTCTGGGATGTTGATTATAAGCACTGCTGCTGCTGCTGTGAAATGAGAAGTCGTCGCCGTCGTCCGGAAGGATCATCATCCGACGTCGCGCCGCAAAGTTCTCAGCTCAGAGGCCATCCATCAGCCGGAGCAGCAACCGTGCCATCGCGTGATTATGATGTGATGCTTGAATGATATTGTGTGATGGCGAGGGAGCTTTCGGAGGCGGAAGCTGAGGTTCTCAGAAGACTTGTTGAGTTTGATTTTAATGGGACTTTGTTCAATGGGATTCTGATTTGATCTAAAATAAAAAGAAGCTTCTAGAAACCTTCAGTTAACAAAATTTTTGATCGAAAAAAAAATTCAAAATGAGACAACGGGGTGTTACAGTCCAGACTCGATTTTCCGAAGGCCTCGGAAAAAATTCACTTCGGGTAATCGAATCACTATTTTTTTTGTTGTTGTCCATTTTTTTATTATTTAGCTTAAGTATGACCCCTTAACTACTTGATTTATAATTTTTAAAACCAAGATGGCGGTGACGAAATATTGAAAAAATGCATTTGAGCAATTCTCTACCAAAACCGGAAATGGATTTTATGTGTATTTTTTTATTTGGCTCAAACTTGGTGGGGCCCTTCCCTATGACCAAATAAGCTATTTTGCGTCATTGGTTCACCCATACAAGTCTCCATACAATTTTGGCTGCTGTCCATACAAATATGGTACGTAAATATTCCAACAGCTGTAATTTTTAAGTGAATTTTCTGATCAATTTGGTGTCTTCAGCAAAGTTGTAGGTATTGATGAGGACTACTGAGGAAAAATAGGTACACGGAAAAAAATTGCAGATTTTTATCAACTTTTTTTTCACAAAAACTCAGTTTCCCAAAAGTATTTTTTTTTATTTTCGAGATTTTTTAATATGTTTTAGGGGACAAAACCCCACAACTTTTGAGCCATCTAGGTTTTTAAGCGAAGATGGCGTTCTAATGGTGAACGTCCGAAATGTCAAAATCACGCAGTGGTACCAATATTCCGAAAGAAGTGTGCCATTGCACAGTGGGCAAAAACGGATCTTTTGATGCCGTCAGTTTCTGCCTGTCAAAAGTATCATTTTTCATGTAAAAAAATACGAGGAATCGATTGGTGGTACTCTCATTAGCGGCAAATGACGAGAAGTGGTCCATTTTACCCCATTTTGCCTTTTTTAGGGTGTTTCACTTCTAAAGTATCTTATTTTATGTAAAAAATCACGAGAAATCGATTGGTGATACTCCCAATAGCGGCAAATGACGGCAAGGGCCCATTTTGCCCCATTTACCCCTAATTTATGTATGGGCCCATTTTGCCCCATTTAACCCCTTTCTAATGTGTTTTTCGAAAATACCTTGAAATTACATTAAATCGTACAGTATCAACGTATATTATTTTATTTAGAAAATCACGAGGAATCGATTGGTGATGTTCTCAAAAACGGAAAACGACGGCAAAGGCTCGTTTTGCCCCATTTAGCCCATTTTATGTATTTTCTTTAATATCTTGAATTGCCGTGGTCTTCCAAACTTTAAATGAATGTTATTTTATGCAGAAAATCACGAGGAATCGATTGAGAACACTCTATTTAGCAATAAATGGCGACAAGGGCCTATTTTGCCCATTTCATGTCAATATATTAAACGTGTCGTGATTTCCAATACAGTTTACAATAATGTTATTGTAGAATGCACAGTACGTTCAAGATATTCACGAAAAACATCTCAAGAGGGAGTAAATGGGGTAAAATGGGCCCTTGTCGCCATTTGCCGCCATTTAGAGTGTTCTAAATCGATTCCTCGTGATTTTCTGCATAAAATAACATTCATTTAAGAGCGAGTTTTTCACCAATGTGTAACAGGTCGTATCGAGGTGCTCCGATTTGGATGAAACTTTCAGCGTTTGTTTGTCTATACATGAGATGAACTCATGCCAAATATGAGCCCTCTACGACAAAGGAATGTGGGGTAAAACGGGCTTCGAAGTTTGAGGTCCAAAAAACCTAAAATATCTTAAAATTGCACGCATTTCCGTAAAACTTCATCAATTCCAACTCTCGTAGATGCATTTGAAAGGTATTTTAAAGCACTTCAAAATGTGCCATAGACATCCAGGATCGGTTTGACTTTTTCTCATAGCTTTTGCAAATTACTGTTCAAAATAGATTTTTTTGAAACCTTAATATCTTTTTCCAACAGCCTCCAACACCCATACTCCCATAGGTCAAAAGATAGGTAATTTCATGCACTATAAGCCTACGGTATTAACTTTTTGGCCAATCGCAGTTTTTCTCATAGTTTTTCAATTTTTCTAGAACAAACATTTCACAACGTTAGTTTTTGCCCTGTAGGCCGCCATAGCGGCACTTTTTGGTCTCAATTTTGTCATATTCGGAATCCTCGGACAATTTCACGTAAGTTAGAAGTATTGGAGTTGTTATTTAGATTAAAAAAATATTTAAATAAAATATTTTTGAAAAAAGAAATAGATCTTATTTATCCTATGATCAATACGTCAAATGCTGTGACAAGTAGGCGAAAACCTGTTTTACCCCTAATCCAACAAATTGTTAAAAAATATTTTAATTCATTCTAAATGGCAATTTTTCCAATCTAAATTACAACTCCCATACTTCTAACTTACGTGAAATTGTCCGAGGATTCCGAATATGACAAAATTGAGCCCAAAAAGTGCCGCTATGGCGGCCTACAGGGCAAAAACTAACGTTGTGAAATGTTTGTTCTAGAAAAATTGAAAAACTATGAGAAAAACTGCGATTGGCCAAAAAGTTAATACCGTAGGCTGATAGTGCATGAAATTACCTATCTTTTGACCTATGGGAGTATGGATGTTGGAGGCTGTTGGAAAAAGATATTAAGGTTTTAAAAAAATCCATTTTTAACAGTAATTTGCATAAGCTATGAGAAAAAGTCAAACCAATCCTGGATGTCTATGGCACATTTTGAAGTGCTTCAAAAGACCTTTCGAATGCACCTAAGAGAGTTGGAATTGATGAAATTTAACGGAAATGCGAGCAATTTTAAGATTTTTCATGTTTTTTCGACCTCAAACTTCGAAGCCCGTTTTACCTCACTTCCCTTTGTCGTAGAGGGCTCATATTTGGCATGAGTTCATCTCATGTATAGACAAACAAACGCTGAAAGTTTCATCCAAATCGGAGCACCTCGATACGACCTCTAGAACAAACCGAGCAATATTTACAAATACTGCCTCTTAAAGTTTGGAAGACCACGGCAATTCAAGATATTAAAGAAAATACATAAAATGGGCTAAATGGAGCAAAACGAGCCTTTGCCGTCGTTTGCCGCTTATGAGAACATCACCAATCGATTCCTCGTGATTTTCTACATAAAATAATATACGTTGAAACTGTAAGAAATAATGTAATTTCAAGGTATTTTAGAAAAACACATTAGAAAGGGGTTAAATCGAGCAAAATGGACCCTTGCCGTCATTTGCCACCAATGAGAGTGTCACCAATCGATTACTCGTGATTTTTTACATAAAATAGTATACTTTCAAAGTGTAAAAACAACGGCAATTAAAGATATTGATGATAAACACATACAATGGGGTAACTGGGGCAAAATTAGCCCATGCTGTCATTTGCCGCCAATGAAAATGTCACAAATCGATTCCTCGCGATTTTCTACATAAAATAACATACTTTAAAACTGCAGGAAACTACAGTAATTCAAGATATTAATGAAAAACACATAAATAAGGGGTAAATGGGGCAAAATAGGCCCATGCCATCTTTTGCCGCTATTGAGAGTATCACCAATCGATTTCTCGTGATTTTTTACATAAAATAAGATACTTTAGAAGTGCGGCAAACTACGGCAGTTGAAGATATTCGAGAAAAACTCCCTAAAAAAGGCGAAATGGGGTAAAATGGACCACTTCCCGTCATTTGCCACTAATGAGAGTACCACCAATCGATTCCTCGTATTTTTTTTACATAAAAAATGATACTTTTGACAGGCAGAACCTGGCGGCATCAAAAGATCCGTTTTTTCACCCGTTTTTGCCCACTGTGCATTGCATGACAGCCACATTTGTTTTCTAATGTTGGTGCTACTGCACGATTTTGACATTTCGGATGTTCACCATTAGAACGCCATCTTCGCTTAAAAACCTGGATAGAGAAACATGGTCAAAAAATCTGTCGCTGAGTTAGATTTTTTGAAAAATAGTGATTTTTTGGAAAAATCTAAATTTAATGCAAAAACAAATAAAAAAAAATCAAGACTTACATTTTAAAAGGGCCAAACATTAAATATTAAGGCTATATCTTGAAAACAGAGCCCTTTATCAAAAAATTCTGTAAAGTACTTCTCGATTGGAAATTTAATTTAATTTTAATACGTCAAATTTGTTTTTGCATGAAAATTTGATTTTTTCCAAAAATCACTATTTTTCCAAAAAATCATAACTCGGCGGCAGATTTTTTGACTATGTTTCTCTATGGCTTAAAAGTTGCGGGTTTTTGTCCCCTAAAACATATCAAAAAATCTCGAATATCAAAAAATACGTATTTTGGGAAACTGAGCTTTGCAAGAAAAAAAAATAAAAAATCTGCAATTTTCCCGTGTACCTATAGTCCTCATCAATACCTACAACTTTGCCGAAGACACCAAATTGATCAAAAACTTCACGCAAAAGTTACAGCTTTTTGAATATTTACGCACCATTTTTGCATGGACAGCAGCCAAAATTGTATGGAGACCTGTACGGGTGAACCAATTTTTGGGTCATAGGAACGACCCCTACAAAGTTTGAACCAAATAAAAAAATACTAAAAGTAAAAATGGTCAAAATCGGCCGATTTCGTAGAGAATTGCTCATTTAGTAATTTTTAAGGCAATCAACCATTCGAATTTGACTAGAATGGGGTCGCAGAATTCGAATTTGATGTTAAAAGTAAGAAAAAGCAAAAAAAAATACACGAAACCTTCGGATAATCGAGTCTGGACTGTATTTTATAACAGGATGAAAAGTTTGAAGTTTGAAGAATGTTAATAACAAACTTTTTGATTATAAAAAAATAAATAATTTTTCACTTTCTAAAATCATTTGGTTACAAATCTTGATAACCTACACGGAGAAAAAAGAGTTCCCAAAATCGTGAACAAGCGTTCATGAAAATGGGAACCAGAAATCGTACCATGGGATTTTGAACACTTTGTTCGTGGTTCCCATTTTCATGAACGCTTGTTGACAATTTTCCAATATTTAAAAAAATTGCATATTTTGAAAGTTTTAAAACCAAGCCTGACATATTAACAGAACTAAAAACACATTATTTTTTTTTGAAATGATTATGTTGATTTAAACTTATTGTTATGTGAATGATCAGAAAATTTGAAAAAGGACTAATTGAAAAACAGTTAGAAAATTTCATTCGTCTCATTTTCAATTCACAGCAACTAATTGTCTGATTTGGAAATCAGACAATTTTCTCAGCTATTTGAAAAAAAAAATCAGTTTCTTGAAAGTAAATCGTTAGAATTTTTATTTTCGTAAAATTTTGCATTTTTTGAGAACCAGTGATTGCAAAACAACTAAACTAGTGTAAAACGTATTTTAAAATATTTTTTTCATGGCTTCCTATTTATTTATTTTTTTGCCTGATATCAGCTTTTAGCGAACATTTATTCACGGAAAAGTATTACTTTTCGATTCTGCTATTTTTGGAAGAAAAAAAAAAGTAAGCCATTTCGTCATCCGAGACTGACAGGCTAAGGAAGTAGTTTTCGTCGCAATACGTACTTTTAGACGAAACGGCCTACTTTTCTCTCCCAAAAATAACAGAACCCATAAGTAATACTTTTCGATACAAGAGCTGAAAAGTCACACTTTTCAGCACTGAAATATTGAACTATTCAGCACTTGTATCAATAAAACAAACCATTCACTAAAAAAATCTGTTTCAAATGGTGTTTTGAGGAATTTCAAAAGATTATTCAACTTTTTGCAAAACTTGAATTTTTGAGCACAGTCTTATTTATAAAGCTCCAAAAATAAATAGTAACTAATACTTTTCAGCACTGAAAGGGGTGCTGAAAAGTTGAACTGTTGTATCAAAAAGTAATAGTTTTGAGCACTTGTATCGGAAAGGAATACTTTTCAATGTTGTTTTGAATAAACACATGGTGTTTTGTCGGAATTGCAAAATCTCACAGAAAAAAAAACATGGTAATGTTACATCTGGGAAGAGGTACATCTTTTATGTCAGAAAAATGTGTAATTTTACCTCTGAAAATGTGTAATTTTACCACTATTCTGGACATTACACTTTTTCAGTCTAAATTGAGGTAAAATTACATCTTAAAAGAGGTAATATTCAACTTTCTAAAATTATACCTTTCAAATTTACACAATTTTTTGCTGTGTTGTTAATTTTGCAACCGCGATGACTCGTGCTCAAAAAATCATCTTTTTGCAATTTGATGCAACAACTTCGTCAAAAATCGAGTTTTCAACTAATTTTTGATCTTTAAAAAGCATTGGAATGAAGAACTCTTAAAATTTTAGAAAATTTTTGGGTCGGTATTTTTTGCATTTAATTTTTTTAGAGGTAAATTTTGGTTGTGTTTTTTTTACTAAAATTTCCTAAATGTTTAGTAAATACAGTGTGCAGTATTTTTTGCTGTGTCCCATTTTTTTAAACAAGTAAAAAAATTAAAAAAGTGACTATACTAAAATTGAAACAGGAAAAACATAAAACAAGAGAAGTCCTGAACAAGCAAAAAATAAAAATGTTCGATAAAAATTGGGCTGTAGAGGGTTAAAAAACTTGTATCATGAGTTTTGAAAAAATCAAACCACAGTGAAATTTGTATCGACTTTACTTTTGTGTGACTCAAAAAAAATTTCTTGAGTTAAAAAAACATGAGAATATTAAAAACATGGTTTATAGGAATTCAACTTTTTTTTTTGATAGAATTCAATTAAAGAAAAAGATTTTTTTAAGATTATTTTTTCCCTAGATTGTCCTTAACTATAATTAAAATCCGATTCCCGTTTTTTTGGAGAATTGAAAGAAGGTAAAAAATACTTGAAAGCAATGAAAAGATAAAAAAGCGTTTAAAATTTGATTTAAAATAAAACATTGTTTTTGCCCCTAAATCCTTTGAAAAAAAAAAAGTTGGAAAAACAACAATTTTTCATTTGATTTCTATCAAGCTTATAAAAATTTGCGAGAGAAAAAAAAATTATAAATAACAAATTGAAGCGAAAAATTGTACTATTTAAAACAGTATTTTTATAACACCTAAACTCCCAAGCGCGCGAAAAACGGGTGAATTTATATGGAACTTCCCCCTTTTTCTCGAGTTTGGGAGTTTAGGTTGCACAGTAAAAAAAATGTGTAATTTTGGAAGGTGTAATTTTGGAAGGTTGAATATTGCCTCTTTTATGATGTAATTTTACCTCAATTTAGATTGAAAAAGTGACATTACACCAGAAAAGTGATAGAATTACACATTTTCAGAGGTAAAATTATACTTTTTTTTTGCATAAAAGATTTTTTTTGTTTCTAGATGTAATATTACCATGACTTTTTCTTTACTCGTTTTTAATGCAAATTATTGTTCTCTGACACAAAATCTGTGTTAGATTTACATTTTAACTAAAAAATAAGTGAAATTACGAGCGAGTCGAATTCAGGTTTTACACAATAATTTAGGTAAAATTACATGTAAGAAGAGGTAAATTTTAACTTGACATTTTTAACTTGCTACACAGCAAAAAAAGGTGATTTTTGGATTGTTGAAAATTTGGTAGGTTGAATATTACCTCTTTTTGAGTAACAATGTAAACCTGATGAATATTCATTAATTCCTGATGTAATATTACACATTTTTTTCGACACAAAATCTGTCGCCATTTCCTGATGAAAATTATCATCGGTTTTTTCTGTGTTTATTCACTCTTTTCAACTAGTTTAAAAAATACGGTTTGGATATTCAAAAGTAAAATTCAATTCCCAGTATTAAACCCCAATTTAAATTTATTAAAGAAAAGTGAAAGCTGACAAGCTGACAATTCAATTTCACGTTGCTTCACTAATTTCATTGCGCTGTGTGATGTTATCAACCGTGAGAACCTCTGTTTGAAATAGGCCTGCTTTTTTTTCTGCCCAACAGATTGAGCTCACACGCTACAGCTCAGCTTTAGAACGTGGTGAGGCACTAAAGTGACGATGAACAGAGAACCGTTCGGTTTGTGGCACTGTGAAGGGTGTGTGTGTGTGTTTGTGGTGGGAGGAGATTCAGCTCTGACGAAACGTTTGAAAAGTGCTAATTGGATTGGTTTGCACCAAATTATTTTTTGTAATAAGATGGAAAAATCGTCAATCTTTTGGGGTTTATCGGAAATAAATTGCTTGAAATAAACCATTTTGACAAAGTTCCTCTAATTTTGTTTGAGCAAAATATTTAAATCGTTCCCGGAATCGATCGGAGAATAAGGCAGTTTCTTTTCCGTGAGAACAATTAGCCCTCCAAATGCACTTTTGAAGTTTGCACAAATATGTGTTTGTGTTAGTATTTGAGCAGAGAGAAATCTCACGGAAGGATTACGTAACGAACGGGCAGTTGTACAATTCACCTGAAATCTGACAGGCAGGTAAAACCGACCGATCTCAGCTGGTTGATCTGTGCAGTCGATTAGTGCAAATTACGTCGAGTCATGACACCTCGGAAGATCAGGAGAAAAAAGTCAACCAGTCGAATGGCTAGTGGAATTCTACTGAATAACTTTAAAAGAAATCGATGTTGATAAGCGTTCTGCTAGAAAATGTGTAAATTTACATAATTTTATGTGTTGAAGTGAAATTACATCGAAAAAGAGTAATATTCAACGTTAAAAACAAGAAAACGAGGTACATTGCATCGAAAATGTGGCCAGATTTTGTGAATGGAAAAATATGTAAATTTACATCATTTTCTGTGTAATTTCACATTCACGTAAAATTACAAGGAAAAGAGGTAATATTACACCAAATTTAAATTGAATAAGATATCCCGAAATAAACGAACAAACTTGAAAATAAAATCATCTTTCTCCGCTAATCTCAACCTCAGCACGCCCTCGAGCTTTCAGCGCAAAATTTAAAGGATGAAATATGACCATTCCTGCCAACTTCAAAATTCCCTCAAGGCGGGCGAGGGCCATTTCGAACGAACCCAGCCATCAGCGGGCCCACTCAACCTGCCACCAACCTTCGTCATCCATCGAAAGCAGAAACTCTCATATTCGCGCGCGCGCCAAAACTTTTCCACTTTTGCATCAGTTCAGCCCCCAGCCTGACTGACTGAGACTCATTTTACTTTCACTTGTTCCCTTTTAGTGAGGCAGCAATGTCACATTCACACAAGAACGGAGGACGACGATGAGTCACACGACAAAACAACAACAACATCAGCAGGTCGAGAAACTTTGGCGTGTTCGATCGGATTATAACGGTGGGACGGACACCAGCAATATCCACGGCCAAGAAGTGAGCTTTCTTTGTTCCAGTGGCCAAGTTAGCGTCCCCTTAATCATGCTCTTCTACGGTGGGGTACAGTTAAAAAAAATCATGACAAATAGATCTTGTGTCAGTAAAACGAAATGTAAATTTACATATGTTTACAAGTAATTTTACGTATTCCACATAAACTGATGTAAAATTACATTAAAATAGAGGTAGAACTGGGCCACCGTTTTTTTACTGTGTGGCCTAATTTATTCACTCTAGTAAAATGGAGACAGTGAGAGACACACCAGCAGTGGAGTGCATAATTTGGAGTGAATAAATTGTTATGAATTTGAATGGCTCGGTTCAGTAAACTGCTCATTTGAAATTGATACTTTTTTGCAACTCAGGTTGCTTTTTTGACACAATTTTGCTTCCCAGATTTGATGGTGTAATATTTTATCACTAGATGTAATTTTACATACATTTGTGGAAAAACTGAAAATAAATTTTGAGGTAGTTTTACACATTTTATCTGGCCTGCATTCTCCGAAGTAAAATTATCATGTTATTTTTACCTGTGAATCACCTAATTTCATTTGAAATGTTTATTAGAAGCTACACAGTAAAAAAAGTATAAATTTGGAAGGTAGAATATTACCTCTTTTATGATGCAATTTTACCTCAATTAAAACTGGAAAAAGTGACTTTACACTAAAAATGTATATTTTTACATCTTTTTGTGTGTAATGTCACATATTTTACATAAATTATTATATTTAAACCACTCCTTCTAAAATTAAACTTTTTAAACTGTGTTTTAACAAAACCTTTTTGTATGACGACACAGTAAAAAAAAACATGGTAATATTACACCTGCGAAGGGGTACATCTTTTATGTCAGAAAAAATGTGTAATTTTGCATCTGAAAATGTGTAATTTTACCACTTTTCTGGTGTAATGTCACTTTTTAGTCTAAAATGAGGTAAAATTAAATTCCGGGTGACCACTCAAATCCCATTTTCAAATTCCCGACTTTTTCCAGACTTTTCCAGAATGCTCAAATAATACGCATTTCTTATCTAAAGAATGATTTCAAACAAAAAACGAAAAGTCAATATTAACCACCGAAAAAAATTTTTTAATGAATTTAAAAATAAATACAGAAACTAAACAACAATTGAAAAAAACTTCACAAATGGAACTTCATTATTATGATTCAGAGTAGAAACACAAACAATTAGTCTTTGAAAAAAAATATCGAAAGTTCAACAATACTTATAACATTCATGTTATTTTTTAAATTGGCAAAAGTATAGTTTTTGATACTTCGTTTTAACTGGAAATGACAAAAAGTTAAAGATAACTGAACTTAAAATTTCGTTCCTATTTTTTTTTTAAACTTCATCATCATTTTTAATCAAAGAATGATTAAAACATAATTTCTGAAATTATTTATTCAAAGGATTTAGAAAAATGTCAAGAAATTCATAAAAAAATGGCTGGTTCCCTTTTTAATTTTGTAATTTTTGATATTGTTTTTTTAAATCAATGTTAATTTATCTAGTGGTCAGTATTTAACTGTTGTTTTTTATTCAATGAACATTCAGTTAGATATGATTAAATGTTTTACCACTTATTTTAAGCAAAATGTTTGAAGAGACAATTTTTTTAAACAGTTTTGCAATAACTCTAAATTTCTTGGATTATTTTTTTTTGAAATTTCAAAATTTTCTTTATGTTTTCAAAACGTAAAAAAGTTTTTAAATTTTGGATTTTATACGATATTTAAGTTTTCCGAAAACTGAAAATCAAGCTTTATGTATAGTAGTATATTAACCATATTCACAAAAAAAAGTTTAACGGCAACATTAAAAAAAATATTTTAATTACTTAAAGAATTTAGTAAAACAATTTAAAATATTTACCAAAAAACCATTGCCAAACTCAAGTTTGAATCTGTTTTCAAATATTCAATCTATGTTACAAAATGAAATAGAATCATAACTCTAAGCTGACCATTAGGCTCTATTTTTATATTTGTTTTCATTAACTTTACCTCTTGTATGATAATTTTTTTTTTATAGAGATCATATGATTCATGAAAAATATTATGAAGATCTGTGTCAAAGACTCCAATACTAATTAAGATTTTGAATGTCCTAAACAGCTTTTCCATACTCAAATATATTGAAATAGTGAAAAGAACCTTAAATTTAACCCTCTACAACCTAACCCCGCCTCTAGACGGGCTTCAATCTAAAAAATCGCCAAAAATCCATTTTCCAACCGATTTTTGATCTTTAAAAAGCATTGGAAAGAAGAACTCTTAAAATTTTAGAAAATTTCAGGGTTGGGAGTTTAACTTGTTTTATGTGACTTAGCCAGTGTTTTTAAAAAGTCATTTTTAGGGGTCAACTTTGGCTGTGTTTTTACTAACATTTCCTATACTTTCAGTAAAAAGAAGTATGCAGTAATTTTTGTAGTGTCCCAGACTATGCCTCTACGCATTTTTTCGCAATTTAAATAATGATGGTGCCATTCTATAGCAGAAAATGTGAAAAACATGCAAAAAATTGAAAAAATGACTGTAAAAACGTGAAAAAATTAGATAGGCAAAATGTAATTATATTAGATGGTAGAATAGGCCAAATACTACCAAAAACAAACATAAATTAAACAAGATAAATGCAAATCAAAATACTAAAAATTAAACAAGAAAAACATAAAACAAGAGAAGTAAAGTTTTTCGTAGAACAAAAGTTGCTCAAAATGACCTCCTGAACACGGGAAAAATAAATATTTTCGAAAAAAAAAATTGGGCAGTAGAGGGTTAAAGTAAGTTATTAAAGCAGAATTGAGTGAAATCAAGCTTTTTCAATTTGAGAATTGTACAAAATATTACAAAATTATTCAAGAGTTAACAAATTAATTTTCAATCAAGCATGTTTATAATTACCGACTTTTCCCGACTTTTTGACAAAAAATCATAAATTCCCGACTTTTTCCCGATTTTTTGCGGATTTTGGCGAATTCCTGACTTTTTTCCGACTTTCCTGATTTCCCGACTTGAGCGGCCACCCTGGGTAAAATTACATTTTAAAAGAGGTAATATTCTACCCCTTATTATTAAACTTTCTAAATTTACACAATTTTTTACTGCGCAGTTAAGGAAATTTTATGGAGACATTTATCGAAAAACGTGAAAGTTGAATGTGTAATATTACTTCTTTTATTCTGTAATATCAACTCTATGATATAATCAAAAAAGTTTCATTTCACTGAACCGGCCGATTTACACAAATTTATGCCTAAATATTTACACATTTTCTGACATGAAAGATGAACCATTCCCAGTTGTAATATTAACATGATTTTTAACTACCCAATTTGACAAATTTGAATATTACATCTTTTTTATGTAATTTAACACGTGTAAAATTACATATTTTTAGAAGTAATGTAATATTATCAGGATTTTTTTTTTAATTTGTTTGGATAAATTTCCATTGAAACCTAAAAATGCTTATCTGTTTGCAAAAAGATAGAGAATATATGGGCAGTGAAAATTTAATGGTAATATTACATAAGAAAATATGACACACTTTGAAAAATGGGTAAATTTACATCATTTTATGTGTAATTTCAATTTTTCTACAGATTATTGTGTAGAAAAACGAAATCATTGCAGACAGAAATAGAATAACAAAAATTTGATTCTGACAATTACAAAATTCTCATCTTTCTCAAATATTAATTACTCGAGCTTCCTGACAACGGAAATGTTTGCTCTCGTTAAAATATTCACTTTTTACGAGACGAATGGCGCTCAAACCTTGCGGCTCCACACAGAAAAAAATCATGGTAATATTACATCTGGAAAGGGGTACATCTTTTATGTCAGAAAAAAGGTGTAATTTTACCTCTGGAAATGTGTAATTTTACTACTTTTCTGGTGTAATGTCACTTTTTCAGTCTAAATTGAGGTAAAATTACATCATAAAAGAGGTGATATTCAACCTTAAAAAATTACAGCTTCCAAATTTACATTATTTTTTACTGTGCAGGCTCCACCCACAAACCCGAAGCAATATCGCTCCAACCTGTTGTGGGGGCCGCCCAACAACAGAAAACAACAAACCGAAATTGCCCACGTGAGCTCGAGACACCTAAACTGGATTATCCGTGCCCCCCGTGTGACTTTCAAAGTTTGCGGTTTCCAAGCGCCGAGGAGGAGTAGCCGTGTCTTGTTTGTCTTTCGACGACTTTCGCGCGCCGCGTTCCAGTTTCCTTCCGTAAGGGAAAAGGCCAAAGGTGGGACGGCAGCAACACTTCATGTGTTCAGTTCGGTTGAGCCTTACGGATTAAGGTGCTGCCCTCGCGGAGTTTTGTGTTTGTTTGCTGTGTGTGTGGTTAGTATTTACTTTGACGACGACGCAATTGATGGATATTGCAACCAGTTGAGCTGACGACTCTTTCGAGCGCATAAAATTAGCATAAAAATTGTGGTACCTATGCTAAACATATGCGAAGACGTAAACAAAATGGGATGAGTTTTCAGTTCCCAAGTAACGATCAAATTAAATTACTAGAGTGTTGTTGGAATGGCACCTGAGTAACCAACGCATTAAAAAAAAGTTAGGTCTGCACGTAAAAATATAAAAATGTAATGAGATTTATAACCTATACTTGAATTGAATATCAGGTAATATTACATCAAATAGAGCTTTGGATTTCCTTACAAATATGAATCACACAGTTAAAAATTGTTTAAATTTGGAAGGTTGAATATAACTTCTTATATGATGTAATTTTACATCAATTTAGACCGAAAAAGTGTCATTACACCAGAAAAGTGGAAAAATTAAACATTTTTAGATGTATTATTACAATTTTTTTGGACCTTCTCACATGTAATATTACCATTTTTTTAATGTGTGCTAAGATAATTAAATATGCGATTTTATAAATAAGAGAAAAGTTTATGCAAACGTCATGTAATTTTTTTCAGTCTAAATTGAGGTAAAATTACATCATGAAAGAGATAAAACACAGGCAGAAAATAGTGTGAATTTGAAAGACGTAATTTTGAAAGGTTGAATATTACCTCTTTTATGTTGTAATTTTATCTCAATTTAGACTGAAAAAGTTACACTACAGCTGAATTGTGATAAAATTACATATTTTCAGAGGTAGAATTACATACTTTTGACATAAAAGATGGTCCCCTTCCCAGATGTAATATTACCATGATTTTTACTGTGTATGCAATCTTCAAAAATTACACAATTTTTTACTGTGTGTATGGACCCAATCTCACCCCCAGACGGTATCTTAGGCTATTGGTTGTGCAAAATTTCGAAACGTTTGATACCCATGTTGCGGATTATGAAAATTTGGGTATTTTCGAGAAAATTTTAGTATTTTTTGAAAATTTTAATATTTCATTAAAAAACGTTTAACAGTTAAAATATATGCAAAATTTCGAATCGTTTGATACCTTTTTTGCGAATCATAAAAATTTGGGTATTTTCGACAAAATACGGTATTTTGTGAAAATTTGAGTATTTCATTCAAAAAACATTGGAACAGTTAAAATATATGCAAAATTTTTAATCGTTTGATACCCATATTGCGAATTATGAAAAATTGAGTATTTTCGAGAAAATACGGTATTTTGTGAAAATGTTAGTATTTCAGCCAAAAAAACTCTAAAAAGTTAAAATACATTAAAATGTTTTAATCGTTTGATACCCATCTTGCGAATTATAAAAAATTGAGTATTTTCGAGCAAATACGGTAGTTTGTGAAAATTTGAGTATTTCATTCAAAAAACTTCAAAACAGTTAAAATTCATGCAAAATATCGAATCGTTTGATACCCATATTGCGAGTTATAAAAAATTGAGTATTTTCGAGAAAATACGGTATTTTGTGGAAATTTTAATATTTTAGTCAAAAAAACTCTAAAACAGTTAATATATATGCAAAATTTCGAATCGTGTGATGCCCATATTGCAAATTATAAAAAATTTGAGTATTTCAGAAAAAATACGGTATTTTGTGAAAATTTTAATATTTCAGTCAAAAAAACTCTAAAAAGTTAAAATACATTAAAATTTTTGAATCGTTTGATACCCATATTGCGAATTATAAAAAATTGAGTATTTTCTAGAAAATACGGTAATTTGTGAAAATTTTAGTATTTCTTAAAAAAAACTCTAAAACAGTTAAAATTCATGCAACATATTGAATCGTTAGATACCCATATTGCGAATTATAAAAAATTGAGTATTTTCGAGAAAATACGGTATTTTGTGATAATTTGAACGTTTCATTCAAAAAACTCTAAAACAGTTAATATTACATGCAAAATTTCGAATCGTTTGATACCCATATTGCGAATTATAAAAATTTGAATATTTTCGAGCAAATACGGCATTTTGTGAAAATTTTAGTATTTTATTCAAAAAACATTAAAATAGTAAAAGTATATGCAAAATTTCGAATCGGTTGATACCCATATTGCAAATTATAAAAAAAAATCAGTATTTTCGAGAATATACGGTATTTTGTGAAAATTTAAGTATTTCATTCAAAAAACATTAAAACAGTAAAAGTATATGCAAAATTTCGAATCGGTTGATACCCATATTGCAAATTACAAAAAAAAAAAACAGTATTTTCGAGAAAATACGGTATTTCGTGAAAAATTTAGAATTTCATTCAAAAAATTCTTAAACTGTTAATATACATGCAAAATTTCGAATCGTTTGATACCTTTTTTGCGAATCATTAAAAAATTGAGTATTTTCGAGAAAATACGGTATTTTGTGAAAATTTTAGCATTTCATTCAAAAAACATTTAAACAGTAAAAATATATGCAAAATATCGAAACATTTGATACCCATATTGCGAATTATAAAATTTTGGGTATTTTCGGGAAAATGCGGTATTTCGTGAAAATTTGAGTATTTCATTCAAAAAAACTGTAAAACAGTTAAAATACATTTAAAATTTCGAATTGTTTGATACCCATATTGCAAATAATAAAATTTTTAGTATTTTCTAGAAAATACGGTATTTTGTGAAAAATTTAGTATTTCATTCAAAAAACTCCTAAACAGTTAATATACATGCAAATTTTAAATCGTTTGATACCCATATTGCAAATTATTGGAATTAGAATACTTTAAAAACAGAGGCGTCGCGTCCACCTGTTCAACCTGTTCATAGGACAGGTGGATCATTTTGATTTCTTTATGAAGAAAGAATCAAAATATGTTCATCAAAATAATTGAACGAACATGCCAACTCTTCTTAGAATCATGAAACAGCCAAGCGCATTCGAATCCATAGAGCTCTCAATGAAAATCTAACGCGCACTGAATATCCTCCCAAGCAGCCACCAACCTGTTCGGATTTCTCCATGCACGAGTTCCCATACAACGCATCCAAAAATACACAGAAAGTCAGAAAGCCGCCCCTATATGTACACGCTGGACGGTATGAATGTGGTAGTTCAGGGTGTGCATGAAAGCTTTTGCACAGTCGACATAAAAGCGCGCGAGCCGAGACGCGAGCAGGGAGAGAGCAAAGTTCAAAGAGAGAGAGAAAAACTCCAGATTTTGCTCTCTCCTGCTCGCGTCTCGGCTCGCGCGCTTTTATGTCGACTGTGCAAAAGCTTTCATGCACACCTGAACTACCACATTCATACCGTCCAGCGTGTACAAATAGGGGTCTTTCTGTGTATTTTGGATGCGTTGTATGGGAACTCGTGCATGGAGAAATACGAACAGGTTGGCGGCTGCTTGGGAGAATTTGCAGTGCGCGTTAGATTTTCATTGAGAGCTCTATGGACACGAATGCACTTGGCTGTTCCATGATTCCAAGACGATTTGGCGTGCTTGCTCAAATATTTTAGTAAAACTTTTTAAATTGTTATAAATAGTAGAACGGCATGTTGCTTCAAAAAAGCGTTTTTAACTGAAATAAAGTAATAAATAGCTCTGTCAAAAGTGAGCAAGCAAGTTCATATCGACAGATTTGCAAAATAATTTGTAAGAAAATAGAACGAAATCTTTAACCTACCAAGCATACAATAATTTACTTCAAAGGTTATTTGTACAAAAACAAAAATCAAAACAAAGCTTAAATGAGCTGTCGTATTAATGTCTACTTGGTTTGAATTCTTGGGTTTTGATCGTTTAATTTTTTTTCAGAAAATTTTATAAAGTGATGTTTTTTATTTTATTTTATTTTATAGATTTATATTGAGATATGAAACGCAGTAAAAAAACAAAAAATCTCAGACTTTTTACACTTAATTATGGCAATTATTTTTTATTTGTGGCTATCAATTCAAAATTTGTTATATGCTTAAAAAGCCCATTTTGAAAATCAATGCAAAAATAAAGGTTAAACGTCCAATCGATTGCACGAGTTTTTGTTAAATGAAATTTTTTATTATCATCAATATTAAGTTTTTCTCTTCTAGTTTTTTAGGGAAATTTTGAAGAGAAACGTGAAATACATTTTTTATGGCCTAATTGTTTTGGTCAGGAAACTAGAGCACGTGATTTCTGGATTAGAATGGTCAACATCCGGAAGGTTTGCTTAGTGAGATTTGAAAATAATTAATAATTTTTGCTCTAATCTAATCCAATGGAACATAAGAGAAGTCATTCTAAAGAAAACTCCAGGGAAAAACTTGTGATTGGATTACGCCTCATTTTTGAGTTTTGATTTAGTTTTTTATTCATTTACAAAACAAGCTAATTATAGAAAACTACAATGTAAAAAATATTTCAATTTTACACTTCTTAAAGGATGATCATTGCTGTAATTTGAAAAAGTTACTATTTCAATAAAAATCATGTGATCAATAATTCTCACAACAATATTACTAACATCATCTAATTTCTCTTTATCATGTATAAAAGATATTTTTTAAATATAATTGAGCTAAAAAACTTGAAAATTACTGAAAAGATTGTTTGAACAGGTAAACATTTTGGCCACGCGTCGCCTCTGTTTAAAAAGAATACGGTATTATGTGATTTTTTTGATTATTGATGCTTTGAAACTTACCATACTATCAAAAAAATATTTACTAAGAGGAAGCTGTAAAATTCAACATAATTTGGTTGGTTTTAGTCAATTTTAGAAATATGTTTATTTTAAGTTATCGTCCGTTATCGTCGATAGAATTATCGGAATAACGATAACGATAAATTATAGTTATCGTCCCGACGATAACGATAACTATTATCGTTAGACGATAATATAATCGATGATAATTCTATCGATTAACAACCTTGATAATTATAATTATGTTGTAAGCAATCGGATTTCATTAGAGTTTTTAGTGTAAAATACTGAAATTTTCGGAAAAAATGCGACTTTTTTTAACAACTATGCACTACAGTGTAAAATACTCAAATTTATATGACATAATCGTTTATTTTGATAATCCAAAGCAGTGTTGTTAATGAGTGATAGAAAAAAAAAACAATCATTTAATGATTTCTGTACCAAAATATAGCTTGTGAGTTCTCTTCTTTTATCTCGTGATCGCCAGGCAAGAACATTCTTTTGCTGTTAATCTTTCTCTTTTGCTCGTTCACTCACACTCGACGAAGATTTTTTTGTTCTCTAATCTAATCTAACCTAGCGCAGCCATCCTTTCGGAAGCATCTTGGAGGATGTCGGAGCAATTCTTCCAACATCCAGGCCAGGCCAACTGCATAAAATTAACCGCAAAGATGATTCTTTAAAATGGATTGTGGATAAGAAATTAAAAAAAAATCAAGCTCAAAATTCCAGAATTTAAAAAGTTTTGAAATAAAAAAATCTAAATTGAAAAAATACTACAATCATTTATTTTTTTGAAAACTCAGCTCAATTTTAATAATTCCACAATCCAAAAATAGTAAAATACTATTAAAAAATTTAATAGTCTTAAACCCACACACTTAGATTTTTTTAAACTGAATTCGGTAGTTGAAAAATCGGTAAAGTTTAGATCGGTCAAAATGAACAAAATTTTACCGAATTTCTATTGTACGATGAGTAAGTTTTCACCGAATTCGATAATTTTCAGTTTACCGAACTGTTCAGTAGTAAAAAATTCGGTAAAGTTTACCGAATTCGGTAAAAATCTAAGTGGGCACAAATAAAAAATATTCCGAGATTAAACAAAAATGCTTAAATCATGAAGCTCTAAAAAAAATTAAATTCTTAAATTCCGCCATCTTATATTCTTAGAGAAATAAAAAAAAGTGATTCGATTATCCGGAGTAAAGTGTGGCAATGACTTCGGATAATCGAGTACGAACTTTATTTGATTTTGTCAAATTCCAAGAATTTTTAATTCATGAACTTTGCACTGTTGAACTTTTTAATTTTGAAACCTTTTTTTTGTTTTTTTTTATGGCTTTAAATTTCCTTCTGGCTTACTTTATTCTGAGTGAAAAAACAAAACGTCTTTTAAATTTTTGACATTTTAAGAATCAACGTTTTGAAATTATCAGCATTTTTTAAGTCAATGTGAATAATTGCATTTCAACCGAGAACACCCGAAAAAGTACTATACAAATAAAAGCGGCCAGCCCTACTGCGTCGTGTTTACCGCAGAGAGGATTCTGAGAACGGATCATATTTCCCAGAATTTACAGGGGAGGGAGGATGCGTGGACATACCGTACCAAACGCTCCAGTTTAAATAAAATGATTTTAATCTTGTAAAGAATCGTTTTAGAGTCGACTAGAATATTAAGGTTTTCTAGACAAAAATAATTGAAAAATACACAGGAAATCTTTTTTGGAATATTTGTGTAATGATTCCGCAAACAGAATTCAAGAAATCTTTTTTTATTTCTATTTTTAATGCTAAATTGAATTATTCCTTTATCCTTTTCCAGGTATTTTCTGCCTTTTGCTTCCCAAAAGTCCCTAATAAACTCCAATTCCATATTCAAGCAAGTACTTCTCAGAATTCCCCACCCGTTGTAAATATCCGAACATTATTCAAAGTGTGTGCAACAAATAAAGAGCAAGAAAAAACAGTCATACTCCACACACCTCAGCTTTTCACACACATTTTTCCAACTCACCTGTAGCGCGCGCGTCAGCCAGCCGCAGTGACGGGGGTCCGGTTCCGGAGAGCTGGAGAAAGCAGCCAACCAGCAGGGAATGGATGCCACCCCTTTCCTCACTTCCCCGTTTCCGCACCCAACTGTTTTTGACCTTCTTCTCTTTTCTCTCTCTTTTTTTTTTTTTTTGTTTAAGTGTGTTTACCACACTAAATTCCTTTACTTTCTTTTTTTTTCCTTTCTTGTTTGTGTGTGCGTGTGCGCGCGGGGTCTACTGGATTATGACTTCTGCCTCTTTTCCCTCTTCTTTTGTTGACGTTTGCGCAAATTTGGTGTGTGCGGAATTGAATTGCGCGACGGCCAAATTAGATCGACACTTGCAATACTTTTCTTTTTTGTTGGATTCTTCGTGGAAGCCAAGATTCTTGCTTCTTGCTGGAAATGATTTCGCGGGAAGTGGAATGTGTGATCCTTTCCGGACGGTGGGTGGGGGAGAGTGGAACCGGGGGGAGGACGGAACGGGGTGCGGGTTCGAGGCTCTCTTTATTTGGCCTTCAACGGGGGGTCATTTGCTTGCTGCTGCTTTCACTTGCCAACGGGGGGGTGGGATGGTTAATCAAATTGGTTCAGCCAACATGGCACTTCCGCAGGAACGGCCTTCTTCATCCGAGCAGACCACCACTTCCGGAACCGGACAATTCCATTGTCGTCGCGCGCACAGAATCAACCGGTGGGCTTTTCGCACAGCACACAGATTTTCGGGGAGCGGTCCACTGTTTTTCGCCAGACGTGCTTTCTTTTTCACCTTTTTTGATCGTAAGCAGCTGGTTCCGGGATGTTCCGGAATTTGTCACACACACACTTTCAACCGGAAAACAAGGAACTCAACAGAAAATAACCACCCACCTTCTTCGCGCCGACGAAACCGAACCGAACCGAAAAATAATCCGCCGACTGGTCGCGTTCCGTCGTGGTGACCCAGAAAAAAAAACAAGTACGCAAAGAGGACCGACGACGATTCCTCGCGACCGCTTTGTCGAGCTGCTGGAAAAGATCTGTGTGCGACGAGCAGTTTGAAGTTTTTTGCTTTGCACCTTTTTTCGCTGGCTGTCAGTTTTGATTGTACGTTAATGTGGGGTTGGGGAAATTTTCGGAAGAGTTTCTCAAATTTGTGAACTGTGGTAGCAAAGTTGAGTCGCCTGTTTTTTATTGCAGATTTTGACGATTTGCAACAAACGTGTAAGTTGTTGAAAAATTGAAACTAGGGGTGCTCAATGTTTTTTTTTTTTTTAATTTGTAATTTGTTGGTTTATTGGGTACGACAACTTGTTAGTTTACACTGTTAATCAGGTCAAGGAAGACACTTTAGGAAATTTAGAAAAGTTACAAAGGATCCAAATAAAGGGTAACAGGTACAAGTAAGCTAAAAACTAATCGTCAAACGATCTCTTAAAAGCACTTTTAAATGCCGACAGCGTCGGCTGGGTTTTCAGCTCCAGGGGTAGGTTGTTCCAGCACGTGGTTCCAGCGACAAGAACACTTCTTCCACTCGTCGTTGTGTGCCGCGGGATGATGAATGATCGGGTCCGCTCAAGCTGTCCTGTTTTTGACTGGACTGACTGTTATTTAACCCTTTCAGGCCTGAATTAAAAAAAATAGGTTAATGATGGAAAAAGATTCTGAGGACCATAGCCTTAGCCCTTTCTAGTCAAAAATTTACCAACACATTCAAAATGTGTTTACATAGCAGCTGGGGATTTGTTTGCATCAGATTTGCTATCTGTTTCTAGCAAAAGTGTTTTGTCATGCGACTTCTAGCTGGTATTTTTTGACTGACCGCCCGATGTAACAGCCAACATATTTCGTGGGGCTGTGACAACTTGAGCCCAGTCACGAGATATTCTAGCAGAGCTGGAATCCTGCTGGAATGGAGTAAGAATATTCAGCTTTGTTAGAACTCCGCTAGAATTCTGCTAGAAATTCGTGACTGGTAGCTCGATCATTGTTCGCATCAGGACACTGTGACGAGGGATTCGTAATTGTTGGGTGAAATTATATTTTTTTATAGGGCCTAGACAGCTACTTTTGAAAATATGGATTTTTTGAAACTTTGACATCAGGCCTGAAAGTTAAGTATCAATTTTTATTTTTAAGAATGGAAAAGTTTGTTTCCTTTAAGATATAAGACATATGAAAAATAGGTGGTAATAGGGTTCAAAAGTCCTATAAGAATTTTAACTTACAACGATACAAGGCATGCCTAAAAACCGTGCTGAAAACCCTTACTGTTCACATTTTGTGAGTTTTCGAGATATCGTCAGTTGATAATTGGATCCTAAAATGAGGCTTAAATTGCTGATATTATTGTTTACAGCGATAAAGCTTATTTTCCTGAGTACAATGACCCTTTGTACGACCACAAAGAGTTAAAAATGGATATTCAAATCAATTTTGAAAAATTGAACTCGCGGTTCTTCTTGACAGAAAAGCTCCTACTAGACAGCTCGTTCCAAGGGGACCATAGTTGATCCATTGAAAAAATGTTGCATTAAAATAAAAAAAAATGATCAGGAAATGGTTTATAATCGTGTTTTTTACCGTTGTACATAAAAATTGACATAGGGCTTTAGTACCCAAATACAGACTAGTTAAGTGTCACAAATAGAAATTCATTTTTCATTGATTCGAATTATTTGTGAGGCTCAGAAATTAATTGTCCAATTTTCAAAGTTTCAGAGAGGAAATTATAGGAAATTTTCACAACTTTCAAAAATATTATATCCGCTTTTCTGTCATAAAATATTTTTCAAGCATAAAAAATCTTTAAAAAACTAAATTGTTTCCTAAAAGCAGCTATAACTTGAAAACGGTACATTTTAATAAAAAATATGTACTTTTCGGTTGCAAATTCAATTTTTCTAAAAAAATACTTGCAATTTTTTTATCCTTATTATCTACATTTTCCCACAACAATTTTTTTTCAGAAATTCATATCTGCTAAACGAGATTTTGCACCATAAGACTTTAAAAGGCATCTTTTGTTAGTCCCGTGAAATGTATTTAAAAAATTCCCAAAAATAAAAATTCCGGAGTTGAGGGGCCTGGACTACTCAACATTTTTTCATTAAAAAAATCCTCTCCCAAGATACAGAATTTCATTCATTTACACATAGAATAACTAATAAACTAAGCTAAACAATGCATTTACTTACCCATTCCGTACGACCCGAGGTACGACCAGCCCCCGAAAATTGAAACGAGACTTGTTTGGCAAAACTTTGCATCATTACCGTCATCTGGGGTGAATCGGGACTACAGTCTGAATAGGAACAGCAGTGTTTAGAACACTTGATGGTTTTAAATTTGGAAATAGATGTACACATTTTGTTGGTCCCCAATCAGAACCATTCAGAAAAATAAAACTGCTGTACCAATTCGCCCCATGTGTCCCAATTTGCCCCAGTTGACGGTACTTCTTTTGACGCAGGGATTGCACTGACAAAGTTTTAACCAGATCAAAAATAAAAATAGCTGACATAGAGCGATCAGTCAAAAAAACCAGCAAGAAGAGGGAGAGAGAGCCGGAGAGAGCACATTTCTAATGCAAACAAACCAACTTGAATGCGCTGGATATTTTTTTACTATGAATCCCTATTGCAATTGCTTCTTTAAAAATGTTGTATGGAAAAAATATTTATCTTGAAAAGGTCTTAAGAGATATAAAAAATTTAAATTTAAAAATCTGATCTAACCAAATTCGCAGACATTGAGAAACGTATATTTTTGTTCTTTGAACAAATTGAAATGGATTTTTAGGCTTTTTACAAATTTTGGGATCGCACAAGTTTTGGAAAATAAAGTAAGAATTTGTTCTAGCTTTGAAAAAAAATAGCATGACTTTCATAACGTATAGAGCACTTTGTGTAACGTTTTGTTTACAAAAATTGAAAATTAGGCTTAGAATTTTAATTTATATTTTTTGACAAGCATCTTTAATGTGATTATCGACGCTAGAAAAGCACTTCAAATAGTTTTCATTCGATTAGACTCTATCTCCAGTGCAATTTAGAAGTCTTTAAAAAGGAGTTGATTGGTTGGGGCCAACTAAGACTTAAAAAAAATAAAAAAAAAACTCGATAATTCACAAGTCGACAAATTATTTAGCTGCTCAAAAATTGAAACAAAACCAAAACAAAACAATATTTTTTTCTTCGAAAAAAAAAATTTGATTCTTCTACCAGATTTTATAACAAAGATTTTAATTCAAATTTCAAGCATTTTAAAATTTTTCGAAGCCATATTTTGACAAATTTAGCATTACATAGTTTTCAATAAATTTATTAACAGTAAGATTCAAACATGTAATTTTTTTATTAAAAATTATCTTTGCTTTTAAATTTTTGTTTGTTTGTAGAACTTAATCAACCTTTTGTTTGCAGTTTCAATATTGTTTTTATTGTAATAAAGAACAAAAAATGTTGTCGATATATGGCATTATTATTATTATTATTTTTTTATTTTAGTCTTACTACAGATTTGTGATTTTACATTTTTTGTAATTCCCCTGGTTTTAAAGCAAACCACGGTTGATCAGGTCTGGCCAGCGTTGAGTGTTTGAGTCAACTGTGGTAACAATTCCCGATTGCGAAGAAAAGTTTCGTGTCTGGCCGATGCAGTGCAGTTTTTAAAGCCACTCTTTGTCCAACAGTTGGCAAGCATTTCTTGCAGGGAACACCGGTCGATGTGTGCGTTCAATGAATGGCGGCTTGGTTTGCGTCCTGGGTAACTAGTAGGGGAAAATTCGGGTAGAATGCGAGGTAGACTTGGAAAATATTTAAGTTTTTAATCACTATTCATAAGTTAAGATATTTTTTACCACCGGAAAAATATTTCTCTGAAATTTTGACAAATTGTGAATACGAGTAAATTCATTTGAGAAACTAATTTTTTTTTTAATATTTTTTTTTCTCTATTATTGCACTTTTTGTTGGTATATATATTTTTCTTAAAACTTTATTTTATTTGTTTTTTAAGTGTTGTATGAAATTTCGTAGGGTTTGTTCAAAATAGCTATACCCATTGGCATCAACAGTCATTATCGATTCAATTTTTATAGACCAGAAATGGTACAATGATATTTGATTTTTTTTAATTGTCATTAATTCATTGGAAAAGATTTTCTAATAGATTTTCACTCTTCTGCAATGTTTTAGGTACAGTCATCCCACATATTCGGAACACCCACAAATTCGGAACACTTTTGTGGTAATTGGTCAATAGGATGCAAAATGTAACTTTTCTGTCGTCCCTGATATTTTTAGGATCTTTATTTGAACATTCTCTTCCTATTTCACTAGTAAAAATAGTACTTTTTGAACAAAAAAACTCATTTCAAGACTATTTTATCCAGAGCAGCAAAACACTGCCTCCAAATTGCCTGTTCCATAATTGTGGGATGTTATTGTGCCTCCCACAATTGTGGAACACCTGAATTTAATTAATATTTTAACAAAAAAAGTTATCAGACCATGTTTAAAACATCACTTAGCTTGAGTTTTTTTGGTTTCAGAGTGTGAATAATTTTTTTTTTTGTAAAAAATGTGTACTCCTGGAGAGAAAAAAAAAGTTTGTTTACATCGTAAGAAAAAATTGTTCCAAATTTGTGGATTTCAAGAGTCAATGTTTTTCTTTAAAAACTTGATATAAAACGTAAAAATGTACAGTAAGTCTATACTTCAATCGAAAGATCGCAAGAAAACTTTTCTTATGAAGGAAAAAGCAAATCATTATGTTCAATTATCGATTTTCTTTGATTTGTTGAACATTGGCAGATCTGTAAACTGTTCCGAATATGAGGGATGACTGTATTTATGCAGACAATTTAGAAAAATAGTTACATATTGATTCTTAAACAAAAAAAAAAATACATTTATTCAGAGAAAAAAAATTCTAAATTAATTTTGTAAGCTTTAATCAAAGGTAGAATTGAAAATGGCCAAATTTGGATGGTTGCACCATTTGTATCTTTATCTGATGTAGGCTACGTTCACAGTAACGTTAAATACACATTATAAAAAAAAACATAGTTTAACTTTTTTTTTGTAAAATCCAATATTCTAAAAATTCCAGGGAATACAAATTAAGATGATAAATACTTTTAAAGGCATATAATTTTCAAGTAAAATTTATAGCTTGGGATCTTTAAGCTAACAGAAACGCATCCACAACAAAAAGTCCAACGAACTCGTCCGTCCCTCCAGTGCAAATGCGTGTGCAGTCCACGTCAGGCCACAAAACATCAATTGACCATTTCCGGTATCGTCGCGGCCCGCTGATGTAATTCAATTCTGGAAGCTAGACAAAAACAGCGCTTTTTCAGTCAGTCTGCGCCAAAATCTCAACCAGTGAACATCTCCTTCAGTCACAGTTTTAAGTGTTAAAAGAGTTAAAAGAATTTAAATTTTGATTTGTAATGGAGCCGCACGGTGTGCCTTTTTCTGCAAAAGGGGATTAATTGTAAATGAGCTTTAAAAGTCGATTGAAATAATTCGTCGTTCAGCAGTTAATCACACCAATTGTTGGCGGCTTATGACATCGGTTATAGATGGGCATCAGTGAAGTGTTAATTTACGGTTGTTGAGCCCACCGCGGGCTTGTATGTGACTGATTGTGATGAAATAAATATTTTTCCCAAACGAGACGCGGGATAATAGCCATTGTTGCCAGTCAGATTTTTTTTTGCTCTGGAGGAAACACGAGAAAAGGGTGGTGAGAATCTGTTGCGGCAATTTGTGTGAAGATCTCGTTGGCAAAAGTGCAATAATACCAAGCCAAACCGAACCAAGGTGGAACGCTGAGAGGCGAGAATGGATGAGATTAAGGCAGCTTTGGCGGATGCTGATCCGTTTAGCAGCTGGTGGCCGTTCGTGATATCCGGTGTCGTGTTTCTGATCACCACCGTCAGGTTAGTGGGGCTGCTGCTACTAAGCTAGAAGAGGATGACAAACGGTTCCAGGGGTGGAGAGATAATGGCCAGAGATGGCACCAACCGACGTTCAGCTTATGTTGGGAATTATATTGTGGTTGGGAAGCGTTTGAGACAGCGGAAAATGCAAGATTTACGTTTTGAGGATACATTCGGCACAAGACTAGGAAAGTAGATTTGTGTCAGATTTACTCGCTGGTGATCCAATGTTCAATTGCGACCTTTTTATATTATTCTATATATTACTCCTACAGTAATTTTATTTTTTTGACACCGGTACATTTAAAAAAATGTAACAAAAATTAAATTGAAGATCACAAAATTTAATATATTTTTTCTGGAGTGTTTGCCAGACACAGAAAAAAAATTATAGTAATATTCATCAGGAAATGGTGACAGATTTTGTGTGAAAAAAAGATTAATTTTACCCAAGAAAATGAAGAATTTTCATCAGTTTTTGATGAATATTCATCAGGTTCACATTTTTACACATTTTTTATGTAATATTACTCAAAAAAGTGGTAATATTTATTCAATCTACCAAATTTTCAACATTCCAAAATTAAATATTTTTTTTCTGTGAACCAAAATGGTTTGATTTAATTTTTTTTTAATTGGTTACGATTGATGGATGGTTGAAACAAATGTACAAATGTATAAAATATAAAAAAAAACACTAAATTTGCCATGATTGTAAAATTACAGTTTTATTTTAAATAATCAAAGATTTGTTTTGCAAAAAGGCTCAAAATACAAGTCCAATCAAATTTAATTTCAACCGTTGTACATAAAAATTGACATAGAGCTTTAGGACCCTAGTGGCTATAAACTATTTTAAATACATTTTAAAACGGTTATTTTTGATTTTTGATCATGTATGGCTTTTTATGACTTTTTGCAAATTTTGAATTTAGAACACTAGATCATAAAAAAACATAAAAATTCAGAAAAATAAATTATTCTTGACATTGACCAAAGCCGAGGTACAAATACTTTAAATAGATTTTGTACAAGCCTTAAAAAAATCATAAGAAAATAATATTTTTATTCAAAATTTTAAAAATAACAAAGAACTATAAATATGCAATAAGTTTAAATTTAGAAAGCATGTAAAAACAAACATAAAAAGGGTTGAAAAGAAAACTCAAATTTTGATAGAATAAAAATACAACAAACAATCATTAATCTTATTTAAACAAAATAAAATTTGCAAAAATAACTAAAATTTCTAATGTGAAAGTATTTAAAAATAAAAAAAACGTTTTTAAAAGACTATTTTACATAACTCGTAATGGTTTCTCATCTAAAAAAACAACTTAATTTTGAAAAAAATGAAGTTATCGAAATCAAACACAACCCAAATTATCAAATAAGAGTAGTCGAGAACTGTTTATGTTTAAAAGAATGCAAAAAATAGGATATATATAATTCCTGTGTTTTCTTAGTTAAAAAAAAATCACAATTGATTTAATCACACTTATTAAAATAATGCAAAATCAAGCAAAATCAAAATCAATCAAACAGCATTAACCAAGAAATTTTTTTCAATACATTTTTCGTTAATTTTGAGCGAAATTCACATACTATTTTTTTTCTCAAGAATCTAAATAATTTAATTAAACACTCTGACGAAAAACGGATTATTTTCCTGTAAATTTTCAAGCAGGCCTACACGAACACTCGAATACACTTGGATTTAGTAAAACGTGCTGAAACTAACATTTTATGAAAAAGATGAAGTCCTCTGAGATTTGAGTGGAGTTAACTTTAAAATTTATTTCTTTTGCTTTAGTGTGTGTTTTGAAGACTTCTTAGTGATTTTGGATGAGAGTGCTCCAATTATTTTCAATATTTATGGTTGCAAAGTAAATTGGATTGAAATTTAGAGCAAAACCATTCTCCAATCAATGCACCCTCCATAAAACATTGAACCCCCCCTGATACTTTCCAGTACTGCAAGTACCCAGTGCATATTATAATGTAATGTTGATTTATTTCCACGAAACTGCTGTAAGTCCCCTAAAAAAATTTCCCCCCTCCGGTACTAACCGATGCTTAGAAGTATGAAAAATTCAACACAGCTTTTCACCCAAATCTGCGCCATTCTTGGAGGGGGCAAACCACTCGCTTTCTCTCTCAGAGCTTAGCGTTTGTTGTACCCAACAGCAGCCAGTTCACTCCATCACTTTAATCGAATTATGCAAATCGTGAGGCCCCCTCCCCCTCAGTTTTTGTTTCGGAGAGTTGGTACACGCTTTTCACGGGTATGGGAAAACATGTAAAAAGTTTCGAAACTTCTTGTTGAAATGTTGTGTTTTGGGTAACTCTGAAGAAGCGTGTAAATGTGATGTTTACACAAGCTGTCACTTGTGCACGCTTATGGGGGATTGAGTTAAAGATGTTATAATTTAGTCTGTTAATCTATGATTCTCCTTCTCTCTTTGCCCAAGGATGTACATGGGCGGCCAAGCGTGCCCCAACTCGAACTCGATCCGGGACCTGGTGGTGGTGGTGACGGGCGCGGCCGGTGGCATCGGCAAGGAGCTGTGCAAGGAGCTGGCCGGCCGTCGGTCGGCGCACGTCATCATGGCGTGTCGCAACCTGGACAAAGCGGACCAGGCTCGTCAATCAATCGTGCGGGAGCTGCCGGGGGCGGAGCTGGAGCTGGTGGCGCTGGACCTGCGGTCGTTCGATTCGGTGCGCCGGTTCGTCCGGGAAGTGCAGAGCCGTCACGCCAAGGTGGACGTGCTGATCAATAACGCCGGCATCATCTTCCACCCGCAGGAGCGGACCGTGGACGGGTTCGAGGCGCACTTGCAGTGCAATTATTTGGGTAAAATGCGGGTTTTGACGGTTTGGTACACGCTATTTTAATCCATTTTTCATTAGCTTTAACTCCAATAAACGTCAAAGTCAGTGTTGCCAGTGCAACGTCAACAGTAGCGGCCGTTATTTATGGCCACCGCCAAACTACACTGACGGCTCGGAATGTCGTGCTTTGCTGTGACCTTTGTCACGATTTATGGCCCGTGTTGGAGCGGTAAATCAGCCGCAAATCGCACCCCAATGAGCGTTGTGTAACGCGGCCGATAATAGTTTTCTTTTCCTTCCAAGCAATTTGTGCAACTTTGTTACGGCGGATTGAATTCGCCATGTCATTCGCCATGCTTCGAGTTGCTCGCAAATGACTTTCGGGGCTTATTTTGCCAGTCCTTACATCAGGACGGTCCAGTGTAAACATCCCGAAAACCCCGATTCGAGACTGGGAAGGTCCATCGCGGTGGCGCGCCCAAACGGCCAATTTGTCATGATGTATCTTACGCGAGGGGACGCTCCGCGGTCTTTGGACGCGCCGTGACAAAACGTGAATCCAAGCGCACGACAGCAATTTATATCAATTTTACACTTCTCTGCGCGGCTTTCGGCCAGCGCGCCTCAATTTAGAACTGTTTTCGGTTCCCTTTTTGCGAGAGTGAAATGTGCAATATGTTTTCTTTTTTTTCACTTTGGCACGGAAATTCAGAAATCAAAACGGAAAACTGGCAGCACTGCAATTGCGGAAATTGACAGAAGTCAAAAGTACTCAGTTTTGGGTTCTACTATTTTGATTAATTTTGGTTAAAAGTTTGACAATTCCCGTTGCATACAAACCACCCAAAAAAGACTTCACAAACTGCAATTGGAAATTTGAGTTTAAATTCAAAAACATTCATTTAAAATCCGAAATTTCGCTTCTTCCGTGTTTTGAATGCCGATTTTTCTCCCATTCTCCGTTCCAGGTCACTTTTTGCTAACCCAGCTGCTGCTGCCGCTGCTCGGACGGTCCGAGCAGGGCCGGGTAATTAATGTGGCCGCCCATGGGTACACCGCCGGCAAGATGACCATCGAGGACCCGCTCAACATCGGGAGCTGGGCGCCGGGCTTCCACGCGCGGGACGCTTTCGCCCACTCGAAGCTGGCGGTGGTGATGGCCAGCCGGCAGCTGGCGGCCCGGCTGCGGAAGGGTGAGTTCGGAGATAGATAACGGGGTAGTTGAGATTTATCGGCGTTTTGATTGCCAGTTGATGGATGGTTTTTTTTTTTGGGAAAGTTGCTCGTTCTGTTTTTGCAGAGCGAAAGAAGGATCGAATTAGTGTTCAATCTTCACGTTTTTTTCGATATTCATTGAGTTTGGCAACACTGTAAACATCGCCATTTTGGTAACTTTTGACAGCTACACACTCATTTACTTCTCACAACTTTTGAGGTTCAAATGTTTCAATTGCACACAAATTTCAGCCAAATCCGCGATTACCGTCAACTCGTGCAGTCCGGGGCTGGTTCGTGGGACGGAACACCTGCGTCACTCGCCGATTATGAGGGCACTGTTTGCACGGACCCTGACCTACCCGTGGATGTGGCTGTTCATGAAGAGTCCCTACCAGGGCATCCAAACTATGGTGCGGCTGGCGACGGATCCGGCTTTGAGGGACACTTCCGGCGAGTATTTCAAGTGAGTAATGACTGGAGATTGATTGGAAATTTTTGATAACATGATTTTTATTTTTTTCGAAACAGCGATTGTGAAATTACGGAAATTACCGAGCTGGCAAAGGATGATCAGTTAGGGGAAAAGTTGTTCAAAGAAACCATGAAAGCTTTGAAGTTACCACAGTGAGGCTTTCAATTAATGATAAGAAGACTTACTAAATATTCTTAAGTTTTTCTCTTTTCTTAATAAAATCTTTTCAAACAAATCATTCAATTTAAGCAACGCGCAATTCCAGTTTTTTTTCTGAAAAATGAAGAATTTTTCAGGTTGATAAGTAAATTTTTACGAAAAAAAGTTTTGAAAATCTACAAATTACAACCCAGTTTTGAGAACATAAGACTTGAAACTACTGTAAAATTAATACAAAAGCTCAACAAACATTTTAAACGAGAAAAAAATAAACTCATTTAAGAATCAAATTGACTCAAATTTAGTCAAATTAATATTTTTTTTTTTCAAGTTAAATTTACCCAAGATCGTCCAAAAGCTACACGATTATTGAAATTAACTCGTTTCAGAATCAGTTTGATCCAGATTCCGTCAAAATAAAAGTGCACACTGATTTAAAATCACTTTGTTTTTCGCCAAAATCGATTCTACTCAGATATGAGTAAATTGGCCAACTGACAGATTTCAGTGAATATCATTCAGATCTGGTTTAATTTCACTAAATTTTCGTTGAATTCTTAGTGAAATTAACTAAAATCTGACCTTATTTACTCATTTTTAGTAGGTTCGGTTTGTCGAAAATCGAGTTATTTTGTTCGGCTAGAAACAACCCTCTGGCACCACTGTAAATGGCTAGAACGTTTGACAGTCACCAAAACCTCGAAGAGCCCACGTAGTAGTATTAGTGAAGAGCCCACGTTGTCTATCGTGGGGTCTTCACTAATACTACTGCGTGGGCTCTGTGAGTGTAGCAGTATTGGTGTTGTCTGTTTGTTTACACCAATTCTTCAAGAAACATAACTTTTTGTGTGTGCAAATCTGTTACGAAAAAAGATGAGAACTGTTGCTTCCGATTGACCGGGAAGATTTGCCGGGTAGTACTGGACCGGGGACTGGCCAAGTCCCGCTGTTGATCCTTCGAACAACTCGCTGCAATCTTCGACAGGGAGTAACCGACCAAGTGCAGAAACATCCGTGATACCGATGATTGTGGCGGAGCTGGTCTTTCCGAGCATCCTTAAATAACCTTCTCCGAGGACTGGCCCACTCGCAAGGGTAATCGAAGGAATCGCTAGCTTTTGTAGAATCCGACCTTTTGTGGACTCACAAGAAGTTCATCGCGAAGTGGTCCGAACAAATCTGAACATTGAACTTGCAAAACCACCCCCATCGCCACTTCGCGGGGCATTTATCCGTAGTCTCTGGCAGATAGGACCTTCGGGAACTTGTGGAAATCCGTCCCGTGTCGTTATTTTTTGATGGAAATCATTTCAACATTATGAAATTATGCCTTTTTACCACGCGGTTTGTTTATTTTCAAATTTTGACAGCAAATGCGTCCTTTATCTTCTTTGTTGTCTTCATGTTCGCGTCGAACATTTAGGTTTCAGAAACATGGCCGTCGTGACAGAGGGCTGGCTAGAAAGCCTTATTCAATTTAACTAAATTTGGCCAAGATTGTCCAAATGTTACACGATTATCAAAACTAACTCGTTTCAGAATCAATGCAAGTAAGATTTTGTCAAAACAAACCTTGCATACTCATTTTAAATCACTCAGTTTTTCGTCAAAATCGAACCAACTCAGAAATGAGTAAATGGACCAACCAACATTTGAGTTAACTTCACTCAGATCTATGTTAATTTCACAAAATTTTCGTAGAATTCTGAGTGAAATTAATTCAAATCTGACAGTTGCCTTATTCACTTGTTTTGAGTAGAATTGGTTTTGACGATAACTGATTGTTTTTTCAACTTGTAAGTCTTATACATTTTTATTAAATTTCATGTTAAATTTGCTTAAAATTCTAGGCGCTTATCAAAACTTACTCGTTTTAGAATCGATTTTAAGTCAGAGTTCAAAAACAAACTATGCCTTGCATTTGAATTTAGCCAAGACAAATCCAGTTAGAATTTAACAAAATTTATTTTTGTGCTGATTCAATATTGACGAATTCTGGGTGAAAGAAACTCTAAAAAGGGTTAAAATTAATCAAGAAGTTCTTCGTAAGAACTTAACCCTCATTTGATAACATTGTTAGGTTTTATTTAAATTTTCAAATCAAAACACTCTAATTTGAGTGACATGAAATCATCAAAAAATAATTCCTAAGTAGTTCGGAAATTTGCTAAAAATGGGTCATTTTGAATGAGCGTGCAGAAAGTCCTTATCAACTTACCTCAAAAAAAGCAAGAACCTACCTCAAAGTTCTGCCCAAGACGAAAAAAAATCCAATTTTCCAGACTAACCTCAAAACTGTCCCCGAAAACTACAGGCCAAATTGGACACAAGACAGGGGGAGTTCTGGTGTCATCATTTCAGGCGAGATAAAATGAACAAAATGAAGAATGCCTCAAAAGTTTTGCTTCTCCGCCCCTGATGCACAACGATGACGACGTGCGGCCAAGATGGGAAAATCAAATATGTACATAGTGTGGCGGCGCGCTAGTGAGATGCTGGTGGAATTTGGAATCCTTTCTTTTTATTTTAAGGTGGGGTCGTTCGAGAACTACTAGAAAAATATCTTTAAGAATGAATTTAACTTGAAAATAACTATTTTAATAAACTCGATAATGGCCAATAGGCATGTAGCTGTCAAATAACACAAATAAATGGTTTAAGACAAAAAACATAAACAAATAACAAAACTATTCAAACTGTCAAAATTGTCAAAGTCATATTTGGCAGAAATATAGACAAGCTTAAAATTTGTCAGTGAATTTTGAGTTAAATCATTTTTTTATTTTGATCAATTTTGAAAGATGTTGAATTAAACCGAGTTTACTCAGAAATGCATAAATTTCAGATTTTGATGGACTTAACTTATTTTTAATCAAATTCTGACAACATGTTCTTGAACCTAAATCTAAACAAAATCAATTAAATTCGACTACGCTGCCTACGAACGACCCTTTCGGCACTCTTTTTCCCACATAATCATCAGCAATGGGAGGGGAGCCAGACAGCGATCTCAAATTTGTGGCTGGCGTGAACATGTCAGTTTGGTGTCACTTTCTTCGGGGTCGAAATGGAGACGCTTGATGTTTTCCAGTTTTTGAGATCGTACACGCTGAATTATTTTGCACCCACTTTTTTGACGTTTGCTATTTTTAAGTAGTTTTCGCTGTTTTCAGCTACATTTATCGCCACACAATGACAAAGTAAACAAATTTCGCCACTTACCTTAACCTTGCAAGCTTGGGGAGTGCCCCCTCTCGGGGATTCGACCCCCGCCGACTGAGAGAACATAAACTAATATTATTTCTGCAATATGTCACGTACGACATGTTGTGTCAGACAAGTCAGAAGAGTTTTATGATTGAAGGTGTGTATGTCTGTGTGAGCGTGTTATTTTCTCCAGCATCGGTCCCTCGTTTTTTTGTGTTGCTTTCCCACTCAGCAAAAGCTACAAAAATGTGATATTTGGCGCTGGATGGCTTTGTCCTTTTGCCTTTTGGTTGGACTATTTTGTGGCGGTGCGTATGAATTATTGATAAACTTTGGCCAGCTCCATGAGGGGGGAAGGTCAGTACGAAAGTGCACCCGATGTTAGCATTTTCCGGACGAGGGAACGGAACGGACGAAAGAATTTGTGTTTATCTGATGCCGAGTTGATTTCGGGGAATGCGATTGAGTGTTGGCAACAGGCTCGGACAAGTTTCTGATTGTTTGAATATAAATCGAAATATTTGGGATTGTTTGGTCGCAGCGGGATAGGGTCATGCCTTAAAGTCAGAATCATTTCAAATTTCGGTATTGTACTCAAAACAGAATAAAAAAATGTTGCGTGCAATTTTGACGTTGATTCGATTTTGACTCGAACGTCAAAAACATTTTTAATTATAGTCACTTTAGGATGAACATTATACTTTCTCAGATTTTATCAAAATATAGATAGCTCAAAAATAAGTAGAAGAGGAAAATGTCAGATTTGAGAAAAAATCGAATTCAATCAAAATTGAGTGAACTTAACCCAAATCTGTCATAACGTTTATCTACTCTTTTCTAAGTTGGTCCGTGGTATTAGCAAAAAAAGTTAAGCGTGCAAGTGACATGTCAAACTATGTTTTGAAGTTTTTTTTTTGTCTTGAAAGAGAAGATTTTGAGTGTGTCAAATTGACATTTTAGGCATTTCATTACTACACCCTTACCAAAAATCATGATTTTTTTAGTTCCAAATCCCACTTTTCATACGATTTTTTGAGTTCAGGTACTACAACCATAAAAATGGTTATATGGGTTGAACTGAAAAATTCGTATGAAAAGTGGGATTTGGAACTCAAAAAATCATGATTTTTGGTAAGGGTGTATTCAAGTAACTTTTGCATGGACATTCAAACCCACTCAAATTTCGTCAAAACTTGTTAAAAATGGAAAGAAGAAATGAGTTTGTATTACATTCAAGTCACTTTTGTATGAACATCCAAATTCACTCAAATTTCGACGAAACCTAACCCTCTCAAAAATGGGTAAATCAGTTTTTTTTTATTTGAGTAAATTTTGCTTTCAGTTTTCATTAAATTAAAGCAGATTTTACCCAAATTTGATACTTGCTTCATCTACTCATTGCCGAGTTGGTTAATATTCTAAGTAATCTTAGTGATTTTGGTTTAGCGTGTAATTCTGACACTTCACACTGTTATTTGTTTAGCATCCTTTTTTTCGGTTAAAACAGGTAAAAACAGGCATCTTTTTTTTCGGCGACAAATCGAAATTTTGCAGGGAATTTCTTTCACACTAAATAGGTAACACTTCAGCGATGCAATTAATGTTATTGAATAAAATTTGATTCTTTTTATTCACGATTTCTTTCGTATTCCTAACCTTTAGCTCATTATAGTGTTTTTTTGTGAGTGTGGGTGTTAAATGATTTGCTTCTTCTTTCAGAATGTGTGTGTTTTACATGATTTCGTGTCGATTTTAGCTATTTTTGCATAATTTGGGCTGTGCTGCATTCATTATTAGCTATGCGAGCGCTGCTGCTTCTTTTCGTTTTCTTTTTTTTCTACAAATTGAATTGAATAAATTGCTAACTAGCGAAAATGGCTGCTTAATTTTGTTATTTTTTTCTCTCTCTGTTGAAGGTTGTCTAGAAATGAGGGATTCTGGCAAGCAAGCGCTTTCAAGCTGGTCGTTAGTTATTGATTTTTTGTTTTTGTCTTTTACTTGTTTTTTTTTTGAGCTGGCTAATTTTAGGAATATTTTCTTTCGCATTAAAAACTTAACTTTCTTGCCGCTCGTGATATGTTACTCTTTTTTCCAGCTACCGGTTTTTTGTGTGAGTGTTTTGAACTTATATAAAAATGATCCCACCAAGACAACGAAGAAACGCGCCATAGCCGTCACATCCCGTATCACAATTGAATATGTTTTTTCGCGTGTTTTTTTTTTTGTACAACTGAGAAGAATTTTTACAACCATATTTTTATACACGATCAACTGAAAGTAGTGACTTTTCTTGTTTAACATTCACTATCTAGACGTGTCCTATTTGTGTGTGAGTGTGATTTTTGCGCGCGTGTGTGTTAAATTTGTGTTTGTGTGCTCTTAGAGTGTAACTCGAGGCAGCCATTTAAATTTTGGTTTTGCTATAATTTTTAGGTGAATTTCCTCCAGCCATCGAAATTAATTGAACTGTACAAAGCGCTGCTCTTTTTTTTGCTTTTATGGGTGTTTAACTTTTTTGTTCACTAGAAGATTATTCTGATGATTTTCTTGTTTTCTTTTTTGTTTCGTAACACAGTTCGTCGGAATGAACTTTTGTTTGGTTTTCTAGATAATTTAGTTGTGTTTTGGTTTGGTTCGCTATAAATCGTGTCATATTCATAGAATCGATAGTTGCTAATGTACTTTTTTTGATTTTTCTATCATAAAATGTTAAAAAGACTTTAACATGACTAGATTTTCGATAAAAAGTGTTAATTTCTTGTTCTTTTTTTTACTTAGTGTGAGTGAAGTGATTGATAATAGTCTAGTTCTTTATTGTGATAGATAACGTGGTCGATTATTTTTAATAATCTAATGTAAATAAAACTATTTTTCTGTCTTCTAGGATTCCACTGGTTAGGCTACGCGCTTTGCCTGCCGCAACTATCTGCTCTACGATCGAATTGCATTTTTGTTTCTGACTCGAGAAATGAAAATTTCCATGCGAAGAAGCGATTTTTTGTTAGATTTTTGGTACAACATTTTTACACGTTTATTACGTTACGTTCATATTTAGTCGTTAAAACAGTAACAATTAATTGGTCGATTTTTAACAAGGCATTACAAGGATATAAATGGTTGTTCTTTTGCGCGTGTCTATGTACTGCTCCCACCACCGATTAGTAATCCCCCCTAAGAAAAAAAAAGAAATAACTTTATACACGTGTTGATGTATCAACTCAACCCAGCAAACATCGCAGCCGCCGCCGAAAACTTTGTCTATAAAGCTAACCTCAAAACTTCTAACCTTAACCTTATGCGTCCCCTCCCCTTCACTCCCTCGCTCTTTTACGTCACTCAGTTGTTGCCCGGGCGCTCCAAAATGTCGGCACACACACACACTCACTCACGCTCTTACTTTCGATGGCACTTGACTTACACAAGTGGATCATACAACTCTTGAAAGCCGGCGGTGCAGATGAAAACGTGACGGAAGCCGGTCGGAAGACCTGAATTAGTGAAAGTTGCTTGATGTTTTGGAAATTTGTCTTTAAAACGTAGTTCTGCGTCACTCACGTTTGGTTGACATCCTACGTTACTTACATTTCGTCAACTTGTCAAAAAATAATCCCACGTTAATTGCAATGTTGTTATTTGAAGCCCTAATGGTGGCTGTCATGAAATTTGACATTTACGTACACGCTAAATTTCCTTTCTTCAAATTTGAAACTCGACTAAAAGACCCGAACATGTGAATGTGAAGTTTGAGAAACTTGTATATTAGACGTAGTCCTACGTCACTAGAGATTTATCAATTTAGAAAGCGTAGTCCTACGTCACTCATATTGTACCAACTTGCCTTAAATAAGTCCCACGTCAATTCCAATGTTGTCCGTTTAGGTCATAATGGTCGCTTCTATTAAATTTGACGTTTCAACCCTAGTAACAATCTAGGTTTTAAGTAGGCCATAAAAGCCTATTTAGGTCGTATAGGAGTTTTCAGAACCATGATAAAACCTGTAAGTTTAAAAATGTTACTAGGAAAGCGCTTTGCTTTTCAGTACTGATTTGTTCCAAGTAAATACATTTTATAAAAATCTGTAAAACGGCTCCTTCAAACGTAGTCCTACGTCACTCATTTTGACATCTCATCAACAAGTTGCCAAACATCAATTGCAATGCTGCCTTTGCCAAGGTATGTAGATTAGTAAGGTAAGGCGGGGTTTCAAGCTGTCAAAATAGTTAGTTAGCAAGAAACCCGGATTTTATATAAAGACTTTCATAAAAGTGAAAATTTGGCCATTTTCCGGCCAAATTTCACCAGATTATTTTCAGCATGAACCGAAATACGCTTTTAAAAAACATTAAAAAAAACTAAATGCAATTAAACGCGTTTTTCGGTTCAGTTTGGCATGCTTAATTACCCCACAGAAAAAAAAATCCGGTGGAATTTGCCCGGAAAATGGTCAAATTTTCACTTTTCTGAAAATCTCCATATAAAATCCGGGTTTCGTGCTAACTATTTTGACAGCTGGGAATTCCCGCCTTACCTTATCTAATCTACATACCTTGGTCCTTTGCTAGCAGAATTTGACGTTTATACACACGCTGATTTTCTTTGACTTTGACGTTTTCTTACACTCTCACTTTCGTTTACTCATTTCGCACATTTTTTAAGATCCGAAAACTTGTTTTATTGATAAATTGCAATGTTGTCATTTGCAGCCTTCATGGCCACGACCATAAAATTTGACGTTTACGTACGCGCTCAATTTCTCATGCTCAAAATCACAAAATGTTGTACTCATTTCTTCAAAACGACGAAACTTTGACTCAATTTAAGCACTTTCCGCGCACTGCCCTTGACATTGAAGCATTTTCCCACGCTTTTTCTCGGCCGGAGGCCCCCTCCCCGGCAAATGAAAACAACTTTTGTCAATCTCTTTTCCCGAGTCCACTTCCAGTCGTTCCGACGAACTCAACGGTTACGTTTTCAACAACTTTTCCCGAGCTTCCCTTCCGCTGGCGGACTGTTTGCTGGATAATCATTTCAGTCGACCCGGCCCGACTGTCAAGGGGGCGTGTATTTTTTTTTTGCTTCGGTACTCAAAACGAAGACAACGTCAGAAAAGTTCGTGCCGCCATAAATGAGAGGAAAAGCCTGTGCCATAAAATAAAAACGCAATAATAATAATAACAATAATGATGACGAACGTGCGTCTAATAAAATTCCCTCAAATTTTTATTTCTTTATCGATTTGCTCAACAGCCGACAAAGTTTGCCGCCCCCTCCCCCCTCTGAAAAAAGACAGCTCCAGCGCGTGATGCTCGCCCGACACGTCACGCAGTTTATGGCTTGACGCGTGTGTGGGGATCAAGATTTTCGCCAACTTTACGCGAAATTGAAACTCCGCAAACGTCAACCCACCAAAGTTGCTCGAAAAACAATTTCAACCACGGTGTGTGTGGTGATACTACAGTGCTGCCAGCGGAGAACGGGTCGTAAAATGATTAATTTTATCATTTTCACGCACCGCCATAATGGCGGATGATGGCGTGCGAGTCACATCGCAAAAGAAAAAAACACTCACATTTGATGTGGAGGTTGCGAATGTTGACGTTTTTTTGCACTGCTAGGTGGCTTTAGGGTACCCAGAACTGTGCTGACATTGGAAGGACGCGTTTTTGGTTTGATGAGATGACAAAAAGTGCGCCCAAATTTGATGACAGCTCAGCAAGATTCTCGACGGGGTGGAAGATTTTTATCATCCGGAAAAAGATATTTTTTTGTTCGAGTTGGTTTGATTTACTTTCGAGTTCTTTGGTGATGGAACGAGGAACTTTACACAAATTTAAAATTTTTGGGTAAAATCACGTTTAAATTATGAACATAAGTTCACAGTATACTCCAACTGTGGTTGTCAATCATCCTGTTAAGTACACACTCATTTTAAATCGATCACATTTAACAAAGATTTTATAACAAACATTAACCTAATTCAATCATACTTCCCTGTCATATTTTTCATCCAAAATTACCCAATCTGTTCCACCCAAAATTCACTCCCCCAAAGCGGAAATCTCGGCACTCGAATGAAACCTCTTCAAATATTCACCCCCCGCACGGCACACAATTGAATTCCAGACCCTCCTTTCCTGTTCCGACAAGACACTACAAAATATGCGTTTGTGTTTTCACTTTTTCAGCAATTTCGACACTACCTGCCCTGCCCGGAGGCCACTGGCTACTGCAAGAAGGCAAGGTTAAATTTGATCCGGCCTTCCTCGAAGAACTTTGATTTGAGAGGAGGGCGGGTCAAGGCGTGATTGAACGAGGTAGTTTGTCTCTTTTGAGAACTAATTCATTTTGTGTAAGTTCGTTTTTTTACAAATTGAAAACAGTTTGAGCTGTTTAGCCAAGTGTTGGTTGCTATGAATTAACGTGTAGTTGTTTTACTATGAAATGTCAAACTTGCACAACAATATTCATACGCTGTTTTTGGGTAAAATTAGTGTTGAGGTTAGAATTTCTAACATCTAGAGAAATTTTCACAGTTTGAGATCAATTTGAACCATTTTTCATAAGTTCAGGTTGCTCAAAAAAAAAAAATCTTGTGAAATGGCAAATTAACCCAGTAATTTTCACACACTGTTTTAAGTTAACAAAATGTTTAGACTTAAATTTCTAACAGCTTAAGGATTTTTAAACAGCTTGGGATCAATTTTAGTCATTTTTATCCAAGTTTATCTTGCTTTGAACGGACGTGCAATAGTTGGATTGTGAAACGTCAAACTTACACAGCAATTTTTGGGTTAAATAATTTCAAACAAAACATTGTAATAGGGCCGAAGCCGAAGTGTAAACAAAGAGTCTATCCTGCTCACGTCAGTTGATGTTTAGCTTAGGAACGAGCAGGATAGACTATTTGTTTACATTTCGGCTTCGGCCCTATTACAATGTTTTCCTTGATTTCTAAGACTTGAATATTTGACATTTGAAATCAAGCGGAAAATTTTATTGTAAAATGTCAGACTTGTACAGCAATTTTGATCACAATTATTTATGTAATTAATTATTTTTACCTGTTTTTATGCAAATTAAACTTCAACCAAGACGTCAATTTTTGACAGCTAGGTGTATATTTACAGTTTAAGGAAATTTTGAGCAATTTTAAGGTTGTTTAAGTTCAGCTAACGTTCAAAAATAAATTTAAAAATGTCAAACTTACACAGCAATTTGCATACACGGCTTTTGGGTAAATTTGTTGAATCTCATTCAAAATTACCAATAATTTCGTCAAAACCAAACCTACTTTGGAGCGAGTAAGTGAGATTTGACCGAATTTGACTCAAAGTCAAACTGAATGTGATTGAAATTAAACCAAACTATAGTATTTGCCCAACTTATTGAGTAAGCTCAGACTCATTTTTGGGTTGATTTCACTCAGAATTTGACGTGAGCTGAGTAAAATTCGCCAAAATCTCACAGGTTGTCGGAAACTCAGTAGTTTTGAATGAAAGTTTACAATTGTCGAGTTTTTCATTTTTGACAGCTTGAAATTTTGAGTTAATTCTACCCGTCAAGTGGGTAAACCCAAGCTGAACGAATGAATAAACCTACTCCCGCTGCACGCACCCAGCAAGAACGCAATGGAGATTTGTTCAAAACTGTTACACAATAACGTCTACGAATCTACACCGTTGTAGCGATTTGCTAGCCCAGGGATTACACGTCAGGATTACGAAATGAGCAACTCAACTTGTGTGCGAGGGTGTGTTTGTGCGTGTGCACCGGCATGTTCCTCGCCTGCTCCTCCTAATTCCCAGTATAAACCGCACATTTAGACTGTGTGTGTGACTTGTGCGTGTGTGCGAAGTGAACCGCACGGACCGGAAAAGGAAATGCCTGGCGCGATTACAACAACATCAGTCTGATGAAACTGAGTGATTTTTAGGTAGTTTCAACCCACAATCTAAGTAACCCGCCGTAATCGTGCAATGTTGTTCAAGCTGTCACTTGTACACAATAAGCAAAGTTTATCAAAATTTTAAAGTGAAACTTTATTCTGAAACCGTCTATTTTTGTTTTACGGACAATTTCTGTATTTTTTGCAGTCCTAACCTCAAACTGCCCTTAAGCAGCTCATTACTAGTCGGTTCAATGAATATATTATGCCATCGCCTGAGTACGAACCACACTGTGTACAACAACTTCGGAAGTCGTGTCGGCAACTGAGGCAAAAACTATGTTTAGGGTAAAGTGCGTAATTTTGGTCTCGTTTCCAAAGATATCTTCGCACTTTAACTCGAGTTCAAAATTGCCATTTTAAACCAAACCGCTCGCAGCTCACGCCATTACGGCACGCACTTATCCCCTAACCTCAAAAAGAAGGAGGGGTTGAGATGACGGGAAGTGCACACAGAAGTGACTACCCCCCCTACGGTAATTGCTTGCCACGATATCTTGCCTTCGCGATTTGGCCAGAAATATGCAAGGTGTCAGGATAAAAAGAAAAAGTGTTTCCATCGATTTTCGATTGAGGGTTTTTTTTCTGAAGGGGAAACCCGGTGTAGTGCAGGAGGAAAATCCGAATCTTCGTCCCTGCTTGGCCTCATCTAAATGATGGTATCATTTTGGGTTTTAAGTGGCAGTTTGTTTGGGAGTTTGGTTTTATTGAAATTGGCGGGAAAGGAATAGCGCAATCGTATTGGTTTGGTTACACCGGGCCAGGTGTGAATTTGCAAAGATTGTTATTGACTGTGGTTTCATTTTGCCATCGATTTACTTAGATTGTATCAAGTCTTGTTTTTTTTCACTAAGAAATTTCTGGTTGACATAATTTAATTTATATTAACACTCTTTAGCGTGTAATCTGACATTTCTCTGCACTCTTAAACGTTATTGTACATACTTTTGACGTTATTACCAATGATTTGTTTTCGTTATTTTTCACGTTCATAAACTGTCAATTGTACACTCTTGAAAAAGGGCTACTTACTCAATTTATGGTAAGGGTTGCCAAAAATAAATTTAAAACTGAAAATTTAAGATTAGAAATCAAATTATTATTTTCTTCTCGAGCCCTCCATATCAGCCCCCTAAAATCACATTCATCCTTCTGTTTCCGAGCTTTTCCGACCCTCCTAAAATGTTACTATCGCCGCCTCCGCTACAGAAAGGTAAACTTCTTTATCGATTCAATTTCCTGCAATAAAACTGCCTATTTGACACCCCGAGATTTTCTCCACCGGCCAGTAAACTGCGCTACAATATTGCAGTCACTGATCACATCTTCGTTACACACACCCCCCCTCTTGGAGGTGGTGGTGAAAGCCCTGATTGAAACGACACATGGGAATAACTTCATAGGGGTGTGAGTGTGTGCTGGGAGTTCCACATTTTATCACTTTCCAGGGAGGGCGCAGAAACCTCAAATGGGCGGTGATGATGCGGTAACCTGTAACCCATGCAACCTCAATGTAGTTTGTTGCATGTTGAAGAATCTAGATTTTGATTAAAGTTGCTGGGTTATTTGAACTCAGAATTGCGTGAAACGCAACAAGCGTGTATTAATGACAGATTGAAAACGTCACAGTACACGCTGAAACTATTTGTGCGAACTAACTTTATTTCAAGATAAATTTGCTTTGATCAACTCTGCGCGAGCGTGTAGCTGTCACTTTTGCACTCTAATTGAAGAAGAGTCACAACGAGCGAATCAATTATTCCGACTGTGCGCAATAAAGTCAATATCAGTTGACAGCTAAATTAACGAACACGCTGCGCTGCGCTGCAATCGGATCCATTACTGCATGTTTAATTCTTGTTTGCGTTTGATTTGAAATTATAATTAATTCAATCTCGTATTTGAGTTTGTGCGTTGATTCGGCGAGCCGAGGGCTCGCACGGAAATGTCCACTCTAAAACTTTTTTCACGTAGAAATAAAAAAAAATCATGTTGCGGCCAATCAAGATAAACATTTAAATTTCATTAAAAGTTTGTTTCCCGCATGTAAATAATGTCTTCCCAAAAGAAATTTCATTTTTCTCCCAGCTTCCGGTACTCCCCACTCAGTCAGGCTTGCGTTCGTTCTGCGTACCCTCCTGCAATTAGACCCAATTGAGTTCAATTTATTATTTATCTGGCCCTTTGTTGCTCGGGCCCAACCGGCCTTCGGAACGAAATGTATAGCCGACCTCTCTCTCTGGATTCTCATGCTTGAGTTACTTCCGCCTTTTTTGGGGGATGTGGAGGATGGGTTCCGGGCTTAAGTTCCATGTTTCCCTCTTCCTCCTCCCCTTAACACAATTTGGACTGCTTACTCTGTAGGCATAGAGCGAGTACTGCCGCTGACGGTTGGCCTTTGGGTATTATTTGGGCAGAATTTGTTGGCCGGTATCTTTGGCGTTTAACAAATTTGCGAAGCACTTTTGCTCCGATGCCTCTGGATTATGGAGCGTGCTTGGAGAGGGAGAAGACCTCGAATGACAGTGATCCTTCACACTCATGCCTTTGAGTAGGTTCAATTTAGGTGAAATCTGAGTAATTTTGTATGAGAGTGTAACACTACATTACATTACCCCTTCGTTTAAAACAAAATTATCTCAAAATTGTTTGCTTTTACAATTCTGAACATATGAAGTATCTTAATATTATTCTATGGTGCTTTTATTGACAACTAAAAGATCTGTCATACTTTGTATTTCTTATACAATCAATATTCGTTAGGGTAGTGCAGTGTAGTACCTTGGTGCACACTGATTCAAAATTACCCAGTCTGTGTCTAAACTTAACCTACTTTAAACTTAAATTAATAAATAATTGTAACTCATTCTTCCAAATAACCATGAGACCACTGTAATGCACTCCAACTTTACAAATTTACACCAGAAACATCATCATCCTAGACCAAAACAAGGCACAAGATAAATATCAAATTGGTGTGGTGTGGCAGCAGCAGCAGTTTCTGGTTGTGGCATTTATGGTGGTACCCCGCAACGGCGGGGATTTCACTGGAAAGAATTAAAACTTCATCTAAATTTCGGTCGCATGGTGAATTATGTTGGCCCATTTCGGTTTTTGGGACCACTTTTCGGGATTGAACCGCACACTGAACTGGATTAAAATATAATGTCACGCTAGATGGTTTTACAAGGTTGGAGGATTTTGAAAATATTTTAAAAATTGAACATTTCAAAAGAATCTAAGATTTTCAAGGAATTTTTATGACAACTCAATTTCAACAGCTAAAACTGATTACATCTGACCTTTTCCTTCCACCACCTTGAAACAAAAGGATGGCGTGGGATAGGCTAAAATATTTGCATCGCCCTTTCTTTTTCCATGGGCTCGGGGTACACCATAAAGTTAAATGAATTAATGATTGACCTAGCTCGGCGCAAACGAGAACGAGAGGGGGCGGATTTTTTAAGAAGGATATACGGGATATTTTTGGAAGGTAGCCCGAGGACCCATTACTGGAGCTTATCGCAGTAATGGGATTTTAAACGGGCAAGTGTTCATCTTTTCGTTGAAAAATATGGTGATAGGAAGGAAAATTAATCATTTTTTGGTTGCTAGCAAAAAGGCGTTTTACTTAGATCCTTTGATTAAAATTAAAAATAATTTTAAAAATGTGTAAGATTGCATCAGCGTGTAAAACTGACAGATCGATAAATCAGTGTTAAAAATAAATTAAAATATTCAAATTCACTCAGATTGCATCATAGCCGAACTTTCTCAGACATGAAAAAAGTATTCAAAATTTATTTATTGTTCTGTCATTTTACACGCTGAAATAATCTTACAGATAACAGTTTTCTTTTCATTACACATTTCATGTTTACGTTTTAGATCTTCAGTGTACTCAAAATTCACCTTCCAGCACAGTTAAGCAAATTTGCGTAATTTTCCAAATTTTCCTCAAGTGTCAGCATTTGTTTTGAAATCATCATCTGTCGGAAAATCCCAATATTTTTCACCGATAAGCCCGCAATTTTTCCTTCTCTCACGTGAATCATCGAGGAAAGAAGGAAAAAGAAGTACGATCTGCTCTCACGAGATGAATGAGTTTGCATAATTTATGAAGGAAGAGAGAGACGGCGAAAAAAAAGAACGACTGTTATACAACCAAACATTCCAACACTACGCCAAATGAACACCGAATATGCTTATGCTGAATGGTGAAAACAATTTACTCGCACACTTCCTCAAACTTCTTCTACCGCTTGTGGGCTCGGGATTTAAACATAGACTGGCTTTCTAGACCTAAAGCTTTTATTTAATTTGAAACTGCTCAAAGTTTATTTAAATTATCTTGAAGTGCTCCCAACTTAAGTTAGAACAACTCAATTTTGGGTCAGTAAATTCTTCAGAGTGTCAATTTGACATTAGTGATGTCAGTGCAGTGATTTTTGCTCACGAGTTGATTCTAATTTAGGTTGGAATAGTTCAATTTCGGGTTCCTTTATTTTCAATCTGTCAATTTGAAACCAGTGTTCCCAGATCTGTGGTTTTTCATTTTAATTGATTCCAAATTAATTCAGAGTTGGATTTGGTTAAGGTTAATTTTAAGTATGTTTGGATTTACTCAATTTTGTATAAATTTATTCTTCCGAGTCTTCAGACTGACAGTTTGATGGTTTGACACCAGTGCACAGCAGTGTTCTCAGTTCTGTGATTTTCCTTTTAAGTTATTACCAATTAAGGTTAGAACAACTCAATTTTGAGTAAGTTTATTCTTCAGATTGCCAGTTCATACCAGTGTTGCCAGTTCAGTGGCTTTTGTTTCTGCAACAATTTTAATTAACTTTAACGACATTCCAATCGCAATTTCCACTCTATGGCGAAAGCTTATTGCATTTTTTTCCACGACCAGTAAGGGAAGAAAGAAGCTGTTTTTTTAAGCTGCAAATCCAACAAAAACACACACACGCAGTCAGAGACTGAATAAATTCCAATTTTCCGCACCGAAGCTGGTCCCGGGATCCGGAATCCTGCGGGCAGCCGCCAGCTCCGGTTTCCGAAGAATGAAACGCACCATGAGATGAAAATTCCATTTTCTTGGTGCGCGCCATTGTGTGTTTTGTCTGGACACATTTTCACTGGAATGTTTTCTCGTTTCTTTTTTTTTTCCTGATGGAGACGCACGGTAATTGGTTCACGATTTGGCCACACCAAATCACCGGAAAAGCCTTCGCGCTCGTACAAAAGCGAACAAAAGACTGAAAAACAAATTATCGTCGGCGACGGCGACGGCGACGACTTCCACGAAGAATGACTCCCGCGTGTGTTCAATTTTTACGGCAAACTTTCGAATTTTTATGCCCTCTCCATAAGAGGAGGAGGAGGAGGGCGACCGTGCTGCCACCTCCACGCGAGCTTTGTGATTTCTCATTCCGAGTCGTCTGGGGCGGAAAAGGCTTTTCCGAGGCAGGCTTTCTCTCTCTAAGCCAAATGGACCGGGAAAATATTCAAACACTAAGTTTGGTTTTATGGCCGCAGTGGGGAGTCAGAATGTTTGGTTTGATGCACAAATCGTTATTTTTTTGTTTTTCTTGGGGAAAGTGGGGTTCAAAATTCATTTGTTGGGGCTTTTTTGCCTCTTAAATCGATTATTTAGAGCTAAATACCAGAAATTTACTCAAATTTCGTCAAAACCGAACTTACTCAAAATTGAGTATTGATATCATCTGTCAAATTTAGGTTAATTTTACTTAACACCACGTGAAGAAGTGTTCAAAATTTGTAGAAATTTTGTCTAAAATTGCTTTTTTTAACTAAAAAAAATACTAGCAACAGATTCAACAAAATTCCCCCACCACCAAGCCAGAGTTGCTAGCCAAGGTGGTGGAAATAAATGCGAATCCGAAAATGTGGTCGCAAAGCTCGGCTGCTTGTGTGAATTTGGAGGGGGAGAAATGGCATTTGTGGGACCGATGGAATAATAGATTTTCCCCCTCCTGAAACGAGGGGCTTTCGGCCGCATGATGATGGATTTTGGTTATTGCCTGGGCGACCCCACAAACACTACAGTTATTCATACTTTGGGGCTTTTTGAGGGTAGCAATTTCTTTCTACCAGAATGGGTACATAGTTGGGATTTTCTGTTGAAAACTTGAAAGATAAAAATGCTTCACTTCATATTAAAGTGTATTTTTGATCATTCAAAAACTATCAAGTATTTATTTAGTGTGTTGTTTTGACATGTGTCAAAATTATCACTCTTGTATCGTTTGAAATTGGAACAAAATTTATTAAAAACTGTTGTTAACTTGAAGATGTAGCTGAACTGTCAAATCTACACGCTAAATTCAGAGTAATAAAAAAAACAATCTTCCCAAAAGCAAGCAACCCCTCAGTGACGCAATTTATGGCAGATTAATGAATTCGGCATGAAACATTGGCGACAATTTGTTTCAACACCCAAAAATATACCCCAATAATAGAGTTCGTAATAAACTCGTTTTTCGTCGCAAAAAGACCGATGATTGACTAGTTGCGTCGAAACGTGACTTGGCCGACCAAAATATGGATTGGCGCTCAATATGGTACAAATTTATGGCCTTTCCCGGGTCAGCTGGGATTGCAATCATTTCGGTGGTAAAGTGTCGGCGGATTATTTGTTACGCCAACTCGAGTGAAACTTATTGGGAAAAGTGGCAGTAAAAGTACGGATTATGAATCTTATTTGGGTTGGGATTTAGAAACAAGTTGAGAGCTGTAATGTGATGACGTGTAATAAACTTTGATTTTTGGTTGACTGAAAAAGATTGATTTCACTACAAAATAAGCTCATTTAATCAAACGTGTACTCAGATGTCAATTATACACGCTAATTCAAGTTCAAGCAATCTTTTGATATATTTCTTTCTATTCAAATTTTATTGTGTTTGTTTAGCAGAAATTTATTATTTTTATCCACACTTAATCCCAATTCGAAAAGCGCTTAGTTAGCTGTCAAACATACACGATTATTTAGGTTCACGTAATATTCTGTAGTTTTTCATTGTAATAACATTATTATTTTTGTGTTGAAGAAATTTTGCAACTTCTTGAGCTCATTCCAACAAGCGTGTGATCAGCTGTCAAATATACAATCTTATTCAGGTTCGTTAAAATTCGCGGAATTTACCACACCACAGCATTTCATTGCATTTCAATTATTTTGATTGTTTTGTAGAAATTTGATAATTTCACCCAAATTTTGGCTCGTTTTGACAAGCGTGTAGTCAAATGTCAAACAAACGCGCTTATTCAGGTCCAAGGAATTTCCTACAGTATTCCATTGCATTAAAATAATTATGATTGCTTTAATTGGAACTCATCCAATTACCTTTACAGGTCCACTCCGGATTTTATGTTCTGTCTGCGGCGAATAAAACCGAACAAACAAGGCTACATTACTTTTTAAAATGCAAACATCCATCACCAAACAATAATGGTCCGGCGGCAGTGATTTTCACCAGCCATCCCCCTCTCCCAAAAAAAAGTTATTTACGATCCGTAATTCCCGCGCGGCAATAATGTTAACCAAAAAGCACAACGCCGGCCGTGTACTTTCCCTTGTACTCGTTTTTATTATCATTACCGCAGCACCGGAAGTGCCGGAAATGACCACCACCACAGCAACAGCAACAATAACAGCACACGTAAACAGACACAATAGTAACATCAGCATCATCATCTCATCAGCATGCAGATGAACATCGCCCAGCAATAACCACAGCTCAAAAGGAGGGAAAAAGCAATCCCGTTAATGTACGGTTGATTACTGGACCCATTTCCGGATGTGGCGCACGGTTCATGCCCGAAAAATGCGGCGCCGGCCTCGTAAATCTAAAGTGCCTCCTTGTCTAACCAGCGAACCAACAGGTGATAAGACCCCCCCAATAAGCATCTCTCCTGGTGCTACTTATTGCTTCCAGATTATAATCCGAAAATAGAGGCTTTGCGGGTCATAGATAAATGTCTAACATGTGTAAGTTCACCGAAGCGTGCAAGTTTGACAACCTCATCGAACGTCAATCTGACAGCAATGATGCCAGTTTCACAAAAAAAATCTTGAACATTCACATTTAATCCACAATACCACCCTATGACAGCGCACATCTCTCAGCGGATCGTTCTAATGATGGTTAACAACGTTATTAACGCTTCCCGGCACGTTTCTTTTTGTTTCACCCCTTACACTGGCAACCTTGCCAGGAGTTTCGGAGCGAAGTGGTTGTTGCATGTGCTGAAATATGATTTCATACCCAACAGTGGCAGAGGATCCTTCGTTAGACGAGTACGCCACGTAAACTTCACGTAGCAATATTGGAATGAAACGAGGAAATGTCTACAAGTTGTTGCACGGCCCGATAGACAAGTCACGTTCGGGCGCTTATTCGATTCACACCGGGCGTGCCGGTGCCATGGCCGGGACCTGCGGCCCAGGAGCCCATCTTCACATTTGTTTTGTACTCGTGGTGGAAAAATGTAGAGTTTTGTAACGTGTAAATTCTGTACAACTCTAGCTGCACTGTCAGTTTAAATATGTAAACATTCTTCAAGACAAAAGTTATCAGCATTATGCCTACCAAATTTTGGTTAACTTTTGACAGTGAAAATATGTTAACATACTTTCAAAACAAGACGTGTTTTAATATGTATGTACCTAACCAATTTTGACTAACTTTAAGTATCCTTTTTTCAGCTTTGTAAACTGGCAACTCTGACAACACCTTCATTTAATAAAAGTAACCAATCCTTCAAGATATAAATTTTTCAGTATTTCATTCATCCAAATTACACTAAATTTAAGCAAAACTGGCAACCCTGTCTTCACATTAATTATAAATTATGGAAAGATTCCTCCAAAATAAAAATATATTCAAATTGTCCTTTCCCAATTTGCCTAATTTTTAAATTGTGTTGATTGGCAACTCTGAATCCACATTTTTTGAAAATATTTAAGCATTTCCCCAAATCGATTTTTTTTTCAAAATTGTAGCTACCCAATTTTGACTAACTTTGAGCGTCTTTTAACTGTTGTGACAACTTCCAACTCACTATGGGCCATCTCCATACAAATAGGCGGCCAAATTATTTTTTTGCTTTTTAAATGTTTTTTTTTCATACAAATTGGGGTAATTGTATGGTATTGAAATGATATACGTCGATTTTTATGACTTTTCATGTATTTCAATAGTTGATTGTTTATAATAAATAGTCTTTTCATACATTTGCAAGTGCAACAGAATTGCATATATATTGTATTACAAGTTTATATTATTAAATAATGGATAAGCTAATACATCCCCACTTTAAGGACACAACCCCTCCCTCCTCTTTCTTTCACGCCCCCCACCCTCTCCACCTTCCCTCCAACAAAATTTTGTTAAGCGTAATAAATTCATTTTAATTCAAATATTTACTATTTACTGCTGTGTGTTTCTTTTTGTGAGTCCATGCCATATAACTTGAGACCCCCCCCCCCCCCACCCTTACGGACATAAATTGCGAAAATTTTAATTGTTAAATCAAATAACAGAAAAATAATTTTATTCAAAATATTAATTATGAAGTGAAACGATAAAATACAAACCATATTCTTAAAATTCATTTGATTATAGAGTTTGTGACAGCTTCAGGATATGTTAAAGGTACTTTTTATGATGTTTTGTACTAACCAACATAGAGCTTAAATGTGGATCAGTTTCATGGATTGATCGCAGAAATTCATCATGCTAAGTCAACATTTTGATGAATACTTTTTCCGGTATCAAACTGAGATTCTCCAGTATCGCTTGAGAAACTTCGGTACGAATACCTTATTTTGACTAAGGTACTCAATTTTAAATGTAGGCAACAGAAAATTCCAATAAAGTCATTTCGAACTTCTTGAAACCAGGTATTGATTTTTGAAGCGACGATGCCCATGAAGTAGGTAGCAAAGCAAGTGAAATAAACGGGCGCATATGTAGATTGCAGCAAATTTTGATAAAACGTAAATGTTCAAAATGGCATAACTCCAAAAACGCAAAAAATCGCAGGCTGGAAATTTCAGCAATGTTAGATTATAATCCAATCTTTCAAGTGATCTTAGTTTCATGTTTAGCATCGGTTAGCAAAAAAAGTACTCGATTAACAAACACAAAAAATATGATTTGTCAAAAAAATGCTCCAGTTATTCGATGAAAACTTCAGTTTTTGGTTTGGAAACAACATTTTATCTATTAATAGTTTCAAAGCTTATCTCATTACCTTTCCAACGATGTATAATTGTCCTAATAAAACATTTAAAATGGCTGAGCTATGTTAAAATTGAAAAATCAGCCTTTTTTCGAAAAACGTTAGTTTTTTACTCAATTTTTTGACTTTCAGCTTGCGTATCTCCGTAATGAACAAACTTAGAGCTTTGAAAATTTGGATTTTTCTTAGTTAGAATGTTTACTTTCGAGAAAAAAATACCAAAAAATATTTGGAGAAGGTCACTTTTTAGAAACTTGGCCACCCAATGTACCATAGTGCAACTGTGCATCCGCTTTCATTTTAAATTTGTATAAATTTCTTTCAAAACATAGATTCATCAAAATTGTACTTTTTCAATCTAGTATCCGATTTTGAGATATTTTTAGCATAATACTACTGACAGTCCTGAAAACTGGCAACCCTGACTACACTTTCATTCAAAATTAGTAACAAATTCCTTTAAAATGATTATTCTTAAAAATTATGCTCACCCTATTATGACTAAATTTTAGTATCATTTTGACAGCTGTGTAAATTGGCAACTCTGACAAGTTGACAACAAAAATCAAAAATCAAACCATCCACATTAACGACCCCCGGGTCTTTTGTGGTCTCTATTGCAAGTTTCTGCTCGAACCTAGGAGTCCGAAGGCTTGAATGGGGAGAGCACCCAAACCTCTTTCTACTCCAAGGAACTTTCCACCCCAGTGTTTGAACTGACGACCTTTGGATTGCGAGCCCAACCGCCGCCAGCGATTCCACCGGAGTAGGCTTTGGTTTGGTGTGTTGTTTGTACTTATGGCATGGAGACGACTCCTACACCTGGACGGCCTAACAGCCAAGGCCGGGACCGACATTTTACTTCCTCATCCGATGGAAGATTGGAGCAGATGGGAATCGAACCCAGAATCATCCGCTTACAAAGTGGACAACACTTCCCTTTAATTTTTTGTATCCTTCCAATATCAATTTAAACATAACTGGCAACCCTGACTTACATTCATTTTAAAATATCAGAAGATTCCCCCAAAACAAAAATTCTTTGAAAGTGGTCCTTTCCCAATTTGACTAAAGTTCAACTATAAATTAGGATCGAATCTCTTCAAAATTGTAGCTACCCAATTTAGACTAACTCCACTTTCACTTTAAATTTGTCAAATTTTCTTTCAAAACAAAAGTTCTTTTAAATTGTACTTTTTCAATCTAGTATGAAAATTTGAATTATTTTTTAGCATAATACTACTAACAATCCTGAAAACTGGCAACCCTGACTCCACTTTCGATCAAAATTAGTAAACATTTCTTCAAAACGGTAATTCTTCAAACTTATGCTTACCCAATTTTAATTTACTTTAAGCATGATTTTGACAGTTGTGACAACTCACGTTTCATTTCACTTTTATTTAAAATTTGTCAAAATTTCTTCAAAATTCTCGGGTGAGTTTTCAAAAAGCCGTAAGAGCCACCGTGACCTCTGACACTAATTTTCGTTTTACTCGAAAATGAAACAAAATTTAATTTATTTTAAGTATGGGGCACTTGAAGGACGTGTAGATGAACAATTTAGAGCATTTTTGATATTGGTTTTTCGTAAGTAGGTCGAATACCGATGCAAAAAGGGTTTTGTTTACCAATGGCTCTTACGGCTTTTTGAAAACTAATCCGAGAATTATACTTTTTCAATGTAACATTCTCTTTTAAGATATATTTTTTTGCATATTAATGATAGTCCTGAAAACTGGCAACCCTGACTCCTCTTTTATTCAAAGTTAGTATACACTACCTCAAAACGAAAATTCTTTCAAATTATTCTTGACATTTTTTAAGCATAATTTTGACAGTCGTACCAAAATCAAAACAAAGAACTTTGGCTACAATTTTCGATATAATTTTAGATGAATAAGTGCTTGCGAGAACATTTATCTAATTTGAAGGCAAACAATCTCTCAAAAAAAAACTGATTGGGTCCTAAAATGAAGCTAAGATTGCTGATATTATTGTTTACAGTGATAAAGCTTATTTTTCTGAGTACAATGACCCTTTGTACGACCACAAAGAGTTTAAAATGGATTCTTAAATCAATTTGAAAAATTAACCTCGCGGTCCATCTTGACAGAAAAGATCCTGCTTGACAGCTCGTTCTAAGGGGACCATGGTTAATCCATCGAACAAATGTTGTCTTGTCAATATTTTTTTTTTTGCATTAAAATGAAAGAAAGTGATCAGAAATGGTTTTTAATCGTGTTTTTTACCGTTGTACATACAAATTTACATAGGGCTTTAGTACCCAATTCGGCAGTCCAAATCCTTCCTAACCAATAATGAGTAACTTTATGCTAAAATTTGACAGCTTCCATTGATGCATCCTCAAGAAAAACTACAAAAAGAACGTTAAATTGCGAAATTTTCTCTTGTTACAGCACAGACCACCTCGAAAGCCTTGGCAAACTTCCTCAAAATAGGGTGCTAGCTCACAGATTATCCCTTTCTTGTTCCGAGAAAACTATCTGCTCGTGACGTGCACTGTGTTTCCAGCGAATGTTTATGCTCTCACTTGTTACAACTCCCGACCCGCATTCTTCTGCGTGTGTCTTTTGCTCGTTACTTTGTCAGCCTTTTTGGCACATTTTCCTGCCATCACAAAGTGACAAAATCCGGATCAAAGGCTTTTTAGGAATCCATCCGTAACCTAGAATGGGGAACTGGTCCTATTTTTGTCCCATTTGTTTAATTTTACAAACAGTTTCATTTTAGTACAAAATAAAGACAAAAAAGCTTTTACCCAAAAATAAACTAACGACGAGTACGGCGCAAATCAGCGTAACAAGCAGTCAAATTGAATTTACACTCTGCTGCTGTCACTTTCGGCAGTGTTCGGAACTTCAGAGGGAGAGTGGATTTTGTTTGTCTGGCTGATGATGATGGCATAAACTGCGTCCTCATGTTTACCATAAAACGAATTATGGTGACGTGAAAAATTAATTACGAAAGGTGGCAGCACTTTCCACTCCGGGCGGTGCATTAAATTTGTGTGGGTTATAAATAGCGGTGTTAAACGGTTCGGTTGGTAGCACTAGCTGATTGGAGATAGTGGTTTGAGTTATAATTGCTGGAAAATCACTGTCTTTATCGTGTTAAAAATTCAGTCATGATAAAATTTCTGACCATTTTTCAAGAAAATTGTACAATGTTGACAAACAACAATGAAAGTTTTCAAAATTTCACTTTTTACACATTCCAAGTAGGTGTGATTTAGACTTAGGTAATTTAAAATGAGGGTGTAATGTAAACATCAACTGACGTAAGCAAGAACTGATTGTTTACACCGGGGGGATGACAACCCTAGTATGGCCAAAGCAAACTGACAACAGTCGACATTAGCACGGTTCAGGCTTGCCACCAGCCCGGGAGCATGTTGACAGCTCCCATACAAACTGAGCGTACCCCTTTTTGTGGGCCCAGTGGTCCTAAGATGGCGGCTTTTGCTATCATCTAGCCAAACATTTGAAAATGGCGAATAGTTTAAATTAATATAGTTTTTGTCTTGTTTCGGTTTAAAACGACAAAATAAGCGTTCTGGAATCATTTTCTTGAAAAACTTGTTTTAAGATACGCCACGTCAAAATATTAGTCTCGAACAGTTGGAGGGAGCGTGCGGCGAAAGCCGTCACGAAAAAAAAGTTTCCAATGCAAATTTTGAGTTGCGTTTTTAATGGGCGGACTCCGACGAGGTCCACTTGCCATCTGTCGGTGGATACACGCAACTCACGAAAACTGTCATGTTAGGGGATGGCTGCTTGCCACACGTACAGATATTTTTGGCACAGACCAAACACTCAATCAAGTATAACATAAAAGAAAAACATTTTTATCAAAAACTAAACAAGTAAAAAGATGCAAAAAATGTTTATCTTTTTAGTGCAGTTTACAAAAACTACTCAAGTATATTTTAACTGTAAAAATAATTAGTTTGAGTGTTTGGTCTGTGCCAAAAATATCTGTACATGTGGCAATGCTGGCACGGTTGTCAAATGAGAGCCCACAAAAAAAGCACTAGTTGACAAATGGTAACCCATAACAAATCAATGTTGGGTTTTTGATTTTCAAATTTTTCGCAATTTAAACGAGAAAAGCCTGAAAAAATACGTAAATTGTGTTGTTGATTGCAAATATCATCATATTAATGGAGATACCAAGCCAATATTGGCTGAAAATTCATATTGAAAAAAGTGATTTTTCTGTTTACCTTTTTTTGCTTTTTACTTTTGGTCGATCAAGCAGTGCTTCCATACACTGAGAATCAACATTACTCATTTTTCAGTTTCCATTTACACATTTCCATGGGACTTTTGAGTTCAACCAGGATAAAGCACTTCGAGTTACCATAATAATACTGATTCTTGGTGTTTGTTTTCTGAACTTCAACATAACGGCTTCTTCGCTACCCCGTGGTTTATGCCTTTTTACAATGTTTTGCTCAATTTGTCAAAAACTTAGATACTCTTAAATTTGAAGCAAAGTTCACGAGAGTGTATCTGTCATATTTGGCAGAACTGCAATTACACTGTTATTGACATTTGCTCAGAATGTTTTCAAGGTTTTTTTAAAACTCTGCAAGATTTGTTGCTCCTACCGAAATGGCATTATAAAAAATCGCGTTCCCGTTAGCATCTCAACCGATTTAGTTGTATGAACGCCCCCAACTTTCCCGCAAAACATCTCGAGGCTGTACCTCTTCAATCAACAGTGTATGACTTCCTCATCCTTCATCGTCGTTGGCGTGACCATCATCCGAAAACTCCAAACTTGTGCGGCTTTTCTCAATGAACCTCACCCCGAAAACCGCATCCATAAAATAGAGAGAGCGAGATTGTTGGTCGAGTCTCGGTCGTTTCGAGAAGGTCGAAGAAAAATCGCTCTGGAACCACATCTATCGGGGACAATTTGGTTTAGGTTTTTTTTTTATGATAGAGTTGGGCAGTGGTGAAGAAGTATCGGGTAAATTGTTTGTAAAATTGTCATAAGGCTTTCTAGGCCCAGTGAAGAAAATATAATTTAACCCAAAAATTTTCGAACTTCTCCTCACAGTGTCCTGATGCAAACAATGATCGAATTCGAGCTGTCACATCCCGCGAAATATGTTGGCTGGCATGTCGGGCGTTCAGTCAAAAAAAAAACCCCCAGCTAGAAGTCGCCTGACAAAAAACTTTTTCTAGTAATAGATAGCAAATCCGATGTAAACAAACCCCCAGCTGCCATGTAAACATACTTTGTATGTGATGGTAAATTTTTGACTAGAAATCCTTCTAGCTGTCAGTTCACCAAAATAGCTTAATATTGGGTAGAGTGGCTGAAATGAACTGTCAAACTCTTGAGTGGTGAGTTTACATTTACCGTGGTGAATTTTAAAAATTCATCAAATATTTGTAATTGTATGCGCTTTTTAAACTTTTCCAACACTGATTTAAATCCACCACCAAAAAAACTAAAAGAGAAACAAGAAAACCCATTTCGCAGAGAAGCGATGACTGATGTCATGGCTGCGTGTTTATGAAAGTTGCAATCATCATACCGACGACGACGGATCCCTCGCGTCCCGTAGGTTGACGGCTATGGTCGACCGACACAGGAGTAAAAAATGGGATATTTCACTGGACCACTTGGAAACCGGTCCCGTGAGGAGGGATTAGCGCCGGAAGGCTGCGTACGGTAGCAGCAGCCGTCACGTTGCCTTTCCGGAGGACATAAACTGGTGCGGATATTTGGAGAGATGCCACTGGACCGGATTGGACCGGTGGGGGACAATTGGGGTTAGTTTTAGCACCGCCATTTAGTGATGAGTGAAAAAGCTTAAGTCGTGAAGTGTTTAGAGTCGTTTGGTGAATATAGAAACTAGAAATTGCATGCATTTTCACAACTAGATGGCGGTTTAAATTCGAGCTGTCAGTTAAGGAGTTCAAATACCCACAACTAGATGGCGGATATTGAATTTTCAAGAAAATCGCCAAAAACCCAATTTGAGCAACTCAATTGACCCCGAAAGACCACTTTCCTGGCAAAGTTGATTTCCCCTCGGCCGATTCCGGACTCCACGTGGCCAAATTCTCACACACAAAAACACACATCCGCAGCTCTCTTAACAACCTCCCCCAACCGCCCCCTCTATCTCGATCACCTAAAATAGTGACTAAACCCGGGTCCAAATTTAGGAAAATCGTTCCGTTTTATTTTTTATTCTGTTTCAATTGCGGGCTCAGCGGTTGTCGCCGCCAACAGAAGAGGAGCGAACAAAAAAAAAAAAATGAATTCTGAAGCACCACGCGTTCCGATTTGAATTTCGCCTGGAATGCGGCAACAGCAACCTCCACCACCGAACGTTCGATCCGGGGCCTGATGGCGAACGTCGACCGGGAAATGATTTATTAGGCATGAGATTGTTGCGGTTTGGCGGGCAGGCGAGTGACGTGCACGGGTCGGTCGACTTCGAAATGATTAAAGTTGTGAGCGCCTAGTGAGCGCTATGCACGCGATAAATCCTTCGAATGTTTTTTTTTTTTGAAGGGGTTAACTCATGTTATCAGCAAAATTTGGCGATTTTGGACGGCTCGAACGTTTGAACTCATGTTTTCAAAATTGCTGAAAAGCATTGTTCTCACTTCAATCACCGTACTGGTCAAACTGACATCTAGTGGTGAGTACTGGTACCCACCGAACTGTCAAATTATAAAAAAATACGCTCTGAGGTGACTTTTCAACCGTGGTAAATACACTTTAAACACTTGAAGTTCCATTAAAGACTTCCTCATTTCGAGAGCTCTTCAACATCCATCAAACGGTTCCCCACCAAAAAACATAACCTTAAATATTTGCCATTGGCTTGCTTTCCTCAAGAGAACTGTTTTCCCTTCTCACCCCAGCGCCGATAAACGACCATTAAAGTAACGTGTGTGAGTGTGTGCGTGTGCCTGCCAGCATGCTTTATCGATATTCGGGTCCTCCGCCCACGCACGTGACCTTAAGAACCCACCACGTGGTCGTCGTCAAACATTGCGTGTGTTTACGTTTGCTGTGCTGCCGCTAGCTTTCGATCTTCGACCAAGTTTTCTTTTTTTTCGCATTTGCACAGTAAATTACGGAGCGAAATGTCACCCGAATTAATGATCATTGAATATTAATTTTGTGTGTGCTCGGTGGTAGGAATTGTGTGGCATGGTAATGTTGTGAGGAACTGTCACCGCAACAGACGAGAGAAAAGTTAATGTTGCGCGGAACGTAACCCTTGGTGTTTCCCGAAAAAAAAAAACAAATTAAAGTTTTCCTCGCAAATTCTACTGAAAAAAGTATGGCGGTGGTCGTTTTTAGCTCAAATTGAGTATATTCATGTTAGCGTGTCGTTATAAAAACAAAAAAACGCTGACATGTTTTCAGTGTACACACTAAATAGTTTTAACTTATATTTCAAGAATGTCACTGAAACAAAATTGAGGTAAAAATAAAATCTGCTTTTTTGTTTTGCAAGCTACACGCTGATAAATGTCACTTTCAGTAGGGAACTAATGTTTGTAAACAATGTGAAGATAATTCGTGATTCGTGAAATGGATTGTGTTGAGCAAAATTTGCCTTTTATTCAATATTGTTTAGTTTTTTCGCCACGAATGCATGATGTTGAGGTGACTGACAGCTCTTTGTTTACATCTTGCCTTGAGCAAATTGTCAAAATTGCTTTTGGTTACTTTAATATGAAAAGATTTGAAGTAATTCTATTTGATTGCAAACTTGTGAAATGAATCGAAAATTTAAATCTACGTCACATTTATATCTTACATAAAAAAGAGATAATTTTTGTTTTGAACTTTCTAGCAATGTTCTATGTCTTTGTCAATTTTGACAATTTTGACAATTTTGACAATTTTGACAATTTTGACAATTTTGACAATTTTGACAATTTTGACAATTTTGACAATTTTGACAATTTTGACAATTTTGACAATTTGAGAGAATAGAGGAGGAGATTTGAGTGCTCGTGTGCGGTTCGGTCTAGCTTGTTCGTTAGCTCGTGGTGAAAACTGGTTTTTCATAGTGAAAAGCGTTGAAAATCGGTTCAACATTTTTGTCACGTGAAGTACAGGTTGCTGTTTCGTACGGATAAGTGGAGTTTTTCGAGAAAACGTTAAATTTATGTGAAATCGAAGGGTTTGAATTCCAGAAGGAATTGGTTTGACGTGGACGGTCATGTTTTCTTTTCTTTAACCAAGCCAGAGCATCTCGCGAGAGCTGTGTTTTTTACAGAGAGAGAGAGAGAGAGAGAGAGGCTCGTTGCCTCGTGGTGTAGTGTTGGTGCAGTAAGGTCTTGGTTGTGTTTGTGTTTTGCTCTCAGAGAGCGTCTGGGAGTGGGAGTTTACGTGTGAGCTGTTTGGTTCGCCGATGACATGTTGTGTTCGGCGCGCGCATCTTGCAGTGGTGTTGTGAGTGTATGTGTATGGGGGTTTGTGGGGTGGCTGAGTTTGGGTAGCTGTGGGTGAGTGTCCATATGAAGAGAGGCAGCTCCTTTCTCGGTGTTTCTGTTGGTGGCTGCATTTGCTGGTGCGAAAGCGAGACTGCGATGAGAGCCCAGCGCCTGCTAAGAGGTGCTGGACGAATGTTCAACGCTCGTCCGTCGCCCGAAGAGGAGGAGGCAGTGTCGATCGAGCAAAGGAAAGGATTTTTCGTAGCAAGCTGTGACCCGGGTCGATGCAAATATTTGGAAATGTGATGCACAAGATCTTCGCGCCGCACCGAGCGATTTGTGCTGAAAAGCATATATTTTTCCGGGTCTTACAGACTTGCGGCCAGGTCAACCTTTGAAGCAGCAGCATGCAGAACCGGGTGAGCAAGTTCCAATAAGAATAATCTTTGACAGATGTGAATGAGTATGCTTGTGTGAGTGAGAAACTGGGCCGAAACAACTTATCTAGATAACTTTTAATTAGGGGAGCGGTGCCATGTTTTGAGTACTGACGAATATAAAAACTTGTAATGTTAAAATAATCGATGTTTCTATTGTTTCGGCCCAATTGACAATGTTTGTGTGAGTGTATCCGTTTATTTTAGTTTTTATTGCAAGGTTTGATACAAAAAAAATAGTTTATATACACTGTCGGTTTGGCCGCGCTCGTTTTGTTACGCATACAAATTATTCAACAAATATCGTCGTTAGGTTTTCCGTAAATCACAATTATCTTTTTTATTGAAGAATTGTTTAATATGTCATAAAAAAAAATCTCATGTTTTTTATGATCTTATGTTTGATTAACTTTTTTTAAAGTATTTAAGTTTACTGGTATAATACGTTGTGTGTAAGAGTTGGTATGAATGAGCTTGATATATATTAATCAATTTATTTTCTAGGTTTTTCAGGTTAAGTTCATAACTAGGGATAAAAAATACGCGCGCCAAATCGAACAAATTCTTCGTAAAATTTGGTTAAATCAATTGCGTCATTTATTTATTAAGATTACATTGATTGTTTTGTGATTTTGAAAGCCCTTCCTATATCAGCGTTGATCAGAAGGTACGTCGTCGGGTAAATTGTGCAATTATTTTTCAAATAATGTGTTAAATTTTCACGGTGAGAAACTCATTTCTATAGAATCGTTTATCGAAAGACACGCTGACATTTAGGATAGACAATTAGCGCGCGTTTGTGTTTTTTTTTTTTAATTTTTTTTGATTCGATTGTGAGTAGCGGGACTTCGCGGTTACTCTGCAACGGGTTTTAGGAGCCTTTTATTCGATATTTTACTTTTCTTAAGTCCTTATTTCATCATCGTTGATTGAAAGGTACGCCGCCGGGTTTGTTCGTTGAAGTTATTGTTTTCATTTCATTACAATCGGTTACGTGGTGTCCTTTTTTTTCTTTTCGTTTATATTCGTTGATCGTAATAATTTATTCCAACTGGCAGTTTTAGTATTAACTCATCAAACTGTCGATTTTATGAAGCGTAAGCGTCTTTTATTTACCATTTTTGAAATTTGCTCGCGTTATCTAAATTGAACAAACAGTAAAAATATATTGATAAGTCCAGCCCATAGCACTACTGCTCGGTTGGCACGCGTTCCATTAAAAAAAAACTTTTTAAATAATCAATTATGTATCTTTCCGCAGCCGGCTGCCTAAGATTGAAAATTTTCAACCGATAAACAAAATGCTCATGGTCACATCACTGCCACTCGTGAATCCTGACCTCATACCCATCTACTAACCCCCTCAAAACTCATGTGATACTTTGTCGGAGAAGCAGTCGATTGGGCGGTCTCTATCACTCAAGTATCGGACTAACATTCCCATCCACTTCCCGTGACCCTACCACTGGTCGTGGCCGGCGCCGGTATTGATCAGCATGATAGGGGCCTTTGAGAAGTTGCGAAGCGAGGAAAGATAGCACCCACTCATCTTCCACGGCTCGTGGATGTAACTTCTGGAGGTCCTGGTCAATAACGGAGTAGCAACTGCGGGTGGGCACCTATGCTTATGCTTATGCTTATGCTTATGCTAATTTTGACAATTTTGACAATTTTGACAATTTTGTCAATTTTGACAATTTTGACAATTTTGAAAATTTTGACAATTTTGACAATTTTGACAATTTTGTTAATTTTGACAATTTTGACAATTTTGACAATTTTGACAATTTTGACAATTTTGACAATTTTGACAATTTTGACAATTTTGACAATTTTGACAATTTTGACAATTTTAACAATTTTGTCAATTTTGACAATTTTGACAATTTTGAAAATTTTGACAATTTTGACAATTTTGACAATTGACTAGTGCGTCCATCCCGGGAATTCCCGGGACAAAAATCCTGGGATTTTTCCTAAACCGGGAATTCCCGAATCCCGGGATTTTTTTGTAATTTGTCCCGGGAATTCCCGAAATTAAAAAAAAGCAAATTTTGGTCTGGAAATTCAGATTTGGTTGTGGAAATAGATGAACAATTGAATACCTTATAATCGATAATAATTTCAAAGCATTATAATTTATATTCGGCAGACATCAGCATTAATCAGCTATTAAGCCATTTTATTGCACGATATTTTGAATGACTTTTGTTCAAACAGGAACATAACAAAAATTCCACGGAAAACCGGTTTTCAAATTTATCACTCTAAAATCTCCTCTTTACACGCAGAAAAATAAGGCATATTTGAATCAACAAAACGTTTTGTTGATTTGAAAATCATATTTTTTGTTGAATCAACGCTAAATGTCAAAGCAGCTTTTTCAAAACAACACAAGACTTTTGTGGAATCGAGAAAATCAAGGTTTATTTCAACGCAAAATCGGCGTTGATTATATTCAACAAAAATTTTGTTGATTCAAACCTCGCACAGGCTGATTCTACAAAACTTTTTTCTGCGTGTACCTATTATGACTGTATTCCTGTGTTTTCCTAGTTGATAGCAACTTGAAGATAATTTTTAAAATATGTTTTTTTTTGTAAAAGTTTTTTTCAAGTTGAACTTTTGAAAACTAGTATCAGTAAGTATTTTTTCTAGCGGTGAATTTATTTAACACATGGATGTTTGCAAAAATTCCATTCAAATAGCGTTTATTCAAAATTGCAAAAAATGTTGCAAGCAACTTGTTGTAAAACTTATTTTTTCCAGCACTTGTCGTATTTATAATTTATTTTTTCATAACAACCAATGTGCCAACAGTTTCTTATGTACATCCGACATTTTGAAAAAGTAATCGATATTTACCCCTTGTTGTGTAATCTTTTATTATATAAAATATAAAATTCAAAACTTATCTAAAATTTTACATTGATTAGTGTCAATTTATTTGTTGTCGCCTCTTGTTTTTTTGAAGATATTTTCAAAGAAATTTTTCAAGCTTCTCTGGTCATGTCTTATAAAAAAGATATGTATATTTATATAAGCCATATTTGATTAGAATCACATTGTAGTTTATTTGAAATCCAAAGCACAACAATGAACAAAAAAAATGAATTTCATTTTAGCTATAGAAAACTGCCGTCATTGTTTATATTGCAGTGTAGAGTATCACCAATTAATTTGATTCAGTTATTTCTATGATTTCAAGCTTAAAAACATATCAAATATAATGAAAACATAGATTTTATGACTGTTTCGAAAATTTCCCGGGATCCCGGGAATTCCCGGGATTCCAAAAATATTTTTCCCGTTTCCCGGGAAATACAAAACCCGGGAAATTTGGACGCCCTAATTTTGTCAATTTTGACAATTTTGACAATTTTGACAATTTTGACAATTTTGACAATTTTGACAATTTTGACAATTTTGACAATTTTGACGATTTTGACAATTTACTGAGTACGTTTTGGGATGATTGTTTTGTACTTAATTAGCTGTGAGTTCAACACTAGAATTAGAAGAAAATTTCTGGGGTTCGTCTGGCTACTTTTGCATTTTTTTTGCTGTATTTTGACTGAAATCTACTCAAATCAGACCTACACTTACTTATTCATGTGTAGGTAAAGTTTTGGCTTAAGCTGAGTGATTTAAAATGAAGTTTTGATTAGTGAAACAAACACCGCTGATCTACACGCACATTAAAAATTACACAGTTCAGTTAAAAAAAGACTAACTCAAAAATATAAAATTTGAGGTCAAATGTCAAATAAGGGTAAATTTTAGTCAGAATTCGACAAGAACTGTGATAAACTATGTGTGAAATTTACCCAAATGGAAACTGAGTGATTTTCCAAAACATTCACAAGATATTTCTAACTAATTTTTACTGAAATCTGACTATTATACTTTATTCAATTTTTTTCAAGAATACGATTTGAGTTGCTTGCTCTTATAAATTTGACCTAACACTGAGTAGAAGGAGTTGCCGAAACCCATTCTTAGATAGGTTTGATTTAAATAAAATATGAGTAAAAACAAACTCATCAGTGAGTATTTTTAATTTCCCAATGATTTTTAAACATCACGAAAACAAAAAATGATTGATGTCAAACCAATCCTGCCGGATCAAGGGTCTGTTCACCTCCGCAAGGACGTCAATCCGCTTCGCCCCTCCCAGCGCACGTTAACTCCACCAACCAGCCAAAATAACATAAATCAGAAGCCAGAAGCCGGCACGGTACGGTGCGTGTTCACCATGTTCAGTTGACTGGTTGAGCCCTCCTAACCGGGTGGCGAAACTTTGCGTAACATTTGGATCATGGGGTGTTCTAGACTGGAGTAAACGTAAGTATTTGAAGGTTAAATTTTATTAAAACATTAAAAATTACAGAAATCTACTTTCTGACCACAGTGCCATCTAGTGGTGACCTTCTGAAGGATTATCAAGCTTTGCTATTCCCAAAAGGAAAAAGTTGTCCAACTTTGGCAAAACTATGCCCAAAGGTTCGGTTGATGACCCCCTCGAGAGCTTCTATTCGCCATATTTCGGACATCGGTTATTGAACATGCTCACTTGTTATTGGAAATCCTTGCCGGCCCAGATGTCAAGAAGGACCGATGATTTATGTTGCCACGGGATACCCTCTCCCTTCTCCTCCTCCTCGCAGTGTTGTTAACTGGTTCTCATTATTCGTGTAGAATTTTGGTGCGGCGCGTTGTAGCTTGCGTTGTAGCCTACTTCCGGGCGCTCAAGTAAATTTCCCACCCAGGTAGCGCTAGTATCGCCAACGAGAGGCGTCAAACAACGCCGATAAAACAATGTTAAAGTGCTCGGGAAATCGTTCCGGCTTCATAATTAGCAAAGTTCGGAGCCGGAAAAGTGGGCCAGCTTCTCGCGAAACTTAATTATAATTCATCACACCATCGCGCGTCAAAAATAGCTCGAGATTCTTTGCGGGGGAAAGTGCTGAAAAATGAAGTTTCAAGTGGCGATGATGGCCGTTTGGCGTCGGAGGTCGGGGTTAAATTCTCTCGAGTAGGGGGGGAGGGCCTCGGTCAAAGGACTTTTACTTTAACCCCCCGGTCCCTTCGACCCCGGAATTTAGAGCTTTCCAATTTAAGCGGAAAATGAAAGTTATTTTGTTGATTCATCTGCCGCGCCACACTCGGACTGATAGGAACGTGCGTGGCATTATTTTGTAGCGTAGAGAGGCCCGGCCTAATCGCTTTATCAGATTCAAATTTCCGGAGCTCGGGTTAGGCCTGACCGGGTCACACCACAGAATGACGGCTCTTTCAGCTGAAAATGGCTTTTCTGGAGCAACAAATTGAGCATTCCTTTGTGTGTGTGTGTAGAAATGACAGCAATCTTTTTAAAACAAACTAGCAACGTAAACAATGTTATGACAGATCGTAGCGTGCTACACGCTTATTAAATTTTACTCAATTTTGAGTTAAGCCCCGATTTGCTGCATGGGTCGAAATTGTTCCCAAACTAGTCTGCTTGTCCATGGTTCGGGCTTTTCCAGGCCGGACAAAGAAAGTGCTGAGCTCGGCGGTGGGTCTTTTGAAAGATTATACATTAGATTGCTTTTCGGTGGGGGGTGGGTTGTCGAGGGGTGGAACCAACATGGAATGGCCACCGTTCTGATCACTTCCCAGAGTCGGACCCCGGCTCGGAACGTTTTCTATCGTCACAATCTGTTGGCAACCTGGCGGTGGCCGTATCGGTGCTGGTACAGTCACACTTCATTTCATGGTCGTAGATTCACACCGGAGATAGTCACGGGTTGAGGAGGACGATGACACTTGGGACACACGGTTTGAAGCTGTGGGAGTTTGGGTTAAATTAACTTTTTAAAGGGTTTTAGCCGGTTTTAGCATTTTTTTCCCTTATGTTTTTGCTTAAAAATTGCAGATAGAAAATGATAATTATTTAAATTTTAAATGTTTTTGCAAGATAAATATCTAAAAATTCTGTAAATTAGTATTCAACCAAAAAAATAATGTATATTTAAGTCCCAACCCCCTTAAAACAATATAGATAACGTCAATTTGATTGCTCCCACCTTCCACCAAGTAATCCAGCAGAAGTCCAACCCAACAAAACCGGGTATTTTCCAATAATGAGTCCAACTCCCAAATGAACCGAACTCCAACGACCAACCGCAAGAGTCGGTGTTGCTCGAGAGACTCTCCGCACTAATCGGTTCCATAAATATCGTGTCCTCTCGTATTGGCCTCGTGGCTCGTTTTCCCCCTCTTCCTCGGAAGTTTATTTAGTGGCCCGGCGTGATCTGAAATGAATCTCAGGTTTCGAATAAATATTTGCGTTTAATGGATTTGCCACAGAGAAGCGGATCGATCTAGGGATCGATTAATTTCGATCAAATTCAATTGTTGAAAGTTAGGCAAACCCAATATTGACTAGAATTATTTAGTCGTGGAGAAATGTCAAAGTCTGTTTACAGTTCACATTTTCAACAAAATAATCGCTCAAAATTCGTCACACTTGCTCAAAAATAATTTGAGTGAATTCAAAAAATCTGACTCAAGCTACAAAATTCCGTAGTAAATTTTCAGTCAAAAATGTTCAAACACATTCACGCCTCTGAGTGCCACAGAAGTTGGTTTGTTTGCATCAGATCTGGTTTGTTTTTCAAGCAAAAGATGTTTTGTTATGCGACTTATAGCTGGGTTTTAAAGGCCTACCACCCGATGACAGCTGACATATTTCGCAGGGATGGTGACATCTCGAGCTAGATCAATGTTTGCATCAGGACACTGTGATGAAAAGTTTGTCGTTTTTTAGTTAATTTATATTTTTTCCACTGGGCCAAGCAAACAACCAACCTATCTTACTATTACTCAGCGTGAACTGTCACTAGAGCAAGTGGGGTAGACTATTTGTTTACAAGCAAGGTTTCGCCTTTTTTTTTTAAGTTACTACGGAATTCATGTTTTGAGTTTATTTTTTATATCGTTCTAAGTAGTTTGGCAAACTTCAATTTGACTAGAATTAATTTATCGTAGAGAAATGTCAGACTTTGCTTATTGTTTAAACATTCATCCAAAATCGCTCAGAATTCGTCACATTTACTCAAAAATAATTTGAGTGAGTTCAAATGACGGAAAAACCAGGAAAATAATTTCAGCTGTCAAATAATTATGCTTTATTTTGAAATGCTGCTCCAGAAATCTGCCATCAGCTACAAAATTCCTGTTCTGAATAAGTTTTAATATCGTTAGCAATAGTAAAATAAGCGAATCCGCTCTGTATCAAATGAACATGTCAGCTTTGAAGAAATTCAGACATTTGTTTTATGAAATTCTAAAAAAACTGAAATGATTTTGAATAAGCGTGTTGATTAAAATTTAAAAAAATCAGCAAATTTCGTCAAAATCAAACCTACTAAGGAATTAGTAAACAAAGAAAATGACAGATTTCTGTGAAATAAACCCAAATCTGAATAATTTTGTGCTGTTTAAGCAGTTTTCGTAAAACACTAACCTACTCAAAAATGAGTAAATGTTTCTAGATTTGAGAATTATTTGAATTGCCCGATTCAACATCGATTTGCCCAAATTAGTAAACAAGTAAAATGTCAGATTTCAGTAAAATTAACCCGAATCTGACATTTGCTTTCCTTACTCATTTCTGAGTAGGTTCTGTTTTGAAGAAATCTGAGTAATTTTAGGATGTTTAAGCAGTTTTCGCAAACGCCTAACCTACTCAAAAATGAGTGAATGGTTCTAATGTCAGATTTAATTTGCGTGGAATTCAAAGTGATCTTATTTTAGAGTAGGTTTGTTATCAAGTTTTCAGACTCCAGATCAATTTATCTGTGATTCCACCTTCCAATGTGAGCAAAGTCACCGAGATGGGATATAATATCTGGGGCGGGACCTGATGGGCGAGGTGACGAAATGGAATATGGAAATTTACTGCCCCCTGTGTACGCAATAGATAAGCAGCAACCTCCGAGCGAGTTGCGATAATGTAATCGTCTAATTGGAAATTAGGGCTTGTTTGAACGGAAATTGATTGTAATTGAGCTTGTTGTTGCGCGGTAATGTTGAATGCCTTTGGGATTTGTTGAATTCCTGAGGGAAAACGTAGCTGATTTTTAGATGAAATTTCATAATTTAGATTTCTTAAACTGAGTATTTCTGATTGAACATGCAGATTTGACAGCTCATCCATTTTTTCTGTAACATCATGCCACGACTGATTGCAATCAAAAACAGCTCTCAAAAAAAGATTGTTTAACCACCCTGAAACGCTCCTTCATCAAAACGAGCCAATTAACATCATTTCTTCTACATCCTCCATTTTGCAATATTTTTAATTCCTCCCCCCTTGGAATAAAGTGATTACCTTAGTGATTTATTTTAAAGACTCCACCTTTTTTTCCGCAACCACCAAAAGCTCATTCACGCGGAAAAATTGCTTCAATTTTTATTAATTATCACACGCGAAGGGCATAAAAAGAAGGAAAACCCGCACCACCTTCACAAATTTGCGGAATGCCTTAACTTTTGTTGTTTGTGAAGCTTCGCCGACCCCTCCGGTGTCAAGGACTCAAAATTGGGTACGCAAATACCACCGGAAAAGCTGAAGAGAAAGTTGATTGTTTACAAACAGTGTGCACGCAGCCCTTTCTTTTCACGTGGTGGTGGAAACTTTATTTAGCGTGTTCTAGTGAAACCTTTGAAGTTTGACAGCTACACGCTGATTCGAAGTTCAACAAACTTTGAGTTTAACCTGAAATTTTGCTGCATGGGCTCGCACCAAACATTTCGCCTCACTGCCCTCACACCAGAACTTTGGAAGGAAACTTCGGAAGTCTGTAAACCATCAGGCCAAATGTATTCAAATAAGTGAAAAGTTATTTTCACTTGCCTTTACCGGTGCGGTCGGGTACCCTTTTCAACCAACTCCCCCACTCTTTTCTGACAGTTTGTGCTTCTTCGAGCTTGCTCGTGCGGAATAACAGCAGCAAAAATAAGAGGACACGAAGAAGGATAAAGAAAAAATGTTTGAATAGGTGGGTGCGTTTTCGCCGGCTTCTTCTTGTTTTTGGTTTTGTTTGTAAGGGTTAGAAAGGAGTGGGGCTGGGGCAAGAAACGGGTTGAAGGCTGGTTGAAAATATGTTGGAGGAAAGACAAAACAGCTGGGAAGAGGACCTTGAGTGAGTGTTGAATGAACTTTTAAAAAAGTTACAATTTTCCTAACTAAACACGGATGAGAACCAGGATGGGAATCTTGTCAAAGAGTCTGTTTAAAAATCATGATTTTGAAATCATGTGTTGTTTTCAAAAACGAGAACATTTTTCGTTTTTGAAAACATCTTCTTCGAATCACAATTTGCCGGTTTAATAAAAAAAAAACAATTATGACGTTACAAATATCGTGCGTCTCCACCTAAGTCTTTTTGATAAAATATTTCCATGGAGACGCGTGGTTTTTCAAATAAGCTTTGTTTTTTTTGCCATGATCAAGTTTGGTCATAGAGTTTGAAGAATATGTGTATTTTATATTTTAATTGTTTTCTTGACTTCAAATGAACTAAATATTTAGTAAAAATCTCAGTAAAAATAAGCTAAATTATCACCCTATTTAAACGTATGGAACTTGTGCGTTAAATCTCATTCTCATTTATGCATTCGTTCGTCCATCCAAAAGCTGTTCTCCACAGTAAGAAAAAAAACAAAGTTAAACAAAAATGTTGGAAAGTTTTGAACCCTCATGATTCACATTCTTTTATAATTTTGTTGAAGAACATTTTTCATTTTTTTATGTGTTCCACTATCACCAAGAGCACACAGTGTAACAAACAAGATATTTATGAACATTCTCTTTGAACCGACCGGCATCGGCATCATATCTGCGTCCTGACTGTGTTACGACAAGGCAAAATGTCTAGAGTTAACTTGTGGTTCATAAAGCAAACACAAGTACCCAGCAGACAAGCCGAGCATGTGCCTCTTGATGTGTTGCGTATTTTCCACCCAACCGTCAACATGCAAATGCTCTCACGAGGACAGTAAAATTTGGCGTAAATTTTGTTTAAAGTGTCTCAAAAAACTTTAAAGCTTTAATTTTGAGGAATCATCTAAAAAATGGGCAAACTAGAATAATCGTGTGCAGCATTGTTTACATTATTCCAAATCTGACATTTGGTTTCGACGAAATCTCAGCGATTTCAAATGTGCGTCAACTGTCAAAGCACACGCTTAATTGTGGTTACCCATAAATTGAATAACGTTCAGTTAAATTATTTCTGCTCACGTTTTCGTTGAGTCAGTGAATAAACGCAGGGTTTTAAATGTCGTTTGCAGCAAAATTTAAATTTTGACCTTTCCTTCACATGCACAATTCTTCCTCTCTTTATTATTTTTATTTCAAAACAGCTTCCATTCACTGATTCCCTCGCGCTCTCTCTCTCTCTCCATTAATGAAAGCAAAACACGAGGCATGAATGAGACAGTTTGTGACGCTAAATGACTTTTCCCCCACCCTCGCAAGCGAAGGGGTAGTAAGCAAAGAATGAAACAAGCTCGACCACGTCACGTCCTCCTCTTAAAGTTCTTTATCACGTTAAGACTAGTGGAACTGCGCCAGAACTGGTAAGGGTGGGTGTGCATTTGTGTGGATATGGTTTTGAGTTTTTTTTTTTTCTTTCCAAGAAGCTTTGAAGTTCGCTCAACCATGGTTTTTTGTCGTTTAAATGAGGCGAAGTCGACCAACCGAAACCGAACCAAAAAATGCAGATCCAACAAATTGGACACTTATGGTTTTCTCGGACTTTGGGACAGATTTTATCGAGCTGGAGTGGGTGGGTGGTGACTGTCATAGAAAATGATGAAAAAGTGGTCCGGAAAGTGAAATGAAAAAAAGGGGGGGTTCGAAATTCTATTCTACGAGGGAAATTACCCTAACCCTTCGAGCTTGAGGACTGTTGGAGGAGAGGGGGAGGGACTCTTGCCAGAGGGGGTGGTCAAAAAGGACCATCAATTAAGTTGAAACGGTATTTGAAAAGTAGGAATCATGTTGATAACCTCAAAACTATTTTCGAATTGAAAATTTTTGCTAAACAATTTGAAAATTATGTAATGCCGTTTCACAGTGTAAGCTTTGTCAAAATTCTTCAAGAGAGGAACTACCTTTATTTGGGTCGACATTTCTACTTCTTTACACAAGTGCTTTCTCGAATTCTGAAGCATTTAAGATAAGCGTGTTGTTGTGACAGTACAGTTTCAATGATCTGTCAAATAAATACACACTCATTTGAAGTTACCTAGCCAAACTTAAAAATTAATCAAACTACTCAAGATCCATTTTTATCAAGTTTTCATTCCATAACATTCCACTGCAAACGCCGTTTCCATGCCCGAAAACTTGCCAATAGACGATAAAACTAGAGCAAAACGAGCGAGAGTAAAAAAAAAGAAGTTAAGAACTTTTTTTCTCGTCCTTCGGATGGCACACAACACGGGTCACAAAGCTGCCGGAGACCGACCGAACTGCCGGACCCGGATCCGTTTAAGTGTCGAGATTAACTGACGACCGACCCGGGTCGTCGTTGCCGGTTTGTTCAAGTTGGGCTGCAGTTGGTTGGGGAAGATCGTTCCAAGAACTGGAGGGAGGTTGGGTCATCGGTGGTGCAGATAGCATTGGACCAAGTTAAGGAACATCGAAAGTTAGACTCACTGTCTAAGCTGGCAAGACGAAGAAGAAGGAGAGCAAGATTGTTCAGTAAGCGGAACAATCTTTTTCGTTGACTTGGGCGCTGGGCAGAAATTCTGCAAGAGTTGAAGTTTGTTTCCACTTTAACGACAAGCTTGTATTAAACAAAAAAACAACTTGCATGCAAGTGGCAAGCAGCAAAACACTGCCATCTAGTGGCAAAACTTGCAAAAAAGCATTCTCTTGAAATTTCACGGCAATTTTCCACCGTGGCGCCAAACAGTTTTGTGCATCTGGCCAGATAAAAAAAAAACTTCGCAAGGAGGCGAACCCCGAATCTGCGGGAATAGCTGATGAGCACGTTCGCAACGACCGGCGCGTGGTCCCCACAGTCCGACCATCCCCGAGAAGTTCGGGCCGAGATTAAGCAAACAAGCAGCAAAACGGTGCGGGAAAACCCTCCTCGTTTCCTCGGAGGATTGAGGGGAGGACGAACGGAAACTTTAGCCCCAAGTCTCGGGGAAAAATGCTCTTTGTGTTATGAAGCGCAAAATGGAGTTAATTATTTACCGATGGTTGGGGATCGGGGTTTTTTCCCTCTCTCTCTCTCGCTGCTTCAACAATCAACTAGTTCCGGAAGCTGGTAGGGCTGTTTGGCCAAGGTGTCACTGGGTTCAAAAATGAGCATCTGTTTATTTTGTTGATTGGATTTCGAACGTGGCGCAGCCCTCGGGCACGTACACCGGGAGGCAAGAAGCTGCTGTGCTGGATTTGGTGGATAATGATAAAGGGAAACAAAGGAAAACTTTTGTCGGACTTTAAACTTTTGCGTTAAGCAGGTTCGATTGAATAAAGTCACTGTCCTGAGCGAGAAGTTTGAATTTTTTATCGAAGTTGTGATTGAAATTTAATACAGATCTGAATTATTCAAATTATGAACAATTGAAAATGAGAGTGTAGTGTTTGACATTTCACCCTGATTACACGCTTGAATAAAAATCTTAATTTTGAGTTTGTCAAGTTATTGTTTACAAGAGACATTTATCTATACGGTCGTTTACAATAACGTATTTCTAAGGAATAATCACTCAAATTTCGTCCAAAACAAACCTACCCGGAAGTTTTTTATTTACTCATTTTTGGGTGAATTACACTCAAACATGCTTGGATTTTGCCAGAATTTCGAGTTGAACTCGTTCCCTGCGAATAAAATATAATTCAACCCAAAAATTATGAACTTCTCGTCACAGTGTCCTGATGCAAACAATGATCGAGCTCGAGCTGCCACAGCCCTGCGAAGTATGTTGGCTGACATATCGGTCATGTAAACATACTTTGAATGTGTTGATAAATTTCTGACTAGAAAGCCTTATACTTGAGTAAAAGGAAAACTTCCTTAACTCATTTCCGGTTCGATTTTGACGAAATCAGAGTGAAAGCTACGCAAAAATGTGTTCTGCCAAAAGATGTTTTTTTTTTTTTATTTTAAAAACAACTTCCCTGTTTGAAAAATGTCGCACGTCGTGCGAGCTGTCGCGCGGTTTTGATTTTACCGTTTCGATATCGATTGGTCGAAAGGACGACAAACGTGCGACAAACACTCGACATGTCCGACATCGTTTTTTCCATCGATTTTTTGAGCGATCGACATTTTTAGTCGATGCTCCTTTGACAGTTGTAACCAGAGTGTCGATCTTGTTCTGACGTGATAGAAAAATTTTCTAAATTGTGGTGCAGCTGGAATAAAATGTTTTCTCCGTTTTTTTTTAATGTTTTTCTGGTTTATTTTCGCGCTCGCGTGTCGTATCGTTTATCTTTTGCTTTCGGAAAGTGTTTTGTTGTGCGATTGGTGTGGGAAAAGTGGCTTGATATCGAATAATTTCATTGTAAACAGATGAAACTACATCGGAAATCAACAGCTTACAAGTATAGATTATAATCCGGCACTTATACTCCTACAGCAAATCTGTATAAAGTTGATATCGATATCAATATAGTTATGATTAAATCAAAACAAATTTTGTTTTAGTTTGTGTTGTTTATATAACAAATTGCTGGTTGCTACGTACATGAAAAATGTGTGGCTGGTGCTCAAAAAGACCTGTTTTGGAAATCCCAGGTAAGTTTTCGCTTTATATTTTTAAATTGATATTGTGGAACCGGAGGGATGGGGATATTGACGGGTAGGGGGGAGGGTGTAGGGTTTGATGGTTATAAGTCCTGCTAGCAAATGTATCCCTTTTTCACCTTATTTAGATAACTGAATGTTTACATATGTTTAGGACCTTATAAAAAAAGGTGCAGGTGGTTATGTTACACATGACCAGTATGACAAAGAACTTTGCAAGATGATTGTTGAAATTTTCGATTAGAATGTCCGGTCCAAATTCCCCCCTTATAATAACCGTCCTATCGAACTAAGGGGATGGAAATTGCAAGTGGAGCTGAAATAGAAATCGAAGTGAAATCAATTTACTTTCCTTCACCACTCGAAAGTTACCAAGATGCTGGAATGTTTTTGCAAGGCTGTTGCAAGCAATCGGCGGCAGTAAAGGAAATTTGAACAGCAGACATTAAAAACTACCCTTTACAGGGCTCTTAATGATTACGAGATAGTTATTCTAAATTTCCAGAAACAGATTTTCACAGTGGTACAAAAAATGTGCATTGCAGTAGTCTATTTATTACTTCCTGCCTAAAAAGCAATATATTTTAACTGCTTAGCATTAGCATATTTTAACTGCTTAATTTCAGATAATGGCCAAATGCAACTTTTTATGTCCAGTATCAAAAACCATAAAGTTTGATACCCATATTGCCCCAACTCTTACGGTCCGGCAAATGTCCCCCCATCGGAACATCCCCGGGGCCTCCGGACACTCCAGGTGGTGGCCACTACTGCCAAAATGTCAAATTTCATGTCCAGTATCAAAATCCCTAAAGTTTGATACCCATATTGCCCCAACTCTTATGGTTCCGCAAATGTCCCCTTATCGGAACATCCCCGGGGCCTCCGGCCACTCCGGATTGTGGCCACTACTGCCGAAATGTAAAATTTCATGCCCAGTATCAAAAACCATAAAGTTTGATACCCATATTGCCCCAACTCTTACGGTCCGGCAAATGTCCCCCCATCGGAACATCCGCGGGGCCTCCGGCCACTCCGGATTGTGGTCACTACTGCCGAAATGTCAAATTTCATGTCCGGTATTAAAAACCATTAAGTTTGATACCCATATTGCCCCAACTCTTACGGTCCGGCAAATGTCCCCCCATCGGAACATCCGCGGGGCCTCCGGCCACTCCGGATTGTGGCCACTATTGCCGAAATGTAAAATTTCATGCCCAGTATCAAAAACCATAAAGTTTGATACCCATATTGCCCCAACTCTTACGGTCCGGCAAATGTCCCCCCATTGGAACATCCGCGGGGCCTCCGGCCACTCCGGATTGTGGCCACTACTGCCAAAATGTCGAATTTCAAAGCAAAAAAAAACATGCGGTGCAGTCCCCTTCCTCCCAGAGATCAGCTGACATTCATCACCGCCGGACAAACAGAAAGAAAGGAAATCAGACTTGAAAACGCATTTTTACGTTGCCAGAGAATATTAGAAACTCAATGTTTTTTGTTGTTTTGTGTGTATTGTAGGTGATAAAGCGACATTTATCTTTGAATAAAGCCTTAAAATTTGAAAAAAAATGTTCATTTTATTATAACATAACCTAAAAATCCGAAATGACAGCACACGACAAAGGTACGACATCCTAAATAACAAAACCGTGCGACGTCGGTCGAATGTCGTACGACAATGTCGAACAATTTCGATGATCGATCGTACGACAAATACGACATTTTGGTGCAAAAACGTATGACATTCGTGCGAAAGTCGTGCGACATTGTCGTGCGACGTCGTACGATTGCACGGACGACAAACGACGGACGTCCGACGGACTTTTCAGTCAGGGTTAAACCGAAAATTATGTGTACACGATAATAAAAATAAACATGTCTGAGTAGTTTTTACTCTTCAAAACCGACCAAATCCAGGATTAGGTTTTGAGAGTATTTTCCTCCTAAATTTACACATTTTTAGAGGTAACTTTTCTGAAACAATATCTGTCAACAATCCCAGTTGAACTTTTACCATAATTTTTTTATGTGTAAGTACGATTTTGACGAAATATGAGTACAAATTGCTCAGAAATTAGTTAATTTGCGTTTAAAAATGATTTTCATTCCTTTGTTTACGCTGAAGTGTCAAATGGTACACTGTTATTTTGAAACAATTAAACTAATAAACTGATAGAGCCAAAGACAGTAAAAAATAGTTAAAGTTAGTATGGTTGAATATAACCTCTTTTCAATGTAATTCTACTTCAATTATGAGAAATATGTGAAATTACACATAGAACAATGTAAATTATAAGCATTTTCAGAGGTAATATTGCATTTTTTTCAGCAAACGACTCATTTATAATAACTGCAGAATCTTTTTCGAGAAAAAAAAGCATCAAAATCTGAGGCAAATGAGGAAAAAGACTTGTTTAAGCTTTAAAAAGAATTATTCTTCTTCAACAATGTGCATGACAAGTACCAAACTGTGAACTACATCCATCAACCAGCTCAACACTTGCTTGGAATTCAGTAAACGTTGACAATGGAGCATTTCCATTCGAGCAGTTTTTGCTTTTTTCTACAATGTATTTCTTATGGAGAGAACTGTCAAAAACTGCTCGACTGCGGGTGCTCCATTTTCTTGATCCGGTTAGAGCTTGCCCGTTTGGTGATTCCTTAAAATCGAGACTACTCTGAAATGAGTAAATGTTACATCTTTCAGATTTAAGTGATCTCATGATCTGGATCAATAGCGTGCCCAGCTCCTTGAGGAAGGTGAGGCAATAATATGAACGTTTCGAATATTACGTCGTTTATGGACACCCCCTGACCAAATGAGGAACAAACTTCTGAAGATGGTGGGGCAGTTGCCCCATGTTGCCCCACCCTGTGCACGCTAGTGATCTGGATGAATGTCAACAATTTTTCGTAGAATAGAGAATGAAGTTTACTCAAATCTGACCGATACCCCATTTACTTATTTCTGAGTAGATTTGGCTTTGACAAAAACTGAGTCGTGCTTATATGACAAAACGTTTGTTTAGGGGGCAGAAAAGTGAGGATAAAACGTTTCGGGCAAACGACAACTGCTTAGAGAACTTACCACGCGCTCTGGCAAATCAGCCCCAACCAAATTGATTGGCACTGTTTTGATGATTACAGAGGCGACCACGTTTGCAAATGAGCTTATTGTCGCCGCGGCACTAAACCGAATTGAGCAAGTTTAACTCTCGCGACGATTTTCTGTCGCGAAATATCTGTCAAGCACGTTTAGGTAATTTTGAATCAGTGTGTTTGCTTTTTTTGTTTTGACAGCTTTGGATGATAAGAAAAACGTGGCTGATCTTTTCTGATCTGCCAAGGAAATGGAATGCTTTAGATTAAATTATTGTTTAAAATCTTGGTTTTTAGTTCTACTTGGTAGAATAGAACTGTTTCATTTGGGGTAATTTATGAAGTTCAGTCAGTTTCCAGCTTAAGGAAAAGACGCAGAAGGGAAAAAGTCTTGGTTAAGTTGCTGATTACGGATGGATTTCCGTCTTAATAAAACAAAAATAAGTGGCCTCATTGTCGAGGGACCTCAATCCGGTCCGTTGTGTTCTCTCACCGGGAGAGTTTTGGCGATGCGGGATGTTGCGGGTGTCGTTTGAATAACATCTATAGAGTCAAAATGGGTAGACCCAGCCACCAATTTGAAAATCAAAAGCGCCGTAATTGTCCTTTCCAAGCTAGACATCATGAAATGGTCCATCCGGATGATCGAATCCACGCTCACATAACGATTTCCGGTAGATTTTCGTGATCGATTCCACGCTCCGTGTAAGACGTGGTGCGAGTCTTGTCGCAGCTCAACTGGCGACATTTCAGTTTGGTGCCGCGGCGAAATTTTGTTTTGGTTTCGCGTGTGACATTTGAGGTACACTCAGAAAAGAATCAACAGAAAATTGCTTCGCGAGATGAAAAACACTCGCGCTGTTATTTCGATTTATTTCAAAAACCACAATAATTTGATGATTAATTTGTGTCTCTGACTCATCAAAACAACTTTAACCATAATTGTGGACTGCAACACGAAGATCATAAATGGTTACTTTACGTCAGAGTGTATTTTTGACATTTAAGTTTAAAGATCAAGGAAAGTTAGTTTTACTTTTTAAGTGTGTAATTTTGACAGTTCAGCTGTTACAGATGGCGCTGATGGTAGCAAAGAGTTGTAATGCTTATGTAATGAACAAATCCTACAAACATTCCCACATTTTGCATTTGATTGACTTCATTCTGTTTATTATTCAACAACGAAACCGAGTACCGTCCATCAGGTGGAAGGGTCCAAGTTCCGTAGAACGTCAACAAAACGTTTTTTCCCCCAGATTCTACCCATTATTTTACCAGCTCACTAGGAGCAAGCATAATGTTTCCCCCGGAATCATGTTCTATTGATGCACACTTTTATTATTCTATTACGGGGTGTGCTTTCTCCCTCTCCATCGAAGTCAGAAATCGATCCACACCAAACAAGAGGGAGTGCTTGGGTGCTGCCCACTTGGCCGATATGCAAAGAGCCCTGGCCCCGAAGTTGGTGAAACTGTGATTGGAAAAATACCCCATTCCTCCCGGGGGAGTAAAATCGCTCGGAATCAATTGTGATGATGGGGAGAAAACATTTGAAATTCTGCACTCTCGGAAGAGCTTCGACGAAGAACAAAATGTGCAAATGGGAATTCTGCCCCCTTCTTCTTCGGGGAAACCTGGGCCGCAACGCACCGGTTTAAACCTGGCGTTGGCTGTCGAAGGACCGTAAATGGAGACATTACGCCGAAGAGGAATGGGGAGCAAAACTTCACAACGACATCATCTTCTCCCGAACGGGGGCGAAACAACAGCGCTCGAATTAATCGCCTGTCATCGGTAGCTTTTGCCCCGTCGTTGGAAGACGAAGACCGGCGGTGGGGTGAATGTTTTGTTTGCTCTTGGAGGGTCATTGTGGTCCTTTGAGAGAACCTGGTCATGTCACGCCAGATAATGGCCACAATAGCTATGCATTTTCGGGGGGGAACCACACCCTTTGAACCAGTCTCTTGAACTAGGGTTACCCATGCAGCAAAACTAGCTTAAACTCAGTTTTAGATTTGTTTTCTTAAGCGTGTTTTGACTTTTAAAGTGTTCAAAACAATTCAACTCAATTTTGGGTACGATCAAAACTTCAAGAGAAATGTCAAAACAACATCAACAATGCACGCTACTTGCAACTTAAGTGAAAGTAACTTCTTTCTACCCAACCTAACCTATCAAGAGTCACCCAAATCGGAAACTTCTCGAAAGAAGCTGTCACACGTCGTTCACTCCCGGTGTGTCCACATAACCTCAACCTGAAGGTGAGGTGAGCAACATGGCCCCTGGACCAATATGCTCGTAGCGCGTATTAGCATGCAAATTGGCTCGGAGACACAGCAAATGCCCTTGAACAGTTTTCCCACGTCCAATAACATTAGCCCTAACCTCTAAATGCAACGTGACGTGCGCGCGCTCTCTCCCCGTTCGGGGACATGGACTTTCGACAGGCCGATGTCGAGTGCGCCGATAATTATTTCGGTAAACAACGGAACCGGAGCGCTTTGGGGTTGGATTTGTTAAGGTATGTTTGAGGGGATCGCTTCGTGGGGTTCGGTGCATGCCGTTGGCTGTTGGGCACAGTTTGAGAGAATTTCTCAACTGGTTTAACTTTAATTAGTTTTCAGCTGATTACGTGGATGATTGATTGAAAGGAAACAACGATCACGTTGGGCGCTGATTGGGTCTCCCTGCTGTCGATTGGAAAGGACTCATTTAGAACTCGCGTAACCGTGTAAGTTTGACACCCCTCGTTTCAGCGTGCACTTTTGACAGCTAGTGCCTTCTAACCTCAAAATTAAGCCAAATTCAATCTCTCTTCAGCGCGCTCCATCTCCAGAAGCCCACAGCACTTAATTTAATCAATCGAGCGCCTCATTGGCAGATAACTTCATAATCGCCCATGAATGTGGCGGCGCGTACGTGAGCGGTCTTACTCATCATCAGCATCATCACCACATCAGGCAGACAAAGAGCATGACCGCATCCCGACCTAAGTTAATTTACGTCCTCCGTCGACCTCCAACTGGCCCGTGATGACCGCCGCCACCATCACCACCGAACAGAAAGCTTGGGGGACGACGTGCCACAAACGGACACGCCTTGTTTTGCATGCGTGTTCAGGATTTTGTGACAATTTCGCAAAATTGAAAAGCTTTTTTTGCGGTGGGTTTTCTTGAAATTTGATTTTTTAGAATTTTATCAGATTAATAATTTAATCTGGCAACACTTCCTTAAAACTGTCAATTTGAGAGCTTATTGCGAAGCTGTTTACATTTTTGGTTGAGTAAATATGACGGATATTTTATCAGATAATATCTTAACATTTTCAATAAATCTAGCAACACTGCTACAAAACTGCCAAATGACAGTTTATTTTACCATTTGACAGTTTAGGTTGTTTTAATTTACGGTTTTGCGGTTGGTTTTATTATTATTTTTGTATAATTTATCCAATATCCCCATTTTTTTACTAAATCAGGCAACACTTCCCCAAAACTGTCAATTTGACAGCTAATATGAATGCGAGTTTTCTGGTACATTTTGCATTAAAGAAATCAATTTTTCATTAAATCTACGCTTACAATTTTAGTTTGCCATTTCAGTAAAATAAATAACTGAATGCGATTCAGTAATCGTCACATTTGCTGAAATTCAGTTATAAACAAAAACATTACTGAAAAATCAGTAACTGCAATTCTGTCAAACTGAAAAATCACTTTGACATGTTTTTTGCGAGTTGTTTTCCTGTTTTCTGCTTCCTTTACAATCAACTTTATTTGCATCCATTGTGATAAATGCCTTATACACAGCTGAAGGGATCCCCCGAAACTCTGTACTGCACTTACAAAACTACTGTTAGTCGATAAACTAAAGAAATAAACTGAATTGAATTGAATTAAAATATCACTTCTGACTTATTCTTTGGATGCTGCCGAGAGAAAATCCTCTTTCAAATGCGTTGTTTTTTTAATTTTATATTGTGATCTATAGAAACAATGGTAAGAAAACTGTTAATAAAAAATGCTTCACTGCTCACCACCTGTTTTTTAGTTTTGGACGATTGATTAAAAAAATATATGTAGTAATAACAGTATTTGTAATGAAAAGCAAAATATAATTTTGATAACTGAAATACCAGCAATGATTGCTGAATCTTCAGCAAATGATCTATCAAAATGCCACAAGAAAATTACTGAATTTACAGCAAAATAATTTGACGTATCTTTTGCTGAAATTTCAGTTGTTTTGACAACCTTCAACTGAAAACTCAGTAATTCATCTGTCAAAGTGAGAAATATCAGTTAACTGAGAATTCAGTAAAATTTAAATTACTGAAACGTTAACTGAAATTTCAGTAGAAGAAAATTCAGTAAAACTTAGCTGAATTTCAGCAAAACAAATTGGTGTGTAGCAATATTTCTTCAATAAATTCTTCTATCACTAAATTTTTAAACTGAATCTTCTTAATAATTTGTAAACGGGTAAATGTCAAATTTAAGGGATTTCACTGGGATCGGTGAATTTTACTTAATTTCTGAGTAGGTTAGATTTTGACGAAACCGGTGTAATTTTGGATGTGCGTGCACAGATCCGTCCATTTGATAGCTCATTGCGAAGCTGTTTACATTTTGGAAGTTTAGAATAGAATATATGTTACGCAATTTAGGGTAATACAAAACAAATTGTCAAAAAACACGCTTGTAGAAATGTAGCAATTTTTAACACAGAAATTCTTAAAATTTGCAATAATTTCCTTGTAATTTCCCGGAAAACCCACCCCACACTGAAACAAAACGCCGAACCAAGTGTGTATAATGTAATAGTGACTTTCTAACCGGGCGTCACACCACTTGACGAGCCGCACACTTTATTCCATGGCACGTTGTCCCGATGGCACCAAGAACCATCCGGAACCAAAGAAGACCCGGAGAATGATGGTTATTGCTTGGCCTGTACCGGAAAAGGGTCGGTTCTGTTGCCAACCCCACCACACGACGATGACAACCCCAGCCCAGAGAGAGAGCAAGTGTCTACCTCAATTAATGCTAATTACCCATTTATCGCAATATTTGCGTTGAGTGTGACCAACCAAACATGGAACGCAGAGCAGAAATATCGGGGCACTGAGGAGTAGGTTCGCACACGGGTCACTTGGTACACTGTGCTAAATCTAGTGGAAACTAACCGCACAAACCCGGACGATCCGGGTTTGCTCTCCGATGACGGCAAGAGTTGGAATTCAAATTGTTTCCAGCAAGTCTAGTTTAGCGTGTTTCGGTTGTCAACTAGTTTCTGACAGTTGCTTGCACGCTTATGGTAACTTGCTCATAATCTAAAATTTGCACGATATCTCTTCATTACCCAATTTGTCGCATAAATCATCACCTGCAAAGATCAACAGATGTGCCGTATCGTAACCAGAGTGCTGTCTGTGCCACAAATCAAGAGTTAAAAGCACTTGGTTTCCCCTTGAAAAAGCATTCATGTACCGGCCGGAGTCACAGCAGCTTGAAAACAATTTCCACACTCTGATGGAAATGGCACCACACGAAACTCAAATAGAAATATATAAAGCTCACAGACAGTCGTACACACAAACTCAAACCCACTTTTAATAATGGAAACGATAATATCATAAATTTTAACCCCCTTCGGGTACTATTTTGCAATTCCTCTGGTACTGTTGCTGCTGTTAGTATGTGTGGCTGTGTGATATTGCCCAACGAAACCAACTCTGTGATTGCTCTTGCTTGCATGTTGTACACGGACCCGGAGCCCACAAATCCGTCCGAAGCAGGAGCTACTAACCGGATAGTGTATCCATTTGCGTTATGGAAGGTACATGGCGAGCAATGCAATTTAAAGTTTCGCCTGAAATGTGGTGGAATGGTCGAGCTGTCACTTTTGGAGTAGAAACTACTTAAAGTTGTTTGGAATATCAAGGGGTTAAAAACTTTTGATAATCAACCGAAAACGAGACAAATTTACCCGATTTGGTTAGATTTTTTGATCGTGTAGAACTGACGTTTATCAAATGCAGTGCTGCCAACCTCGACAGAAAAACTTTTTGCAACTTTGGCAAGAATTTCAAAATGTTTTTCTGGAACTCCACGTGGCGCACCCTTATCGCGCCAACTGCACAATCTGTGTCCGGTGAACCGCACCGGGTGCAGCACTGCCGGCACGTGCGCTCAAAAGTGGACTCCCAAATTAATTGAAATAATAAATTAAAGCATTTCCGCATCATAAGCAATTAATTTCCGCTGCCAGGCGTACAGATGTAGAATCTGATGTGTGCTTTCTGGTTTTTCATTTGGCCGTGTTCTTTTCATCCCTTTTTTGTCCCCCCGTTAGAGGAGTGGGGCTGGCCATAGTTGACCCAGATTATCCGCCGGCGGGGGACACGTGTCGGGTGTTGACACCGTGCCGCGTCGACATTTGGTCGTGCAATTGGTCGAGAGTTGGGTTTAAGTGGCGGAATGATCGTGAACTTTTGAATGGACACTGTTTTTTTCTGCTTTCTTTGCTGGCATCACTGCAATCTGTTGCACCGGAATCTGTCCGGAACGGAGAATGCATTTAATTTACGGTGTCTGGTAGTGGCTTTTTGACATGAAAGTGAATGTCTTTTGTTTTTTTTTGTTGCTATTTTTAAAGTTGCAACATCTGGCAACACTGTTGATTTATTATGACAGCTCATTCAAATAAACGCTTAATCGGAATTAGTAACATTTCAAGTATATCTAGAGCTTTTTTAAAGGTCATATAAACAAAATTTTAAATTTTTGCTTTTTGGGTGTTTTTAGAACCGCCTTGAGTCAGGGGTATTCAAAAAAAACCCAAAAAGCAAAAAATGAAAATTTGGTTTATAGGACCCTTTCAAAAAAAAACTCAAGGTATGTTTAAGTATACAAAGCGTACTTCTCGGACAAGAAATTAAATTGTATTCTTCCAAAATTTGGATTTTTTGCTACCGACTAACTGATTTCAAAACTCAGTTCTAGCAGGTTCGGTTTGTTGGAAACTGAGCGCTTCTAAATGAGAGTGTAGGCTCTAACAGTTAATCAAAATCAACTGAATTTCAATAGAACTCTATGTAAAATTTATCCAAGTGTGACAGCTATTCTAAAATCGCAGTGTTTTTTTGTAAAATTTACCTTAAAATTTAGCTTATTTTCATCGAATTTTGTGAGTAACGCATCTAAATCTAGACAAGTTTGTTTTAACAAAATCTGACTGATTTTTAACGACAGTGTGAGTTTTGAAACAAAGTCGAAATGTAATCAAATAAATTCCAATTGGGTACTAAAGCCCTATGTAATTTTTATGTACAACGGTAAAAAACACGATCAAAAACCATTTCTGATCACTTTTTTCATTTAAATGCATTTTTTTTCTTTTTTTGGCAAGACAACATTTTTCCGATGGATCTATCGATGGAACTATGGTCCCCTTGGAACGAGCTGTCAAGTAGAACTTTTCTGTCAAGAAGGACCGCGAGGTTAATTTTTCATAATTGATTTAAAAATCCATTTTAAACTCTTTGTGGTCGTACAAAGGGTCATTGTATCATTGTAGTAAATTAGCTTTTTTTAACAAAGAAACAGTCCTTGGAAGAGAAACGAAAGAACGGCTTTGAAAGAAAACTCTAAACAAAAGTCTACCAAATTCTGCGTATTATAAACCCAAATATCACACCTGCCTTATTTACTCATTCTGTGATTGTGATTTCGAATGTGCGTTTAATTTTACTCTTCTTTTGCTCAATTTTGATTGAAATTTATTCAAATCTAATAAGCTCCTTCATTTCTGACAGATGTCAAGAGGATGTCTAAAAAGTTCAAAGAAGCCGAAATTTGGGCTGCACAGCAAAAAAAATCATGGTAATATTACATCTAGGAAGGGGAACATCTTTAATTTCAGAAAAATGTGTAATTTTACCTCTGAAAATGTATAATTTTACCACCTTCCTGGTGTAATGTCGCTTTTCAGTCTAAATTGAGGTAAAATTACATCATGAAAGAAGTAATATTCAACCTTCTAAAGTAACACCTTCCAAATTTACACAATTTTTTGAAGTGTTGGATATAAGATAAAATTTCACGCGTTATCAAAATAACTCAAATATTGTTGAAATTGAACAGCTCAGAAATGAGCAAATGAAGCAAGTGTCATATTTGGGTAACTTAAACGCAAACAAAAATTACTCTACTTACTACTGCTACTTACAGAGTCAATTCATAGAATATTTTGACTCTTACCAGCTGGAAAATATTCCAAAAATAAATTAAAATCCTGTCAATGTCACCCCGGTTTATGGCACCAAAAAAGTTAAACAAATCACTTCGTGCATAAGCCAATGGAACATTTGACTTAGTGTCAAAATCTAAACTCACATTCAAAAGCACTCAGTTTTTGTTAAAATCGATTCTGTTAAAAAATATGTAAATCAGGCAACTGTCAGATTTGAGTGAATTTAACTCAGATCTGGCTGAATTTCGCTCGATTTTTGTTGAATCTTGTGTGAAACTCAATGAAATCTGACAGTTGCCTAATTTACTTATTTTTTTAGCAGGATTGGTTTTAACAAAAACTGAGTGATTTTTAATGTGAGTTTAGATCGGACCGCGCACTGGACTCACAATCCAGAGGTTGCCGGTTTGAATCCCGCGGCGGGCGCTCTAAAATTCTTTGTGTAAATATGGGTATTCAGCGTCGTCACTCTGTGCCATACTTTCATACACTTAGGAGCCCAGAGCGGCGAAGTCCTTGTAGATAAAAGGAAGACACTAGTAGTTGGTACTAGCAATGGTGGCCGACAGCTATAAAGTCAACTTCGTTTTTTTAGATTTTGACTCTAAGTCAAATGTTCTATTGGCTTATGCACGAAGTGATTTGTTTGCCTTTTTTGGTACCCTCCGTAAACGTCAATCCATACAAAATTGCTGTCGGATCTTTTTCCGCATCTCTCCCGGAAAAGATTTGTATTGATTTGACGTTTACTGAGGGTGCAGAAAAGTTTGGTTATGTTCTGCTTGCAAAAGACAAAGGTTTGACTCTTAAGAAAAGTCAGAAAAAGTTCATTTGAATTCTGCGTTCAATTAACCCAAATATGACACTTGCTTAATTTACTCATTTCTGAGTTGTTCAATTTTAACAATATTTGAGTTATTTTGAAATTGCGTGAAATTTTCGGCTTCTTTGAACTTTTTAGACATCCTCTTGACATCTGTCAGAAATTAATCACTTTTGGCTATTTTAGCTTTGTTCACGAGACATCTCGTAGACAATTCTGAGTAATATTCACTCAAATGCCCTAACTTGAAATTTGGCTCAAAATGCGTTTTTGGAAAATATTTATGAAATTTATGCACACAGATTTTAATAGAATTCACTTTTATCTGTCATTTGTCTCAAGACTCATCCCTGCTTATCATCAACTTTTACAGATGCCCCCTTTACTCACTTCTGAGTAGGTTCGGTTTTGACGAAAATTGAGTGACTTGAAACGTGCGTGTTGACACTTGATCTATGCACGCCAATGAAAAAATACACATAATTCACTTGACGGCAAACAAAAACAACCAAAATTGAGCAGTTACAACACCAGCAATTGCTCGGCAAACATTTTACTCTCCTGATCGACATAAAACACCCATTTTGGGATGGTTTCTTCACCAAGAAATGTTGGTTTTTACCGAGGGGGACGTCACTCTGCGATAACACACTAAAACGCACAAAAACGAGCTCGAAAAGCATCAACGCTACTCATCGTGCCGAGTTTTCACATAACGCCACCTAAAAGCAAGTTAACGCGCGTTAAAGCGAGTTAAAGCGGTCATCGTCTGCTCGACTTTTGAACAAAGCGAAAACGATCTTGCATCCCTGCTGTCATAGCTCGAGCAGTTTTTCGATCAAGTTTGGCAACTCGGTATTTGTTTTGATAAGTTTTCAAGCAGTTTCCGCAGAAAGAAAACAAAAAAAAAAGCAGGTCACGATTTTTTTTGGTCAAAGGTCGGAAAACTTAACTCCGATGGGATGACTGGCGCCGGCGTTTTGCTACAACGAGACAAGCAGCAACTGGACCCGAAAGTGACCGGCAAGCTGCAACTTGGGGGAGAAAAAGTTCAAGTGTAAGTTTTCTTTTCAGTGGGTGAGTTTGAGTTTTAATTTGATGTTTTTTTTTTCAGATCTTAGCAATCAATCGATGGAAAGCACCACATCTGGGCATTTTGGTGCGACTCCCCGGGAAGTGTATTTTCTAACCAAGTCCAACAATGAGCTGCGAGAGGAGAACCGGGAGTTTAAGGCGGCGGCTGTAGGGAGCAGTGTCCAACGAAACCGACGGCACAGTGGACGGTGCCGTTTGATGTTTTTTCCGGGTGTTTAAGCAAACTAGCTCCCAAAAAATGACGCCGACGAGCGGCTTAGCGTGTGGCTTGTCTGGACCACAACATAGGCGAGTTCTGCTGTAACCTATAAGGGAAACCGGTGCCGTTGGAGTGGACAGGTCAATTCAGGAAAATGGAAAATGCGCCACAGTTTGACACATTTGGCGAGAAGAAGAGTAATAAAGTTCTAGGTGGAGTTTCGGAGGACTTTTTATTTCAACGCTTATTAGCTTTGCAGGTCTAAATGCTGCTGTTAAAAGCCGCCGCTTCTGCCCGCCGCTTGGGGGGCAAAGATGACGACTACTAGAATAGTTTTGAATACTTTATTGAATGTAAAGCCATTTTGAAATAATAAAAAATGATAACGAAAACCAAGCCGCGGCTTGTTACAATTTTCTTCTCTGTAAAGACAATCCCAGCGTACGTTAAACCACTTCCGGCAGCTCGATGCAGACGCTTCCTCTACCGTGGATCTTCTGGTGTATCTGCTTGGTTGTGTTGGTGCTTTGACAGGACATCCGACCCGTGTTCGGATATTGCTACTACTAATCCAGCTCAGACGGATTTTTTGGCACCGTGTGAATCGACCAGAACCCACACCATCAGTGGCCTCAACACCTTTCGTGTGACCTTGCCGCCCCCCAGTTTCCCCCTCAGCAGATTCATAATCGTACAGCATCGTTGGCAGACCCTTTGCACCCAACGCCGGTCCCATCGTGCAACCCGGAACACTCCCGTTTTCATGAGTGTCCATCCGGAAGCTACCAACTCGCTAGAGCTGGCCGCTAGTGTCCTTTTTGACCAGCACAACGCGGCAAGAATGCTTCCTCCACTCCGGGCGCCACCGTTTTTTACCCCCCATCCGTCCGGGTGACGGAGAAAAATTCAGAAAAGCAAACTGCTCGACTGACAACTGACAACGAGAACTGTCATTTGCTCTTGACAGTTCTCGCTGTCAAAAAAATCGAGCAGTGTGATGCGAGAACGCAAGAAAAGATAAGCCAAAAAGCAAGTTATCGCGGTTAACGCGCGTTAAAGCAAGTTAAAGCGGAAAGGAGAAAGTGAACGCTGCAAAGGTTTGAAAAGGAAGCTTTATCGCTCGGTTAGCGCGGAAGTGACGTCCCCCTCGGTTTTTACCCAGAAACTTCCCGGAAGCACCTCCAACCTGCCCTCCTTACACTAGATCCTCCGGATCACAGCTGAATTTTTGACCACATTCTAGCAACATTCCGAACGAGACTTCCGAAAATATCCTCCAGCCAGGTTAGGGCAAGTCACCGGCTGACATGGGCTCTCCGGTAGCGATTACCCAAACAATCTTTCGGAATAAGGGGTAGGAGGTCCAGAAATGTTCAACTTTCCCCAATCATAGCAAATGGTGCCCACCTCTGAGCACAAACAGAAGTGGGGAGGCCGTACTGGTTGGTTGATTTTCCCAGGGTAAACAAACCCGGGCCAAAGCCACAAACCTCCCCTAGCTGTGGAGTTCAGGGGGTTTGGTCACATCAAACTGTGGAATTTTGGCACTAACCTTTGCTCGTGCTGAGAGAAAAATCATTCCGACGCACAAAACCGAGTTGCCACTTTGTTGGCTTTGTTTGCTTCGCCATTTTTGTGAAAATATAAAATTAAAGTTTAAATCGGGCACCCAACCGTGGCGCTACCTGGTTAGCATTTGGAGAATTTGCGCCCGGGGTGGTCACCTGATTCGGGCAAAATAATAGTTTTCAGCAAGTTGCATACTTCCGGGTGTTTTAGTGCAATTTCGCCAACAGATGGCACCAGCACGTGAGCTGTCAAAGTGCGCCGAAACCACCCTAGCGACGCACTCACAACTGTCGTAAGAAAGCCGATTAAAACGAGGGCGAGAGGTGGGGCCTGCATAACTCTTGAAATTTTATTGTTGTACACAAAAGTCTCCTTTCTCTGCGCCCTCTCGCAAATAAAACGCAAAAGTACGATATGAACTCCTTGCCGGGTGTGCCCACGTGCAACTTTTGCAAAGTCTTTTCAGGATAAAAAAAAACTCTTGCAGGAGAGGGGGTAATTGCGGAGAATCAACACTCCCCCCCCTCTCTCAACACACATATACAGTGGCTTCCCGCTAATGCGATCCAATTTGGGCGCCAGCTGGCCTAACTTTGGGGGCGGCGAACTGTCTATCAAAAAATATACTTTTTTCGCCAAAAGATGGCGCTTTTTTTTGCTCCGCTTAAACATGTGTATTAAAGGTGACACTCGCTCAAGACGTGGGGAAGGTTGACACACACTAGGAATTAGTATGACGTGCAGACACGTGTCTGACACACACACACGCACCGTCAAGTTCAATTACGGAGTTTGAGATTTTTTCCGACTTTTTATGGAACACTAGCGCCGCTCGGAGGCGGTGACACAACCGGGTAAGGCAAGGTGGAACCTAAAGTGGATAGACGACAGCCGGGGCTCAACTTTGCACATTACGATGATGACAGGCGCAAGAGTGGGTACGAAAAAGGGGTTGTCAACGGAGGAGGAGGATGTATCGAGAGGGTCGTATTATCCTTTGTTTTAGGTGTGGAAAGTGTACTCCAATTAGCCGAGGTGTGCGAGAGGAAAAAGTTGATGAAAAGAACTTGGAGCAGTGGAAACATGCTGTGATATGATCGATCATTAGTTACCCGCCTCGAAAAAAGTTGTTACTCTGTGATTTCTTGTTAGCGTGTATACTTGTCATTTTGACAGCATGGAAATGTCATTTTGAAGAGCCAGATTTCTCAAAAACCAAAAGTTTGCTTTTTACTCATTTTTGAGCGCATTTGCGATTGGCTTTTTTACCCTTTCGTACTTGTTTTCGCCAATAAAATAACTGGCAACACTGTTACAAAAACTTTGACAGATCGCGAAATGCATGGCTAATGAATATTGATTATTTGCGTTTCTACACGCAAATAGAAATTTGATCCCTGGTTGAAAACCGGGTTGTTTTGATGCTTTCTTCGAAAACACAACTCGATTCGCGCAACCAGATACAAAACCAATCTAGTTTCGCGTATTCAAACTATATGACAAAGGCAAAGCTTCCCCGAAACCATCACAACAATTTCATTTCGTCGTGCAATCTGACACCAGAAACCAAATTCTCCCGAGCGATTGTCTGTAAAACCATTCGCAGCCGAAATATCAAATATTCTCCAGTGCGGAGATGTCCTCTTCTTCGACGAAACAACTTCCAGCCGTGACTTTCCGGAACCGTCCTACAATCTGTTGATCTGTCCCTTAATCGAATGACGCCAGTTTTATTTCAGCGGGCCTTTCGACTAAAAATTCAATCTAGCCCAAATGACAAAAGTTGTGCCGTCCCCGTTCGTCCTTTTTCGAGCATTTTTTTCTATTGGGAAGAAAAATCGTTCAGAGCTGCGGCTGCGACGTCCGAGTTGGAATGTTTTGACTTGTTTAATTTTCTATGCTGTTGAAGTCATTAGATAAGGGCTGTCGTCGACGCAGTCGACGTGGAGTTCAATTCATCAAAATATACAAAAATAAACGACTTCTGATTGTTTTGATTCAACTTGTAGGCCCCTATCGCTTGCTAGTTGTTAGTTGTTTAATGTTGGAATTTGTCGCAAAAAACAGTTCTAGAGATTTATGGCCAGCATGTCCATTTGCTGCACTGTTTTGTCTTATAACTTCTTAAGAAGGCTCCCCATTTCCGTTTTTCAAACAAGGCAGGAATGCTCAGTTTGATTGTTAAGCTAGGAACAACCCAACTAACGTGTAACACAACATAAGCGTGTACGTTTGACAACTTAGAAATACACTTTTAAATAAATTTATTCATACCGATTTTTAAAATTCAAACAAATACTACAATTCAAACTGAACATCCCTGACTCCGGCAAACCCAAGCCTGCACCCCGAAAAACCATCTGCTTCCGGCGCGTTGTCGTCCATTATGGTTAGCCGCAAAACCTCAATGCCTCCTCTGTTCTTTATTTGTGCAGCAGCCAGTATTTTAATTCAGCTGTGCGACTACTCTCCATTTTCGGTTTTCTATTTGCAGGCTCAAAATTTATTTATCTATCCTTCTGCTGTCTGTTGTTAAGCCTACGCGTGCGCCCAACTTTCCGAGGGGGAGCCATCTTGATCCTTTTTCCTGTGGTTGGCTGTGTTTCCGAAACAAAAATATTGAAACGGTAATCTCCGGCGGGCTGTTTTGTTCTGTTTGCTTTGCGAGGAGGGTGAGGACCTGGTCTTTTTCTCTCGCTAGTTTGAAAAGTAGAAAGCTTCGAACCACTAACCGAAGCGTAACACTTTGCATAAGCTTAGCTAAATTCCGGAGCGCTTCCTCGTGCACTTAATTTAGCGTGTATGGTGACAGCTGTCAGTTTGACCGGCGCTACGCGCCACATCTTTGCATTTTCTATACAAAACACGCCCTTACGACTAAAAAAACTGATTGTTAGGCAACAACTGAACGGAACTGATCTGCTTTTAATTAGCGTACCGAGCGTTGAACACTTAAATGTCAAACTCGAAAAACAGATCAATGATTTGTAGTTAAGTGGTGGGAGTTTCCGGCGTCGAGGATAGGTTGTTGTCCGAGGTGGACAGCGGCCGGCACAGGCCGATGCGTGCCGTTCCGAGGGGGATGCCTTTCAGTATACTTACGGCCTGGTCCAGCGTCGCGCCCTGCAGGCTGTGCTCGTTGACGGAGACCAGCCGGTCGCCGGGGAAGATAAAGTTGGTGGCTTCGGCCGAGCCACCCGGGATTAGGCCGCGTACCACGATTACCGTCCCCTCGGTGTCGAGCGGGTCCTGATAGTCGAGGATCGAAAAGCCGAAGCCACGTTCCGTTTTTTCGATGTCACAGTAGATGATTTCGTTGGTCCACAGTGCCAGGCCCGACACCTGTTCGACGCTCTTCGAGCGCTGCTGATCGGTCAGGGTTGCCGTACTGGACGTGTACAGCGAACTCTCCGACTGGGCCTTGGTCAGAATGCCCTGCAGGCTCTGCAGACTCTGGAGACCGCCGGCCAGCAAACTTCGCGCCTCGAACGCCTCCGCATTTTGCGACGTGTTGATCACAGTAGGCGCCGAAGAACCACGTGCGCAGATCACGCGCACTTTCGACGGAAGTTCCTTTAAAATCTTCACCACTTCGATATGTTTCAGGCCCTGCAATCGGTGCTCGTTCACCTGCAGCAGTTCGTCCCCAGGCTTGAGCGTTTTATCCCGACCCACCGGTCCATCTTCCAGGATCGACCGGATGTAGTGATGTGGTCGCACTTCAACCCCGCACTCCACCTCCACCGTACCCTCCAAACTAATCCCCAGCCCCGACATCTTCTGAATGTCCGCAAAAATCACCAAGCAGTTCGGAAGCTGCCGCTGCCAAAACTCAATCACCGGATCCAACTCCACGATCGGGGTCACCATCTGGGACGCACTTCGCAGATCATCCCCGTAAGCGTCCAGCACCAGATCCATGTTTTCCCGCACCGGAGTGGCCGCCGCCGACGCAGCCATCGCCGCAATGATCGCCCCATTTTCGTACAACCCGTTTTCACTGCAGTCCCCATTCTCCAACAAGAACACATTGCTATCATACGTAGTGGCGGACTCCATTTCCGGCTCAATCCCGCACTCGCCGCACTCCGTCACGATCGAATCCGCGTCCGACTTGGCCTGACATATCGACAGGGTCGTCACCGACGGAGACTGGATCATGGAACACCGCTGGCTCTGGCACTGCGACAGCTGCGGATTACTCGCAGCTGCAGCCACCGCAGAACTGGTATCGATCAGCGCCACCTGCAGATGCTCGTACTTCCGACCCCTCAAGAACCTCTCCAGCGACAGCTTCACCCCAATGTCCGTGTTTCTCAGCAGCTCGACCGCTTGATGGTTCGTAACCCCACTCAACGATCGCCCATCAACGGCCACTATCCGGTCGTTGATCTGGATCTTGCGACTCATCTCCGCCGCGCTACCCTCAATGATACTCTTCACGAAGATCCCCGACAGATCTTCCTCCTCGCAAACGTACCCAGCCACCGTAATCCCCAACCCGTAAACGTTCTTCCGAAGCTCGACCTCGTAAGTCTCCGTCTCAGGCGTTTCCGGCGAGTCCCTATAAAGCGCCGGATCCGGCGGGGGCAGTGGCGGTGGCAGTTGCTGGCAGTCCTTCAGCCCCAGCTCGGCCAGCAGCCCGGGTTGACTAAGCACTTGTGGGATCGAAATCGACGAAGGGGAAATTAAGGCTAAGCTATTGTTATCGATATTTATTGTATTGTTCACGGCGACGACCTCGATGTGCGTGGGGCACAGCTCCTCCGAGTCCTCGACGGGTGATTGTAGAAACGCTCCGGAAGTGTACCCGGCCGTCTGGAGCAGCGTCCGGTCCAGCTCCTCCGGGTCGGTCAGCATTTTGGTCGGAATGATGGGGGCGTGACTGGCGAGTGCCTGATAGTCCGGCGAGGTCGGTTCCACCGGTCGGGCCACAATCAGCCGGACCTGTTGGCCCGATTGGCGCAGCACCGTGGCGACCTGTTCCGAGCTGAAGCCCCGCAGGTTCACATCGCCTATCTGGAGCACGTGGTCACCGCTCTGGAGACGACCGTCACGCTCCGCGACCGAACCCGGGATGAGCGCTTTGATGACGACCCCGGTGCTACGGCCCCCTACCAGCATGAAGCCCAGCCCGTTGCCATCGTTGATGAGGTCGATGATTTCCACCTGGGACCACTCGGTGCTCAGGACCATCGTGGCGTCAGCAGTTTGCGATTGGGTCGATCATACAGTTACATAGCCGTTGGGACGATTTGTGGTGAAGATCTGAAATGGAGAGAAAGGAGCATTGTAAATGAAACATGTCTGCGGTAAGCGTCACGTGGTAGGCCTGGCCACATTGAAATATGTCTAAAAGTTTGTCCAAAAACTTTCCTTTCTGAGTTATTTTCAAACAGATTTCTTCACACCGGACTCAAAATTGAGGTGTCTTAAAAGACTACAGTTTATGCATTTTGAGATTAGCCCGCCGCATGCGTGAGGCTTTCTACGCTTTCTACACTCAAAGTAAAAAGTATCCTTTTTTCAAGTTCACCCGTCGTCACCCTTTAAAAGGGTATCGAAAATGTACTGAATTTGACATACCCTTTTAAAAGGGTGACGCCGGGTGAACTTTAAAAAAGGATAGAAAGTATCCTTTTTGAGGATTGAAAGTACCCTTTTCAGGTATACTTCTGACTTTGAGTGTGGGCCGAGTGAAAAAAATATAATTTAACCCAAAAATGACGAACTTCTCGTCACGGTACACTGATGCAAACAAAATGATCGAGCTGTCACAGCACAGCCCTGCGAAATATGTTGGCGGTCAGTAAAAAAAACGAGCTGAGTATTTTTTAATGTGAGTGTGCTGTTTTCACGAAATTTGAGGGATTTCAGGTAAACGTGTCTAAAAGGTTATTCAAGTGTCAAATAATACACTTTAAATAATGTTGCATTCTTTATCATGCAGTAAATACACTAAAGTAACTAAAAGTATTATTTTCTGTTTAATTTTATCCCAACTTTTCAAACGGTTTTTAGTAATTGGGTCTTAAAGCCCTGGGTGCTGAAAAGACAGAATGCGTAACGTGATTTCCGAATGATCCCTACTGCTCTTCACTAATACAACTGCACTACAGCTGTAAACATAAACAAAGTAGAAGGCTATGTTCAAGCTTGAGCGTGACATATTTTTTGCTGCTGAAGTGACTTGTTTTGAAACATTTTGGATCCGTTGATTTTAAAGTTTTCGCTGAAAAATTAAGTGCTTTGCGTTTTTTTTTGTTCGTAGACTAAATTATGGGCGGCCAAAAAAGTCAATCTTTGTTTTCCACGTGACGAACAATTGCGTCAGAAGTGGGTGGAATTTTATGAATCTGAAGAGCAACAGAATGGAAGTTCCGTGATTTTGTATCATTGAAGCGCAGTGATAATATCGGAGTAAGATTATTCAATATTATTTAGCTGGTGTCATTCATAGCTATATTGATAATTCGTCGCTAACATTTCAAAAAGCCTTCATAAACATAGGTTTTGCGTGAGGCATAGCGCTTATTTAAATGTTAGTGACAAATTATGCCAACCTCGATTCCATCACTCTTCTAAAAATTTGTTGACTTCGAATACCTCAAAAGCTCGACGCCCTCGACTTTTTTATTCCTGAAAAAAAAATCATAGATCGATTACAATACTTGCCACTTCTTGGTATCATTTTTCAAACAGTAAATTGGTTCCGCTTTGACAGTTCTAAATTGAGGCCGCTTTGCGGACAACTATTCTGCACCCAGTTAAAGCCCTATGTCAATTTTTATGTACAACGGTAAAAAACACGATTTAAAACCATTTCTGATCACTTTTTTTCATTTTAATGTAAAAAAATTAATTGACAAGACAACATTTTTTTCGATAGGGAGCGTTCTTTTATTACGTAACGCGAAAAATCGGACTTTTAGACCCCCTCCCCCCCCCCTCGTAACAAAATTTCCATACAAATTTTAAAAAAAAAATTATGGGGCGTAACACGGCCTCCGACCCCCCCTCCCCCCCTACTGCGTTACGTAATAAAAGAACGCTCCCATAGATCAACTATGGTCTCCGAGCTGTCACCTTTTCTGTCAAGAAGGGCCGCGTGGTTAGCTTTTAAAAATTGATTTTAAAATCCATTTTAAAGACAAACAGACTTGCAAACAGATCATTGCCCGCCGGGAATCGATACGATTCAACGTAATTTGCATAAACATCTCATAAATCGTCACATTTTTTTGCAATTGTGCATAAACATATGCAAAGCAAATGATGTTGTTTTGAACGTGCAGGTGCGGCAATATTATAAAGCTGTTTCGGAATTGTGACACGATTTAAAATAGGTCAAAAATATTTGCCAGTCTTTAAAGTGAATTCAGTGCTGCCAGTTTAACGATTCATTGAATAGATGATAAGCCAATTCGTCCTTTAAACATTTCCAAATACAATTTCAAACTCTCAACATCAAGCATGTAGGGGAGAGTGGGGAGACTTGATCCCCGGGGACACTTGATCCCAAGCCTGTATCTCGTCAGCATGTGGGTAAAACAATTAGCTTTGTTCTAGAAAGTTGTGCGAAATTAACTAAAACTCATTGTAGAAAACAAAGAAAAAAAAAAAAAAAAACGAGCTGCAAAAAACTTCCAAGAGATCTTTTTTTCTTTGTATTGATATGCATAGAAAACACTCAAAAATTATTCAAAACAATATTTTTTATACATGAATTGTTTGATAAACTTATCAACTCCAAAACCCTTACGCATTTGATGTTAAATTTATCGTTATACTATTTTTACAATCAATTGTTTAAAAAAGTGCGTTTAGGGAGACTTGATCCCTGCATTTTTACAGTCACTGGAATCAGCCTCAAGATTAATTAATTGAGCTGGGTTTTCATACATAGTTTCCTTTAGTATAGTTGTACATAACTTACTGCAGTTTGAACCATTTTTCAAAAGTTTCGTAAACAAAAGTTTCCAGCTTTTGTAAACATGCTTAATTTTGGTCTAAAAAATAATATTTTAAGTTTTTAAATATTTAACATAATAAACTTGTTATATTTTGAACACAAACGTACAGGTTTTATGTGAAATTGCTGTAACTTATAGAAAATTAAAAGTTTGGATGAATAAGAAACATTTTGCTTAAGATTTCTTCAAAATGTTGAAAGGGGGATCAAGTTACCCCTAACATTTTTAAAATGCCGGTTTAAAATATTTTTTTAAAACGCTTGGCATGATTCGAAGAGTTCATCTGATGAAATATCCTTATTAGCCAAACATAGATGAATGTTTGAGCTTTCAATTCATGCAAAAAGTTAATAGTTTTGTGAGAAATTGAAAGAGTTATGTGCGATACAAAAAAAGGGGATCAAGTCTCCCCACTCTCCCCTAATCGCTGCTAAGAGGCTTAAATGCTAAAATCCAAAAGTCATCCCGTGCTAAACATTTGTCACGCGTCATCCTCTTACAAAACGGAACATACACGCTAAACCGTACACACTCTCACACAAAACGTCTGACATTTGGAGAGAGCAAGAAAAAATGTAGCACAACAAACGGCGTTTTGTGTAATTTAACTTGACGATAAATAAATTTTCATTCCCGTTTCCCCCTTCCGCCGTTTTTCAAACTCAGTCTAATCCGTAACCCCAACACCCATTCGTCGTCGTTGGTGGAGATTCACCAATGTTGGAGGTGGAGAGCAGTATGTCAATATTTACTTCAAAAAGTGGGTGAATGCGCCACGTCGTGCCTATAAAAGAAAGGGAGCGCGAGCGCGAGAGGGTGGAGGATTTTTCGCGGTGGGTGGTTCGGAACACAGAACGTTAATACGAAAAGGCGATGACGAATGTGCCCAATACACACCTGTGAGAGGAATTGGGGGGTAACCTTTTGTTCTTAAAGGGGCGTTGGCTTAGAACAAGTTTGAAAGGTTTCTTTTGTTTTAACCTTTTAAGTTTTAAAGTAAATAGAGAATTTGCAGCAAAGCTAAAAGACACATGCCGCCACCTATGAAAAAATAGCGTAAACCTATGATTTTTCGAAAAAATGTGTTTTTACCTTCAAAATCAACATTTTTATTGAACTTATGCCGGATTCGGATGAGAAAAATTATTTCCAACAATTTGGTGTACAACTTTCCAATATTTGTTTGATTTTTCTATGAGAAAACTGGACATTTAGAAAAAGATAGTAATTTGGACTATTTGGCAAGAAAGTCGGTCAAAAATCAATGAAAATTGTTGAATATACGTTAACACATCTGTTATTATTTATATAACTGTTTATTTCTTTTATATTTACGGGGAAACTAATTTTTTCGTTTTCCGAAACATGTTTTTAAAGAAAAAGTTCACAAATTTTTGCGCGCCCAAAAATTTGTGTTCATTATTTCAAAGCAAAAAATTTTTCTCGTCTTTTGCAACCAGTTTCATTAAGATTGATGCAGGGAATCATGAGAAATAAGCGATTTGGTTCTTCAATGCAGCAGAAAGGAATACGATTTTTGGCAAGTAACCTCATTTTGGCGCCACCTACATTTGAAACACAGGCGCGCTGCAAAACCTCAATATCACATTATTTTGAAAAACATATTGTCATCGAAATAACGTAAAGATTGTAACAAAATATTGCGCCCAGCACGCCAAACATAAATATATTTGGTTACTTTAGGGACCATCCATAAACCACGTGGACACTTTAGGGGGTCCACGATCCAAACAAAAAAGATTTTTTATATTGAGATTTTGCAGCGCGACTGCGTTTCAAATGTAGGTGGCGCCAAAATGAGGTTACTTGCCTAAAATCGTATGCCTTTCTGCCGATCAAAGAACAAAATCGATTATTTCTCATGATTCCCTGCATCAATCTTAATGAAACTGGTTGCAAAAGACGAGAAAATTTTTTTGCTTTTAAATAATGAACATCAATTTTTAAGCGCGCAAAAATTTGTGAACTTTTTATTTAAAAAACATGTTTTGGAACACAAAAAAATGAGTTTCCCGATATATATCAATGAAATAAATAGTTATATAGTTGATAGCAAGTGTGTTAACGTATATTCAACAATTTTTATTGATTTTTGACAGACTTTCTTGCGAAATAGTCCAAATTACTATCTTTTACTATATTTACAATTTTCTCATGGTAAAATCAAACAAATATTGGAAAGTTATACACCAAACTGTTGGAAATAATTTTTCTCATCCGAATCCGGCATAAGTTTTGTAAAAATGTTGAATCTGAGGGAAAAAATCATAGGTTTACGCTATTTGTTTATAGGTGGCGACATGTGTCTTTTAGCTTTGCTGCAAATTCTCTATATGGACAACTGTCCACGAAGGGGGCGGGGGGTGCAGATTCCCAAAAAAGTGTCCACGTGGTTTATGGATGGTCCCTTACTAGATTTCAAACATTTATATCTGGCATATTAACCTTATCTTCAATTTCTCGATGCAAAAATTATTAAACTTCATACAAAGTTAAAAAAAAATTAGGCAAAAAGTATCACAAAATAGTATAAAACTTAATATCAATGGAGCACCCGCAGTCGAGCAGTTTTTGACAGTTCGCTCCATAAGAAATACATTGTAGAAAAAAGCAAAAACTGCTCGAATGGAAGTGCTCCATTAATCCATGCAAATATTTTTTTTAAATTGTTGTGTCTTTTCCCGGTCTGTGATCCCAAATTTCAAAATTTGTCAGAAAATTAAAAGTTTTTATTCAATAAATAAAAATTGTATCAAAAAACGTTATGCAATGTATTTTCAATAGTTAATAATTGACTTTTTTAACTTTTTGTTTTTTTTTATTATGGGGAGGATGACAACAAATTTAAACAAAATTGCATTGGCCACACACTAAAAAAATGTGTAAATTTGGAAGGTGTAATTTTGGAAAGTTGAATATAACCTGTAATTTTTCCTCAATCTAGACTGGAAAAAATGACATTACACCAGAAAAGTGGTAAAATTACACGTTTTTTTCTGACCTTTCCAAATGTAATTGTACCATGGATTTTTTCTGTGCATAACAAAAAATACTTTAAAAAATAGTATATATTGTGTAAAGTTTAGCTTTTCGATCCAGCACTCACGTATAACAAAAAATCATATCTATTCAAGTTACCATTATAATGAGAATGATTTTTGGTTTTAAAAAATAATTACCTTTCAAACAATATTTTGTCAACGTTAAAAAGCATCCAACATTTTTTTTTATTAATCTGTAAGAAGGTACGTTTGACTCTCTTAGAAAAATGTTTTAAAAAAATGATAAGCTAATGAAAATATTATTTCTTGAATATGAACAAAAAGAACGCTTTAAGGGTTTTTAAATTATTTTTTTGGTAACCGACCAGATAAAGTGATAGAGTGCACCTAGTACGTTCAATTTTTCGGGATTACAAAAATCCCAAAACACAAAAACGGGAATTTTTGCCGGGAAATTAGAAATTGATTGAAAATTGTTCTGACCTGATACGGATCAATATTTCTCACCCAATTTGTACAAGAATGCAACTTTTATGCTCGAAATAAATGTGAGGATCGATTATTGGCTTACCTGCTTAAAAAAACTATAAAACTTCAATAAAGTAAATATTTTTTGGTCATTTTCTTAACTGTCTTTCAAATCGTCCAAAAACAAAAAAAAATCATGGAGAAATTATGTTTTTAATGGCAAATATCATTTCTAGCACAAGTCTTCTGATTTCAGCACATTTAAGTTTTCATTTAAAATCTATCTTTTCGTGTTTTTTTTACTTGAAAAATTCTGTTTTATTCGAAATATCGTGATTTCTGTTGTCCAAAAAAAAGGCAAGATTTATTTTCAGTTTTAGTAGTCTGTAATAACTTCGATATTAAATATTAAACCGTAAATTGAATTGAATTAAATCACATTAAGTAATTTCATTTTATAATTTATGCACATTTAAAAAAATGTGTCACAAAGATATGAAAATTAATAATTCTACATAAATTTCGGGAATTCCCGGAACATTAACAAACTCTCTGAGAAACGGGAAATATTTTTTTTTTAATTTTTCCGGGAATTTTTCTCCCAGGACAGAAAATTGAACGCTCTAAGTGCACCGATTTTGAGTTAAATTATTGAAAAATGCCATTTTATTTCAACAACAAAAAATATCCATCCTTGTTTATCTATGAAAAAATATATCTGGAGTTTTTTGTTTTTTTTTTTTTTTAATGTCCAACAAACCAAATTTCCAGTTTTTGCTTTTTGGGCGTTTTTGAAACCGCCTTGAGTCAGGGTTATCAAAAACACCCAACAAGCAATAACTGAAAATTTGGACCTTTTTAAAAAACGAACTACAGATATTCAAAAGCTGAGAAAATTATCTACAATTGTTTTTGCACAGAAAACAATATGGTAATATTTAGGGTTAGTGAAATTTCACGATTTCGCGGACAGCGTGAAATCCGTGAAATTTTGCTTTTCCCATGAAATCCCGTGAAATTTTATAAATTATAATGAACATAATAAATATTTCATCCATACAGACTATTTTAGTAAATTATATTAGTTTTCAATTGAAAAGCTTTGAAGCATTTGAAGAATTGTTCAGATTTTTCAATGTTTTTAAAAACTTACCAAGTTTAGGAATATTTTCATTCGCTGTAATAACAATTTTACTGCTATTTTATTTGAAAGGTCAAGTTTCAAAAGAAATTAAAAGATTCATGCTTTGTTTTACTCAAAATAAAATTAAAGCTTTGAAATCAACTTTTAAAAACTTAAAAAAAAATTTCTGGTGTTTCCCGTAAAAGTTTAAAAAAAGCTACTTTTTTGTTTTTGATTTCATTTTGAATAATGATTTTTATTTCTTTACAAATCATATTTTTATTTACTTTTGATTTAAAATAGAAATTTTGGAAAGGGGGATGAAATACTTTAAAAAAAAATTTAATGAGAATTCAAAATATTTCTTTTTTGCTGGACAAGATTGTAAAATTTTGAAATTCAATAAAATTATGCAAATCAGCGAAAGCTTTTTTACTTTATAAGTCGAATATTTAAAAAAAAAAAGTTCAATAAATGAGAATGCACACAGTTTATACCAAAATATATATAGAGCCCATCCATAAACTAGGTGGAATATTTTTTTTGAAAATTAGAAGATTTTTTTTGTATCACGTTAAAATTTATGAAAGATTTTTTTTGTTTTTTGAAGAATAATATATCATGAAGCATGAAAAGTAGTTTCTGTGATTCAAACATAAAAATTTCAGCGTTATTTAAAAAAAAATCACGTTCCATGAAATTTGCGTGAAATATGGTGTTTTGAGATTGAGGTCCCGTGAATTTTCGCAATTTTCGAGCGTGAAAAATCACTAAGCCTAGTAATATTCATCAGGAAATGGTGACAGATTTTATGACCAAAAATAGTGTAATATTACATCAGAAAATAATGAATTTTCATCAGTTTTTGATGAATTTTCATCAGGTTCACATTTTTACACATTTTTAGGTAATATTACTCAAACAAGGGTTAATATTGCAACCTACATAATTTTCAACATTCCAAAATTCACCTTTTTTTTGCTGTGTGGGCATTGTTGATCCACCCTTTGGTTGCTGAGATGTGGCCTTGTAAAGAATGAAAAATTTCAAAAATAATTTTTTTTAAGTTCTATCTCATTCACCCATAATTTGCAATCGATGTTTTCTTGAAAACCATTAATTGATCAGATTTTCAATGTTAAAAAGTGAAGCATCTGTGAAATTTTTCAACTTTTCAAAAAAAAGATATTTTCAGATTTTTAAATATAAAATATTTTTTTAAAGATGGACAAGGATGGACACTGGTTAAAAAAATACAATATTATTGAATTGGACATTGATGGCCGCTGTTTTTTTTAAATTTTTAAATAAACAATAATAAATTTTACAAAAGAACATTAGAATTCTGGATTCGACTTTAAATCTAATAATTTTTGTTTGTATTTTGTGCATCTCTTAAAAAAACTATAGCTCAAAATTTGGCATGAAAAAATCAGGATTTTTATAAAGTTCAATTTAAAAACTTAATCTTTGCAAAAAAAATCCAATTTTTAGTGGATCAAACACAGTACAGTTTTTCACAAAGGAATAATTTATTGATCGAGTTTTCAATGTTATCCATAAATCGTGATTTTCTTAACAATTGGCAGCATTGCCAAATAATGTTAACCCTTTCTGAGCAATTGCTCCATACTTTGATTTTTAAATGTTTTAAATAAAGCAAACATGTGTTTTTAATCGGATCGCTTTTGTTTTCAAAAGATAAATATCAAAATGAGTAAGTTATACTAGAGTTTAATATTTGCCCCAAGTTGCACAAACATTTTAATACTTTCAACGTTAAGTTGAACAGAAATTTAATTCTCAAGTTAAATTTTATCGACCATTTTGTAAAAATTGCAATTCATGGAAAATCTTTTCAGCAAACCCACACCAGGGTTAAATCCCTAAAACATCTCCTCATTTTATTACCCCAAAACCCACTAATGACAAATGAGAAAAGATACAAAATCGCATCATCGCGCTCGCTCGTCCATCGCGACGTAGGACGAGAGGATGATGTAAGAAATCAACAACAACAACAACAAGCGCAGTAACGAACGCGATAAATGTCAAACAAAAAAAAAAGAAACGGCACATCAGGACAACGCACCGTTGTGTACACACTGAACGGAAGTTACTCACCTTTTGCTTAGAACCATCACGAGCCGCCGCGATGAGATAGGACTTTTCTTCGGTTCGGTTTTGTTTGTTCCTTTTCACGTTTCGCCGAGACCAATGTTATCCTTTTGATCCTGCGATGGTATTTGTGTGTGTGTGTCTTCACAAAACTTATTTTCCTCGTTTTTTCCGCGATTTGAAAGCACTCTGTTGCTCTGAACGAAGCGTTCAGTGTGGGTTTTCAATTAGGGAAAAGGGGGTTTTCTTCAAGTTTAGCACACTTTTTACCCCGTTTTTTCAGCGTTAGCTTTTTTGAACAACTTGCATTCGGAGCCGGGAAAACCTTGACATTTGCGTAAACTTTTCCATTCGCGAAGGATTCGAGTGTTGCTCGAGACACGACGAATCCGCACACACCAACTCGGGATAACACAGAAAACTCATACACGTTTGCCGCCCTAGTGCTCCAATTTTCCACTTGTGTCTCGTAATGCTCGTGGTTTTTTCCTCGTTTTTCATGTGCATATGCCAGAGGAAAACACACACAACTCTTTTCTTGTCGTTCTTCCTTCTACAACCACCCCCAATGCCCCACAAACAACCCCCTTTCTTTTCCTTTTTTTATTATTTCTTTTCCGTCACTTTACACCTCGCCCACTTTTCGGTCCTTTTCCAGGTGACGGTGACGATTGTGGAAATTTTGAACGATTTTCTCGTCCGGAAAACTCATTGCACAGACAAACTAACTCACAAAACCCTATCAAAGGGTCCCCCCCTGGAATTTTCCGCTAAAAAACACCGTGTCCAAAATTACGCGAAACCGCGAGGAAATGTTTTCCCTGCCTCTCGGAAGAAGTGTTTTTCTTTTTGTGTTGGACTCGCGGTTGAAAATCTACACAGCTGCTGCTGCTGCTGCGACCGAAACGCGCCCGGATCGAATCGAGAACGAATAATGATTGAATCCAACTGGCCAAGTTTAGGCGTACCAAACCAGCAGAAAGCTTGAACAGTCGTCCCCCCCTTCTTGAATGGGGAAAAGGGATGGAAAATTAGTTTTCCACCCTCGTGCGTTTTCCTTCGGAATTCTGTGCGAAAACTGCAATTGAAAAGAATATGTTTTTAATTAGAAAAGAAATTAAAACTGACTCATTCCGTATCAGCGTGTACACCGTTAAAGGTGTAAACAAAGGAGCTGTCACTTTTCAGCTTCATTTAAAATGCTAAGGAAATCAATTTAAAAATAAAAACAAAGTTTACAGAAATCTTAACAATCAATGTTGAAAAACTTCTCTTATTTACAAATAAAAAAGAAAAAAAACAATCAAAAAATTTAAATCACAGTTTTCGTGAAGAACTCGTTACATTCTCCATCTCGGTCCCCCTTTTTCCGCAAAAGAGGGTCCCCAGAGGGAGTAAGAAGGAGGACGGAAGGGATCGAAATGACGAAAACAGAGAGACCGTCGGATCGGTTGACAGATGTGGCGCCTGCGTCCCGCGGCTGGAGCACGTGTTGAATCGAGCAGTGAAGAGCGGAATCGGCGAGAGGCCGCTGGAAAAGGGCTTTTGGGTGATTTGTGTTTTTGCTCCTTTATAAAAGGACTTCTGGGAGAATTTAGCTGATTTGAGGAATGTTTTGAAACATTCGTTGATTTGTAGAAAGACAAAGACTAAATTTAAATTTTCATTAAAACACTTGTAAAATTTATGTTTAACTACTCAAAATAAATTGTATAATGCTTATTTATGTATTCTTAATCAAATAATAGTATCACAGCAAAAAAACCGATGGTAAAATCGCATGCAAAAGCATGCACATCACCTTTGTGAAAAAAATCACTTAAAATTACATCTATGAATGTACTCTTAAAAACGTGTAATTTTACACAAAACCCATTTTTACCCCAGGGGTAGATATCGAGTTGGTTCCTTCAAATTAGAAATGTCAATTTAAACGTAAACAGAACGATTTTTCTCAAATTTTTGTTTATTGCGCAGAAAATTTCCGAGATTTCTTCGATAAGGCCGTCGAGACAATCGTCGAGCAGCATCCGGTGGATGCTCGGGTGTGAACGAGATGATCGCGAACTGCCCGGGTGTGGACGAGGTGGCATCCTGTTCGCGAACAACATTTCTTCCGTGGCCGAAATGCGCATGATCGCAAACGACCCGGGTGTGGTTTCTCCTTGCGGCCAATCTTCCCATCGATCGATCGTTTCCTGGCCTAAATACCGCAGCCAACTTGGACACACGACGTTAATCCGGGAACTTCGCCCCAGATCTGTGGAAGAAAAATAAAAAAAATAATTAAAATTGGACATGCCGTTAGTGTTGTTGGAAAAGTTGATTTTTATTGAAAAAGTGACTAACTTGAAGGCAGAACTGCTATTCTGTTCCTGTTCCTATTCACGGCCAACCTTCCTCCCGTGGCCGAACTGCGAATGAGAACGGCCCGAGTGTGGACTTGATGCGTTTCCTCTTCGCGGCCAAATTCTTTCGGAATCGGTTTTACCGCGGCCATGGAATGTTCAGATTTGAACTCCGTTGCAAGTTCGAACACCCGGCTTTGTCTCGTGATGATCGCACAAGATCTGTAAAGGAAAATGAAAAGGATATTTAGATGTCCAGCTGCGGATGATCGTGACCGGTCCGGATACTACGAGGTGCGTTTCCTCCTCGAGGTCAACTTACCCCTCGAATCAATTGGTCTGCGGCCGAGATGTGGATGACCTTCACCGGCCGGAGAGTGTCGAATCGATGTTCTGCGGCCGAGGTGTGGATGACCGTAACCGGCTTGGGTGTGGAAAAGGTGCGATTCCTCTTCATGGCCACCTCTCGTTCAGCATCGACACGCGTTGTTCCACGCCACAGGAATCTCGGCATGATTACCGCAGCTAGCTCGAATGCCCGGCGTTGATTCGTGAAGATTGCACCACGGACGAACGGACATGACACCAGCATTTTGATTTTGAAGCTGGTCTTCTTTTTCGTCTTCTTCTTATTTTTCTCGGCTTGCCTTCAGAACGCGAGCGCAAATGTCAAAACAAAATTTGTCAGTTTGCTCCACTTGACAGTTTGCTTTCAGAGTTTGATTCAGAATCGTTGATTTGCGTGTTGCGTGTGTCATGTCCGTTCGTCCGTGGACGTAGAAAATTCAAATAAAATGGGACGGAAGTGCGAGGTTTCGCTTGATCCAACAAGCGAAACGGAATGGAGCTAGGTGCATTTTGCGGAAGAAGATTTCCGGATTCGGGGTCGACCAGGCAGAGGGCTTCGATTCGGGACCGTTCCGCAAATTGTTGGCTGTTCATTTCTTCCCTCCCATGTGGCTCAGGCTGGAACAAGCCGTTTTGTGGGAGAGGATTTACGGCATCATGGACCGGGCCAAGGGTATGATTTGCTTTGTCATGTAAACACTTTTTTTTCTAAATAAATATGATTTGCAGTCTTGGAACCGTACCGCGCATGAGGAGTGGCTGGAATCCGAGGACGAGATGAACGAAGACCCCACCAGCCAAGTTGCCCTTGGACATGCGAGCGAGTTGAACGATGACCTTGGTGGCCCATGTGACCAGGAGGACAAAGAAAAGTGGACCGGCAACTCTAACAGTACGATCACTCCACATGGCGAGGACGTGTTTAACGGCAACCCGCTTGGTTCAGCAGAACTGTCTGTTTTCGTCCACGTTTGGTTGAATTCCGAGGAGCAGTTGGAACCTGGCAGCTCGTACATAATCATGAATAGAAAATATAGCTGAATATGATCAACCCCCTACGCCTATTTCAATCAACGGACGGAGCCAAAACTGATACGTTCGCCCCGGAAGTCATTGGTGCATTAAAAGTGAACCCTCGATCGTGCTAGAATGGATGGGACAAGCGATTATCCAGAGTACTGGTACGCAGTGCGATCATCATACTTGTTGAGCTAATAAAAAAAGTGGGAAAATCTAAACTTCATTGCGTTTTATTTCAACAAACCAAACCTTATTAACTTATCTCTCACACCGACAGAATACCTCACCTACAAACGCCGACGGAACAAACGTTTGGTAACCTTTCACAGCCTGACCTCCCCTTTATTTTGGCAGTCAATTCTTTAATCCATGCTCCACTCTCCACTGTAAATCCACCTCTGCGAGACAATCTAGACTCGTTTCAGAACTCGTTAAAAAACATGATGCTGCATCGTGAGCAAAATGACAAAAAACTCAAATATCCAGGAAAATTGTTAAACAAAATAAACTAACTTACTAAATTTAACATAAAGCTTGCACATCCTGCTTGTTTTGTTTACTTTATGATTCGCTCCAGATAGTATTGTTGATATCAATCAAAAATGTAGAACTAACGTTCACCGCAACATGAACTGCGCGCAATGTAAAGCTATTGGTAGCGGATAATGATAATGACATTTTTCAATCACCGCAGCATGCCAACATTTTGACAGAAAGTGGAATAACATCAAAATAAATATAGTTCGCCAATGTGAGCACAGACGGCGCTAGTGTTTCATCGCGGTTTTAACGTATTTTTATATGGCTGAAATTTGAATTTTGCCTCAGAAAAATGAGTCAAATTTGTTCGTGGTGTCATGTCCGTTCGTCCGTGATTGCACCTGATCTGTTAAGAGAAAATAAAAAAAAAATGTATAATTTTGTACGAAACCAAACGTGTTGTTGAAAAAATTAATTTAATTGAAAAATTGACTAACTTTAAGCCAGAACTGGTGTTATACGGCTAGTGAGTGGACAACATTCCTTCCGAATCGGTTGTTCTGTGGTCGATGTGCGGATGATCGCGAACGGCCCAGGTGTTGACGAGGTGCGTATCCTTTTCGCGGCCAACCTTCCATTCCACGACCCGGGTGTGGTTCCTCCTAAAGGGTTGAAGAATGGGACTTCGTATAAAAAGTTGTACGAATTGCAGAGCATTCGCACGACGTTCGTGTGGGTTAGAGAAGTATGTCTCGTTGACCGATTTCTGAAGCGGATTCAGGCCTTTCGGGGTTTCGTCACTACCCGGCGAGAGGGGAGCACCATAACGTTCGAAGCATCACGCAATGGCAACGTCAGCGGGGGCAAATCCAGCCAGCTCGGTTCAAGAATCGCGCCCAGAGCGAAACACTGTTCGAACAGATTCCGGCGCGAATCAGCGATATTTTTGACGGTGAAGTCATGAACGAGCAAGTATCGGTGGGAAACACGGGGAAACACGCTGTCTTGCTCCTGTCTGCCGGTGTTCAAATTGAACAAGCAATTACAACTTCACTCACCAGCGCCAGTGCCACCCTCTTCGAGTTACCTCCGGAGCCGGCGGAGGTCAGCGACGGAAACTTGACTGGCTGCGTATTCTCCGTCTACCTTGACACGAGCCCGTTCGGGACAATTTTCGGCTTCTATGGTTTTGCAGCTTCAGTGGCAGCGTTGATTCCGGAAGTTTTCGAGAACCAGATATCGTCCAGAGGGTTCCTGGTACAGTGGCAAACGATGCCAATCGTGGCAACTGCTGCTGGTCGCAACACCGAACCGGCTTCTTAAACAGTGAATTGTGGCGCCAGCTGGTTGGCCGGACACTTGCAGTAGGATCAGTTTTGGACCGTCGCTTCCGGGAAATTTCAAACCTAAAAAAAATCCTGGGAATAGTGTTTTTATGTCATTCTTTTATAACGGAAGTAGGTAAACACTTACCTTTGTATATTTTCATGATTTTCAGCCTTGAAGATGGTTTTAATCCTCAAACGAATCAATATATTCACTCTTGCTGATTTTCCGAACTGTTTTGATTCACGCGAGTTGAGTTTAGTTTGGATATTTTGACAGCTGGATAGCAAACAACACGCAAATGCAATATTAACGAAAAATGTGTATAATTTTACACATTTTAGGTGTAAATGGTGTTAGAAAAAATTGTGAAGCGGAGTACTACTAAATTGTGTAATATCACACAAAAATAACTACACAACCCATTTTTACATGCAGGCGTTTTACTACTTTTTTTGCTGTGTAGTTTATGCAGCAAGTTGCAAAAAGAGGATTTTTTCAGCACGAGTCGTACATTTATCCAACGAGGTTCACCGAGTTGGATAAATACGAAGAGTGCTGAAAAAATCAAGTTTTGCAACGAGTTCCATACAACATTTTTTGCAATTCCAAGAAACACACACTGAGTGAAATTTTATGTCAAATTTTCATGTATTTCATCAATAAATCGTTTAAATCAAAATAATGTTGAAAAGTGTGACTTTTCAGCATTTATTTTGAAAAATGTTGCTATTCGATTCTGTTATTTTTGGTACAGAAAAGTAGGCTATTTCGTCGTTCAAGAATGACAGGAAAAGTAAGTAGTTTCACGACGGAATTGCAAAAACACTTTTTAATCAAGGTTGTTAAAGAGAAAATGTTCGAGGTTCGATAACGATAGTTCTCGTCAGGACGAAATCGATAATATATCGTTTTTTCGATTGTTCTATCAAACGATAACCCATTTTTTAAATATTTCTAAAATTGACTCAATCCAACCAAATTATGTTAACCGGTTAACCCTCTACAACCCAACCCCGCACGAGCTTCGATTTAAAAAATCGCCGAAAATCCATTTTTCAACCAATTTTTAATATTTTATAAGCATTGGACAAGAAGAACTCTGGAACTTAAGAAAATTTATGGGTTGGAAGATTTACTTGTTTTATGTGACTTTGCCAATGTTTTTAAAATGACAGTTTTTATAAGGGTCAACTTTGGCTGTGTTTTTTACTAACATTTTCTGTATTTTAAGTAAAAAGAAGTATGCAGTAATTTTGTTGGTATCCCAGACTAAGCCTCTACGCATTTTTTTTACAATTTCAATGATAATCGTGCCATTTTATAGCAGCAAATGTGAAAAACAAGCAAAAACTTGAAAATTTGACTGTAAAACCATGAAAAAATAAATAGGCAAAATGTAATGATAGGAGGTGGTAGAATAGGCCTAATACTACCAAAAACAAACATAAAATAAACAAGATAAATTCAAATTGAAACACGTAAAATGAAACAAGAAAAACATAAAGCAAAAAAAGTGAAGTTTTTCGTAGAACAAAAATTGCTCAAAATGACCTCCTGAACCAGGGAAAAATATTTTTTTTCGAAAATTAAATTTTGGCAGTAGAGGGTTTAATTGTCAAAACGAAACCAAGTCGAATTAATAGCTGTCGGCCACCAATCACTAGTGTATTAGGTATCAAACAAAGCGAATATATTTTTAGTTTTTGTAAAATGCTCAAATTTTCACAAAACACCGTATTTTTTTCGAAAGTGCTCACATTTTTATGATTTGCAAAAGAAAGAAATTGTGTATGCATTTTTACAAAAATATACAAATTTAAATAAAAAATAGGGTATTTCAAAAATAAATTTCAGTTGTTTTGTTTTTTAATATAAAATGAATTGAAAATGCAGCCCACATTGCATATTTGAAAAGCTGTATTTTGAAAAAAAATGCTTAAATTTATGATAATTTTAGTATTTTACAATAACACTGGGATAAATTTTGAAATACAATAAAATCGCAATCGCTTCGTTTCAAAGCCTATTGCAAATTATGAAAATTTTGAGTACATTCAAAAAAATATATTGTGAAAATTTAAGTATTTCACAAAAACTACTCTAGTATAAAGTGAAATACCAAATTTCGCTTCGTTTGATACCTATATTGCAAATTATGAAAAATTTGAGTATTTTCGATGAAATCCTTTTTTTTAAATTACGGTGATTTGTAAAAATTTAAGTATTCAACAAAAAAAAACTTAAAAAAGGTTAAAAAGCGTGAAAAGTTTTACTTCAATTAAAAAAAGGGTATTTACAAAAAAAAATACGGTAATTTGTTAACTTTTTTTATATTTTACAAAAACACTGAAATAAACTGAAAATACATTCAAAATTTTGCTTCGTTTGATACCCATATTGCAAATCATGATAATTTGAGTACATTCGAAAAATACGGTATTTTATGAAAATTTTAGAATATTACAAAAAAAAAATAAGGCGAAAATGCATACAAAACTTTGCCTTATAGCGAATTGTGAAAGTTCGAGTATTTTCAACAAATACGGTATTTCGTGAAAATTTTAGTATTTTGCCATAAAAAAAAACTCTAAGAAAGTGAAAATTCAAATAAATAAAAAAAAATCTTCAAAACTTGCTGTATTATTAAAAAATTCTGAAAGCAATTCAATTTCAGTAAATTTTAGAAAGATTATGAAAATGAGTTATCGTCCATTATCGTCGATTGCCTAAAAGTTTTGCTATAAAAATTTAAATTTAGTTTTTCAAGCGATCCTGTTTATCGAAATTTTCTTTGCATTTAAAATGTTCCATGCAAACATTATCTCTGAAAAATGACGGAAAAATCTCTAAATAGATGTGCATTTTCCCGTTCTTTAAATATGTGACATATATAAACTTTTTAAGGCTCTTTCCTTAACCTGATACAAAGTGTTATACTAACAGGCTATCGTTTCCAATAAATTACAAATTACAAAATTACAAGGCTTGTTCGAGTACGAGGATCCGGACTATCGGAGGGATCGCTGTCGATGGGTTCCAGACCTGTCGACGGAGAACATCGCAGCGATCCCACCGTACTACTACGACCTCATCATGCGCGCGGGATCGTCGGGAGCAGCGAAGAGCGATCGGCAAGACTCGCTCTATTGCCCACTTGCTGCGGTGGTGAACGGGTCACGGCAAAACCCTACTCAATTTTATATTTTATTTGTGTTTAATGTTAGAATAAATGTACTTAGAGAATAAATCGTAAGCCGGCGAACTCCACAACTTCACCAGGTGAGAAGGACCAGCACGGGGGAACAGCTCGACGGACCAGAGAGCTATCGAAGGCGGAACGGCTCACATCCCCACATTGCTGGTCCTTCGAACCGGATAACTCCGGGAAGGACCGTCAAGGCAACACATTTGGATCGTCTGGGCCGCGTGAACCGCGGGGACGACGCCATCGCAGCAGCAGCGCGCGAAACCAGGTCGCGACGCTGTACGACGCCATTGCAACCGGGCATTCAACGGGACTCCGCATTGTCCTGTCGGGATCAAAGGACCTTTTCATCACGGCGAGGATCGGCCATCGCGGTAGCTTACTCCATGTAACTACCTTTCTGGTGAGGTAAGCTAACTCCGCACTACGCCTAGTATATGTCTTGGCCGAAGCCGAACTCCACTCTAACACCAACTTCTTTTACGTCCTGCTGTGACTTTACGACTTCCGAGTCAACCGGCCATCGGAACGGCCCCCTGGCAACTTCAGGCGCTACTAATCGTCGGTGTGGTCAACTGCTGGTGCGGTCAACTACCGACGCGGACTACTCGAGCGAGGACGACTGCTGAGTTTCGATTTGGACAACTACCGGTGCGGGAATCCGCCGGTGAAAACGAAATCGACTGTGGCATCAACTCATCATCATCGCGTTCGTGTGCTGCTGGTGTAGCTTTGGACGCCGGCAAGGAACGGCGGTACTGAACGCCGGCCTGGATCGCCAGTACGGATCGCTGGAGCGGAACGGCGACGCTGGTTCGCTGGCTTGGGACGCTAGCGCGGAACGCTGGTACGGGACGACAACTCGGTGGACGCCGACCGATCGGTGTTGGCAGGCTGGACGAAGCCAGCCACGTGTACAATCGTGAGGACTTGCAGCCGTCGACCAGGGCATCGCACTCAAACCTGTTTGCATAGGTAACACACTAGTATATGCCCTGCCGGGGCAAACTCATTTGGTTACTACACAATAAATCCCGTTTTCGATGCACACACAAACACCGCTTCGAGTTACCATTCTTTGGCGCGCAATCCCTGGGTGTTAACCCATCCGCTTCAACGTGATTCTTCGCTACTTCGTGTTGGTGTTGCTGTTAGTTCTCCAGGTGAGGCACAGTATATGTCACGCCGAAGTAAGACTTTTTGGTACTACATCTGCCCTCTCACTCTCCTCGGTTTGGAACGATTCGATTTGGCTGCTCTGAGACTCCGCTTTGCTGCTCGTTTTCTGGTTGTTGGACGGTTTTCTTCGGTATCCTGCTAGGCTGTTGTTTGCACAGGTAAAGCCAACAGTATATGTCGGCCGAAGTGAAAACGTTGGATACTACATGCACTCTTCTCCTCGTCGATTTCCCATTGAACTAATTCGAGCGTCACTGGCAACTGGCATTCATTGACGACCTGCGTGGACCGTTTTACGGACTGTGGATCTACTGCGACATTTCATTCAAATTTACCCAGCGCAGTAAACTGTTGGGCAGGTCAATCACGCTAAACGTCATGCCGCGACTTCCGAAATCAACGGTGGCGACTGCCACGACCTCGCTGAAGGTGCTTCTGGCGAAGCTCAAAAGCCATCAAACTTCGTTTAACATCATTTGCCAGTTCAAAGACGATTACCCGGAAGATGCGACCGCCAACCAAATCAATGTTCGTCTCGAGCGTCTGGATGAACTGTGGGAATTGATGAGCGAGGTCACAAGTGACATCATGGCGCACGACGATTTTGAGGGCACCACTGCAACATTTGACAAGGAACGATCAAGTTGGGAAAATCTGTACTACGAGGTCAAATCTTTCTGCTGGACAAGTTGAAGGATTTCACGCAACCCAACCTCAATCAATCAACCCTTCCAGCTGATCAATCAACGTCGTCAGGCTCTATGGATCATGTTCGTCTTCCGCCGATTACTCTCCAAAAGTTCGATGGAAACATCGACGAATGGTTGAGTTTTAGGGATCTTTACACCTCACTAATCCATTGGAAGACCGATTTGCCAGATGTCGAGAAATTTCATTATTTGCGCAGTAGTCTGATAGGCGAAGCTTTGTCACACATCGCGAACATAAAGATCTCCAAGGCCAATTATGCACTAGCTTGGGAAACCCTGACTAAGGAGTACAACAACCACAAACTGCTGAAGAAGAAACAGGCGCAGTCCTTCTTCGAGCTTCCTGTTCTGGTGAAGGAGTCCGCAAAGGATCTGCACAAGCTGGTGGAATCGTTCAATATGATCGTTCAGTCCCTGGACCAGGTGGTTCAGCCCAACGATTACAAGGATCTACTTTTGGTGGAACTTCTGCTCAAGGTTGGACCCTGCTACGCGGCGTGGATGGGAGGAGTTTACATCTACGAAGGAAACGGACTCTTTGAAAAATCTGACGGATTTTCTCACGCGTCGAGTACGGATTCTCGAAGCGTTACCCGTGAAGACGTCGGAGTACAAACAGGACTCTAACGCAGCCGCGAAGAAGAAGCCGTTTCAGGTTCGGGTTAGCCACAACGCTGTCCAGAAGCCGATCTCAAAATGCCCAGCGTGTCCCGAATCGCACGGACTCTACATCTGTCCGACTTTCCAAAAAATGTCGGTCGCGAGTAGGGAATCGTTCATCCGTAACAACAACCTCTGTCGCAACTGTCTGAGGTCAGGTCATCAAGCCAAGAAGTGCACATCTCGCTTCTCGTGCAGGAACTGCAAGGCCAGACATCATACGATGGTATGTTTCCAACCGGAAGGAGGAGGAAATGCGCGTAGTAACCCGACTGAGATGGTGCCGACTACGAGCAACAACAATCAACGCCAATCTACGCTAGGTGAAACCGCAAGCACAGCCGCTGGTGAGCAGGTGTCCTCCCACGTGGCTAATCGTCGAACGTCGAAAATACTATTGGCAACCGCTGTGGTACTGATCGAGAACGAGCATGGTCTTCGCGTACCGGCACGTGCTCTGCTCGACTCCGGATCTGAATGCAACTTCATATCGGAGAAACTTTGTCAACAACTGAGGATACAACGGGAAAAGGTCGACGTTTCGATCACTGGCATCGGAAATGCCACCACCAAGGCTAAACACAGGGTTCAAGCCACCATCAAGTCACGGTTTTCGTTCTTCTCACGGGACCTTCACTTTATCGTGCTTCCAAAGGTCACAGTTGATCTCCCGATGACTCAAGTGGACATCACGGAATGGGAAATTCCAGACGGCATCGATCTGGCCGATCCGTCATTCTTCAAACCAGGGAGTGTCGATCTGGTGATTGGCATTCAGGCATTCTTCAGCTTCTTCAAGACTGGGAAAGAGCTGTCGCTCGGCAACGGATTGCCTACTCTAACTGAATCGGTTTTCGGTTGGATCATTTCCGGCGAGGTGGTAGAGACTTCACAACCAACCACGATCACCTGCAACATGGCGCTCACTGATCGGTTGGACGAGTTGCTGGAGAGGTTTTGGGCCTGCGAGGAAGTAGGTGACTCCAACAACTATTCGGTGGATGAAACTCGCTGCGAGGAGCAGTATCAGCGCACGGTGAAACGGGCACCGGATGGGCGCTACACGGTCACTCTACCAAAACACGAAGGAGGTTTGGAACAGCTAGGCGACTCGGCAGAGATCGCAACCAAACGGCTGTACGGATTGGAAAGGAGACTGGAAAGGGACTTGGAATTGCGTAAACAGTACAACGACTTCATGACGGAGTACATAACTCTAGGGCACATGGAGAAGGTGGATGACGATTCACGGGCGAACGTCAAGCGGTGTTTCCTTCCGCATCACCCTGTTCTACGCGAGTCAAGCACTACAACAAAGTGTAGGGTGGTGTTTGATGCCTCATGCAAAACATCCTCGGGCGTCTCCTTAAACGACACACTGTTGGTAGGGCCAATAGTGCAACAAGACCTGCGTACGATCATGCTACGAGCTCGCGTTCGCCAGGTGATGCTGGTCGCCGATGTCGAGAAAATGTTTCGACAGATCGACATGGACCCAGAGGACCGACCACTTCAAAGCATCAAATGGAGGTTTGGACCGAACGAGGAGGTGGCCTCGTACGAGCTATCCACGGTGACCTACGGCACCAAGCCTGCACCGTTCTTAGCAACACGCACACTCAAGCAGCTCGCGACTGACGAACGGGAACGGTTCCCGTTGGCGGCGGAATCTGTCGACGATGACATTTACATGGATGATGTTATTTGTGGAGCTGCTGATCTGGACACCGCAATCAACCTGCGCCAACAGTACGATGGAATGATGGCCAGCGGTGGGTTGAGATTGCGGAAATGGGCGTCGAACTGGGAAGACGCACTCAAGGGAGTTCCGAACGAGAATTTGGCTTTCGCTGACGAGGTCAGCTGGGATCAGGACGCAAGCGTTAAGACACTGGGTCTGACGTGGCTACCAAGAACTGATCAATTCAGGTTCAACTTCCAAATTCCTGAAATCAAATCCAATCAACCTTTGACGAAACGGATCGTCACGTCAATTGTCGCACGACTTTTCGACCCACTCGGCCTGATAGGAGCTTGCGTCGTTGGGGCGAAAATCTACCTCCAGGAGTTGTGGGATCTGATCGACAAGGAAACTGGGAAACCGATCGACTGGGACACGGAGTTACCAGCGACGGTGGGTGAGAAAATTCGACGTTTTTTGCTAAAAATTCCTCACTTGAACGAGCTTCGCATTCCGCGCTGTGTGCTGGCACGAGGAGCCACAAAGTTCGAGCTGCACTGTTTCACGGACGCGTCTGAAAAGGCGTACGGAGCGTGCGTTTACCTTCGCAGCATGGACGCTGAAGGCAACATTTCGGTTCACCTGTTGACGTCGAAATCGAAGGTCGCACCCGCAAACTCCAAACTCTGCCCCGCCTTGAGCTCTGTGGTGCGTATCTGGGAGCACTACTTGTGGAAAAGGTTCTGCAAGCTCTGAAGGTCTCGGTGAACGTGTACTACTGGACGGATTCAACCTGCGTTTTGATGTGGCTGAGGGCTGTACCAAGCACATGGGTCACGTACGTGGCCAATCGCGTCGCCAAGATTCAGGCGTTGACGGCAGGTCACACTTGGCACCACGTACCAGGAACGATCAACCCAGCTGATCTGATCTCACGTGGAATCCCACCTGACATGATCGGAAGTAACGTGATCTGGTGGGAGGGACCGATTTTCTTGAAATTGGAGAAAGACCAATGGCCATCGCAACCAACCGTGTCCCCGGATGAGGCACCGGAGAGGAGAAAAACGGCGTGCACAGCAACTCAAGAACAAACACCGTTCAGCGTTGACTTCGTTTCAAGGTATTCGTCGTACATGAAGCTCGTCAGGTCAACGGCGTACTGGTTACGGTTGAAAGCTATGCTGCGTCACCAAACATCACCTAAACAACATAAATTCCTCTCTGCGATGGAGTTCAAGCGTGCTGAACTGGCCATCGTTGGAATGGTCCAACGGGAGGTGTTCGCGGACGAACTGAAGGCTTTGTCGGAAGGGAAGTCGGTTGCACGAAGCTCTCCACTGCGCTGGTTCACCCCTGCTGTTGACAAAAACGGTATTCTACGCGTGGGTGGAAGGTTATCGCACTCGCAGGAGACACACGACACCAAGCATCCCATGGTTTTGCCAGCTAAGCATCCACTGACTCAGCTGATCTTCGAGGACTATCACGAGCAACTGCTGCATGCTGGACCTCAACAACTTCTCGCAGCAGTTCGGCAGCGTTTCTGGCCACTAGGAGGTCGGAATACAGCCAGATCTGTTTATCACCGTTGTCAGCGTTGTTTTCGAGCTAAGCCTATTGTTCTCCAACAACAAATGGGACAATTGCCATCAGCTCGTGTTACTGCTTGTAAACCGTTCCTCAAAGTAGGCCTTGATTTCTTTGGACCTGTGTTTACGAAGGCTGGAAGAGGCAGAACTGCGATTAAATCGTACGTTGCGGTCTTCGTTTGTATGTGTACAAAGGCCGTACACATGGAGCACGTCTCTGATCTCTCCACCGAGAGATTCCTCCAAGCGTTACGTAGATTCATCGCACGGCGAGGTAGGCCAAGCGATATCTACTCTGATAACGGCACGAACTTTGTAGGGGCAAGGAACCAATTGTTGGAACTGTTCAACATTTTGGAATCTGATCGAGAGGTCATATGTCGGGAAGCCACCAAGGAAGGCATTAATTGGCATTTCAATCCACCCAGCGCCCCACACTTCGGTGGATTGTGGGAGGCGGCTGTCCGCTCGGCGAAGTACCATCTTCTACGAGTCTTGGGGAACAGCACGGTATCCGCGGAGGACTTCAACACACTCTTGGTTCAAGTTGAAGGCGTTTTGAACTCCCGACCCTTGACAACTCTCTCAGATGACCCTACAGACCTAGAACCCCTGACACCGGCCCATTTCTTGACTGGAGGACCAATCCATGCGCTGCCGGAACCGGACTACAGCAACGAGAAGCTGAACCGCTTGAGTCGTTGGCAGCTGGTACAGCGACAGCTTCAGGACTTCTGGACACGCTGGAGGAAGGAGTACCTGACTCAGCTGCAAGCCAAGCCAAAGAATTGGAAATCGCCGGTCAAGGTGGACGTTGGCATGTTGGTAATCATCGTGGACGAGAATCAACCTCCGATGCGTTGGAAACTTGGACGGATCGAAGAACTACACCCTGGAGAAGACGGAGTTGTTCGAGTGGTGACCGTTAGGACAGCTACTCGGAGCTACAAGCGGCCAGTCGTCAAGCTTTGCATTCTACCAACACCTGATTCCGAGTCTTCATGAGCAGTCCAGTCGTTCTTTGGTTCCGTGTGCGTCGAAGGGGAGTTTCTTTTTCTTTCAGAATCACCAGCTGCTTCAGGGTGGGTGAGAATGTTCGAGTACGAGGATCCGGACTATCGGAGGGATCGCTGTCGATGGGTTCCAGACCTGTCGACGGAGAACATCGCAGCGATCCCACCGTACTACTACGACCTCATCATGCGCGCGGGATCGTCGGGAGCAGCGAAGAGCGATCGGCAAGACTCGCTCTATTGCCCACTTGCTGCGGTGGTGAACGGGTCACGGCAAAACCCTACTCAATTTTATATTTTATTTGTGTTTAATGTTAGAATAAATGTACTTAGAGAATAAATCGTAAGCCGGCGAACTCCACAACTTCACCAGGTGAGAAGGACCAGCACGGGGGAACAGCTCGACGGACCAGAGAGCTATCGAAGGCGGAACGGCTCACATCCCCACAAGGCTCAAGTTTTTATGTAACTTTCCGTTCTATTGATTTAAATTGAAATTAACCCTATTTTTTAAAGTAATGATATGAAAATTGTGTTTAGGACCAAACGAAAATTATAGGCTAAATTAGAAAATAGTATTTTTTGGGTCCCCGCCTCATCCAATTTTTGATCTGTTAAAACTATTGGAAAGAAGAACTCTTAAAACTTATGGTAATTAATGGGTTGGCTGATTTGAATTGTTTTATGTGACTTTGCCAATGTTTAAAAAAGTGTCGATTTTCTGGGCTTTACTTCGGCTGTGATTTTCATAAGCATTTCCTATATTTTTCTAAAAAAATGCAGTAACCTACGCATTTTTTCAAATAATTTTTATGATATTTAATGGTATCGTTATAGAAAATGTGAAAACATGCAGCTGCAGCTTTGTTGACAAAAGGAGCACGTGGTCGCATGATGGCGGCATCAAGCCAGAATTAGGGGTGATTATGTGATTAAAAATGGAAGTTTTTGCAAGAAAAATAATATTTTTGCGACCGAATAAAAAAATTGCGAGCATGTTCAAACAATTATTCCTGATGTCGGAGAAGTGATAAAAAAAGCAAAATAATTTTTCTACAAATTGAATTTTTTCACTCCAACTGGGAATCCCTAGGTCTATCCACGACCGTTTCCAATGACCGTGAGAAGATGCCAGAAAATCCAGCTACGAGCTAAATCCACAATACGAGGCGGTAAGATAAACTAAATACTATCAGAAACAAACATTATATAAACAAGATAAATAAAAATTAAGAAGCTGAAAATCAAACAAGAAATCATAAAATAAGAGATGAAAACAAGAAAGAAAATGTTTTCCGCAAAACAAATGTTACTCAAAATGAACACGGAAAAAAACTCCAAAAGAAAACTTTGTGGATTAGTGAGCTAATCTTGAAAATAAGACTTTTTATGACAATTTTTCCTTCTTTAATTTTGTTAATTTTGACCACATTTTTATATAACTGCAATCGAACTCTTTGAACGTGTAAGCTCAGAGCGGTGACATTTCTAATAAACTGTGGTACAATTTGATTGTTTTGAAAAATAATCTTTCTTGATCTCACAGTTCTTTCACATTTTTTCCAATAACTCATAAAAATGATTCTGAAGAATATTTCGTCAATGTTGCTTTCTAAAAGGTGAGTAAAATTAATAAGGAAAACACATAATTTCAAACAATATCAAACTTTTTCACCAAAAGCCCCCACCTCACAGTGCCAAATCGCCTGTGGCCCTCGAACTCGTTCCGGCTCGATGGACCGACAGCAGTGCTGTTGGGGGGAAGACAACATTCGCAAGCAGTGGGGAGCAGCAGCACTTGGAAACGAATTGAAGGCATTGCAACACTCACACCAGCAGCAGTAAACCAAGTAAAGCAGCGTCTCTAGCTCGACTTGACTTGGGGGGTTCAGAAATCACATTATCTCTACGCTCTCTTCCCAACAGACGAATCAACGACTCCAGCAGAGGCGATCAGTCTCGATCGGAACACGTCAACAGGCGGAGAGTGCCAGCAGCAGCAACTCAGCGATTAAAACACCCAAGAAACGCAAAATGGTAAGTGCAACAAGTGGCTCGAGCCACCATTGCTGTGATGCTGTGGGAATATCGATTATTTGATGATCTTACATTGAAAGTTAGTTTTTCAGTTGTAAATTTTGTAGTTAATTTCAATTAGCCAAATTTGTTGGTATGAGCTTGTAATCTACATTTTAGAAAGTTGATTTTTTTCGTGAGCTCGTTAACCTTGAACGTTTTTCGTTTTCGTGATTGATTATTCTTCCGGCATTATCGCGCTCTATAAATGTGAGATTAATGCTTCTCAGTTATAAAGTTTCTTTATGAGCTTTAATTTAAACTCTTTAATACTTGTTTATAATAGCTATAATTTTTAATAATTGCATCTTGCATGTTTCTTTTGTTGTTTTATTTTTATTTAGCTTCCTTTATTTCAGAAATCTTAAAATGCTATTGTTCAATTTTCTGTTTTGTTTTATGATATATTTTTAATGATTTTTTTTTAATTTATTCAGGTTAGTCTTTATTTTTTTTTTGTTTGTTATAGTTTTACACATGGTTTAACGGCTAATTAATTCATTTTTTCTCCCAAGAACTGGCATTTTGTCCATACTTTTTATAGCTTTTTGCGCCCCCTAAAAACAATTAAAATTTTAATAGCAATAAAATAATATTATCATATAATATTACTACCGGAAATTTGCAAAATATCAATGAAATTATGTCATTTTTTTTAAGTTTTATGTCCTTTCCCGATCTGTGGTACAAAAAATCAATTTGTAAAAAATAAAAGAGTGCTCGTTTTGACTAAAAATGCAAAAAATAAACACTATAAAACGTATTCTGAAAAGTTAACAACCAATTGTACAAGTTTTTACAATGTCGAAACTTACAAAAATGTACAAATCCTAGTATATGAAGGACACATTTAAACTCGTTTTTAGACGAGCTTCGTTCTAAATATTTGCCAAAGCCCAAAATCAATTTTTAAATCAAATTTCAATCAAGCATGAATTTTTGAATTAAATAGCTTTTTTTCTTTTTTCAGGGAACTTTGGAATTGTGATTTAACTTGTCTCGTATTTTTGCCAGCCTCTAGGAGAAAAATATTTTAAATTATCTTAAACTCCATATTTTCATTTATTAATATTTAAATTAGATTTTTTATTTCAAATTGAAATTCTGAATTTTATTTTTCAATGTTTATGTGGTTCGCTTCAACAATGTTACAAAATATCAAAAAGTAATATTTTTGTCAAAAAACTTAAAAAAAAGTAGTAAAAATAGTGCAACCAACTTACACTTCTAACAATTTACATGTCACTGGATTGTTGGAGTTTTAATGAATATTTTTGAATTTTTAAATTCTCATTTTCAATGTTTATAAAATCTCAATATAATAATGGAATTCTGCTTAGTTTTGCTTAGCACAATGTTTGCATTCCTAGCAAATCAATGGCAATAAAATTAACCTTAGGCAAAAATACGTAACTATGCCTATTTTGAGCTAAATCGGTTAAGTTTTAATGGTAGCTAAAGATCGTTAAAATTTGTAGAAATATTTTTTTTCATTAACACTCAAACGCTCGGGTAGTCATTTGACCCCTATTTTTTTTCTTAAAAATCTCACAACTTTGGGTAGAATTGACCAATTTGGATGCTTCTGGTTGCAAAAGATCCAGATTCATCTATATTTTCAAATGTCAGATGGGGGACAAATACGGTCCACTTTTACTGGAGATATTCCGGATTCCGTTGGGGTACCTCGGCCCTCCTATTTGGGTTTTTGGAAAATATAACAAAATATATTCCACAAAACAAAACCGCAAATGATGCAAAACTTCAAGGCATCATTCTAATACATCATTCTGCAAAAATAATTGACATTGTTAAGTCTTACGGGGCACCGGAGCCGGTTCCAGTTGGGCACCAATCGACATCAGCTCAGTGAACCATTTCCGGTTGGAACCTGTTCCGGTGCTCGAAGGACTTGACCATGTCATGTTTCTATGCAGGATAATGTATTATGATGATGTATTGAAGTTTCGCATCATTTGCGGCTTTATTTAATGGAATAAATTTTGTTATATTGACCAAATCCAAAATAGGAGGGCCGAGGTACCCCAACGGAATCTGGAATATCTCCGGTAAAAGTGGACCATATTTGTCCCCCATCTGACAATTGAAAATATAGACAAATCTGGATCTTTTGAAACCAGAAGCATTCAAATTGGTCAATTCTACCCAAAGTTATGAGATTTTTAAGAAAAAAAATAGGGTCAAATGACTACCCGAGCGTTTGAGTGTTAAAAAAACGTCTTCCTTAAATCGCTAAAAACTCTTCAGGGTTAGCTCGGATTGTTTTGAGGTGAACTTTACGCCACCTTTTGGTGGAATTTAGAAATTCTTGCTTTTTCTCTCGAAGGACAAGAACTGTCAAACGGAGGTACCAATCGATCAAAATCCTTTGTCTTTTGCTCGATTGGTATCTCCGTTTGACAGTTCTCTATACAAACCGGCTGAAAATTGGAAGTTAGTTTTATTTTTTCATAAAATTATTTTTATTTGGTCCTTTTCGGTACTAGGACCTGGTTAGGACCGAGTTGGCTTTTGTAATGGAAGTTAGTTATTTATCCTAAAAAATCAATAGGGTATAAGTAAAGATTTTACATTTTTTTTTGGTTTCCCTAAACAAAAATCAACCTATACGAGGATTGAATCAACAAAATCTTTGTTGATATTATCAACAAAAAAATGCGTTGAAACCGTTAAAACAAACCTTGATTTCCTCAATTGGGTCCTAAAATGAAGCTTAGATTGCTGATATTGTTTACAGCGATAAAGCTTATTTTTCTGAGTACAATGACCCTTGTACGACCACAAAGAGTTTAAAATGGATTTTTAAATCAATTTGAAAAATTAACCTCGCGGGTCTTCTTGACAGAAAAGCTCCTACTTGCCAGTTCGTTCCAAGGGGACCATAGTTGATCTATCGAAAAAATGTTGTCTTGTTAAAAAAAAGTGCACTCTACGCGCTCCACGAGGTGACTAAAATCATAGAATAGAGATAGGTAGAATTGCCACTTGCCGATTCCCCCTTGTAAACGTCAAGCGACACTGCCGACAGCGCCACCACTGCTCGAAACGGGGAACTTCAGTCGAAATGCGCACTGTGCACTTTGATGGAACTGCCCTGTGCATTCTGGAGGGTGCGTTTTGTTTGACAGTGACAGATGGAAAAAGGCTTGTTGACGTTCAGTTGGCAATCAAAAATGTGAAATGGTGCTTGGAAGCCGGATGAAAAGACGAGACTAGTGAAGGTGGTAGAACGTTAGGATTAGGCGCAAATTGCGGTTTAAGTCTTTGCTGGAACACCACGACCACTTTTCTTTACTCCGAAAGGCAAAATAGTCATTTCCTCTTCCGATTCTTTACTTGGTTTGACAGCGACAGCGAAATGTCAACATGACAAAACAGATGTCTTGGAGAAGTGAAAACGGGTGTCAACTTATTTGGCATAATCTTGAAATTTAGAAAAAAAAAATGCTGATGCGAAATAAAATCATTTAATCTTATTTAAAGCAAAATATCCTAGTTAAGGGATGCACTTATCTTGAATTTTCATAATTGTTTTGATTTGTTTTCCATGTTTTTTTTAAATCATTTTACATTTTTAATGAATAATATATATGTGCCAACCAGTTCTCCACATTCTTGACAGTATTATGCGCAGGGTGTTGTAGTTCCCCGTTTCGCCGCTGGCATCAGTTAGGCAGCACAGTTTTGTCCCCCGGTCGGTAAATGAGTGGCAATTCTATCTTTCTCTATTCTATGCTAAAATGAAAAAAAAGTGATAACACGCAGAAAAATATTTTGTAGAATCAGCCTGTACGAGGTTTGATTCAACAAAATTTTTGTTGAATATAATCAACGCCGATTTTGCGTTGAAACAAACCTTGATTTTCTCAATTCCACAATTTTTTTTTTTGTTGTTTTGACGTTTAGCGTTGATTCAACAAAAATCTTGATTTTCAAATCAACAAAACGTTTTGATGCTTCATATATGCCTTATTTTTCTGCGTGTAGAAATGGTTTTTGATCGTGTTTTTTTACCGTTGTACATAAAATTTCCAATCAACAAAACGTTTTGTTGATTCAAATATGCCTTTCTTTACTTTCTTAAAATTAATGTTGAAACCACCTTGCCGCGTTCGAAGATGGTCGGCGGTGAAATTGTCACGCAGAGAATAATTGGACTGTAAACATTTTTTTCGACGGGACGATTTCAGAGAAGAAAACGACACAACTTTCACTAAAACTAAACTCAAACTATTTTTCAAGGTAAAAGATTCCAAGACACGTCCGCACTCTACGCGCTCCACGAGGTGACTGAGAAAATCTGACAGCGCGTGACTTTTTATCCTTCACTTTTGTGTCGTTAGGTTGGCAGATTTGGGTCAAGCTACACGCTGACAGAAGTCGGTGCGAGTTTGGGTGAAAACTGTATAACTTATTCCCTCCCACAGGTTGCCAAACTGACCGACGCCCAGCGCAAGGAACTGCTCCAACCGCTCCTAGATGCCGGCTGGACCATGGCCGCCGCCGGTCGCGACGCCATCTACAAGGAGTACCTCTTTAAGAACTTCAACGAAGCGTTCGGCTTCATGACCCGGGTGGCGCTGCTGGCCGACAAGATGGACCACCATCCGGAGTGGTTCAACGTGTACAACAAGGTGCAGGTCACGCTGGCCACGCACGATTGCGGCGGCCTGAGCGAACGGGACGTCAAGCTGGCCACCTTTTTGGAGGAGATTTTCGGCAAATATTGAAGATTTAGTTGTTAAGCGAGTGAGATAATTTTTTTTTGTTATTCAGTCTGAGATTGTGAAAACGAAATATACAAAATAAACGTTCTTAAAAGCCTACAGCATCAACTTGCTCATAATTTCGTACGCCTCGTTGTCCGCTTTGTCCGGGGAATTCTCGTCGATGTCGTAGCCCAACCTCCGGTAGAACTTCATGCCGTCCTCGTTGTTCTTCAGCACCGTCAACACGACCCGCTCCAGTCGGTAATGCTGCGCTAACTTTTCCAGCGCCTTCATCATGAACCCGCCCAGCCCCTTCCGCTGGAATTCCGCCTCGACCTGCATCTCGTAACAGTAGACCACACTCCGGCCGTAATCCAGATCGAACCGGAACATCGTGTAAGCGGCGGGTTTCTTCGTGGCACGATCCACCGCCACCAGATAGCGGGCCCAGTTCTTGTTGAGGTCGGACTGTTTGACCTTCGGTTGCCAACCCAGACTGCACGCCTTGTACTGGGGACCAACGTTCCGTTCCGCCAGCTTGAAGGCCCATTTAAGCATTTTAGGCTCCATGTCGGGTTTCCTTTTGCAGTACAGGTCCAGCGAGCAGCCGTTGTCGTCGTACCTTTAAAGCAATTTTAATTTTAAAAATAACTAAATTCAAAATGACAAAATTCTTACTTGAGAAACTCCGGAAAGGGGCCCATCGGAGCGGTTTGCCGGTTCGCGTTCTCGATGGCCTTTTGCTGGGCCGTTGCGGCCGCGGCACTGTTGGTGATTTCATCCAGGGCGGACATTGCGAGGGATTTTTAGGGCACAATAGTTTAACTTAAACTTGGTTTGACCGCAAACCAAACTTGCTTCGAGCGACACGCACAGCGAACACACTGCACTGATGATGGTAAACAGCAAAGTGGGCGCGAAATTGTTATGCTGCAGGCCTGATTGAAGGGTGTGTGTTGACATATGTTTTGGAGGAGGTACTAGATTGGAAAGAGGGGTTGGAGCATAAACTGCTCGAAGTTTGAATAGGGGCGCTCACATGCTCTCAGAAAAACAGAAATCTTTGCTGTTATCTTAAAACAGAAAATTTGAAAATTATGGGAATAAAAATATTTAATATTAGAAAATATTTTACTGATTTGTCAATAATTAGATTGAATTTTTATTTTTGGTAAAATTTTACAATTTTAAACAACATATTTTATTGATCCTTTCATTGTAACTTGGATTTTGCCCGCACTTTTGACAACAATCAAATTATTCGCTCTACAGCATTGCCTTGGCGTTCTCGATTTCGAGATTCCTAATTCGAAACTAGGTGTTCGAAGGCTTGATTGTTGAGGCAATTGCAAACCTCTTTTTACACCTAAGCTTCCATCCACCTCGGGATTCGAACTGATGACCTTTGGATTGTAAGTCCACCTGCCTACCAGCGACTACACCAAGGCAGGACCCAGGGAGACGACTCCTACTCCTGGACTGAGCTAACGACCTAACCTCTAGGTTAGACCGGGACCAACATTTACTTCCCTGTCCGACGGAAGGCGTGATCAGACAAATCTCGTCTCGAAATTTACCATCGGGACCTTCTAGGATCGAAGCCAGGCCGACTGGGTGAGAGACAACCACGCTTGCCCCTACACCACGGTCCCGGTCGACATTTCAAAAAAAACTAGGCAGCCAGCTTATGTTTATTTACATTTCCAGTCGCAGTTTCCACAAAACTGGACGTTTCGCACTTTTAAATTGCGATTGACAGCTGACAAACGATCTGCAACCGCGGCTCGCTTTGACCTTTTTTGCGAAAATTTTAAATTTTCCTAGTCAGTTGGACAAGTCGCAAAAGTGCGATCGATAGCAATTATGTAGTGTGAAGTCCAAGTTAGTGGGAATTGCGCAATATCTATTAAATTTTTGTTCAGTATCAGAGTCAATTCGTGCTTGCCATTTCATTAGGGCACATAACTTTTATAAACAAGAGAGTGTCCCTTTCACACCTTATGTAAACTGTCATTTGAGTGAAAGGGATACATTGTTTATTTACAGAAGATATGTGCCCTTTTGAAATGTTAAGGCTAGTATGCAGATCGGAAGAAAAGGGGTCAAGAAACAGCTTTACGAACAGCAGAACAAAGGAGAGGGAGCGATTTCTTGGGGCTTTTCTTCACCCTCTCTGACTTGCTTGCGCTGCCACTGCTGCCCATTTGATTTTTTTCTTGACCGGTTCCTTCCGAAGTGCGTATACCGCTTTAGGCTCCAGGTCTCACCAAAAATTCATATCGGATCAGGCTGATGCAAAAAAATATATATATATATTTTTGTCCCTCGAAGGGGGCAAAAATATAAAAGTTTACTTTGCAAGCCAGAATTTCCAAATTTTAATGAAAAAGTTATTGGAAAATGCACTGTACACACAACCAAAAAATCCTCGACTGTATCACTAAAAGTCACGCCAAAAAGTACCCTACTTTAAAAAAAAGGTTTGAAAAAACTGGCTTGAATGAAAATAAAACTCTTATTTTGACCAAGGATTCTTTTTGTCAAAGAGTTAAAAATTCGCGTTGATAACTTTTTTCCCAAAATAAAAATAATTTTTATTTATTATTCGGAAAAAATCATAAGTCCAAAATGCAAACAAATGAAATGATGAAATTTGGATGAAATCTCATTTTTAATTTTTTTTTAAATCTAATGATGGTGTAAACCTCTGGTAAACCGACTGTATTGATTCAATACATTTACACTCTCGTTTACACTACATTTTTTATTGAAATATTGAAACGTCGTCGTTTCAATATTTCAATAATGGCTAGTTATTTAAATTTTCCCATTTTTCATTTTATATTTTTGCCCCCTACCCCTCGACTTTGGCCAGAAGCAAGGGATATAAAATTACCAAAAAATATTTGCAACGGCTTAAGAAAATAAAAAAAGTATGTTTTGTTCAAGATTCGATTATCCAAAGTCTTATGCAAACCATCGCATAATCGAAAATTTGGATATTCTAGACTAAACTGTATTTCTGAATAAGAGTCCTCGACAGAGGCATAAGATTGCAATAATAAAAAAATCTAAATGTTAAAGATTAAAATTTCAAATCAAAATTAAAAAAAACTTGAATTTAAAAATATCCAAATTCAAAGCTACTAAAGCGGTGTATGCACATTAGGGTGTAATATCAAAATCGATTTTCCAGCACAGCAATTTTTCAGTTCCTTTTGGGGTCTTAAACAACTCCCCAAAGTTTGGGAACGATTGGTTTAGTCCTCACTTTGCGCAAAGCGATTCAATTTTCCATATAAATTTGTATGGGAAAAACCATTTTTTTGGATTTTGATATTTATAAAATTCACGTTTCATGCTGTACTAAAACCGGATTCATATTCGGATGCTCTGGAATGTGCTCTACAATTTTCCCGAAGAGAGTATGGTGCTAGCTTGCCCCTGGAAGAAGATACAGCGTCCTCAAAACTCGTCTAAAACGTGATTTTCGAGCAAAAAACACGTTTTAGACGAGTTTTGAACACGCTGTATCTTTTTATAGGAGCAAGTTAGCACCATACTCTCTTCGGGAAAGTTGTAGAGCAGCTTCCAGAGCATCCGAATATGAATCCGGTTTTAGTACAACGTTAAACGTGAATTTTATAAATATCAAAATCCAAAAAAATGGTTTTTCCCATACAAATTTATATGGAACATTGAATCGCTTTGCGCAAAGTGAGGACTAAACCAATCGTTCCCAAACTTTGGGGAGTTGTTTAAGACCCCAAAAGGAACTGAAAAATGGTTGTGCTCGCTAAATTTGGACAACTTTATTTTTTTCCATGCAACCATATTACACCCTAATGCACATCGGAAGGAACCGGTCAAGAAAAATTTCAAATGGGCAGCAGCGGCAGCGAGAGCAAGCCAGAGAGGGTGAAGAAAAGCCCCAAGAAAACGGTCCCTCTCCTTTGTTCTGCTGTTCGTAAAGCTGTTTCTTGACCCCTTTCCTTCCGATCTCCATACTAGCCTTAAAACTGAAACAAATCAAACATTGAGTATTCTTTAATTTTAAAGTTCTGAAATGTTTTGTTTGTTAAATCCAATTAAAAAATATAATAATTGAAATATTATATTTTTTAATTCTTCAATTCTTCTTACTTTAAATATAAATAAAAAAATCTTGATTCAATTATCCAGAGTTAAATTTCGGGTAAGACTTCGGATAATCGAATACGAATTGTATTTCCTTTTTTTTATTTTTATGTATGATTTTTGATTTAGTTTTGAAATTTTGATTTTGGAGTTCTTTAAATTTATGAATTTTGTATATAAGACTTTCTACACGCAGAAAAATATTTTTAAGTATCAGCCTGAACGAGATTCGACTAATTTTTTTTTTGTTGAATATAATAAACACTGATTTTACGTTTAAACAAACCTCGATTTTCTCAATTTCACAAAAATACTTTTGTTGTTTTGATTCAACAAAAATCTTGATTTTCAAATTAACAAAACATTTTGTTGATTCAAATATGCCTTATTTTTCTGCATGCCGAGCTTCTCGTCACAGTGTCCTGGTGCAAACAATGATCAAGCTGCATAGAGTTATCTAAGCCCGAGCTCACGCACACTAGAACCCCATTTGTTTTGCTGGCGGGTAAAAAATTTAACCTCAATCTTTTTCGTGTACGTACACGCAATACATGCGCACGTAGATAACTCTATAGAGATATCCACGCGCGAGTGTGTGTAAGTTTGTAACAAAATTTACACGCAGACATAAGCAAATCGAGTAAAATGATTCGTCTGTCAAAATCAGCTGTGTCCTTTGTTATACCACGAGCACGTGGTAAACAGCTGTTTTTTACAGACGATTGATCTATTCGATTTTCCTATGTCTGCGTAAAAATAGTCTAAACAAAATCAGCTGCTTGGAATTCAGCCACAATTCAGCCAATCACAATCGGTCACAACCAAAACAATATTTTAAATACAAATACTAACACAGAATCGTGGTGTGCGTGAGAGAAACTGTAAAGATCTCTATAGACAAATCCAGCGAAAACTCAACGCTGCTTTTTGATGGTGAGATATTTGATAGGTCCCATACTAAATATCTCGATATTCATACTTTTTGTTAATTTTCTTTTAAAATAAAATACTTATAGGTAAAACATAAAAAAATTATGAAAACCTCGATGAAAACTATATAATTTTGGAGTTTAAAATTCCTGCTGAATCAAATGGTGTACTTATCTCGATTGCAATTTTATCAAACAGTTTTTATTTAAATAACTTTCAAGACACATTTTTTACACCTAATCAATCAATACTTTTACCATAAATAATCATTTTATTGCTTAAAAATAGTGTTTTCAACTCCCATATCAAAATACATGGAAGCTGTCATTTCTAACACCACTGGCCACTTAGCGGCCATTTCAAACTGGATTCATCTATTGCATTTTTTAATTTTTGGATTTTTTAAATAAATAAATATTTGATTTTTTATGTTTATATTTTTACTTTTTTGCATTTTTTTTTATTTTTTGTAATTACTGCGGGCGTCAATAATTAGAGTTCACGCGCGGAAAACGGTCACATGATAGCCACATGACAACCGCAGAACAGATTGTGACATTGCATGTTATGAGTATAGGAAAAGCGAGAAAAAGGGGGGGAGGAAGATGGGATGGATGAAGCCTTATTAGATTTTTCATCAAAAATAATGCTAAAAAGCACCACGCAAAGAAGCATCAAACGCCACTTTCCGTTTTTGTCTTTTTCAGTATTTTTCGTGATCATTGGCTGTTTTTTGAGCTTTTTTGTTTGTTTTTATTTTGCTCATACCCAGTCACGCCGTACTACAGTCGACTCCCTGGTTGTCAATATCCAAGGGACCGTCGAGGAAGAGAATCATCAGTTTACAGAACGATGCAAAATGAAGACTCGATTGAAAATATTTTTTTCTTGATACCCAGCTATGGGAGAGAATCATGGCAACGTCCATCAAACAAAAACAAACTAATGTCAAACACCCTTCAAGGCTCCGTCTCGCCAAGAAAAATGTCTATGCAAGCCATGAGAAAGTGAAAATATTTACAACCGGAAGAGATTTTTAAAGCAAACAGAATCCAAGGGACCGTCGAGGAAGAGATCCTTCAAGCAAGGGAAAATATCGAGAAATGAAGATAATTGAAATATGCAGATTGAAGGGACTGAAGAATTCATCGATAGATGGAGAATTATTGATATCGAGAAGATCGACAGCCAGAGAGTCGACTGTAGCAGGATTCTAGCAGAGTTTTTATAGAGCTGGATATTGCTACAGCATTCTAGCAGAAATCTAGAGTTTTTTTTTTAAACAGAGGCGCAATACACAAAAATTTCCAGCAAAATTACAGTTTTTGCTTTTTGGATGTTTTTTTTAATATCGCTGATTCAAGGCGGTTTCAAAAACACCAAAAAAGCAAAAACCTTGGCAAAAACTGTAAATTTAGTTTATTGGACCATTAAAAAAAACTCCAGAAATGTTCTTCCGTTCTAACAGGATTCTGACAGAACCAGCGCTGCTAGAATATTTCGTGACTGGGGAATGAAGTAAATCAGAGCGAAAAGTCATTGCACAAAATTTTAATCATTTTTTTAAAGTAAATTAAAAACAACAAATTTTCAAAAAAAATGCCTTGATGTGTCTTCAAAATAAAAAAAAATTATTATAGAATCCGGAATCCTAAAATCGAGTTTAGTTTGGTGATTTTACCTCACGCAATGGTAAAGCTCATTATTCTGAGCATGCTGACACTTTGAACGACCACAAACCTAGCCACAAACGGTTTTAATTTAATTTTCTGCGTCTATTTTTAAAATTTGGCTCACAACCTTTCTTGAACTACTCGAACAGAAATGTTCCATTTTTCCAATATTTTTCCCACAGTGCCTGTTCGAGCGGTCCCTTCTCGATTCTAGTACCACCTTTTGCTGTTGACAGTTCTCTCGAAAAGTCAGTGTGGTGAAGAAAATAGAAAAAGTTCCACACGCACCACCGATCGATTCCAGCCAGTTCCAGCGGCAGTAGAGAAATGTCGTTCGTTCCGTGCGGTCACCGTCCTTTTGCCGTCGTCGTGTCGTGAGCCGTGTGTGTCCGGATAATCCGTGTCCGCAACTCAGCCCGTTTTTTCGCGTGTTCCCCCTCTTTTTTGCGACCAGTTTTGTTGTGCTTTTCGGTTTCGTAGCGTCGATTCTACGGGGTGCAGTTCCGTGGTTTTTGGAATCAAGTCGGAGGCAGCAGCAGCGATTCCAAAGTCCAACTTCAAGCTCAATCAAGCGAGTGGTCAAAGGATTGTGATAGCTTGAAGTGGCTTAGCCAAAAAATAAAAGGAAAGAAAGAAGGAGAAACCCTAGAAAAAAGAGCAACGAATTTTGGGGCGCTGGTCAGTTTTCCCGTTCCAGGGGCACGTAACAAGTGCTGTGTCACCTACCTTTCCGACGACGACGACGGGGTCAAGTGTGTGCGGCGGGCCAGGCAATTGTCCGCGCGCCGCGCGAGGTTCAATGAGTGAGTGAGCGGAAAAATTAAGTCCAAATTGAGCAGGCAAAGGCGAAAAAAAAAAGTAGTGAAGAAGTGCAGTCCAGCGCTCGGAAAGCTCGAAACAGAATAAGCCAGTTCATTCAACACACGGCGGCAAGGGGTTTCAAGGTCTGTTGGCCACCGACCGCACCGCAACCAACCAAGAAGAATCGGAAGAAAGGCTTTTGGGGCACCGGAAAGAGGAAGGAAGTGAGGAATTAAGCGATGGCCCCCAGCTTGAGCAAGATCGCGGCCAATCCGAACGTGGCGATCGCGATCGCCGGATGTACCGCGGCCACCTGGATCATCCTGTACGGCAAGCAGGTCCGGCAGGCGCGGTGAGTTTGGTTCTTTGGAATAATCTTTACACCTGTTTCTACCTTTGGCTTAAGCCTGAAGGAGAGAGTTGCGTAATTCGAGTTACTTTTGGATTGGGCGTTTTGTTATCAGGCAGGCAGTGCGGAAAAGGGGAATCGAGTCGGGTTGTATTGCTCTGCCACACAGGATTGATGGCATCGATGATGACTCAAGCAAAACTGCTGTTTTAAGTCTATAGACTCAACTCATTAGCAGTCAATTTGAAATGAATGTTTTGTTTCTGATTTTGATTTGATTTGTTCAAAAAGTCTTGTTTAAAAAATATCTTGTTCGAGCAGAAAAATCTTTTTAGACCAGTTTTGATGCCAGAGATAGCAACATACCTTTTTTGGAAAAGTTTTAGAGAATTTTCTCAATTTTAACGCTATTGAGTTGGAGAAAAACTACAAAAATCATAATACAAAAATCAACAAAAAAAAATGTTCTCGTTTGATTTCACCACAGTCTAGTTTTTATAAAGCTTATATTTTTTCTATGTTTTAATCTTAATACAGCCTTCAGAAAAAAATAAAAAAAATCTAAATTTTTCAAAGTTCTAAAAATATTAAATTTTAAGGTCAAAATCATAATAATTTAAAAATTAATCAAAAATCAAATCAATTTATTCGCTCTACAGCATTGCCTTTGCGTTCTCGATTCCGAGATTCTTACTGGAAACGAATTTTCGACTCGAATTCGACCGGGATTCGAACTGACGGCCTTTGGATTGTTAGTCCAACTACCAGCGACTCCACCGAGGCAGGATCCAGGGAGACGACTCCTACACCTGGACTGGAGCTATCGACCTAACCCTTTAGGTTAGACCGGGGCCAACTTCCCGTCCGACGGAAGACGTGATCAGGCAAATCTCGTCTCGAAAAATGCCACCTCAGGACCTTCTGGGATCGAACCCAGGCCGACTGGGTGAGAGGCAATCACGCTTACCCCTACACCACGGGTCCCGGCTTACTATATGTATTAAAATTAAAAAAAAAGGATTTAACAAAATCTAAAACTGAATATTGAAATATTAAAATATTTCACAATTCAGGAAAAAAAAATTGTGAAAACCCTACATTCAAAACAAAACAAAATTAAGGCATGACTCATGAAATTTTTATTTTTGTCCTAATTTAGATCCCAGGCCTTAAAAATGCAAAAGTTAAAAAAAAACAGGAATAACCAAAAAATAACTTAAAAATTCTTAAAATTTTTAAGAATATATTTTAAAAGTCAACATATTAATAATTCAAAAATCATAGTACTTATTCTTTAAATTAAAATAAATGGATTTAAAAAAAATACAAGAGAAATTTAAAACTCTTGGAATTTCTACAAATATAATATTTCAAGAAATATAAAGAAACACCATACATACATTCAAAACAAAAATAAAAATAAAAATGTGAATCATGAAATTTTTATATTGGTAATAATTTCCATACATTTTTAATGTTTTAAGCGTAACAAGGCTTTAAAAAAATCAAAAATATAGAATTTTAATTTAAAATTTAATTCAGGAATAACAATTTAAATCAGGAATAAAACAAATAAATTTAAAATTCTTAAAATTTTTAAGTATATGATTTTTTAAAATTCAAAATATTAATAATTCAAAAATCATAGTACATATGCTTTAAATTGGAAAAAATGGATTTAAAAAAAATAATTTAAAAAAGAATACAAGAGAAATTTTAAACTCTTGAAATTTCTACAAATATAATATTTCAAGGTCAAAATTTTAAAAATTTAAATATTAAGGTACGTAAAATATTCAACAATTCAAAAACAAAAAAAAACACCATACATACATTAAAAAAAATGTGAATCAAACAATTTTTATATTGGTCATAATTTCAATGCATTTTTTAATGTTTTGAGCGTAACAAGGCTTAAAAAAATCAAAAATAAAGAATTTTAATTAAAAAATTATTTTCAAAAATGTAAATATTAAAAAAAAATCAGGAATAAAAAAGAATAATTTAAAATTCTTAAAAATTTAAGAACATGATTTTTTAAAGTTCAAAATATTAATAATTCAAAAATCATAGTACATATGCCTTGAATTTAAAAAAAGAATGGATTTAAAAAAATACAAGAGAAATTTAGAACTCTTGAAATTTCAAGGTCAAAATTTCAAAAATTTAAATATTAAGGTACGTAAAATATTCAACAATTCAGAAAAAAGAATTTAAAATGTGAATCATGAAATTTTTATATTGGTCATAATTTCCATACATTTTTTAATGTTTTGAGCGTAACAAGGCTTTAAAAAAAATCAAATATATAGAACTTTAAATTAAAATTTATTTTCAAGAAATCTAAAATGTAAAAATTAAAAAAAAACAGGAATAACAAAAAATAAATTTAAAATTTCTCAATTTTTACAGATAATGATTTTTAAAAAGTCAAAATATTAATAATTCAAAAATAATAGTACATATGCTTTAAATAACAAAAATGGATTTTAAAAAAATACAAGAGAAATTTAAAACTCCTGAAATTGCTACAAATATAATATTTCAAGGTCAAAATTGTAATAATTTAAATATTAAAATAAGTAAAATATATAAAATACTTACATTCAAAAAGAAAAAAAAAGAATTAAAAATGCGAATCATGAAATTTTTTATATTGCTCACAATTTCCATACATTTTAAATGTTTTGAGCGTAAAAAGGCTTTAAAAAATAAAAAATATAGAAATTTAATTTAAAATTTATTTTCAAAAAATCTAAAATGTAAAAATAAGTAAAATATTCAACAATGGAGTACCAGCAGTCGAGCAGTTTTTGACAGTTCGCTCCATTAGACTGTCTGCAGCGCGAAGTTTTATAATTGTTTCAAATTGCGAGCAGTTTTAAATTTTTAGAACTGGAGGAAATGAAACTAGAACACGGTGCTCGCAACGCGCTGATCTATATGTTGTTTCAAAAAATGCTTTTAATTGTGTGCGTATGATTATCAACACAGCATCATAGTGTGTGTGTAAGAATACGTGGATATCTCTATATATCTGATTTTTTTTTTGAAACTGAGTTCTATTCCAGTTCCAAATCGTCTCACGTTTGAAACAAACTCGTCGAGCAGTTTTATTCCGGTTTCAAAATACTGCTCGAAAAATAAAACTGCAACTCCGCGTTGCGGGTGGTCTGTTTCAGTTCTATTCACTAGCGTGCCCAGGTCCTCAAGGAAGGTGGGGCAAAAATATTAGAGTTTTGAAAATTTCGTCGTTTATGGACACCCCCTGCCCAATTTTAGAACAAATTTCCGAGGATGGTGGGGCAACTGCCCCATGTTGCCCCACCCTGGGCACGCTAGTGGTTCTATTTGAAAAATGAAACAGCTAGAACAAAGTAGAGCCGCGTTGCAACCAGTCTTAGAAATACATTGTAGAAAAAAGCAAAAACTGCTCGAATGGAAATGCTCCATTCAGAAATAAATAAAAAAAAACACAAAAATGCCATACATTAAAAAAAAAGAATAACAAATATGAATCATTAAACTTTTGTATTGGTCATATTTTCCATACATTGTTTAATGTTTTAAGCGTAACACGGCATTTCGAAAAAAAAATCAAAAATATTGAATTTAAAATTCAAATTAATTTTGTTTTAAAATCTAAAATGTAATTATAAAAAAAACAGGAAAAAAAAAGAAATTTAAAATTCTTAACAATTAAATAAATATAAAATTTCTAATCTAATCTAATCTAATCTAATCGAACACAAGCGCAGCCAGTCCGAAGAAAGCATCCTGGAAAAACTTGTGGTAAGATTACGCCTCAAGTCCTTTCTTGTCAATATTAATGATTACAGTACATCCGAGTTACCCCGAAAATGTAAAGCAAAAATTAAAGCGACCAGGCCTACTGCGTTGCATTAACCGCAGAGACAGATTCTGTGAACGGATCACAATAAAAAATAAAATATAAAATAAATATAAAATTTCTGACTTCAAAGCTTTAATAATTTAAAAATCAAGATATGATTTAAATTTTGAAATTTTAGATTTAAAAAATCTAAAATTCTATATCAAAATTTTTAAATATTTAAGAATTCTGAAATAAAAAAAAACTCAGAAAATAAATCATTAAAAACAAAATAATTAAAAATAAGAATCATGTAATTTTTGTTTTTGTCATAATTCAGATCCCTGGCATAAAATATGGCTTCTGATTATGTGCATTGTTAAATTTCGAAATCGACTAACTTTAAAAATATAAACTGACCCGAAAAAAATATAATCGATCGGAATGAAATGGAAAATTGAATTTTAGAATAGTTTGAAATCCGAACAATCATGTTAAAATTGTGTTTTAAAAATTTTAAATTATAAATTTTGAAGCCGCCGAATATTTTTTTTTTGAATTTCTAAATTCTTTTTTTAACTTGTAGGTATTTGTTATTTATTTTAAATAGTTTTCGTCTGAAATTATTAATTTTTTTTTTATTCTCTAATATTTTTGTTTAATGTTAAGCATTTTGGAATTTGTTACTTTTTCTCCCTGGGCCTTGTAAAGTCAAGGAGCATGATTTGATCCTAGTGAGCAATTCTCTACCAAAACCGGAAATGGATTTTATTTGTATTTTTTTGATTTGGCTCAAACTTTGTGGGGGCCTTCCCTATGACCAAATAAGCTATTTTGCGTCATTGGTTCACCCATACAAGTCTCCATACAATTTTGGCTGCTGTCCATACAAAAATGGTATGTAAATATTCAAACAGCTGTAACTTTTGAGTGAATTTTCTGATCAATTTGGTGTCTTCGGCAAAGTTGTAGGTAATGTTGAGGACTTTTGAGAAAAAATAGGTACACGGAAATTTTTTTTTGCAGATTTTTTTTATCAATTTTTTTTCACTAAAACTCAATATCCCAAAATACGTATTTTTTGATTTTCGAGATTTTTTGATATGTTTGATATGATATGTTGATAAACATTCGTAAAATTTTCCGATCTTTTCGAAAAAAATATTTTGAATTTTTTTTAAATCAAGACTAGCATTTTAAATGGGCGCAATATTCAATGTTTGGCCTTTTTAAAATGTCAGTCTTGATTTGAAAAAAAAAAAATAATATTTTTTTTCAAAAAGATCGACAAATTTTACAAATATTTCATGTCTTAACATTGAAAATTGGACCATTAGTTGCTGAGATATCGTCATTAGAAAATGGTGAGTTGTTTTGGTGAGATTTAGAAAACTTCAATTTTCGTGTTTCTTTTTCTTAAAGCGGCTCATTCTCAGCAACCCGAGGTCCAATCTTCAATGTCTCTTGGACAATTTTATAGCAAATTTTATGAAATTTTCAAAAAAAAATTATTTAGCAATGGTCACTCATGGTCACTATTTTTAAAAATCGAAAAACTGCAAATATTTCGCTAAAATCGAACTTTTGGTGGCTGTATCTTAAAAACGGAGCCCTTTATCAAAAAAATCTGTTAAGTACTTTTCGATTGCAAATTCAATTTTGCATTAAAAAATAATGGCAAACTTGTTTTTGCATGAAACTTCATTTTTTTCCAAAAATCACTATTTTTTCAAAAATTTATAACTCGGCGGCAGATTTTTTGGCCGTGTTTCTCTATGGCTCAAAAGTTGTGGATTTTTGTCCCCTAAAAAATCTCGAAAGTCATGTTCGGGGCTGGCCGATAATCTTCAGTGGACTGTATTTAGGTAGAATCGAGCGGGACCGCAGGAGGGAGGAAAACACCAGGAATTTGGGATTTTCTTGGTTTATTTCTCCTTCTTACTCTTCCTCTTGCTTCTCACAACACTAAACTTAACACTTCTGCGAAAACGTGTTTACTCTCCGACGATCGGACGTGTTCTGGCGAGCGCGCTCGTTGCTCGTTTGACGTTTGCTGTCAGCGGTCAACTGTCAGTTGACACGGTGGGCGCACGGTGGGGTTTCTTCGATGAACACCGAACAAGTAAAAAAAATACGTATTTTGGGAAATTGAGCTTTAGTAAAAAAAAGTTGATTCAAAAATCTGCAATTTTTTTCCGTGTACCTATTTTTTTCTCAAAAGTCCTCAACAATACCTACAACTTTGCCGAAGACACCAAGTTGATCAGAAAATTCACTCAAAAGTTACAGCTGTTTGAATATTTACGTACCATACTTGAATGGACAGCAGCCAAAGTTGTATGGAGACTTGTATGGGTGAACCAATGAAACAAAAAATCTTATTTGGTCATAGGGAAGGCCCCCACAAAGTCTGAGCCAAATAAAAAAAATACAAAGTAAATCCATTTCCGGTTTTGGTAGTGAATTGCTCATTAGCTGAAATCGTAAATTATCCGAATTTTTGACCAGAAATATCCAGAACGGGTTAGTTAGTTGACAACTGCATCAAGTCAAACAAATTTGACTTCCTTATTCGTGTGCAAAACCGGGTTGGAATTCTGTCTGTTGCCAGAATAAAACGGTGTTACCTTTGCTGAGGTACGATATGATAATTCCACGGATCAAAGGGCACGTTCGTCCGCACAAACCCATTTTCCAGGACCGCAAGCCGTCGATTGTTCGATTCCTGCACGAAACTACTAGCCCCGATTCCGTTTCTATAAATATCCAGCGGAATGGTGCTGTAATCAAGTCAGTCGATTTAACTGTCCCTCTTTTTTTTTTCTTTTTCCAGCAAACAACGGCCCGAGGATGAAATTCAGTACTTTATCAGCGAGAAAAAGGAGAAACGGTCCGCGACGAAGGCCCACGTCAATTCGGTCTTCTTCAAACAGCTGCGCGCCCTTCTAAGTAAGTTCTTGTTTGCAAGTTTTTTTCATATATGTTTTCCAACAAGTAGACATTTTCACACACAGCCATTGTCATCGGGCTAGTTTTGATACGCCTATAATTATTTCCCAGTTACGTTTCCAACTCTGGCAGTTTGTCTGCGTCTAACGACTAGTCAACCAACTGGGAGGGGAAGCAATAAAAAAATTCTACTTATCCAAAGTTTGCTCACAAACTCATCATCGTCATCGTCACACGTTTGTTGTTGACAATCGTACTGGTTTGGCGTCACGGATTTCAGATTTTTGTATTGAAAATTTGTCATTTTTATCCTAAAAAAACGGGAAAATCAAATAAGCTGTATCACCATAAACCAAGTCAGATACGCACTTAAGCAGGTATTAGACTATGCCAAACGAGCAAACATGATGCAAAATGTCAATCTGTCAAAAGGTGCGATTATGTTTGTCATAGTCTAATACCTCCTTTATATTCTTATTTTCCCATGATTTCCCTGCCGGTCAGCGGGTAATGGATTGGATAGCACTCAAACTTACGCGCATAAATATTTCAGTAAACAACGTCGTTAATTTCTCTATTAAAAAATCGGGGTTCACCTTGAATAGGGTCCTAAAGTCTTATGTGAATTCTAGAGTAAATTTTAAAAACAACCTATGAGTCATGGGCTTCCTATGCAGATAGCAAGAGTTTTTTTTTTGAACGGGTTCAACAACCAGGGTTGTTACGGACGGCGCGGATCGCGCGGATCTGGCGCGGATTTGCTGGCTAATTTTGCTCAGGCGTGGATTTCGCGCGGATAGCAATTTTGATAAACAAAATAATTGAGAACGATAGAATTTTATTTGGAATTAATCTTTTTTCGTTGAGTGCGAAAACATCAATTTCTAAAAAGTTGTTAATGAAGAAAATTTTCTTCTAAAAATTATTGATTTTTTTTTCTTAATACGAAACTTTTAAACAATCTTCAAGGGGCGATTTTGATAATGTATTGAGATTTGTTATAATCATTTAACATAACATTACAACTCATTATTTTTAAAACATCTGCTTAAAATTCAAATAAATACCAATTTTATTAAAATCAAAATAACAAAATTCGAAAAATTACAGAATTTTAAAAATTTGAAGCTATGAAACTTTTTAGATTTTGTCTGTTTTTTTAATATAAAAATATATTTTTTTTTAATTTTTGGTTTATTGAAAAAATTAAAAATTCTGTTGCCACTCTGATTCAAGTAGAAATGACTCTACTCCCAATTATAACAACATGACGAAATCCACTGAGAAATCTGCTGAAATCTCCGTCATTTACTGTAATGTTAAAATTAAAAAAAAATAAGAAATCTGGAATTAAACAATTTGAAATTTCTGAATTTACGTATTCAAATAAAAAAAAATAGAATTCATAATTTGAAATTGTCAAAACTTACAGACTCAAAAAACGTAAAATACGAGTTATTAAATTGAAAAATTACGAAAATATTACAACTGATTTTTTAGTTTATTTTTTATTTTTTTAAGCAAGTTCTTAAGTTATCAAATCATAAAATTATCAAATTAATAAATTATTAAATTATTAAATTATTAAATTATTAAATTATTAAATTATTAAATTATTAAATTATTAAATTATTAAATTATTAAATTATTAAATTATTAAATTATTAAATTATTAAATTATTAAATTATTAAATTATTAAATTATTAAATTATTAAATTATTAAATTATTAAATTATTAAATTATTAAATTATTAAATTATTAAATTATTAAATTATTAAATTATTAAATTATTAAATTATTAAATTATTAAATTATTAAATTATTAAATTATTAAATTATTAAATTATTAAATTATTAAATTATTAAATTATTAAATTATTAAATTATTAAATTATTAAATTATTAAATTATTAAATTATTAAATTATTAAATTATTAAATTATTAAATTATTAAATTATTAAATTATTAAATTATTAAATTATTAAATTATTAAATTATTAAATTATTAAATTATTAAATTATTAAATTATTAAATTATTAAATTATTAAATTAATAAATTATTAAATTATTAAATTATTAAATTATTAAATTATTAAATTATTAAATTATTAAATTAATAAATTATTAAATTATTAAATTATTAAATTATTAAATTATTAAATTATTAAATTATTAAATTATTAAATTATTAAATTATTAAATTATTAAATTATTAAATTATTAAATTATTAAATTATTAAATTATTAAATTATTAAATTATTTAATTATTTAATTATTTAATTATTAAATTATTAAATTATGAAATTATGAAATTATTAAATTATTAAATTATTAAATTATTAAATTATTAAATTATTAAATTATTAAATTATTAAATTAATAAATTATTAAATTATTAAATTATTAAATTATTAAATTATTAAATTATTAAATTATTAAATTATTAAATTAATAAATTATTAAATTATTAAATTATTAAATTATTAAATTATTAAATTATTAAATTATTAAATTATTAAATTATTAAATTATTAAATTATTAAATTAATAAATTATTAAATTATTAAATTATTAAATTATTAAATTATTAAATTATTAAATTATTAAATTATTAAATTATTAAATTATTAAATTATTAAATTATTAAATTATTAAATTATTAAATTATTAAATTATTAAATTATTTAATTATTTAATTATTAAATTATTAAATTATGAAATTATGAAATTATTAAATTATTAAATTATTAAATTATTAAATTATTAAATTATTAAATTATTAAATTACTAAATTATTAAATTATTAAATTATTAAATTATTAAATTATTAAATTATTAAATTATTAAATTATTAAATTAATAAATTATTAAATTATTAAATTATTAAATTATTAAATTATTAAATTATTAAATTATTAAATTATTAAATTATTAAATTATTAAATTATTAAATTATTAAATTATTAAATTATTAAATTATTAAATTATTAAATTATTAAATTATTAAATTATTAAATTATTAAATTATTAAATTATTAAATTATTAAATTATTTAATTATTAAATTATTAAATTATTAAATTATTAAATTATTTAATTATTAAATTATTAAATTATGAAATTATGAAATTATTAAATTATTAAAATATTAAATTATTAAATTATTAAATTATTAAATTATTAAATTATTAAATTATTAAATTATTAAATTATTAAATTATTAAATTATTAAATTATTAAATTATTAAATTATTAAATTATTAAATTATTAAATTATTAAATTATTAAATTATTAAATTATTAAATTATTAAATTATTAAATTATTAAATTATTAAATTATTAAATTATTAAATTAATAAATTATTAAATTATTAAATTATTAAATTATTAAATTATTAAAATATTAAATTATTAAATTATTAAATTATTAAATTATTAAATTATTAAATTATTAAATTATTAAATTATTAAATTATTAAATTATTAAATTATTAAATTAATAAATTATTAAATTATTAAATTATTAAATTATTAAATTATTAAATTATCAAATTATTAAATTATTAAATTATTAAATTATTAAATTATTAAATTATTAAACTATTAAATTATTAAATTATTAAATTATTAAATTATTAAATTATTAAATTATTAAATTATTAAATTATTAAATTATTAAATTATTAAATTATTAAATTATTAAATTATTAAATTATTAAATTATTAAATTATTAAATTATTAAATTATTAAATTATTAAATTATTAAATTATTAAATTATTAAATTATTAAATTATTAAATTATTAAATTATTAAATTATTAAATTATTAAATTATTAAATTATTTGATTATTAAATTATTAAATTATTAAATTATTGAATTATTAAATTATTAAATTATTAAATTATTAAATTATTAAATTATTAAATTATTAAATTATTAAATTATTAAATTATTAAATTATTAAATTATTAAATAATTAAATTATTAAATTATTAAATTATTAAATTATTAAATTATTAAATTATTAAATTATTAAATTATTAAATTATTAAATTATTAAATTATCAAATTATTAAATTATTAAATTATTAAATTATTAAATTATTAAATAATTAAATAATTAAATTATTAAATTATTAAATTATTAAATTATTAAATTATTAAACTATTAAACTATTAAATTATCAGCGCGGATTTTTACTCGACTTTTCCGTAACAACCCTGAACAACCCAAATTTTCAGTTTTTGCTTTTTGAGTGTTTTTTAATACCCCTGACTCAAGGCGGTTTAAAAAAAAACGCAAAAGGCAAAAACTGGAAATTTGGTTTATTGGACATCTTCAAAAAAAAAAAAAAATACTCCAGATAGAACTTTTTGAAAATTTAATCTTGAATTTTTCTGTACAACGGAAAAAAACACGATTAAAAACCATTTCTGATCACTTTTTATCATTTTAATGCAAAAAAAAAAAAAAAAATGACGGGACTACACATTTTTGATGGATCAACTATGGTCCCCTTAGAGCGAGCTGTCAAGCAGAACCTTTTCTGTCAAGAAGGGCCGCGAAGTTAATTTTTCGAAATTCAGTCAAAAATCCATTTTAAATCCTTTGCGGTCGTACGAAGGGTTATTATAATCAGAACAAATAAGCTTTTTCGCTGGGAACAATAATATTGCAGATTTGAGCTTAATGTTAGGACCCAATTGTCAGGAAATGTTTATAATTTATAAAATGAAAATAAAAGTGAATCAGGTTGGCTAATATTCAACAACTATCCTCAATCTTGCATTTATTTTTAAATGACCATAAACTTTCCATAAAAGTATAAATCCAATTACATGAAAAAAGTATAAATCCAAGGACATGAATGACAAACATTATGACAAACAAACAAACAATCCAGACAAGACACACATCTTTTTGGGCTTTTGACAGCTGGCCTGGTCCGCCATATTGTTTGCTGAAAAGTTTGCCTGACAAACAGTTCGCGAGTTTGGCAAACACGTTTACGAGCAAGCAAACTGTTCAAATTTATAGTTCAAACTCTACACAGACGCTTTGCCAATTAAACAAACAAACTAGACAAAATGCAAACTAGAAGCGCTTCTCAAGCAGACAAACGTAAAATAACACTAATTAATTTTGTTTTTTTTTGCAATTTCCAGTCAGTATTGAAGGAAAGTTGAAAGGTTAGCTCTGAAAAAAAAATGTTTGCCCACAGACTTATTTGCCCAATCGCACAAACTGTTTGTAAACAAACTTTTCCGCAAACAATATTGGCAGATGCACGAAGTGTTTTGTTTACCTTTTTTCGGCACCCTCCGCAAACGTCAAACCATACAAAATTGCTGCCGGATCTTTTCCGGGAGAGATCCGGAAAAAGATCCGGCAGCAATTTGTATTAATTTGACGTTTGTGCCGAAAAAACATAAACAAATCACTTCGTGCATCGGTCAATACGACGGCAACATTTCAAAAGGCATCATGTACATTTTGACACTTTCTGTGTTATTGCACATTCAAACAAATTCGCACTTTTTGACAGTTTGCCTGCTTTGTTTGTTTGCCCGCATTTGAAACGTCAACCTGCATACAATTTGCCTTGTTTGCGAGTTTGGCAAACTGTCAAACACACACTCCTTTAAAGTACTCCAAATAAGCTACCTGTCCACCAAAAATGAGCAAAAGTTACGTCAGTAAGGGAGCGTTCTTTTATTACGTAACGACGAAAAAATTGTTACGAAGGGGGACGGGGTCATAAAATCATTTTTTTTTTTGCGTTACGTAATAGAAGAACGCTCCCAATGAAGGATTTTATCTGAACCTAAATGGTAAAAAATCGCGTTTAGATTTGTTGTCATAAATAAAAACAATATTCAATTATATTTGATCAAATTATAGTGCTGGTATAAGCTTGAGATTGGTTTTATGTAAAAGTTAATTTTTTTTTGTTTTTTTTTTTTTATTATTCAAGCATCTTTGAGTCCCAAGTTATTCTTTATTTGACGTCATTAGGAACTTGAGGCTAATTTTGCAATGATTTTCACTTTGTGATTTCAGAGTTTTTGCTTGATTGCGGATTCTCGCTGACTCACTACCGGTAACCAACTGGTTTATAATCTAACGTGTGTCGAATTGAGAGTGCAGCGTGTGGTCTGGCTTATCTTTGAACTCCCCCTCCCTCTTTGGACCACATCACGCGAGTCTCAACCGAAACAAACTGACCTTTGGGCTGACTCTGATAACGAAGGAGGGGGAAAACGAGAGTTCCAAGTCATGTTTACTTTCACGAGTTTGAAGCGTGAGGTAGACTTCTTGGTTAAAGTTTAATTTTAATTTGAAAAAAAAAAAATCTTTTCAGAAACAACATTTACCGAACCAACAAGCATAAAAGAGAATTGTGTTCAACCTTGGGTGGTCAACCATTTCTGAATTTGGATACGGCCAATCAATCCGATCGAATGGCCAATCGATGAATGACCGTTAGACGTCACTCGTTGTTTTTTTTCTCCTCTACTTGATTTTATGTCTTTTTGCTTCTAGTCACGGAAGGTCAACCATGCAGGCAGAACCAGTCCCCCTGGTGGTGGTGGCGTGATTTTTGAAGAGTTTGATGAATATCAAAAGGCTGCGAAAGTTTGCGATAAAATATTTCGAGTCAAAAATGAGTTTAAGAAATTTATAAAATATCATTGAAAGCATGAATAATTCTCAAAAAAAATTATCTGGGTATTTTTTATTCAAATTAGAATTTTTTACCAGACTTTTGAATGGAATTTCCGGATAGATTTGGTGTCTTCTAGGGCGTCCAATTTTCCCAGGTTTTGAATTTCCCGGGAAACGGGAAAAATATTTTTGAAATCCCGGGAATTCCCGGGATCCCGGGATTTTTTTAAAACAGTCATAAATTCTATATTTTTATTATATTCGTTATGTTTTCAAGCTTAAAATTAAACAAACGGCTCAATTTAATTAATTGGTGATAATCTACACTTCTATCTAAACATAGACGACAGCTTTTAAATAGCTTAAGGGGTTACATAAATGTAAATTGGCATAAATGTCAGAGGTTGGTATGAGAACACATTTAAACTTTTTTAAATCTATTTTCAAGACATTAAAATATATATTTTCATCCATCAACAAAAAAAAATAAAAACTTTTGGTTGTACCATTGCCGAGATATAACAATTTGAAGGTGGCAGTTTAAAAATTGGGAGCTACGATATCTCAACACTGCTTTGACCAAATCGGCTCATAATTTTGGTGAACACTCGTTAAACTGGTTCCGTGTGCCTGGCGAAGGCCGATATTCAAAAAAGTTTATTTTTAAATAAGGCCGTTGCAAATATTTTTTGAAGTTTATGTCCCTCGACTCTGACCAAAGTCGAAGGGGGGCAAAAAAATAACAAAGTTTAAACATTGAATTTACGAGCCATGGTTTCAACATTTGAACGAACAAAGTTACTTCTAATGCTACTGGATTAGACAACATTCCAATACGATTTATTAATCTTATGCTTCCACTCATCCTACCAATAGTCAAACATCTATTTAACACAATTATTACAACTTGTATTTTTCCTCGGGACTGGAAAAAGATTAAAGTAATTCCAATTAAGAAAAAATCATCGTCCTGTGATGTTACTAATTTAAGGCCTATCAGTTTGTTAAGCGCACTTTCTAAAGCATTTGAAAAGATAATTAAATATCAGCTTACTGAACATGTTAATAGGTATGATCTTCTTCATCCATTGCAGTCTGGATTTAGAAAAGGTCATAGTACAGAAACTGCTTTGATTAAGGTACATAATGATGTAGCACGTTGTATTGATAGACGAGGCGTTGCTGTTCTTCTTCTTATTGACTTTTCTAAAGCGTTTGATCGAGTATCCCACACTAAGCTCTTAAACAAATTGGCCACATCATTTGGACTTTCCCGACCTGCCGTGTTGCTAATCGAATCTTATCTAAGAGATCGATCTCAATCTGTTTTTCTTAATGGGTTTCATTCTTCTTTTGTTGATATTCTCTCCGGTGTTCCGCAAGGTTCAGTACTCGGACCTTTACTTTTCTCGTTGTTTATAAATGATTTACCTCCAGTTTTAAAATTTTGTTCTGTGCACCTCTTTGCTGATGATGTGCAAATTTATCTTTGTTCTGATGCAAATATTAACATTGCTGATATGCAAAGAAAATAAATAGCGATTTACTAAAAGTACAGAGCTGGTCAGAAAAGAACTTGTTAGCAATAAATCCCGCAAAAACTAAAGCCTTATTAATAAGTCGTCTCAAAACACCCCCAAATCCTCCAGAGCTTTTCCTCAAAAACGAACTGCTCGAATTTGTCGATCATGCTTGTAATCTTGGCGTCATCTTTAGAAATAACCTAGATTGGGACAAGCAAATTAATTCTCAAATTGGAAAAATTTATGGCTCTCTGAAACAATTGAGTTTAACTACAAGATTTCTTAATTCACATACTAAACTTAAACTGTTTAAATCTCTGTTATACCCACACTTCATTTTTGGTGATTTTATATATCCTAACGCAACTGTTGAGTCCCTAAATAAACTCAAAGTGGCTCTAAATTCCTGTGTCAGATATGTTTACAATTTATCTCGATATCACCGAGTATCACATTTACAGAAAAATTTAATTGGCCTCAGTTTCTCTGACTTTTACAAGTACAGATCATGTCTCACACTCTTTAGAGTAATGCACACAGGTGAACCTAATTATCTTAGTTCCAATATAATTCCTCTAAGATCATCCAGATCTAAACAATTCCTAATACCTCAACATTATTCTACTTATTATAGTCAATCATTATTCGTTAGAGGCATTTCAACCTGGAATCTATTACCTTTAAATATCAAAACAAGTATGTCTATACCTTATTTCAAGCGCAAACTCCTGGCCGAACTCAACAACCCGAATCAGTGATACATTTGAGAAAATGTGTAGTAAATTTGAGAAAATTAGCATTAATTTATTTAAGTTAAGTGAAATTGAATAACTCCATCACTAAGTGAATTCCCGCCACAATGTAATGAATTAAAAGGCACGTGCCTTATATTACATGAATAAATAAACAAATAATAATAATAATAATAATAACAAAGTGTTTAAAAATGCATTATACACCTGCCCAGATGTTTTGCAATCATTAGTTTCCAAAATATCTAAGTATTGACGAAAATTTATTTTTTTAGCAAAACAAAGTTTTTTCGGTGCTGTACATTGAAATTTTATAAAAAATCAAAATACTTTTAATCCAGCCTAAACATGCTAGAAATGATTATAAATGCAGAAAAATACGTTTTAGATTGTTTTAAATTGATTTGACTTCTATTTTCATTAAAATTTTGAAAATTTGTGAAAAATTTTTTTTTTGTCATCTTTCAAGTGGATTTCATAAATTTTCTGTATAATAAGTTTTTTTTTGCATTTTATACATGTACAGTATGTAAAAAAAGTATTTACACCCCTTGGGCTCTATGCACATTTTGTGATGAAAAATGTAACAATTTAAAGTTTGACAGAAACCTAGTACTACGTTTTGTTCAGAAACTCATGCCGAACATTTAGCTACAAAAAGCTCATGAAAAGATGTTTTCTATAAAAAGTTATATAACAAATACTATTACAAAAATAAAAAAGATGCAGAAAAAGTTTGTACACCTTTCGAAAAAATAACGTAAATAATGACATGACAATTTACAAATCACCATAAATCCAGTCTTCCAACTCCAAATAGGCATCCTTGACTGATTAAAAAAATAATTTGGATTGAATATAAAGTTTACTAACTACTTAGTATAAAAGTTTATATAACTCTGGAAATTCTATATAAAACTTATCTAAACTTAATTTTGCAAACATTCAATTTAACTAAATGTCAATATATTACCATAAAATTGCTATTTAAACATTCTGGAGTAGGTATAACACCGTTTTGGGGGTATTTGTATCGCTAGCAGGGTCGCTAAAAAATCACATCGCGCGATCAATGAGTGAAGGTATACACACACTGTAAGCGCCACTGTTCTCAAGAAAAACAACGCGTTGCTAGTCCCGCTGTGTAACCAAGAAGGAACTCACACCAAAGCGATCGTTCACAATCATCCACTGGGTGGATCTCACCCGATTCGCGTCGTCAAGGGGTTTGTTTATTTGGGACCGCAACGAATCTTGAATCGCGAGCGGAGAGCGATTTCAAAAATCGCGACTTGTAACAATCCATGATTGTTACAAGAGACGATTTTGTGTTTAAGGGCAGGACCACGATTATACGGTTTTATTGAGAATAATTGTATTGAATATTTAATGTTTTCTAGAACGATTAGTTTTAATATGAACGATTATAATAAATGAATTTAATAGATTACTTATTTCTGGAGTGTGTTAAACTCATTGAAACTGCATGGGCACGTTGAATGCGTTTCCGTTTGTTTCAGCTCAAAGAACGTGTTCGTGTTTGTGTGTTAATGCAGTTAAATTTGAAGTAAAGGTTGAACAAAGTTGCACAAGCTGTTAACTGCATAAAAATGCGTGATGTGGTGAAACGCTTTCGACAAGAATTAACTCCCAACAAAAGAGCAACGGGTTTTTTTTGTACCGTAAAACGGGGTGACTTTGATAGCCGGGGTGACTTTGATAGGTTTGCGATTTTTCCGCAAAATGAAGAATACAATTAAAATACGTACGGAATTGTTTAGAATCATTCTGACCGTGGTAGAAAAGTGTTCAAAGAACCTCAAAAAGAACTTTTCATGAAATTTTGAAAAGTTAGTTAAAAGTTAAAAAGTTAGTAAACTAAAGTTAAGAAAATGGTGATGAAACTCATAATTTTAAACTTCTCGAAGTGTCCTGATTTTCTCAATGAACATGATTTTGAATCGGAAAACGGAATGCATTTTCGGATTCTGGACAATTTTCCACTAGGAGAAGGTAAAATAAATTTGTAAATAATAAATAATATGTATTTTTGAAACACAATTTAAAAAAAAACTTCATATTTATAGGCAATTTCAGTTGAACAAATTTCATGTAAAATGTTAAAACTTGCGATTAGTGCTTCGAATTGCAATATAAATCGATAATTTTATAAACAAAACTAGTTTTTGCAAATTTCAGGCAAAATTCCGACATTTTAACAATTTTACCTAAAATTTATATTTATTTTGTTAAAAAGCTTATAAACTTTGTTAAATAAATATAAACATTGATTTTTTTTCTTAAAAACAATATCAGCAACTTCAGTAATGGTACATTCAACGTACAGATAAAGTTTAAACATCCTAAATATGATTTTAACAAGAAAAACTCTGACTATCAAAGTCACCCCGGAATTTAAACTAAGAATTTTTAACGTAACTTTTATTCTAATCACTACTGAAAAAACTTTTTTTCCAAAATAGTGCATGGACTTTGTGTGGCCTACCCCAGCACATGTTTTAAAAATAATAATGTTGAGTAAAACCTTACCTGTTGGAAAATATTCCAAAACCAATTGAAATCCATAATGCTATAACTTTTCAGTTTTATTTAACCCTAACCCTGTATCTCTAGTTTTCAAACGATTGGCATTAATGCCAAGTTTCGACATATTTTAGGGAAATATGAGTATTCCTTCTCAATTACTTCTCTTCGTAAAAAGTAGTTTGATTTATTGTTTGAAAAACTTTTTTCATTTAGAAATTGCGGGACAAATGTAAGGAATCAGGAAGTAAATGATTCGTTTCATTCTTATAAGATACTGTATACTGTAGGGACCATTCACAAACCACGTGGACACCTGAATGTCAATCCCCTTAACCCTCTATTGCATTTTTTTTGAAAAAGGTTATTTTGAGCAACCTTTGTTCTACGAAAAACTTTACTTCACTTGTTTTATGTTTTTCTTGTTTCCTTTTTTAAGTTTTTTAACACTGGAACGCCCAACGCATGCACAACTTACGCGGACGCCCAAGCCTCCCAGAAAAGGTGGAACGGTAACTTCAACTCGCTGGTTCTCGGGCATTACTCAACCAATCGGGACAATTCTTGTTTCCAGTGATTTATAAGAATGTCTAGATGATCCTGAATTTTTGCAGAACTTGATTTGAACAAATCTGTAATTTCTGCGACCGAAAACATCGTTCCACCTTTTTAAAAACAACTGCCGCCGTGGAATCTTTGGTGAATTTTTTTTACACGCGAAAAAAAAAGTTGGAACGATGTTTTTGATCGCAAAATATACAGATTTGATCAAATTAGGTTCTGCAAAGTTCTAGAATCATCTAGACATCCTAACAAATCACTGGAAAGAAGAATCATCTTGATTGGTTGAGTTATGCCCGAGAACCATTGAGTTGAAGTTACCGTTCCAACTTTTTTGAAGCCTTGGGCGTTGGAATGTTAATTAGCATTTATCTTGTTTAGTTAATGTTTGTTTTTGATAGTATTTGGCCTATTAAAAAAAATCTTAAATAATTTGTAAATAAAACCTAAAATACAACTTGAATGTGAGGAAGGCACCAACCACCTTAAGGTGGATTAAGTAACGTTTTTAAATACAATTTTTGAAAAAAAAAAAATAGTTACAATAATCTGGAAACAATCATAAATATTTTTTTTAAAGTTTAGCGTATTTAGATAATTTGGGTTTATTCTGAAATTAAGTTTTTTTTAATATTTTTATATCTGTTTTAGTACAAAGAGTAATTTTAACTTTGAGTGTAGATTTGCATCAAATGGTCACAACTTTAAACTTCGTCTTTTTGATAAATTGATATGTACGATACTGAGAATAGTTTAAATGTCTCTAATTTAACAACAATGGTAGGGTTCAAATATTTGGGAAGGGGATTTTTAAAGATCGTTTTGGAAATCTTTAAAGCAATAAGTTGTTTTTGGTGAAATATATACTGTACCATGCCATGAAATTTGTGAAGAAATTATTAAATATGGCCAATATGCAGCTTCAAAGGAGAGGGCTGCACGGACACTTTTTTGATACTCTGTATTTCAAATCACACCGCAAATTGTCGTAAAAGAGCCGACTTATATCCGAATTTACTGAACTAACTATCCCAAAAGTCGCTGGTTCGAATTAAAGCGCAGGAATTCGGCTTCATCTCCCCGAACCATACTTTCACATTTAGGTGACCCGGGTGTGAAAGTCTGTATCAAAATACAAGATGCTAGCCATTGGTACTATAAGTGGTCATGACCACGAGCCACGAGGTTTGTAGGCTTCCGAAAGGCTAACATGTGCTATAAAATACACCCTGTACACTGAATTCGTTCCTTGGTGCTGTTTAAAAGTTATCTTTTCTCGCCTTTTTCAAGAATATTGCATAAAAATCGTGAGGTTTTTATATGTCCTGTAAACAAGCAAACCAATTTCTTATAGAAGCTTTCAAAAGAAACATTGAAACTCTTGCTAGAATTGCATTGCGTAAGCAAGCAAAAAGAAAACACGTGGCGCGCAAATCACAGTAACCAATGAGGAAATTCGCGCCGACAAGACCACCCCGGTGCTCACTGGGTTCCACCTTCAGTGATTGCTAGGAAAAGAAATCGGTAGCGCTCTCTGTGCGACAGCAAAAGTTGAGTCGCGGGTTGTTACAAGAGACGACTCGAGAGAGTCATGAGGGTTTTCTCTCTCGAGATAAAAAATAAACTTTCAGTCAGAGGCTGTTACGATCGCAGATTGTTACAACCCATGATTCTCGCTGAATCAGCTCTTGTTCGCGCTCCATGCACCCCTGATCGCTAGAATAGATTTTTCGTTGGAATTTCGTGCCAACCCGGAATTACGTCGTCGGAAAATCCGCCGGCATCCGAACCGGTCCACAATTCACAAGTCAACCTATGTGGCATCGGAAAGGGCATAAAATATCCGGTCTTTTGATACCCATACATCCAGGTTTTCTATAAAACCCAGGTTTTAAAATTCCTAGGCAAAAACGTTGTTATGGTTTCGTTTGAGCAACCTGCCAAAAATGTATGGAATTTCCTAATTTTTGTTCTCGTGGATCAAACTTACTTTTTGCCCAGGTATTTAACAACGTGGGTTTTATAGAAAACCTGGATGCATGGGTATCAAAAGATCGGAAATTTAATGCCCTTTTTCCATTTGTTTAAAAAATTAATTTTCATTAATGTAATAACCAGTCTTTTAAAAATATAGAAAGATAAATAAAAAATATTTTTGCAATTCCGTCGTGAAACTACTTACTTTTTCTGTCATTCTTGAACGACGAAATAGCCTACTTTTCTGTACCAAAAATAACAGAATCGAATAGCAACACTTTTCAAAATAAATGCTGAAAAGTTCTACTTTTCAGCACTCAAATGGGTGCTGAAAAGTTGAACTTTTCAGCACTTGTTTCGAAAAGTAACACTTTTCAACATTTTTTTGATTGAAACGATTTATTGACAAAATACATGAAAATTTGACATAAAATTTCACTCAGTGTGTGTTTTTTGGAATTGCAAAAAATGTTGTATGGAACTCGTGGCAAAACTTGATTTTTTCAGCACTCTTCGTATTTATCCAACTCGGTGAACCTCGTTGGATAAATGTACGACTCGTGCTGAAAAAATCCTCTTTTTGCAACTTGTTGCATAAATTACTATTAAAGCACTAGGAATTTTGTGAATCTGTAAACTCAAATTTAACAATTTTCACTAAAAAGCCAAACTATTGCTAATATATGCCGAATACAAATTTTAATGCTTTTAAATTCTTATCGATTATTATATACTCAACTCTTTAAGTATTTCTACAAAAAATATATTTCCGGACCAAAATTTGTTTTTTTTTTTAAATACGGGAATTCCCGGGACAAATAATTCTCGGTTTTGGAAAAATCCCGGAATTTTTGTCCCGGGAATTCCCGGGATGGACGCACTAGTGTCTTCGGCTAAGTTGTTGGATATGATAGGGTATTTAAAAAAAAATGGTGAATGGAAAATAAATCCCCATTTTTTCATTTTACTTCTTTAAATATACTTTTTTTGCTTGAATAACTTAAAAAACGGTGCACAAAAAATGGATAATTTTTCTTGATTTCAGATCAGATTATTTATTTTTAAGAAATTTTTGAAAATTGATAGGATCAAAAAAAATTGCAAAAACAAACAATTTTAACATTAAAAATCGGACCAATAGTTTCCGAGCATCAGTTGAAAATAACAGGCTAAATTGGGGACACTTAAAAAACCATTTTTATCAATTCAAATTTTTTGTGAGGCTGTATCCCAGAAACAAATTGCCCGATTTTCAAAGTCCCAGAGAAAAAAAAATGGAAATTTTCTCTTTAAAAATTATTTTGGCAGACGTATTTTTTAGAATCTGGAGTTTTTCTTTTTTTTTTTTTTGAGGGGGCCCAATAAACCAAATTTCCAATTTTGCTTTTTGAGTGTTTTTGAAACCACACTCGATTATCCGAAGCCAAATCACGAACAAAAAAAAAATGTTTTTCGTATTTTTTTTATTTTTATACTTTTTACATATAATTTGAGTTCTGTGACCTCACTTCAGTCAAATTTGAATGGTTTATTGCCTATGAAACTAAACAAATGCATTTTTTCAATATTTCATCACCGCCATCTTGGTTTTAAAAATTCTAAATCACTCTTGAGTAGTTTAGGGGTCATACTAAAGCTCAACATAAAAAATAACACAAAAAAAGATTTCTTTTTTCATGATTCGCTTATCCGAAGTGAAATGTAGCCAAGGCCTTCGGATAATCGAGTCTGGACTGTACCTAAAAGAAGCTTGTACTTGAAATCAGTACATTTTATCAACAAAAAAATAGATTTTTCTAATCTAATCTAATCTAATCTAACACAAACGCAGCCAGTCCGATGAAAGAATGCTGGAAAGTCTTGTGATTAGATTACGCCCCAAGCACTTTTCTTGTCATTATTAATAATTGCAGTACATCCGAGAACACCCGAAAATGTATTGCAAAAATTAAAGCGGCCAGCCCTACTACGTTGTGTTTACCGCAGAGAGGATTCTGAGAACGGATCACATTTCACAGAATCTACAGGGGAGGAAGGATGCGTGGACATACCGTACCAAACGCTCCTGTTTACAGTTTCATATGTGTTTTGTATGATGTGTTAAGTGTAAAATATAGTGTGGTTATATAATCAAATAATTATAATAATGCAATATAATGATCATTTAATAAAATCCCTTCACCTATATATAATAACCAAGCACCCCAGCACAGCGGCACAAAAGAAATGAAAATGAGCATGCAAAAACAAGACAGCGCGTCCCCGTGGGCAGTGCACTAATGATGCCATTATTTAATTATAATAACCACTCACCCAAGCACACAAACAGCAAAACAATAGAAATGAAATTGAGCATGCAAAAACAAGACAGCGCGTCTGCGTGGTCAGCGCACTAATGATCTCAACAAAAAAATAGATTTTTTTCCTTAAACAATAATTTTACGTCCATGTTTTTTTTGGGAATTTAACATTTAGTAATAACAAGTTAAACAACTAAATCGGAGTTTTTCTCCGTTTACCTATTTTCCAAAAAGCTCCTGCCACTTTGCCGAAGACACCAAACCGATCAGAAAATTCCTTCTCAATATACAGATTTTCGAATATTCGCTGCCCATTTTGTATGACCTGCAAAATTGTATGGAAAAACTAATGATACAAGGGAGCGTTCTTTTATTACTTAACGCAGTTGAGGGGGGGCGTCGAAGGCCCTCAATACATTTTTTTAAATGTGTATGGAATGTTTTTTACGAGAGGGGGGAGTTGGTCCAAAAATCTCAATTTGTGCGTTACGTGATAAATTATCACTCCCCAACATGTTTTCTTTAAATAGAGAATGCATTGACAAAGTGTCACCCAAATCAAAACAAACAATTTTTTTTTTTAGGATTTCAAAGAACAACTCATGTGAAAATCGAGTGTTACAAAACGCATTTTTGTCCAACATTTTTCTTGAGTTTGATTTGAAAAGGTGGTCCATAGGAAATCGCATAGCTTTTAGGACATTAAAAATACTCCAAATTCCGACAAATTTGCATCGATGAACTTTTACACAAAAGCCATCAAATCGAAATAGAAAACCCGTCATGGTCATGTTGAAAAAAATCGTAGCCCTTTTTCGTGCCCTCACTTCGTCACGAAAGCCAACGAGCATGTCGCGAGCCCCTAACGGTTTTGCTATTTTTAACTTTTTTCTTTTCTGGTTGGTTGGACTTGACGAAAACATTGTTTTTTTAAGTTGAAACATTTTAGCCACACTTTTTTTGTTTTTCTGATGTAACCAAAGAGACGCAACAACCTGTCACAAAAGTAGCAACTAACACGTGCATGGCGCCACTTGCTTCAAAAAAAATGGTCTAAAGTCACGCGTAACGATTGCTTTGTTTACTCTGTGGCAGATTCGTAACAGTAAACAGACGCCAAACATGCGAAGGTCAGAGACGCCAAATCGCACGCACGTGGACGTTGAAGCACCATTTTGTTTGGGAAGTATCATTTCAAAAGGTCGAAATTGCAGAAGTGTTTTAATTAAGTTTGCAATTTTTTTCGAGTTTTTGTTGGTCTAAAAATAGTACGAAATCTCAAATTTACGTCAGTCATGCTACTTACAACGCTACAGAGTAAGACAGTGTTTACCAATTTTTGCAAGCTTCTTTTTTCTCGTCTAACAACAGCCGTTAATGAGGCTTCCCCTCCCCTTTCTCGGGTACACAGTAGACTAGTAAACAAAAAAAAAAAAAAAGGTTTGGCAACTAACCGGAAAGCCAAGCGCTGAATCGCCCCACAGGTAGCCATGACTGGCCACAAATCGAACCAAACGCAACAACGCGACGTGATGACGATAGAACGAACTTGCGCGTCAATGTTTGCTGAGATTTGATGACCCTTCAGGTGAACTTCAGGAACTTTTGCGAAAAAGGGGGTTGGTATACAGTAAACTAACTTTGTTGAAACATCAGTTTGTCAATTTGTCAAAGTTAAAATAACAATTATGTTTTTTTTTCTCAAACGCATGCGTTCGCAATTTAGATTACGATTTCATTCAGATTGTTTAAAATATCAGACTTATTGTGACGAGGAAAAAAATACAGCCTTGAGATAAGACGGCACATGGCAACCAACAAACCCAATGAATGGATCAATACGTGGCTTAGCCAGTTCAAAAGAAAGGAATATCATGTCTTATCTTATCGAGGAGGCGTGATAAACGCGTGACATTTAGGTTTTAAGTGAAATGGCTGCTGAAATGTGGAAATTGTTGCTAAAGGGCACCTTTTCGAGTTCAAATAGCCTTGACTTTTTAGATTTTTTTTTCAGGTAATACAGGTTCTAGAAAAAGCTAAATGCTAGAAAATTTGAAATAATTATTTGTCAAACTTTCAATGCCAGTAAATTACTATTTTTTCTAAATAATTCATATTTTTCCAATTATTAAGAACATTTTTTAATGCTTAATTTTAAATGTTCTTCAAATTTATAAAGTTTTTTTTAACCAAAGATAAAATTTTTTACATAAAATTAGACTTATTAACAGTATAAGATTTCTGAAAAAAAAACACACACAAAAAAGTTTAGTAATTGATCAAATTTTCATGTTTTTCAAATTTGAACAAATGTAGAGATTTTTTTAATTTACAGAATTTACTAAATTCTAAAAACATTGCAAATTTAACTAAGCATTAAGGCAACAATTTTTTTTAAATATCATTTTGACGAATCAAAGACACAAAATCGGCATTTTTTTTTAATTTCAACATATTTATAAAATTCTAATTTAGCAAATTTTGATATTTTTAATTTGCAAAATTAAATTTAAAAAAAACACCAATAATTTCATAAATTTAACTTGAATTAGAACCAAATAATATATCACTTATTTTCTTGAATTTTATAATAAACAAATTCAAAAATAACACAATTTCCCAAATTTAACAAATTTGACAAATTTAACCAATTTAACAAATTTTACAAATAAAAAATATCAAATTTAACAAATTTAACATATTTAGCAAATTTAACATTTTTATGAATTTAACTGTTTTTAATAATTATAAAAAATATAACAATTTAAAAAAAAAGTTACAAATTTAACAAATTTCAACAAACTGTTTCATTTACAAATTGTACAAATTTAACAAATTTAATAAATTTAATAAATTTAATAAATTTAATAAATTTAATAAATTTAATAAATTTAATAAATTTAATAAATTTAATAAATTTAATAAATTTAATAAATTTAATAAATTTAATAAATTTAATAAATTTAATAAATTTAATAAATTTAATAAATTTAATAAATTTAATAAATTTGATAAATTTAACAAATTTAACAAATTTAACAAATTTATCAAATTTATCAAATTTATTAAATTTATCAAATTTAATAAATTTAATAAATTTAATAAATTTAATAAATTTAATAAATTTAATAAATTTAATAAATTTAATAAATTTAATAAATTTAATAAATTTAATAAATTTAATAAATTTAATAAATTTGATAAATTTAACAAATTTAACAAATTTAACAAATTTATCAAATTTATCAAATTTATTAAATTTATCAAATTTAACAAATTTAACAAATTTAACAAATTTAACAAATTTAACAAATTTAACAAATTTAACAAATTTAACAAATTTAACAAATTTAACAAATGTAACAATTTCAACAAATTCAACAAATTTAACAAATTTAACAAATTTAACAAATTAAAAAAAATAACAATTTTTAAAAAATTTACAAATTTTACAAATTTTACAAATTTTACAAATTTTACAAATTTTACAAATTTTACAAATTTTACAAATTTTACAAATTTACCAAATTTTACAAATTTTACAAATTTTACAAATTTTACAAATTTTGTAAAATTTCACAGATCTTTCAAATTAAAAAAAAAAAATGTCCAAATCTTACAGATTTTTCAATCTCTGCACATTTGACACACAAAATAATAAAAAAAAAACAATTTAACAAATCTATAGTAACATTTGAAAGGTATTATATTGCTCTTGTAATGAATGACCGTTAGAACAACGTCGTTCCACTCATTTCAAAGGTTGTTCAAGATTTGTCAAATTTTATAAACTGTGTATCAACTTTGTTAAATTGGTTAAATTTGTTATTTTTGTAAAATTTGCTAAAACTTGCTTAAATTTGCTAAAATTTGCTAAAATTTGTAAAATTTGCTAAAATTTGCTAAAATTTGTAAAATTTTCTAAATTTTTTAAAATTTGCTAACATTTGGTAAAATTTGCTAAAATTTGCTAAAATTTGTAAAATTTGCTAAAATTTGTAAAATTTGGTAAAATTTGTAAAATTTGTAAAATTTTTAAAATTTGATTAGCCCCTTCCCGCCTAGAGCAAAATCGAGATTTTTTACGTTTTTCTACATTACTTGTAACTGGATCGTCCAAATTTGTTGAAATTTTGATGATTATAAGTTAACATTCTATATAACATAGGTTGAAGCAAGTTGAAAAAATGTATGATTGCAGAGAAATTTAATTTTGAACGCAAAAATTAGTGGTGCTCTGGAGTAACCATGGTCGTTAGAGGGTTAAACTTGTAAAATTTTCTAAAATTTGTAAAATTTGCAAAAATTTGTAAAATTTGCAAAAATTTGTAAAATTAGCAAAAATTTGTAAAATTTGCAAAAATTTGTAAAATTTGCTAAAATTTGTAAAATTTTCTAAAATTTGCTAAAATTTGCTAAAATTTGTAAAATTTTCTAAAATTTGTGAAATTCGCTAAAATTTGTAAAATTTGCTAAAATTTGTAAAATTTGCTAAAATTTGTAAAATTTGCTGAAATTTTTTAAATTTGCCAAAATTCGTAAAATTTGCTTAAGTTTTTAAAATTTGCTAAAATTTGTAAAATTTGCTAAAATTTGTTTAATTTGGGAAATTTGCTAAAATTTGTAAAATATGCTTAAATTTGCTAAAATTTGTAAAATTTGCAAAAAATTGCTAAAACTTGCAAAAATTTTCTAAAATTTGCTAAAATTTGTAAAATTTGTAAAATTTGTATAATTTGTAAAATTTGTAAAATTTGTATAATTTGTAAAATTTGTAAAATTTGTAAAATTGTAAAATAGGTAAAATTTGAAAAATGTATTCATTTTACAAATTAAGCAAATGCAGCAAATTTAACAACGTTAATAAACTTGACAATTTAAACAACTGGTAATTATTAAATAAATTTATAATATTTGGTAAAATCCACCATTTCCACAAATTTTAAATTTCAAATAAAATTCAAAACTTAATAAACTTTAGAAGTGAAAGACCTTTTAATAACCTATATTAATGCATACATTTACACGCTGCAATCGTCCTAACGATGATGACGTCCAAAGTGTTGATTCGACGATCGAGATAGATCGAGAGAGGCCGGCGCACGATCAGATGTCACCAATAAAGCCAAACCGGTTTTAATGGTACCAATAGCCGACCGTCACGCAGCGGGTTAACCCTTCACAGGAATGCTTTCGTTTTGTGTATTTTTTTGATTTTTTTCCTCAAATTTATCTATTTTTTATCATTTTTATTTAATTTATCATTTTTTTCCGAGCAAATCAATTTTAGTTTGATTTAATTTCGGTGAAGTTGTTCCGCTACTCTCCACTAGATGTCGTAATTACTACAAGTGAGATTTGCATGCAAGTTTCATAACTTCTTTTTATTACTTAATAAATTTTGATTTTCTTTGTTTACCTTTTGCTTGTTTAATTAGTGTTTTGTTTATTGTCAATTACATTTTTTGTTTTCTTAAATCAGTCAGTTGAGAGTTACCTCAACCACAAAAACCGGATAGCACCTCTGCACTTGCACCAACTCTCGCCCTCGCACCCAATTCAGTGAGAGCCCCGTAAACCGCAAGTAAACAACTCACCGTTTTAAGAGATCGAGATCTGGGACTAACCTTGGCCTTGAAACTTGCCGGCATGGCAGTCGTGTTTGGCGCGCGACTGTTTGTCCAACCGATTTTCATCCCGATTATGCGAGTTCACATGGGCTAGTTAACAGCTCGTCTAAAGTTGTTGGAGCATCGACCTCCTCATAGGCTAAGGTCTGTCGCTATTCTTGGAAAAAACCCCATTCACAAACGGCGAGGCAAAAAAAAAAACTCAAAATTATGCAACCTTGCAGAGATTGAAAAATAGCATAAATTTTGCATCGTCAGACTGGTTCTTGAAAGTGTCGCGCGAGGCTAAATGACTCTGATTAGACCTGTCTGGGCGATGACGAAGTGGCTTTTGGTCCTTGGGTCAGTGGAAATAGAGGCGTGGTTTCGAGATTTTATTCTTTTTTCACTCAAATATGTTGATTTTGTTCTGAAAAAGTGTTGTTTCAGCTACTCACGACTAGATGTCGTGATTTCTTCAGGCAAGTCTTGCATGCAAGTTCCATTACTTGCATTGCATGCAAAGCTTTCGCACCTCACCACCAGATGGCACCGTTGCTAACCAATGCTCCTTTCTTTCGCAGAAATCATCATTCCCCGCAAATGGAGCGCCGAAAACGGTCTGCTGGCGCTGATCGCCGCCGCCCTCATCGCCCGCTCCATCAGCGACATCTGGATGATCCAGAACGCGACCACCATCGAGAGCACCATCATCACGATGAACAAGAGCCAGTTCCGGACGGCGCTGGTCAAGTACCTTTCGGCGCTGCCGGCGGTAAGTGTTGTTGAAGCGTGTCCCAGCGTACTCGGTCACTCCGAGCACGAAAAGCAGGCACTGAGTTCGTTTTTGTGCGTTTTTTTTGCAGATCGCAGTCGTAAACAACGTGCTCAAGTGGAGCATCGGCGAGCTGAAGCTTAGGTTTAGGACCAACATGTCACAATATTTATACGCAGAGTACCTGAAGTGAGTGCTTGACCATTTCTTCAATTTCTTCAAACTTTTGATAACAAAAACAAAAACTATTTTTCAAGGGGTTTCACCTACTACAAGATGTCCAACCTGGACAACCGGATAGCGAACGCCGACCAGCTGCTGACGACGGACATTGACAAGTTCTGCGAGAGCGTCACCGATCTCTACTCAAACATCTGCAAGCCGCTGCTCGATATCGTGATTTACGTGTACCGGCTGACGACGAACCTGGGCGGGCAGACGCCGGGCATCCTGCTGCTGTACCTGTTCTTCTCGGGCGTGTTCCTGACGAATCTGCGCAAGCCGACGGGTAAAAATAGGGGTTTCTTGTGAGCTATTCTAGCGAATGACTCTAAACATGTTGCTTTCAGGTCGTCTGACGGTGATGGAGCAGAAGCTGGAGGGAGAGTTCCGGTACGTCAACAGCAGGCTCATCACCAACTCGGAGGAGGTAAGTCGAAGACTCGTAGCGATTGCCGTTCAAGAGCCAAACGACATGCGACACCTAGTGTTGAGTAGCAGAACAGAGCGAAGAATGTCGATTGAAATTTCCGCCCTTTGAGGTTATGTATGCGAATTCTGTTTTGTTAAATTCCAGCGTTGAAAACAACTTTTGAGCAAAAATTCGAGCTGATACTTTGTTAACTTTTGATGCTCTATCATTTTAAACAATATTATTTTTTCAAAATTATTTTTTTTTCAATTTTTTTTTATTGCGTTAATTTATAGAGGGCAAAGAGTTAACAATCGTACTACTTGAATTTTTTCTCAAAAGTTGTTCTATGAGCTGTAAATTCAATTTTAAGTTTGCATTCCTATGTAACCGAACAGCGAAAATTTGAATCGTCATTCTTCGATGCTTTGCGCCATCTGTCGGAATTTTTGAGCTTTTGATCGCGAATTCTTCATTGTTATATTCTCGTAAATTCATCACGAAAGATTACATTTGCTACTCACCGCCAGGTGTCGCGATACAACTTTTTGTGACTTGCATGCAAGTTTGATTATGTGCTACAGGCAGTGTTGCAATTTTTGTTTGTTTTTCAATAATATCTACGGGCTTAATATTTTTTTCTAGATATTGTTTCCATTTTCTGAATACGATTTTTCCTTGTTATTTTAAAACACGTGAAAAAGTCAGTCTAGGATTTCTTCATGGCCGAATCAAAAAAAATATATTTAAATTTGCTTATTAGAAACATATTTTCAATATGTTTTAATGATTGTTTCGAAAACATTGTGTTTTTGAAAATACAATTTGGCACCAGCAAAATGGCGGATGGTGTCAAATTTAGTGTAAATGCCTTCAGGACGAGTTTTTCCACATGATTTGGCAACACTGTCATAAGATATCGCAAATAATGGCGAATTTGAGAAGCTGTTTGCAGCCGGTAGTGTTGTGATCATGTCGGTTATTTAAATGACACGCAAACTTAACGGCAGTGGACAAATATCCTTCAATGAGAAAATTGTAAAAAAAATGTCTGGCAGCCCGGTTCAAAATGTTGGGCTCCTAAGTGAAATTTGCAGTGACGAATGTCAAGAATTTTGATGAAAATTACATCTGCCATCAGTTTCAATAATTAGGTTTTACAGAAAAAAATAAATAAATTTGGAGTAACTGGCAACACTGCCCAAACATATCGTTACTTAGGCGGGATTTGTTGATTTTTTTTTCAAAATTCGATGTTATATCAAATATTACGTTATAATTTCATAGAAATAAATTTAAGAGCCAATTTTTAATTCACATTAGGTATGTTTTTGACCGACCTTTCCGATACGTAATATATTGTAACGATCTGGTAGCCCTGTCATTTCATAAAATAAAACCACTTAAACTTTATTGTCTCAAACATTTTCAGGCCGAAATTTATAAAGTTTGATAAAAATGTCTAGTGAAACTTTTTTGATTAGTTAAAAAAAGATGTACGAATTTCCGATGAGTCATAAAACTTTTTTATCTGGCAACTCTGTCATATGCTATTGAAATTAAAGTGAGTAGCTTTTATAGCACTGGCATTCATCGTCTAAAATCACTAAGTTTTTGAACAAATTGAGAAAATTTCATCAAGGTACATAAGCAAGCAATTAACGCAGATAGGCAGCAACAAAATATGTTTTTTTTCACTAAGTTGCTTTCTTTTTAATGATCAAAACCAGATTTTTTGTTCAATCCAGAGAACGTTTTTCAACAATTTTAACATTTTTTCACAAAAGTTGTCATATAAATATTTTATTTAATATTTTTAAACTGCTTGAAAAGTGTATCAGCACTCAACCAATATTTTTTTGCTTAAAATTTAATGTTGAATTTGATCTTCAAAGCAACAAATGGAATTATCATCTGAATGTAAATCTAATCTAATCTAAACCAATCCAACACAAACGAAGCCAGTCCGATGAAAGCATGCTGGAAAGTCTTGTGATTAGATTACGCCCCAAGAACCTTTCTTGTCAGTATTCATAATTTCAGTACTTCCGAGAACACCCGAAAATGTATTACAAAAATTGGGTCCTAAAATTAAGCTTAAATTTGTGTTGTTAATGTTCACAACGATAAAGCTTATTTTTCTAAGTTCGAAAACATGTAGTCTTGTCAATTTTTGTTGCATTAAAATGATCAGAAATGGGTTTTAATCGTGTTTTTTTACCGTTGTACATAAAAATTGACAAAGGGTACCCAATTTAAGCGGCCAGCCCTATTGCGTTGTGTTTACCGCAGAGAGGATTCTGCGAACGGATCACATTTCACAGAATCTACATGGGAGGAAGGGTGCGTGGACATACCGTACCAAACGCTCCGATTAAGAATTATTATCTGAATGTAAATTCTCTAAAATTAATTTGATAAATCAACATGGAGTCTTTGTGAAAAACTGTGATTAAGGCAATTTCGCATGTTTCAGTAGATTTGAAATTAAAAAAAATATTCATTTGAAATGTTGTCTAAAAATATGTTTTTGAAAATTGAAGACTGACTAGAATCTAGTTAGAAAATACTTAGAAAACTATTTTTTCCCAATTCTACTCTTTGAAATGCTATTCTGTTTTTAATCAATAAAAAAAATAGCACGAAATGAGCATATTGACTTTTAGCAAAAGATTTTTTTTTTCGTCAACGCTGTTGTAGTGGTGTGTTGAACCACCTCTAATTTCAATTTTTTATTTCAAAATTTTAAAGTAATTTTTCAACAAGGCAAAACCTTGGATGTAAACAAGCATCCTATCCCACTCTAACTCAACGGGAACTGTCACTAGAGCAAGTGCGACAGATTGTTTGTTATCTGAGGTTTCGCTCCTTTGAAAAGTTACTACGGAATTTATGTGAAGTACTTTTCGATTGCATATTCAATTTTTCTTCTTTAAAAAAGAGTCCCATTTTTTTTATTAAATAATTTAAATAAATTAAGTAATTTTTAAATGTTGACCAACTTATGTCACTGCTCAAAAGCTGGCATTTTTTGTCATCTAAAACATATCCAAAAGTTACAAATTAAAAAAAATGGGTCCAATTAAATATTGCTATTTTTAAAAGCGTTCCAAGTTCTAAACAACAACTTCCTACAACTTTGTTGAAAACATCTAATCGATCGGAAAATCCGTTGCTAAAGTTGTATGGAGCTTTGTATTGACAAACTATTCATGCAAAAGACTTCTTTGGTCAAAGCAAAAGTACTACAAACAAAGTTTCATCCAAATCAAAAAGGCAAAGTCTCAGATAAGAGCACTTCCATTCGAGCAGTTTTTGCTTTTTTTCCTACAATGTATTTCTCATGGGAGAACTGTCATTTCCAGAGTTATTTTTTGAATTGGTCCTTTAAGCAAATTTTATTCGCTGAAATTCAGTAAAATTTTACTGAATTTTCATCTAAAAAATTTCAGCAAAAGAAACGTCAAATTATTTTGCGAAAAACTTCGTAATTTTCTTGTGTCAGTTTGACAGATCTTTTTCACTTCCATTCGAGCAGTTTTTGCTTTGTTCTACAATGTATTTCTTATGGAGCGAACTGTCAAAAACTGCTCGACTGCGATCACAAAAAAATGTTTCCAGTACTGTTTTTTACTCCAAACCTAAAAAAAAAACGTGGTTAGCATTGAGGCATTTGTTATTCACATTTTCTTACCTTTTTTAAAGACCATAATACAAAATCAGCAGCATCCTAACAATAAGTCACAGGTGACGTTTCAGTTTGACAGATATGCAGTTACTAATTTTAAAGCAATGTTTTTTTTTTCAATTGCCGAATTTCAGCAAAAGTGATGATTAATGTATCGCATTCAGTTATTTATTTTACTGAAATGGCAATCCAAGATTTGTTGTGTAGGCTGACGTTTCCGCAAATAAATGGAGGCAAACAAACAAAGCAAACAAACTATCGAAAAGGGCGAGTTTGTTTATTAGCTTGCCATAGTCTAATACCTCCTTAAAAGTGAGTTTGTTTTGTTTGTTTGTCGTTAAAAGGGTCATAAACAAGGCCATAACATAAAACTGTGCATTTTGTTTAAAACAGATTTTTCGATTGCAATTTTAGATTCATCTTTGAAAAAATATTTTCAGAGCATTTTCAAAATGTCTTCATTTTGTTTAAAAAGTATGACATATTTTCGGATGTTACCCAACAAATGTTGGATAATGTTTTTTTTTTGTCAGTCAGGTCAAGTCAAATATTGAGGTTAGGTTTGGCTTTCTCCATCTAGACTGCCGTTTTACGGCGATATGATGTATACGCCATTTTGGACATTTTCAATTTTATTGTACAGTCTGATAAAGAATCTTAAAAGCTACCTCCTGACGAAAGAATTTTTCAAAAAACTGCTCTGGGGCCCATTTTATTAAGCAAACAAACAATGATGTATACGCCAATTTTACTCATCATGATGTATGTATACAATGAGAATTGATAGAAGTCAAATTCAATACTGTTTGAATCTTGATTTGAGGTGTTGGGACCAAATCAAGACTGGGCAATATTTTATTACATTATTTCGATTTAATTCTTAAGGGGATGTCCATTAGGCATCATCCATAAAGTACGTCACGTTCTGAGGGAAGAGGGGGGTTTTGAGAAAGCGTGACGTTGCGTGTTAAAAGCATAGGGAAATCGTGACAAATGGGGGTGGAGTAAATTTTGGCTGATTTTAATGTGACGTACTTAATGGATGACACCTTATCCACATCCACGTAGACACTTTTTTGAAAGTTCTAGACCCACCCACCTCCCTTGCTGACAATTGTTCATGCAAAAAATGTGTTTATGGAGCATAGACTATCGCTAAGGGAGCGTTATTTTATTACGTAACGCAAAAAATCAGATTTTTAGACCCCCCCCCCCCCTCTTAACAAAATTTCCATACAAATTTTAAAAAATTTGTATGGAGCGTAAAACGGCCTCCGACCCCCCTCCCCCCAACTGCGTTACGTAATCAAAGAACGCTCCCTAATACCTCCCCACCCCCTTAAAGTGTCCACGTGGACAATGCATTACGGGATCCACTCAGCTATCAAAATAGCTGGCACAAAAAATAAAGCCAGCTTTGATCGCTTTGATCGAGCAATGTATACATACATCATTGGGCAGGAAAAGTAATGATTTTTTATTGCTATTTTTTCGGCCAAATGATGTTTGTGGTTTAAAATCGTAGAGAATAGGAAAAAACAAGAAATTTTGTAGGGGCCGCATTTTTATTGTACTTTTTAACAGTTTCTACAGAGCAGACCTCAAATTAGTCATTTTAAATTGAAAAAATGAACAAAAACAGAATATCGTGTCTACAGCAAAATCACCTCAATGGCGTATACATCATATCGCCGTAAAACGGCAGTAGAGAACAAACCCTTTTTTTCAAGCTACTTCTAAAAGTGGTTATTTCGAACCAAACATTTCATTAGGGCACAAAACCAAAAACCGCGATTCGAGAAAATCGCTGGCAAAAAGTGGACAACTTGTTTTAATTCCTATTGAAAAAGAAAGCTTGACTGGTGGCATTTTTACTGATGATACGATAAAACACATCATTATCCTCAACTCTGCTTTAATGCTTCTTAATTTATGTTGATTTTCGCAATAAAACTCATTTTAAAAAATCTCGCTATTGGGCCCTTTTAACTTTCCAACCAAGTTTCCAACTGTTATTCATAATGGGCCCTTTCTTAACGTGAAGACTTCCATCATTGTCATGATATTTCGTTCAAAGATATAAATTTTGCGTCGCTTTCAATATTTTGACAAAATTCCTTCAACAAGTTGTTTAGAATAGTGCCCTACACATGCTTTTTCTTTTTGGTAACGATTATCCCATTCCTTGTAAAGTTATGGAAATCGTCATTAATCAATGATTGCCAACTAGGACGTCAATGACTGTGCCATAAAATTATATAAATTTTGAAGCACAATTGATTTAAATCAAAAATTCCTTCAGTGGCTTCAAGATGGCAACAACCGGCACATGCTGATTCATTTTGGTGCTGAAATTCGTTAAATTGAATTTAATACAGAATATTTTATATTGATGATCAAATTTCTTCAAAAATGATCAACGGCTTCACCTTAATGCAATTTCGAAAAGAACTGAAAGGGCACTAAAGTGCTGTCACCTGATTGTTGTTTTTAATGATGTTTATGGGCCTTTTTGTTTAGTTAGAAATAATGAGGAATTCAGCGGAAATTTTGATAATGGGTGAAGTTTTGTGATCGAATGGTGTAGATAAGGTATGTGAAACATAAAAATTCTTCAAATGTGTACTGAACAGCAGCCGCGGGCCGTATTAAATATTCTATTTCGACGAAGTTTTTTTTCTGCAGAAATCCTTGGTGAAACGTAAACCAAACTTTGTTTTGAAGTGAATTAGTGTTAAGAATGTATGAAAAGTTCACTTTATAACATAGAAAGTATCTTAACCACGAAAAACTAACGAAAAAGAAAAGGGCACAATTGAACTTTTTTTCTGGTTTGGAGTGAACATTGTTATGTGCCCTTTTGTTTTTTTTTTTTATTTTTTCAATAGGAAATTGTTTGTTATCAATCTGATTTTTGGAGGGCATGTAGGGAGTGTACTAATGAATGGAATAGTGGAATAATCCCAAATGTTTACGTATTGGTTTTGTGCCCTAATGAAATGTTTGGCTCGATTTAACCACAAGATAGTCATTAGAGTGTAACAAAAATGACTTTTTGGCGGGCTTTCAGGGGTTTGTTCCGGAGGGCAAACTTTTTGCCTTCCTCACTTTACTGAGGAAAGGCTATAAAATCACTCGAAAAACGAACTTTTTAGTTAGACCTCCTAGACCTACCTTCATTTGTACATATCGACTCAGAATCACCAGCTGAGCAAATTTCTGTGTGTTTGGCTGTATGTAGACATGTGTACCAAATCAATGTCACTGGAATATCTTATCACAGGCTCAACCGATTTTGGCCGGAATGGTTTTAATCGATCCGTCTTAACGTCCTCTAAGTTGCTATTTAAATTCATGCAGTTTAATCATGTATTTAAAAAGTTATGTTAAAAAAACTGTTTCATGTTAAATTAAAATTATGGTAAAAAGGGTGATTTTTTTTTCATGAAACCTCACATGTTATATATTTTTAGAACGCATATGAGAAGACCATTCTTGTGGAATAAGAATTTTCAAGATCTGACTTACCTATCCTCAATTACAAGCAGTTTAAAAAATGGTCTGAATTCACATAACCTCAACTGGTCGGGTCTGATCGCCACGAAAAAGCCGTGTAGAGGGATGCCATTTTCCTCAAAGGCCGTGTCTGTATAATCTTGACAAAAAGTCTGTAGGAAGTCTATTTTTTATTACTCGTCACTTATTTTTATTAGGACCTCTTAGGTGCTGCGATCACGTTAGGGGAGATCCATAAACCATGTGGACACTTTAGGGGATTGTAATCACTCTATAAATGAGAGGAAGGCACCAACCACCTAAAGGTGGATTAAGTAACGTTTTTTTAAATTAAATTTCTATATTGGGGGTATCAAAAAACACCCAAAAAGCAAAAACTGAAAATTTGGTTTATTGGACCTTTTCAAAAAAAAACTCCAAAATTCGACACATAAGGGTGATGCAGGCTATTTTTATAAAATTAAGTTGAATTTGATGTTTTTTTTTTATATTTTGGAATAATTCATGTTAATTTTTTTCTCCACACTTTTTTCAGATCGCCTTCTACAAGGGCAACAACCGCGAGAAGCTGACCATCCTGGCGAGCTTCAACAAGCTGGTGGCGCACCTGCGCAAATTCTTGGAGTTCCGCGTCGGCATGGGCATCATCGACAACATGGTTGCCAAGTGTGAGTAACTTATTAATACTGTTCTAGTCGTAAAACTAATTGAAACTGTGGTTTGCAGACATTGCCACCGTGGTCGGCTTCTACGCCGTGTCGCTTCCGTTCTTCGAGGAGAACCACCCGCTGCTGACGGGCAGCAAGGCCGGCGATCGGTTGAGCGTAAGCACGAGGGTGACTTTGTTGAAGTTGAGTTTTTTTTAGCTTTTTCTCGCTTCTAGAAATACTACACCTTCGGTCGGATGCTGGTCAAGCTGGCGGAGGCCATCGGTCGGTTGGTGCTGGCGGGTCGTGAAATGTCGCGGCTGGCCGGGTTCACCGCGCGCATGACGGAACTCACGGTTGTGCTGAAGGAGCTGAACGCGGGTCGGTACGAGCGCACCATGGTGAGCAACTCGAGCGTGGCGGACGCGGAGATTGGCGCCGGGAAGGGCCTGCTCAAGTTCCAGGACAATCTGATCAAGTTCGAACACGTGCCGCTGGTGACGCCGAACGGGGACGTGCTGGTCAAGGACCTGAACTTTGAGGTCAAGTCCGGCATGAACGTGCTGGTGTGCGGGCCGAACGGGTGCGGCAAGAGCAGTTTGTTCCGCATTCTGGGGGAGTTGTGGCCCACGTGGGGCGGCAAGGTGACGAAACCCCCCGCGGGGAAGCTGTTTTACATTCCGCAGAGGCCGTACATGACGCTGGGGACGCTGCGCGATCAGATCATCTACCCGCACACGCACCAGGAGATGAAGCGGCGTGGCAAGACGGACGCGGACCTGCTGTCGTACCTGGACCTGGTCCAGCTGACGTACCTGCAGGTGCGCGAGAAGGGCCTGGACGCGATCGAGGACTGGATCGACGTGCTGTCCGGCGGGGAGAAGCAGCGCATCGCGATGGCCCGGCTCTTCTACCACAAGCCCCAGTTTGCCATCCTGGACGAGTGCACCTCGGCGGTTTCCGTCGACGTCGAAGGAAGCATGTACGAGTACTGCCGGAAGGTGGCGATCACGCTGTTTACCGTTTCGCACCGGAAGTCGCTGTGGAAGCACCACGATTACTATCTGCAGTTTGACGGCCACGGCGCGTACGAATTTGCGCCCATCGACGGCAGCGAGCAGCAGTTCGGGTCGTAAGCACAGCATTTCCGGGTGGATCTTTTTTTACGGTGATAGAGCGAGACAGAACCGGTTCCAGGAGGGCGTGGATGAGCGGTGCAGGAAACCCACTAATTTTAAGGTGTATAAATGCGACGGACGGGCGGCTATTTTTTTATCTTTCTTTCGTGAATTCTATCGAGAAGTGAGAGTCGGTTTTCTTTTAATGTGGAGTAAAGCATGATTGTGTTTTATTAAATTTTATTTACAAGACAGGCATTGCGCTTTTTCTCCGTTATTTTATCTTAATGTAATCTTCTGTTGCAGAAATAAAAGTTAACTTTGGAATAATGTTGGTTTTATTTTGTGTTGAATAATTCTGTAGTGTAAATCACATAAATCTGTCAAAAAGTTGTTGACTGATGTTGAAACTGATGCCTTGTGACGTCATGCTCGATAAAATCTGAAAAGAAATTGAGAAAGTACGAACATTAGTCCCTTAATTCAAGAAAAACAAACGAAATTTGTTGATTTTAACCCTAACATGACTAAAATAGAACGAGAGTGTATCGAACTGACGGCCATTTTGACATTCAACTCAACCAAAAAACTGTCAGTTTCACTGTCGTGAAAAATGAGACTACTTGACCTGGCGGCCATTTTGAAGGTAAACTTGAACTCCAGAGCAACATTTGAAAGGGGCGGTACGACATTGCTCTTACGGCCTTTCGTCCCATTTAAACGCGTGTAATGAAAGGCCGTAAGAGCAATGTCGTACCGCCCCTTTCAAATGTTGCTCCAGAACTGTCAATCGTACTCTAAAAAAATATTGTAATAATTGGGAGTTTGTAAGCCAACTTAAAACTGTTCAAATCATTCATTTTTTAAAGTTTGTTTCGAGACATTTGAAGACGCAAATCGATATTTCTGGAAAAAGAAAATGGCGAACAGACAATTCTATACAATTTGCTTCTAACAAAAACCTAACCAAAAACAAAAATTTTGAATTGACACCGCAGATAGAGCTTAAAGACAAAGTTCTTCGCCAAAAAGAACAATCACTAAACACTGACGCCATTTTTCACACACTCACCTCGTTTTTGCGCTCCTCCACCATTTTCTAACCCCCCCCCCCTCAATTAATCTAACCCAAGAAAACGAATGTTTTCTATACGTGATATTGCCTCTGCGAAATAATCCCGACGCGCGTTTTAGGGGACGCCGTCGCCGGGATATTTGCAGGGCAGAACACGTTCGGAGGGGGGCACCATTTCTATTTCTTCAGTACAAAAAAAAAACACAGAAACACGAAAGGACACGGCTTGCTTCCAGGAGGTGTCAAGCGAAAAAGAGGCCGATTTTGGCACGAAAGCCGGCAAGGAGGTATTTTTTTGCAAATGAAGGGTGCGATGTTTTTTTGGTAGGAAAACATCGCAAAGTGAAGAGCGAGGGGTGAGACGATTAGATAGAATTATAAACTTAGTAATTTCTTGAAAAATGAAGAAAAATCAATATTATTGTTTGAGTTAAACCTCATAACTGACTTAAATAAGAGATTGATAGGCTTTTTTATATTAAACATTTACCAACAACTAAAATAACGGGTAGTTCTACCTATTTACTGGAGGTAGTGGCCTATAATTTTTGCTACCGCTGATGTAGGTCACAAAGTCATACAACAAAAATTTACTCGAATATTAGTGAACATTAAACTCCAGCCTTATTTCTGAAGTTTAATTTATTTCTGTTTTCTAACTTTGAAATTGAATTTATTTACTTTTTTAGGGCAGGAAAAATCTACTTGTTTTTGTAAACACATAGTACAAAACAAGAATACACAAGAAACAAAAGTCAAATAACACGGCTGTACCCAGAGCTCTTTCTTCATGAGGAACTTGGGCTCGAACTCGGGGCTTCTTTCTTTTTATGAATACATTTTATTGAATATCTAGAACTCTGGTTAGCGTTTACTCTATATTTTAACCAATATTGCGATGATCTTTCAATAGGGTCCCAATGCCCTATGTAATTTTTTATGTACATTGGTAAAAAAGACAATTTTTTTTCGATGGATCAATAAAAAAAATATTTTTTTTGAATTTTTATGTTTTATTTTTTTAAGTTTTTAAAATTTAAAAAAAATCTTAGTATTTAGAAAAATAATATTTTAAAATTTTTTTTTTTTTGATTTCTTGATTTTTTTTAATTTTTTAAGTGTTTTGATTTTATTTTTTTTTATTTTATGGATTTTTTTTAAATTTTTGGAATTGTAGAATTTTTTGATTTTTTTGAAATATATAAAATTTTTAAAATTCAAATATTTCAAAAATTAAAAAAAAAATCAAAAATTTAAAACTTTAAAAAATTTTAAACCCTTGTACAAATTTTTATTTTATTTAAATTTTAGAAATATTTAGAAATTGCTGCTTAATTTCAGGACTTAATTACAGAAATCATATTTTTTTTTTCAAAATATAAATCGTTTTATATTATAAATTTTAACCAAGCTTCCCTGCACCGTGCGGTGTATGAACGTGTCGTAGTGCGCTGGTACGATGTACCAAGAAACCAATACACAAATGGGTTCAGGCACGTACCGAAGCTAGAAAACCAAACCCGCGGTGTGCGTTGGCACTGGCGCATGGGAAGCTTGATTTTAACCAAAATTGCGATGGTCTTAGGTCCCAAAGCTCTATGCAATTTTTTATGTAAATTGGTAAAAAAAGACAACATGTTTTCAATGGATAAATTAAACATTTTTCTTTGAATTTTTTATTTTTATTGATTTTTTTATGTTTTTAATTTTTTTAAAATTATTAAAGTTTTTCAAATTTTCAAAATTCTTTAAATTTTAAAAATTCTTGAAATTAAAAAAAGCTTTGAAATTAAAAAAAAAAAAATATTCTTTGTCCTCTATCTTAACCTATACCCTAACTGGCTCAATCGGCCTTGCCATCACGGAGCCGTGCGTCTATTTATAGATCCGAGATCTATTGTTTTTCGTCTTGATGGATGTTGATGATCTCCTGTGGGTCTTGTTGGAAGATTCTTCCTTCCTTCCTTCACGCGTTGTGGTGTGGTTGGTTGGTCATCTTCCCGTCCATTCCCCACTCACCCACCGCTAGTTGTTGTAGTGGGGGGAGCGGCATGTGTTTGTGTGTGGTAATTAATTACCGAGTGTATCTGTTGCTCCCAGAGGGAGCAGGGGGTTCTGGTTGCCACCGAAAATTCGGTGGCGAGGTGACCGGGCGGGTTCGATCCCTGATCGTCTGCTTGAAAGGCAGATCGCTTAACCATTCGGTTAAGTACCCGGACTATTTTTAAAAAAGTTGATTTTTTTTAAATTTTATTTTTTTTTGATTTTTAAATTTTGTTGAGTTTCTTTAAAATGTTTATTTTTTTAATATTTTTTGAAATGTTTCAAAAAATGATTTATTTTTTGATTTTTTTTTAAATCTATTTTTTATTTTTTTTGTAAATGTTTGGAATTGTAGAAATTTTTTAATTTTCAAAAATGAATAAAATTTTTGAAATCAAAATATTTCTAAAATAAAAAAAAAATAAAAAATTGAAACTTTCAATTTTTTTTTAGTTTGTTAAAAGTATGGTTTTTTTAATTTTGAAAATCTTTAGGAATTGCTGCTAAATTTCAGGACTCAATTACAAAAATCATATTTTTTTAAATATAACTCGTTTTATATTATAAATAAATTTTAACCAAAATTGCGATGGTCTTTTAAAAGGGTCCTAAAGCTCTATGTAATTTTTTATGTACATTGGTAAAAAATACAAAATTTTTTTCGATGGATCAATTATTTTTGTTTTTGAAATTTTATTTTTTTCAATTTTTAATTTTTTTAAGGTTATTAAAGTTTTTGAAATTTTTGGAAGTTTTTTTTGAAATTATTTAATATTTAAAAAAAATATTTTTTTAAATGTTTAAAATTTTTGATTTTTTAATTTTTTTTTAATCTCGTTTTTTTTAATATTTGGAATTGCAGAAATTTTTGATTTTTTTGAAATATATAAAAAATTTGAAATTCAAATATTTCAAAAATTAAAAAAAAATCAAAATATTGCATGAGCATGAGCATGAGCATGGTTGACTGCCAATGAGCTGCTACTCCGTTATTGACGGATCAGCTGAAGTTACACAATGAACCAACAGATGATTAGTGGGAGCTAATCATCCTCACTGTATAACCCCTGAAGATCTCTGCTTCAAGTCAATACCGGCGCCCCCCCAAGGAGATGCAGTTCAACAAAGGTAGGAATGTTAGTCCGATAGTTGAAGTTGCAGACTCATCAGACACAGAGTTTGTCGCTCTATACCTGTTGACACCGCATGAGACCGTTGAATCCACAGCATCTCCTTCAAGCATCACGGGAAGTGGGGAATTGTGTTAGTAGGGGGAAAGGAAGGTCAGGATTCATCTTGGTAGATGATATGACCAGAAAGTGAAACATAATCGTTGCCTTCCGAGCTACGACGCTATAAGAAGGACTTTTCACATCTTACCGCCGGCGTGCCATCCGAGCAACGATGCTATGGGAAGGACTTTCAAAATTAAATGTTATTGTATTTATCGATTTATTCGGCGACGTGCAATTTTAAATAGATCAGGGAAACATAATCGTTGCCTTCTGAGCTACGACGCTATGAGAAGGACTTATCAATTCCTCAATCGCGATTTTTCACATCTACCGCCGTCGTGCCATCCGAGCAACGATGCTATGGGAAGGACTTTCAAAATTAAATGTTATTGTATTTATCGATTTATTCGACGACGTGCAATATTAGATAGATCAGGGAAACATAATCGTTGCCTTCCGAGCTACGACGCTATGAGAAGGACTTATCAATTCCTCAATCGCGATTTTTCACTTCTACCGCCGGCGTGCCATCCGAGCAACGATGCTATGGGAAGGGCTTCAAAACTAAATGAAAGTGAATATACACACGACGACGTGAATCCCTTTTCAATGAAATCCAGAAATCTCCACCACTTTCTCGCGGATTCTCGCGCGCGACGTCACACACCGATCCCCCGACGAACACCACGACTGATGGCCCAACTTCCAAGGCCTCGACGCGAACTTCTTTTCAATGATTCCAGAATCTTCCACCACTTTCTCGCGGATTCTCGCGCGCGATGTCACACACCGATCCCCCCGACGAACACCACACGACTGATGGCCCAACTTCCAAGGCCTCGACGCCAACTTCTTTTCAATGATTCCAGAATCTTCCACCACTTTCTCGCGGATTCTCGCGCGCGACGTCACACACCGATCCCCGACGAACACCACACGACTGATGGCCCAACTTCCAAGGCCTCGACGCGAACTTCTTTCAATGATTCCAGAATCTTCCACCACTTTCTCGCGGATTCTCGCGCGCGACGTCACACACCGATCCCCCCGACGAACACCACACGACTGATGGCCCAACTTCCAATGCCTCGACGCGAACTTCTTTTCAATGGTTCCAGAATCTTCCACCACTTTCTCGCGGATTCTCGCGCGCGATGTCACACACCGATCCCCCCGACGAACACCACACGACTGATGGCCCAACTTCCAAGGCCTCGACGCGAACTTCTTTTCAATGATTCCAGAATCTTCCACCACTTTCTCGCGGATTCTCGCGCGCGACGTCACACACCGATCCCCCCGACGAACACCACACGACTGATGGCCCAACTTCCAAGGCCTCGACGCGAACTTCTTTTCAATGATTCCAGAATCTTCCACCACTTTCTCGCGGATTCTCGCGCGCGACGTCACACACCGATCCCCCCGACGAACACCACACGACTGATGGCCCAACTTCCAATGCCTCGACGCGAACTTCTTTTCAATGGTTCCAGAATCTTCCACCACTTTCTCGCGGATTCTCGCGCGCGACGTCACACACCGATCCCCCCGACGAACACCACACGACTGATGGCCCAACTTCCAAGGCCTCGACGCGAACTTCTTTTCAATGGTTCCAGAATCTTCCACCACTTTCTCGCGGATTCTCGCGCGCGACGTCATACACCGATCCCCCAAAAAAAAATCAAAATATTTCAAAAATGTTTAACTTTGTAAAAATTATGATTTTTTTTAATTTTACAATTCTTTAGGAATAAGGCTTTCTAGTCAGAAATTTACCAACACATTCAAAGTATGTTTACATGACAGCTGGACGTTTGTTTGCATCAGGATTCCTATCTCTTTCTAGCAAAAGTTTTTTGTCAGGCGACTTCTAGCTGGTTTTTTTGACTGACTGCCCGATTTGTCAGCCAACATACTTCGCAGGGCTGTGACAGCTACAGCTCGATCATTGTTTGCATCAGGACACTGTGACGAGGAGTTCGTCATTTTTGAGTTAATTTACATTTTTTTCACTGGGCCTAGAAAGCCTTATTGCGAATTTCAGGACTCAATTACAGAAATCATAATTTTTAAAATATTAATAAATTTTAACCAAAATTGCGATGCTCTATGCTCTTTGTAATTTTTATGTACATTGGTAGAAAAAAGACAACATTTGAATTTTTTGTTTTAATATTTTTTTTTAATTATTGAAGTTTTTAAAATTTTCAAAATTCTTTATATTAAAAAAAAAATTTCAGTATTTTAATTTTTTGTTTAATTTTATTTTAATTTTTTGAAATGTTTGAAATCTTTTAATATTTTTTTTTTTAATTTGTTGAAATGTTTGAATTTTTTGAAAGTTTTAAATTTTTTAAATTTTTAGAACTGTAGAAATTTTTGAAATATATAAAAAAAATCAAATATTTCAAAAATTTTAAAATATCTTTAATTTTAAAAATTTTCAATAGTTTAAAACTTTCAAAAGCTTTTAAATTTTTAAAAGTTTTGAATTTTCTTAATTTTAGAAATCTTTAGAAATTGCTGCTTCATTTCAAGACCCAATTACAGAAATCATGAATTTTTATTCGATTTGTATTGAGGTTGATTTTTGAATACTTTTTCAAAATTGTGTAAAGAATGCTCTGAATTCGTCGTCGGTTTTTAACTCGAATTCAATAATAAAAATTTCAAATAAAAAAAAACTAGAAAAATGGAATGTTTATCAGTGTAATTACGATTGTCGCACCCCTCGCCTGTAAAAAAAAAAACATCGCAATAACGAATCCCATCACATGACAGCCCTCTGTTGTCATTTGACCTGTCAATTAACGTCATTAATCACCCTGCATGATCGCGTGAGGAAAAACATCAAAACATTCGCTTCGTGTGTTGTGAAATTTTGATTCCGAAACATACATTTTTCATAAATCCATTCCACAAATGGGCAAACTGACCCTGCTCCAGTGCCTGTCCGGCCACCGGGGCCGCGTCTGGGGTGCCGGATGGCACCCACGCGACCCGGTGCTAGCTACCTGCGGCGAGGACAAAACGATCCGCATTTGGGCCGACGACGGCACGGGACGGTGGGTTCCGAAGACGGTCCTTTCGGATGGGCACACGCGGACGATCCGGGACGTGGCGTGGTCGCCTTGTGGAAGGTTTTTGGCGTCGGCAAGCTTTGACGCTACGGTTGCCATTTGGGACCGGAGGTCCGGGGAGTTTGAGTGCAACGCAACGCTGGAGGGCCACGAGAACGAGGTGAAGAGCGTGTCGTGGAGCAAGTCGGGGGCGCTGCTGGCGACCTGCAGCCGGGATAAGTCGGTGTGGATTTGGGAGGTGGCCCAGGAGGACGAGTACGAGTGCGCGGCGGTGTTGAACACGCACTCGCAGGACGTCAAGAAGGTCGAGTGGCATCCGAATGAGGACGTGCTGGCGTCGGCCAGTTATGACAATACGATCCAGTTGTATCGGGAGGATCTGGCCGATAGTGATTGGAGCAGTTTTGATACGTTGGCCTCGCACGACTCGACGGTTTGGAGTATTGCGTTTGATGCGAGCGGGAGTCGGTTGGCGTCGTGCAGCGACGACCAGACGGTGCGCATTTGGCAGGAGTACAAACCGGGGAACGAGTTTGGGGTGGCCTGTCCGGACGGGAAGACACCGGTTTGGAAGTGCGTTTGTACGCTGTCTGGGTTCCACAGCCGGGCCGTGTACGACATCAGCTGGTGCAAGAAGACGGGGCTGATTGCGACGGCTTGCGGGGACGATATGGTGCGGATTTTCCGTGAGGTGGCGGGATCACCGGCGAACGAGCCGACCTTTGAGATGGTCGCCTCGAAGCACGCCCACTCGCAGGACGCGAACACGGTCGAGTGGAGTCCGACGGTGGCCGGGCTGCTGGTGACGACCAGCGACGACGGTGACGTCAAGTTGTGGAAGTTTGAGGATGATGAGTAGTTCCTTGGTTGATTTTTGAAATAAAGTTTAGGGTGGAAGAACTGCGCGAACTTCACTGTTGAAAGAAATTTCCAGGCTATTTACCACGGCGGGTCAAACTGACCCTGTTGATGTATTAAATGAGCGAAAGGGAAGCCGGTTAAGACGGGACCAACTGCTTCCAAGGATCCTGAAAAAGACTGAACCAGATTAGAATGTGTTGGATGTGATGACACTACGAATCAAAACTACTCGTCTAAACCTTTAGAGAATATTCTATCGTTCAATCGTTCCGTGAGTAATTAAATCTAAGCCGTCAACCTCCACACGCTCACTTCCGTCCCTCGCGACGCTTCAAATCCTCCTTGGCCTGTTCGAGCTCCTTCTTGACGTCCTGCCGGAACGTCTCCATCATCCGCTTGAACCGCTCGGGCGTCATCTCGATAAACTTCTGCTCCTGCGCCATCGTCCTGCCCCGGTAGTACGCACTCACGAGCAGCTGGGCTGCCCGCCGCATCGGATAGCTATCCGCGAGGCGCTGGATCAGCTGCTCGTTGTTGGCGAGGTAGCGCATCAGCACGCGGAGAACCATGTTTAGAACTGCACGTTCTTGTACTTCTTGATGAGCTGCTGTTTAAGGGCGAGTTGCTTGCGCAGACTCTCGAGACGACGCAGCTGTTCCTCCTTGCTGAACTCGATTCCCGGCAGTTGACGGATTGTGGCCCGGGCGGCTTCCAAAGTTTTTTGCAGCTCGAGAACCTTCTGGCTGCAGTCGGCGCTTTCCTTCTGCTTGGCGGCGTTGTCGACCGGATCTTTCTCGACGCTGGTGGGGGAAAGTGTTTATGTAAGCTTTTGCGTTTTAATTTTAAAAAATCAACTGAGATAAAGAATTTTTAAAAGGAAACTTCTTTGTTTTCCAGTAAGAGATTATATAAAAAAGAACTTGCACGAAATTCAGTTCAAGTCTTTGTTGACAAAGTTTTGGTTCAATGACTTGTTTACAAATAACACATTTTTTATTTGGGGAGAAACTAACAAACTTGACAAATTCAAGTAAAAAATGTGATTTCAACTCACAAAACCTCTTATCAGTCAAAACCAAAACAAAGAGCAACAAACTGACAGCCCTCTCTCCTCCTCACCTTCTGATAATTTCGTAAATGACCGGCAAAATTTCGATTTCCGCCACCTTCTGCTTCTGCTCTTGCTTTTTCGTCTCCTGCTGCAGGTCAGAGCAGGCGTTGGACGCGGCGCCGGCACCTGTCACTGAAGATGGGTTGCTGCTGTCAACGCCACCACCACTCGGAACGGACGACACGATTTGGGGCTTCACTTCGAGTTGCTCCAGCTGCATCGGTTCCATCGCGTCCCCGGGGCGAGGTCGACCATGCGGGCAGGTTCCGGGGTTCAGGCTGGAAACTTGTTTGGAGAAAAGAAAACTTGGGCGCCCGTCGTCAGGAGGAAGCGAAAATGTTTACCCCTAGAACTGTCAAAAACGTACACGTTCAAGGGGAAAGAAGAGGCATTCTTAAAAAATTATTACACTCTAAAAAAATCACCCAATTTTTCACATCGAAAATAAAAAAAGCCTAATAACTATTTATTACTTGGCATCGGATAAGGACCCGAAGATCGTCGTCACCCACCTACAAGCGGCACAGAACAACCTCGAGGAGTTTCAGCGGAAGTGGCGCATCAAGCTGAACGCTGGGAAAACCCAGTCCATCTTCTTCACCAGGAGGCGTGCTGCTCGGCACCTTCCCCGCAGATCGATCAGCGTCAATGGCCAGCCTGCGATGTGGGACGACGAGGTCAGGTACCTGGGTGTGGTGCATGACAAGAAGCTAAAGTACGACAAGCACGTGAACTACATCATCGGGAAGGTGGATCGGTCCCAAAGCGCTCTACTCCCTGCTGAATCGGCGGTCGAAGCTGAGCATCAAGAACAAGTCGCTAGTGATAAAGTGCATCATCCGTCAATGCTGACCTACGCTGCTGCGGTCTGGGGCAACTGCGCCAAATCGCACCGGCGACTCAGGTGAAGCAGAACAAGCTGCTCAAGATGGTGCACAACCTGGACCCGTGGTACCCGACCGACGATCTACACAAGCTGGCCGGCGTCGACACCATCGACGCAAGCATCGAAAAGCAACGAGAACCTTCAGGACTTCATGTGGGATGTCAACGAATCCGCTCATCGAAGCACTCCTCCGTCAACAACTGTGATATTAGTTTTAAGCCAAACATAGATCTAGGGTTTTCTCAAAATTTATTTTCCTAAAAAGAACACCCAGTTAGCAAAATCTAAACTTAGAAATATGTATCCTCCCTGCAAAGGCTTATGAATTGATCTCAGTTGAAAGGTTCTCCAAATCTCTGAATTGCAAATGTAACATCCTGGAGCAGAACTGTTAAATTCTAATAAAAACACAATTGAATTGAATTGAATTGAATAACTATTTATTAATGAAAAATCTTTTTTTTAAACATGGTTAGGTCTGTTTAGATGACAAAAAATGGCACAACCACTAAGAATTTCGGCTCGATATTTTCACAAAATTCTCAGTGGGAAGTTGATCAGAATTCTTTCGGTAGTGTTGTCATTATTTTTTTTTTGGAGAGAATCATAACTTTGAAAAAAATGGGAAAATAATCGTAAACAAGATCGTAAAACTTATTTGATTTTATTTTTAAATGTATAACGAGTTGGTTGTCTACACTGAAATTGTAGCTAAATATTCGATAATCTTTTCTGAGCTGTCCATACAAAGAAGTATGAGAAAATGAATATGAGAAAATAAAAAAAATCTGTCGTGGTGATTATTGCATTCGATCGTATTATTTCGATCGTAATTTCTCGACTCACGATCGAGATTTCTCGATCGTAATATTACGATCATTATTTGTCGATAGTAAATTGAGATCATTCGATCGTAATTTCTCGATCTACCATCGACAAATTACGACCGACGATCGAGAAAATCTCGATATGGGTTCGAAGCTTTTTTTTTTAATTCATGATTTACAGAAATTTCAAAAAAAAAAAATAAAAAAAAAAAATCAGAAATTACAAAAAATTCAACAATTTCAGAATTTATTAAAAAAAATAAAAATTTTAAAAATTTCAACAATTTCTAAAATTTCTAAAATTTCAAAAAATTCAAAAAAATCTAAATTTTCCAAAATTTCAAATATTGCAAAAATTTTAAAAATTTCATAGATTTCAAAACTTGCAAAAATTTCAAAAATTTAAAAAATTTAAAAAAATTCAAAAATGTTAGAATTTTTATACATATTCAAAAATTTAAAAAAATCAAAAAATTCAAACATTTCAAAAATTGCTAAAATTTCAAAAAATTCAAAGATTCCAAAATTTTTAAAAATCGCAAAAATTTCCAAAATTTCAAAAATTTCAAAATTTTAGAATTTTTATAAATACACAAAAATTGAAAAAAAATTAAAATTTTTAACAATTTCAAAAATAAAAAAAAATAAAAAAAAATCAAAATTTTTAAAAATCTTATATCTCTTTTGAAAAAAATCCAAGTTAAATGTTTTTTTTTTGACTCCCATTTTGAAATAAATAATTGTATTTTCCAACCAACTATCGCTTGCTTAAAAAAATAAAAAAATAATTTTGAAATTCTTCGACAATTGGGTCCTAAAATGAAGCTTGGATTGCTGATATTATTGTTTACAGCGATAAAGTTTTTTTTTCTGAGTACAATGACCCTTTGGACGACCACAAAGAGTTTAAAATGGATTTTTAAATCAATTTTGAAAAAAATACCTCGCGGCCCTTCTTGACAGAAAATCTCCTACTTGACAGCTCGTTCCAAGGGGACCATAGTTGATCCATCAAAAAAAATGTTGTCTAGCCAAAAAATTTTTTTTAATAAATTTAAAAAAGTGATCAGAAATGGTTTTTAATCGTGTTTTTTACCGTTGTACATAAAAATTTGCATAGGGCTTTAGTACCCAATTATTCTTTTTTGGTTTCTTGTTTGACATTATTGTTTTTAAAAAATATATTTTATAATATAGAGTTAAATGCTTTTTTTTCCATATTTTGAAAATTTAAATCAAGATGTAAAAAATTTAAATATTGAGAAAAAATACAGCATGTTTTTGAAAAAAAATCAAAAATTCAACAAAAAAACTAGAAATTAAGTTTTTTTCAATTAAAAATTAAAAAAAAAAAATGTTGGACCAATAATTCCACTCTCAACCCTTCTTATGGTTATGTTGCAGCTACAGTCTAGACTCGATTATCCGAAGTTTCGATTATCCGAAGGTTTGTAAGGGACTTCGGATAGTGTTAT